>NW_026137881.1:2761189-3961189 GCF_019393585.1 Leptopilina boulardi | reverse complement strand
CCATTCCGCGTTAAAATACATTTGTCGTGTCCTATAAATTTTCTCCCTTCGTTCTCAACCATCTTTAGTAAGAAATTATTTTGCCACTAGGAAAATTTATTTTGTTTTTAAATGCGCGACGACACTCTCCAGTCGAGTGTTTTTGCATATAATTCAATAGATGTTATATAATTGTCGAAAAGTTTGAAATTGTATATATTGATGGTGTGAGACTTCTTTTGATTCTGAAGATAACATAAATTAATTTTACAAGATAAAAAAGAAAGTTAGGGAAATTAAATCATCAGTGCGGCAACTAAGCCAACAAATCTTTTATGTGAGGAAAACTAAAACAACTGTGTGGTAACTAAACTAACAAATTTTCGCAATTTTGTAAACATATTATTGTAATCTGAGATTATAAATTGCTGGTAGTCGTTTGTTTCCACTATTAATTCGATTTTAGTTATAATTCATTTTTCGTGCAGTTCTAGTTTGATCATGCTATTATGATGGAAGAATTATTGTATTACAAAAAGTATTTCTAACTTATTAGAACTATATTCATCTTCTAGTATGAAACTACTTTAGAGACTGTTTGTACTATTTTAATTGTTCCAGTATTCACGTTCAAAAACTCAGAAATCCTACTCAATTCCTGTAATTATTTGCAGTCTTACCTGCGTTGTAAAATGTATTTCGACTAATTCCAAATATTCATCATCTAGTATGAAAAACTTTGGACACTGCTTTATACTATTTCTAGTGTTCCAGTATACACGTTTCAAAACTGAGGAATTTTCCTCCCCTATATTTATATTTCTTGTTTGCATTAGTGTTCTATCTGCTACAAAAATTATTTCTAACTTATTTAAATTATTCATCTGCTAATATGAAACACTTTGGACTTACTGCTTATACTATTTCCAGTTTTTAGGTATGCGTTCCAAAACTCGAATTTGTCTTCCTTTATCTGATTAAAATTATTTGATTAGTTGTTTGGCAGTCCAAGTTGATAGCAGTCTAATTTTTGATCCATGCAGCTGAAAACTTGACGTGCAGTTTGTGTGTGGGATGTAAAAATGGATCAGCCAAAAAGCGTGGTTTTCAGTGGATCCACCAGGACAAAAACTAGAACTTTAGGAGTACGTTCTTATGCTTTATACCTCCAAGCCTTATATAGATTTTCTTCTTCTCTTCTGAAACAGAAATAATAAAATGATCTACCTGATTGCATTTTTGATGATAGAAACTCAAACAAAATGCTGATGTAGACTTCGCTAAAGGATATATGTATATATATACATAGTCTCGTTAAGCAGTTGACTAAGATTTGATAAATGTTTCTTTTTTTATTTTTGTCGCTCTCAAATATATACGACAAGACGAATACGGAGATAATAATAAATGATGAAAGAAGCAGCGTTAACGAGCTGTCACCTGTCGCAAAAAGGGGATCGCTAACAACACTACAGATCTATCTTGTAGCGCGACAACCAATTAATAAATGGCGAACTCGTCATTGCATTTGCATTTCGTACTTCTACATAAATCTTTTTAATGTAAGTGCAATTTATTCATTTCACTGGTCCTGCAACTTGAACTGGTGAAATGATATATATATATATATATATATTTTTAGTCGCCCGGGTATCTTTCGAAAATAAAATACAAAAATTATTTATTTAAAAACAAGAATAGAAATATTTATTATAAAATTTAATTTACTCTCGGAGCGAGGTTGTGCTCAGGACGAGAATTAGGTAAAGACTGAATGAAAAAATGGCGACATGGTTTTCAAAGCGTCGCTTGGGAAAGAGAAAAACGATAAAATTAAGGAAAATTATTGTAGTTACACAACGATGGAAAAAGTATAAAAAGAGAGGGTAAGAAGTGTACAGAGTATATTGCCGGGCTACTTGAACGGACCGATTTTATGATAGTGTCGGCTGTAGGTACCTAGGAAAGGATGGCATGATCGCCAGGCCAGCAAGAGAGCTCACTTTAAGAAATATAAAAATTTAAATATTGAAAATATACATTAAATATTCTGAGCACAACCATATTGCAAATACATAAAATTACAAGTATTAATGAAAATGTAGTATCAATAGATATTGTTTGTGTGTGTGTATTTTTGTACATGTTTGTGCATTTTTAGATTAGTGTAATATATAATTATAAAGTTTATATTGTCCAAAATGTGGAAATAAATTTCCAGACGCCACATATTTATGCCAGAATCAGAATTCTTTTACTTTATTTTTTCAATTTAAAGTATATCTCCTCCAATTTAAATGGATTTTGTTTCATTTACACAATTATTGCTTCGAATACTATATATTCAATTCACAATTTTTGTACATTCACTTTTCCGATTAATAAAACATAAATAAAGATTGCAATTTCACATATATTTGTGAATATAATTTAAATTTTGTTTTATACATATATATACATAAAGATTATGAAAACGATTATGTGTTTGATTATACAAATTTCATTTAGAATCTTGTCATGTAATTTAGAGATTATTAGAAATTTGTGCGCAACTACTTGATCTAAGTTGCATGGATCAAGTGTTTACATGATTGACACACGCTTGACGTTTACTATCACGTTACATGATTAAGAATAAATGTTTGCACTAAAGTAGAAAGTATATATCTATTTTCTCAATAAAGTTTTAAATTCCAATAATATAAGTATTTATTTTGTGTGTGTTAGTGAGTATTTCAACAAACGAATAAGATAACGAAGCTTAGTAATAATTTGCCATCACTGTGATAATTAATAGAATACCTACCCTATTAATTACAGTGGTGCAAGCGCGCGCGAACTCGCACACGCATAAACGAGACCCCCCGCTTCGTTGAAACTAGTGGCGTAACATTCACTTGTTTTTTTTTTTATTCAACGAAAGTAATCTAGCACCGTGTGGCAACTTACCTCTTTTAGCAAGTAATATTGGAAGTAGTGATCTTAACTAACGCGTAATTGGACGTTATTTATTGTTATATTATTCATAGCCTTCTGGCTATTCGCTGTACTATTACCGTAATATCGTTATAGTCGTATATTATAAACTTGAAATATATAAAAAGACAGAAATGAAGAAAAAAAAGAAACTGAAATGCAATATTTCATTACAAATGACACTTTTATCTGGATATAATTGACAAAAAATTCCATGATTCGCTTTCGTTTTATTAACTTGTATTAATAATTCGTTTCTTGTAAATTAAATAATAAAAAAACCGTGGATCGAATTAAAACTGTATTTAACTTTTTTCTGATCATCACATAAATAAATATGAAGAATATGTCATGTTATAAACGATATTCTTTGAAAAGATATGTTTTACCTTTCTATGATTTGTGAAACTGCTATACTTTTATTACTATCTGATCGACAGTTTTTAATTGACAACTCGATTATAATTTCTAGAAGCAGTTCTAGATCGGACCATACTTAGGCGATCTTTAAATTAGATTTAGAACTTTTAGCCATATCTGTTGCCCAATTCTCACAATTCTATTCACCATCTCCCTTCACTCATAGATTCTGATCATTACGGTTATGCAATCGGGTATCTTCGATAATCTTCATAAATAAATCCTATTTCAATTACACTCCATTGGCAAATTCTAATATCTTACCATTAATAAAACTGATTCAATTATTAGTCGTGAGTTGAAAAAAGCACATCAATTAGCATAACTTAACAACTGTGAATTTAATTGAATGAAACACGAGCACGTAATAAAATGAAAAACGTCTAAAGAATTTATATACATATATATATATATACATTTACAAGGCGTGGGATTCGTGGATCCCTTGTTGAATGTTGAACTTGTGTAAATTGCAGAGGGCTCATGAGGTTTGTAATTACGCCACTGACTTGTGCATCGCGAATATATACAAGCCTACCATGTGCACGAGACAATAATAAGTTGTAATACCGGACATTATTCGAGCAATTTACATGTGATATCAGGATGAGCGGTTATAAGCCTCCCCTTCCCTCATACACTATATAGAGAGTATGCGTGTGGGCATATACATTCATTCTGTATAAATGATGCAAAGGTGAAAGCCCACTATAGTGAATGAATGTTTTATTTATGGACATCGTGTACAATTAATGGCGGACGATCGAATAGTCCATTAACAAACCATGCACCTATATTGTAAAGTATTTACTATATATAGTTGAGGTTCTTCGAATTATATGCTTCTAGGATTATATGCTAAGTTCATGAAATAATGGTTGATATAATGATAAATCATCATTCAATTCGTAATCCAGCGGATGTTGTCAAATTTCATGGAATGTATCATGATAGAAGATTAAGCCGGAAAAAGCATATCTGGAGCAAACGAAAGCAAGTTGGATAAAAACTTTTAAACTTATATACGTAATTAACTGTGAAATAATTTCTTTGTCGTTAAATTTCACCTGGTGATTGACAGGTGCACGCAACAATCAAAATTTGATTGATAATCGTATTTATTTGGAGTGATGTTTCATTTGATAAAAAAGGGGTTTCTATCTTATTTAAATTATTCATCTTCTAGTATGAAACACTTTGGACACTGCAAATAAAATTTCAAGTATTACAGTATCACAACTCAGGAATTTTTTTCCTTAAATCCTGTATTTGTTTAAAGTGATGTTTCATCTGATACAAAATTATTTTCTAATTTATATAAATTATTCATGATCTAGTATGAAAAACTTTAAACACTGCTGATACTTTTTCCAGTTCTTCGGTATATGCATTTCAAAACTCCGAATGTTATCTTCTGTAATTCCTGTATTTGTTGACAGTGATGATTCCTCTGCTGCAAAAAATATTTCTAACTTATTTAAATTATTCATTATCTAGTATGAAACACTTTGGACACTGCTTATACCCTTTGTTAAGTGTTCCAGTATGTATGATCCGAAACCTAAAAATTTTCCTCCTTAATTTCTGTATTTATTTGCACTGGTGTTTCGTTTGCTACAAAAAGTGTTCCAGAGGCAACTGTAAAAAAATTTAAACCTTTATTATATTTGTCAAATAGATTTTAGTGTTCTCTTTTATCAGTTCAGTTAAAACATTTAAATTGATTGCCAAATAGAAAAAAGGGCAAACCATAAAATGAATCAATAAACAATGAAGACTTTCTTAGGGTCAGAATAAGGATAAAATATATCACTTCCTGCTTTCACACTCTCAACAAGCCGTCACGGGCAGAAAAATAAATCTGCGTCTCTACCTACACACAAGTTGAGGGGTTGTTGCACACGCAGAAGGTGTACATATGCAGTTTCGTCAGTCGACGTTCGTTGAGTGCTGTCGAGAAGGTGTTTGGAACGAGAGAGAGAAGTCTGCATGCGATAAGGTAAAACGAAGAGGTATTAGCGCCGTTGCCAGAGACGGCGTGTATATTTGCCACGTCATCCTTCCGACAAGCCAGACAGGTGAGTAGGACTTAATACACGTCGCAGAAATGCAAAACGCTTACCTATAGTAGCTTACAAAATCTTCACCCATTATTCACGACGATAGGAAGATCGATTTTGTCAAATCATACACCCTACACATTATTATATTTTTTCGACTAAAATATTTTTTTTTTTCAAAAAAAAACGGATTTATGCTGAAAGAAATCAGATTTTAAATTATATACAGTTGTCTATGTAATTGCGAAGTGGGAAAAAAGGGAAAATTCTACATGTAACGTTCTTTTTCCAGGAAAGAAAAGAAGACATATATCTGGGTTTATTTCTGAAAAGCGATGCCAATGTCAGTAACTCAGATGCTTAATTCTGACTAGTCGCAGCTACACTTTATGATACTGGTTACTACTGTTTTGTACGCCAAATTAGATTTCGTTAGTATACATGCAGTATATCCGCAATACTCGTTAAAATAACTCATGTAATCCGATGTTTCGGTGGTAGATATGTGCAATACGTGTATACTCCATTTCTAGTTTAGTTTAGTATATGGTTAATGTAAATTTTGAATTATCATTCTTGGTATATTTTTGTAATGAAAATTTTTTCTAAATTTATTACACGAAAAGTTCTTTTAGCAAAATTAAAACAAAAATTCAAGTTAAAATGCAGAAAAAAAATTATAGAAGGTCATCCATAAAAGTTTGATTCTTTCAAAGAAAAATACCCGTGTTTTTCGCAATTTACATATTATATTAAACATACATTTAAGCATCTTTTTGTCACGAACTCTCCGACACTTTAAGAGGATAATTATATATGAAGAAAAGTTACGACGATTCATGCAAAATTAATTTTTTCACAAAGGGAGAAAATTGGGGAAGGTGCTGTAGACAATAATATTATTAGAGGTGAATATTGAAGTTCGTTTGTGTGAATATATATTATTCAAATATTAATAAAATCGGTCTAATCATTGCAAGTTACCGAGGGATTTAAGTATACCCATAATTGGACCAACCAAAGCTGTTCAATTTTTTGAACTACTTTTATAGAATGAAATCTTCTTTAAATTAGGTTAAACTTCGAATGCCGCACCAAAAAATGCTTCAACTAGAAAGATTTTTAGACATTAACTTTGCGAATAATTCTAATGAGAATTGACAAAAAAAAAGCAATTAGCTTTTCTCTAGACGTTAGGAATGCTTTTTAAAGTCAAAGGAATGATAAAAAGTTGAACGCAATTTTGTTGATCAGTTCGCACATAAGAGAACTAAGGGAATTTGGCTCGTCGACACTATATATATTGGCTTAAGGCCAGCAAATACCTATCCGCATAAGCATTCGTCTTTTCATCACGACATGTTTTGGCTGCATGTGAGCGACGGATTGATGTTCGCGCAGTGTATAAATGACGAATACCAATCATTTGTGTGCCTCAATTCTCGCGCAATACAGCAAGTTCAAAAATTTATTGACCGCACGGTATGCGCGTCTCTTTGTATATTTTAAACGTATATACAACGATAAATTACTCGTTTGATGCTCTCTCATATTGCACTGTAATCGATTCCAAGAAAATTAATAGCGGATGGCAAAAAAATTCCCGTAACATTTACGATAGACTGCAATTATACAATATTGTCTCAATAATAAATGCCACGACCTATAGAATAAGCTGAAAAGCAGTTTATTTTATTTTTTTTGTCAAATGCGCTCATGCAAAAAATTAATCATATATTCGTAAATCAGAAATTAATTTTTGGTTTTTTCAAATAAATTACGAAAAGGACAATTTATTTTTCAAGAAATAACTAAATCTGGCCTTATATGGGTCACTTTGTGCATTAGGAAAAACACCATATTATAAAATTTTAATATAGTCCTAACACTAGTAGGGGACAATTTTAATTTATAGAATGAAAAAAAAATCAAATTGTTATTTCTATGTTGGGTTATTTTGTGCGTTAGAAAAATTACCATCTTTAGAGCACTTTTCGTCATAAAAAACTTTCCAAAAAATAAAATTTTTCTTAGGCAGACTATTTTATTGCAATTTCTGGCACAAAATACACCAAAAAGTATAGAAAAAAATTGACCGCCCGATCCGAGTAGAGGAAGAACCCTATTACCACCTTTAAAGCACTTTTCTTCTTATAAAATTTTTCAAAAAATTTCAATTTTTCTTAGGCAGACAATTTCATTGTGAATTGTGGCACAAAATACACCAAAAAGTGTAGAAAAAAATTGGCTGCTTGATCCGAGTAGAGAAAGACCCCTATTACCACCTTTAAAGCACTTTTCCTCATAAAAAACTTTCAAAAAAATTCAATTTTTCTTAGGCAGACTAATTAAATGCAATTTCTGGCACAAAAGACATCAAAAAGTGTAGAAAAAAATTGAATGCCCGATCCGAGTAGAGGAAGACCTTTATTATAAAATTTTAATAGACTGTCATAACACCAGTAGGGACCAATTTTACTTAAGTAAAAGAAATAAATCAAAAATAAAATTGGTAATTCTATATGTTGAGTCACTTTGTGCGTTAGGAAAAACACCTTATTATAAAATTTTAATATAGTCATAACACCAGTAGGGGCCAAGTTTTATTAAGTGATAGAAATAAAACAAAAATCAAATTATTAGTTTTATGTTGGGTCATTTTGTGCGTTAGGAAAAACACCTTATTATAAAATTTTAATACACTCCTACGATGACTTCGGATGACGTATATCTGCTAGCGTTGACTGATTTTTCTACGACGACTTCTGATGATGTGTACCTGTAACAAGAAAGTTTATATTTAAAGAGATGCAATTAAGTTTGTACGGAAATTTTTTCTAGGTTCATATAGTATAAACTGAGATGTCCAACCAGAAACTAGTAATTATAAGAATCAGCCTCTTCACGTTATTAATGTAAAATTTCTGATTTTACTAAAATTGCATTCAACCGTATCAAACAACAAACCCTTCTGGTAATTTTAATATTTTTATCATGCTAAATTAATTCTTATAATACGTCAAATTTTTCACGTTACGTTATTTATAACCATTGAAAGATTATAAACTCATTGGCTAAATACAACAAATGTTCATTGTATTGTAGAGTCTTTTTTTGTAAATAGCACATTAATTTCCGCACAAGCTTAACAAATTGATGTTCAGATTTAACATTCAAGTATAAGTATATATATAGAAGAATTTTCATAACTGTTGATTTAACACAGATCCCCCACACAAACACACACACGACAAAAGGACTTTGAAAGGGAAACCCATTTCTCACAGTGCCACTTCCGTAGCTCGTAAGTTTTATCGAGTAATTCAGCGTCGAGTACTCACGTGATAAACCGCCGCTTTCCTCGTAAGTCAAGCTTCCGTGAAACCATAGCCATTATTCACAATTGTTCCTATGCGACACAGAGACGCGAAAAATACCTAGGTTCTGTGCATGTACGAAATATTTCTTCCGGAGACATTTAATCATCCTTAAACGACCATGCCTTTGTATGTATATATGTTTACTAAGTGCCCTCATGCTCCTTTAATCAAGAACAAAGATGATGAACAAAAAAAAATGCTTCTATAATGAAAACACATGTTTTATTTTCCAAGATCATATACTTTAAAAATTATTCTTCCTGACAATTAGCGCGGATAAATAGATTTATATCAACGAGAAAGCAATTTTCTTTTAATTAATTTTTTAAATTCTGAATGATTCATGAAATTCGAATGGAAAATAAAATTACCAAATGACGACGTGACCCTTTTTGGGGGTTAATATTCTAGGAGAGCATCGCTTATAGCTAATGATTCCCTGTCGTCGTGTACTGCGCGGGTCGTCGAGTATTCGTCGTGCGATTGATGAAGTGAGGACCTATTTTTGAACTCTCGGCTACAAACAGCCTCGTATATCTCGCGACACATCGTTAGTGTATGAGGAACAAAAATACACACACTCTGTGAGTTTTGCTATATACGATAAACCACCTAAGCTACCGTTTATTCCAAGAAACCACTAAACGTTTCTCTCTCTTGCTTCAAAAATGCTTTAAATTTCTTCGTTTTAGCTTAATGGAACATATCCACTCAACTTCCGTATTCATCGTTTTGATTTCTTTCAAAATACTCTGCTTTAGTTGTAATAAATCTATTTTATCATTAAAAAGCAATTATCATATTTAAGTTCTCATATTATGTTTTCTACACACTTATCGTAAATGCTTCTATGTCTGATTCTGTCAACATTAGAAAACGTTTTATTAGTGGAGAATTTGGTCATTTATACTTAACTCTGCTCTAAATATATATGTAACTAACTAGAAGCGACTGTGTAAACATGTTTAAACTTTTCCTTTCCTTTACATGAAATTAAAAATAATTATTTTAGTTAAATTTTAAAATGGTTAATTTTTAAGCCTTCTTAATGATACTTAAGGAAAAATACCTAGCCGGAATTTTTTTCAACAAAATAATTTTTTTTCTTGCTCATGTGCTCAGACTTTATGTGGGTCACTTTGTGCGTTAGGAAAAATACTCTTGGTTAACTCCTTTTTCGAGTTGATTTTTAACTCGAAAAATCGAACTCCCAACTCCTAATGCTGCTAACTCGCTAAATTTTTTACAGTGTAGGAGCCAATTTTAATAAAGTGACAGAAGTAAAACAAATTAAATTGTTAGTTCAATTTGGGTCATTTTGAGCGTTAGGAAAAACACCTTATTATAAAATTTTAATGTAGTCATAACACCAGTAGGAGTCAATTTTAATTAAGTAACAAAAATAAAACAAATTAAATTGTTATTTCTTTGTTGGATCACATTGTGCGTTAGGAAAAACACTTTATTATAAAATTTTAATTCACTGTCATAACACCAGTATAGTCTAACTTTAATTGAGTGAAAGAAAAAAAATCAAATTGTTATTTCTATGTTCAGTCACTTTGTACGTTAGGAAAAACACCTTCTTATAAAATTTTAAGATATAGTCATAACACCAGTATGATTCAACTTTAATTGAGTGAAGAAAAAATTAAATTAAATTTGTTAGTTCTATGTTGGGTCAGTTTGTGCTTCTATGTCTGATTCTGTCAACATTAGTAAACATATTTAAACTTTTCCTTTTCTTTACATGAAATTAATAAATTTTTTAGTAAAATTTTAAAATGGTCAATTTTTAAGCCCTCTTAATAATACATTGATGTATCAACGAACAAGTATAGTATTTGGGACTTTTGTGAGGAAATATGGTCTACAGACGTCACTGGTAATCGCTGAAACTATATACGAGAAGGAAGAATTGTAAAAGACCTAGGATGTGATATAATCGTCCTCATCTGTATGCATTCCGGCAGGCGTCTATGCTTGAATCGAGTGGAGACTATATGAAGATCCGGTACTTCAATGTGTAAAATGACTCAAAATTTCAACTCCAGAATAATATTGCGCTCATTCAAATCCGGTATCTCTCTCTCTCTCTCTCGTTCTCTCTATATTACACGTCTATTATTTTTGCAAATTCTAAAGTCACGAGTCACTTTTTTACACTTCACGAATGGAGAAAAAAAAACTAAATCCTTATATTTTATTTCAGATTTCAATTTTTAAATTTTTTTCTATTTAAAAAATAGAATTCATTTATAATATTATATACTCGAATCAATTATTATTGATTGTTATAAAAATAATCTCATATAAATACACGATGTTTCAAAAGATATACTCGTTTTTCCAAATGGAATTATTAATTAAACTTTATTTTTCAACTTTTATCATAATACTGATTGCTTTATTATGCTATATTTATATAAAAAGCAATTCTAATTTTGTATTCAAAATAGATTTTATATTGTTTATTTCGTATAGCATCAACCGATTGACTAATATCATGAAATACATCTAATAAAATAATATTTATTACACTTGCTCAAGAGATGGGATAAAACAAGTAATATAATAAACTTATAATTAAAAAAAAATTGCAATAAGATTTATTGCAATTTACTCATATATAACGTATAATGTCTCATAATTTATGTTGCTTAATTTTATGAAGTAATTTGAATAAATTAAACCTCCATTTAGTAATGACGAATTAATTCTGATTGGGGAATTTCATTATACCTCGGAACTGCTCGTAATTAAAAACATAAAAGTCTTATAATAAATTCTCTTGGTTTTGAATGAATATTATATTGTAATTACTATAATGATAATAATAATAATAATAATAATAATAATTTCTGGTTCATTAGAAGTAAGAGAGAAATTAATTTTTACAAGGAAATTTTTTCTTGTCTAGCAAGTGGCGCCTCTTGTGGAAGAAAAAATTGCAAATGGCTGCCGTTATTTTAATCAGCTGATAAGTTTTAACATAAAATATTCTTATCAAATTAAAACTTCGAATATATTTATATTCTTTGAAAAAAATTTGACACATTTTATATTAAATTTTAAAAAGGTTCCTTAACCTCCGATTATATTGACATTAAGAGGATAAACGTCGTGCATCAAAACAAAACTCTTATATATACAAAGAGCTTTAACAAACTTAAACGCAAAAAGAAATGAAGTTTATCGGTTCTTAAGATTTGCAAAATGAATCTACATGCTCTCATTTTTTTTTTTCTTTAAATCTTCTCCTTCCCTCCTTTGACATTTATTACCGTGTGCTCGCATTTGTGGATATTCGATAAAATTACTGCTAACAGCTGTTGTATCTTTTTTCGGTTCACGTTCAAACTTTTCGTCCCAAAAGAATTATTATATGTTTAGGCACTTGGGATGCGCGCCGCATGTCGGCATATAAGCAATATAACCTTTTGAGAGACTGGGTGGATTATATTTTTTCTTGCAGTTAAGTGGCGGGGAACTAATGGTAAACACGACTCCTCGTCGCTGTAAGGCACAATTAATGTGCTGGATGTAACTGCTAATGGAGTTGAAAAAAAGAGACAACAAACTCGCAGTGATGAATGATATCGAGTAGCATATATAAGCTTTCTTCTTGTCGTGAGAGAAGTTGCCTCCATCATCTAAACGCGTTCTCTTGCGTTCATTTATATATATATAACACGTATTATTAAAGTTTATTTCTTTAATTTAATAAACTAATTTATTTAAACTATAAACTTATTTTTCCTTGAAACAAATAAATATTCACACCAATTTGTATTAACTGGTTTTTGCGATCACTAAAAATAAAACTTAATACTTTTCCATCAGTATACCACTATATATCTGTAATTAGTCGTAATTGATCCATAACTTTATTCGCAAATTAGAAATGTGTTTCAATTATAACCTTCTCTCCTCCCCATCGAAATGCGATTTGATTAAGTTTTTATCGAGGTAATTAAAATTAATTTGAAACATTTAATACACTGGGAAAAAGAGAAGCGATTATTAGCCAACTTCTGATATAGAAGAAAAAGAAGAAGAGAAGGAAGAAGAAGAAAAGGCATTGAGAATCATTAAATAAAGGCAATCGCGTATCGTATACTCGAGAGAGTATAACATTCGAAGTAAAGTATCGACCAACATCTATACACGCAGGCCAGGGATGGGGAGGGGGAAAAAGGGGTGATAATAAAAAATGGCCTATAATTGAATCGAACTTAATGGCCACTTCAGCCTAATGCTACTGCACTGCACACTCGATTCCGTCGTGCTCATTTAATCGCCGTCTCTGCCTTGCTCTTGATAATAAATTAGCGACATATAAACGACATATAAACGAAAACATCCGTGTGCATTCTAAACAAAACACCATTGGCATCTTGATTTCTAAAACTAACTAAATATATATGTATATTAAAAATGTCAATTACTGAGAATTAATTTAATTTTTAATTTTTTTAAATTTACTTAATTAATTTTAATTCCGACATTTTGAATTTCAAAACATTAACTCACAATTAGTAATCTGAGACTCCAAAAAACCCTGGTTGATAAGTTTTAGCAAAATGAGTTGAATTTCCAAATGTGGGCGGTGTTAAGGGCGTTAACATTATACTCCCTTAACTTGCATGCCACGCCTCTTTACTTACATTTTTTTACTGCTAATCCCTACGACCACTTAAAATTATTTTTTATAAAATTTGAAGAAGTTAGGTTAAGGGAGCACGCTCCTAATTATAAACCTACTTTTTTAATTCATAATACTCTTTTTTTGATAATGTCCACGCCCTTTCAAAAAAAGTGGGTGGTAAAAAGGGCGTTAACGCTAGCCGCCCCTAATTTGCACGCCACTCCCATTTGTCTATAAGTCTCTCCCTTTGGGAGGAACTTATAGACTTATGGAGCATAAGCAGAACATAAAGGGTAAGAAATTATATTCAGAGAATTAATGGTCACGCCCCTAATTTACAAGCCACTCCCTTTTGTTCATATTTTTCCCCTTCTGTCCACTATAAAAGACTTTTTAGAAAATTAAAAAAGTGGGTGGTCTAAAAGGCGTGTTAATGATCACGCCCCTAATTTGTAAGCCACTCCCCTTTATTTATATTTCTTCCCATTCCCACTCCCCTTTTCTTATTTTTTTTCTTACTGATAATTTCCACGCCCACTTTGCAACACTTTGAAAAAGTGGGTGGTACTAAGGGCGTTGAAAGTATACGCCCATAATTTTAAAACCACACCCATTTGCTTATCTTTTTTCCTTCTGATAATTTCCACGCCCACTTTACAATACTTTGAAAAAGTGGGTGGTATTCAGGGCGTTAACAATACACGCCCCTAATTTGTAAACCACTCTTCATTATTTACACTTTTTCCACTTCTAATACTGCCGCCGCCCACTTAAGGTGGTTTTTATAAAATTTACAAAAGTAGGTGTAACCAAGGGCGTCAATAGTGAACGGCAATGATTTAAAAGCCACTCCTAATTGCTTATACTTTTCCTTCTGCTGTCCACTTACTGCATAATTCATAGAATATTTTTTAAAAAGAGAATTAAAATTCACCACTGGTAAATTAATATATTGGAAATTGTTTTTTATATCAAAAAATATAATTAAATTTTATCCATAATCTTCCTTTTCTCCTTCTTCTTGAGAAAAATCTCTTTGAAGAAAAATTTACTAAAGAGAAAAAAAACAAACTCTTTAAATAATTTAATTAAAAATGAATGTCAGAGTCTTATTATTTTCTCAATTTGCCAACGACAAATAATTACGGGGTTCTTTTGATTTTCAAGGGGAAAATGAGATGAAAAAAGTTTCACTAAAGAGGGTGGAAATTGGAATTCAAAGAGACTTTTACTTTTGGGGCTCGCACTCGCAAAAGGTGTGAGAGAAGCGACGATGTTCAAGTGACTACTCTCCAACAAAAGAGCGTCTAATCGTCTCTGTCGTTATAAGGAGACTGAATGAAAGTTTTATTTCAGAAATATTTGTTTAAATTTTTTTTTTTTTTTGTCAAAAAGTTAAATTTCTATATTTTATTGTACAAAATAATGTTTTACCACTGTAATTTACTATATGTATATATATATGTGACTAAAACAGTTGTGGGTGCGTAAATCATGTAAGTGGAGTTTCCCTAGAATTCTCTAAGGAGTATCAATCAAGTTCTCTCGTCCGTTTCATCTCTATAAATAATATAATTAGCCACATTAACTTCCCTCCTACGCAGACTTAACACCATTGCACCTCTAATATTTCTTCCCTTAAAAAATAATTCCCAACAAATCATATATGACTAGCAATTAATATTCTAATCACATTTTGAATTATGTTACACATTAATCTTGTTAAATATGATCATTTTAGTGTTTGTACAATTTATCTTGTGCTTAGGCAAAAAGTTTGAAGTAGAGTTTAGTATTTTTATATTGTTATGCGGTAAATTTTGGCATGCATTACAAAAAATAATTTAATTTGACATTAAAAATATTAAAACCGTCTTTATAAAACAAAAAAAAAATAGGAATCGAGGAATTAAGGAGGAAAATGTTTAGGTTTTAGAACAAGTATACTGGAACGCACTTAAATAAGTAATATAAGCAATGTCCAAAGTATTTCATACTAGATGATGAATAATATAAATGTTTTGTCTTTAAAAATATTTCCCAAAATATTGAACTTTTTATATTGTTATTTAAATTTAATTTAAAATACTGAATAAATAAACAATTAAGTAATTATTATTAATATTTATTTGTTTATATAAATACGTGTCAAAATTAGAGTGTTTCTTAGAGGCTAAACTTAATTTCAAATTTACGCTGGCGTTTAGTAGCGCCATCTGTGAGTAGAATTGTGCAAAACCAATACTATTAAAGAACATATAGGAGTTCTCTCTACTTCTTTTTCTTAGTTCATGTAAATGCGATCCATCTTTATCGTTTCCTTCAAGATCTCCAAACAAAACTTAATTTAATTAATCCAAATTCATCAAAGTATAATAACAATTTAACTGAAAACAATTCACAAACTTCTGTGCGTGAAAATCTGTTAAAACGTATCACTTGAGACATTAATTTTTATGATTTAACAGAGGCAATCTTTTGTCCAACAAAGAAGGAGATTCTTAAATTGTAATAACTTTTGAGACGGATCCGCAGTAAAAACTGACGAGACAAGCTACTCACTCTGTCGCGGCTCTTTCAACTCATTTTTCTTTTTATTTACTCTTTTAAGCTTCGTTTCCAACTTGTATATTTGCTTTCTTTTGACACGATTCTTTTTTCCTTCGTTCAAAAGAAAACTGAGGAAGTATAAAATGACAGTGTTTGTGCAAGTTGAATGAAGTGAAATTTAAAACGGGAGGCAAAAAAAAATAAGGATCATTTTATCAAAGGAATAATCTAATAAGCTAAAAGTAAGCTAAAAATAACAAGGGAAAAGAAATTGCCTGCTAAATTTATTATTGAAATTATGTCTCGATTGGCAAAGTACTTTTCATGCATCGCGCAGAGTAACGCTTAGGAGAGGTCAATATTTATGTTAGTTGAGTCCCTCCTTAAGCGTGTTTTCAGATAGTAAATATTCTTTAACAGTATATATACATATATATATATATATATATATATATATATATATATATATATATATATATATATATATATATATATATATATATATGCAAGGAGCTAACTTTATAATAGTATTTTTGTACGATAACTATATTCATCTTTTAGTGTGTTATACCTGCGAGGTTGGATTATCGCGTATAGATCTTTTGAGAATAGCCAAAGGGGGTCAGTTTTCAAAGAAGCGGGTTTCATAAAGTGCTATTACAGGTTAAAGGCCACGTCTACCAACCTGTAATTTCTTTATCGCCCAAGTCCTGTGCATTTTATTGAGTTATTTTCCAAGTAGATCTGTAATCGGTTTGCTTTCTGTCCTGAATCTACTATATTGTGTATATATATATATATACAGGACTATAATTCCCAGCCTTCCAGGTCGCTTCGCGTCCTTTCTCGAGGTTCCTTGTTTCCTCTCTCTCTCTATCTCTCTCTCTCTATATATATATATATATATATAGTAGTTATGAATATGGCCTGGGTGGCATAATATATCGTTGAAAAACAAAAGCCAGCTGTAAATAATGCCCCCTAATTCTGAACTTGAGTAAAAAGCCGCCATATTTTACGCGAGCATAGCGGCGGCGTGCTTTATGCTCGATAAAAATCTGAATCCACATGCTGTCGGGACCAAAACTCTGCAGTTAAATTGAGATTTCCAGACCAGAACGTTTCAAAAATTGATATTTCATATTCTTGAAAAAAATTTATTAGTCTATTTTTAATTTTTATGATATTAAATTAACGTTTTTCTAATTTTAGAATGAGGGACAATATGCAAATTATTTTGTTTAAAGGGCGTGGCTTGTTTTTCTCGTACACGCCTACTTTAGTTTACACGCCTTTATGACACTGATAGAATCTTCTGTTTTGTTTACTTTTTTCTTATTCTATATTTTTTACAGGTATTTTTACTTGAACAACTTATCATTCCCTTAACCCCGCCTATTTGTGTACTTCCCTTTCAATAGACACGCCTATCATGTGTGACTTTAATCAATATTACCGTTATTTATTTAAAGGATTTATTACACAGTTAATAAATAATGGTTTTCATACAAATTAATATTTATTATAGTTAAAATATTTATTAAAGTTAATTACAAATTTTTAATATTTTTGTAGGTTACAAGCAGGATGGTTAATAAGGAGCAAAGTCCTCAAGCAGGGGTACGTAACATCCACGCCTATTTTTTGAAATTATTAATACTCCCCTTTGCTCATACTTTATTCAATTTGCATTAGTAAAATAAAAGTTAAGAGGAGTTATATTAGTCCCTAATGGCATACACCTCTTATTTGCAAGACACGCCCTTTTTCATTTACTATCTCCGCCTTTGCAAATGTTTACGCCCCCTTTGGATACTTTTAACAAATTTCTAAAAGTGGGAGGTACTAAGGGCGTTAAAAGTGTACGCCCATTATTTTCTAACCACTCCCCTTTAACTATATTTTTTTTCTACTGATGATTTCCCCGCCCACTTTACAACCCTTTTAAGAAGTGGGTGGTATTAAGGGCGTTAACGATACACGCCCCCTAAATTGTAAGACACTCCTCTTTAATTATATTTTTTATTTTGCTGATAATATCTACGCCCACTTTATGTAACTGTTGAGAAATTTCTAAAAGTGGACGATAGTAAGTTTACGCCCCTAATTTTCTAACCACTCCCATTTGATCATATTTCTTTTCTTCTAATTACCACGCCTACTTTATAACACTTTTAGAAAGGGGGTGGTATTAACGGTGTTAATAGTTTACGCCCCTAATTTTCTAACCACTCCCCGTTTTTCATATTTTTTCTTCTGCTAATTCTCACGCCTAGTTAATAACACTCCTAAGAAGTGGGTGGTATTAAGGGCGTTAACGCTATAGCCTCTATTTTGCAAAAACCTCCCACTTTAAGTGATTTTAAAAATCACTTCAATGTCAACATTTTGTCTCCACTAGTTCATACTATGCTAAATTATTGATACTTTTTCTTATTTTTAAAATTTATTTCAAAGAATTTGTTATTTCTAAAAAAAGTAGAATCATAAAATCGACATATTGAAAAAAGAATTTTTAATTGGGATATTAATTATATTTGAACTTGATATTTGAGATGAGTTGTGAAATGAAATGAAACGGAATATCCTATCAGATTGATGGAAGTTTTTGGATTAGTTGGAACGCGCGCAAGGAAGTGATTGCGAATGATGAACGATCCGTGGAAATGGATGATAAAGTGGTGCTTTGACATGAAGAAATATTGACGAAACGCACCCCTATCTATCATATAACTGGGCCCTTTATGTTCAACCTCGTTCATTAACAATCAACTGATTCATATAATGCTGACAATAGCACACGTTGAAATAAATTACATATATATATGTATAGCATTTACTCCTATAAATCAAAATTGATTTTAAAAAAATTGTTAAGGTCAAGTAAATATCAATAAATATTACACAAAAATTGTAATTAATTATAAAAATGCAAATTTCAAAAAATTTATTTTCATGAAACAAGAATTATTTCTGTATTCGGGAACATATTTCGATGTATCCATTTTGAAGCACACGCGCGGACATTTCATCGCTATGTCGAGCATATCTCTCACTTGAATTACAGTGAAATGCAAAGTGCTTTCAACCTGGTAACAAGTTGTAGCCATAATTCAATGCTGCACGTATATGCATAAAAGCCATAATACTTTTTCGGCGATGAATGTCATTTCAGTGTCACGATTTCTTATCATACAAATAATAGGAAATGCTGTTTTCATCTACAATTTAAAGAGGACAATATTTTATACATTAAGAGATGAAGTCAATATAGTAAAGAATAGGTATGTAGCGAAGAAATTTTTTATCCTTAGTCGGAAATAATTTAGCATTGTGACGGGGTGATTAATATTTATTTGGACATTTACAGTTTCGTCAGTATTTACTTTTAATGTTTAGGAGAAGTAAACAAAATTTTTCATAATAGATGATGAATAGAAAAATTTATGGCATTTCAGTTTAACCTTTAGAAGTAAAAAAAATGTTTCATAATAGATGATGAATAACTAAAAAAATTAACTGTAATTTTAATTAATTCTTTCACTGACTATAAAATATTTTGTGTTTCTATAAATAAAAATGCTATCAACAGGATAATTAGAAAAGTAATTAATAATTAATTAATAACTTTCCCCACCAGGGGATGTGGATTTTTACTTGTTTACCGTTTCTAAAATTGATTTAAGATATATTTAAAAATTCTAAAAAATAACAATTTCAATATTTTTTATAGAGACATAAAAATGCAGAGTCGATTTCGGTAACGTACCATCAATTGATGTAGCTGGGGAGTTCTGCTAACATTTAACACAAAAAGACCATGAAAATATCCCCAAGGGAATAATACTTATTTCCTGTGATAATTAACTTTTTACGCCAGGTTATTTTTTGAGAAAACCTTTTTCTAATATATTTTTTATTCAATAACTAGATAAAATTTAGAAGAAGTATACAAAGTTTTTCATAATAGATGATAAATAATTAGAAGAATTTATGTAATTTTAATTAATTTTTACTTTCATCATTGAAGATTTTGTGTTTCTAGATTAGAATTAATAACTAGAAAAATTTATTTTATTTTACAAGCTTTAGAAAACGTAAAAAAATGTTTTATAGCAGATGATGAATAATTAGAAAATTTTATGCAATTTTAATTAATTTTTACACTAACCATGGAAGAGTTTGAGTTTCTAGATAAAAATAATAAAAATGATCACGCTTCTTGATAAATATATATATATATATATATAAATCAATGACCAAATACATCTTCAAAAGCAATCTATTTCATGTGAAAATGAATTTTCCCTTATGGGTTATAGCGCAAGGAAATACCATAGTTTCCGCAACTGACTTTTATCAGCATTAATGTTCTTAGCGTGGAGCTTGCGTTTATATAGAACTTGTATAGCTAGGAGTAGAGATCAGCATATGTCGTGTGTTATTTACAATTGTTGGCGATTTATGTCTTTGGGCCGGATGAGGGGGCAGGCACAAGGCATTGGGAAGCAAAAGGAGGTGGGGGACACCTTGCCAGCCAATTCCCGGCGGCTGCTATATTTACGAGGATCATAAACTAGCGGGTTCGCACAGCGTATATTGCCGCGTAAATATCAGCTTATGGAAATATAGAGCTCAATATCTGCCTGCCATGGTCTCGTGCTTTTCTTCCCTTTCTCATAACGATGACGACAAACTCTAAACGACGTCTAGTGCGCAAAGTTGAATTTCGGCTCGCGACTCGTCATAATTATACGCTATGCGGGCAGAACGAGTGAACCTTCATCTAGCCAAAAAGGGCCGCTGCGAGAATAAACCGCGCCAAGGATTCAAAAGCCTCACACCATTAGCAAGCTCATCCGTCACCATTAGCACAGATGTCCCGACACATATCATCCGACGAACACAACATTAATCACATCCCATCTGACGTAAATTTACGCCTGTGACGACTTGCCCGCCGTCCATACTCACGATATACTTTAATGAATGATGAATCGGAATTCTGTCCATGAACTGATAAGCTAACTGACATGTACATATTATCTGAAAGTGTCATATACTCTGCTTATATCAAAGATTTTGACATTTGATATTCGCCAATTTCACATGACGTTGTGTTTCCAATAAAACTAAACGTATAAATTACTCATTAATTCCATCATGGCAAAAATTAAATTAGTAAAGCCTTTTTGAAAAGGGCAATTAAAATTATATTCAGAAAAAATAATCTCAAAAGTTGTATCGAAAAAGTGCAAAAGCAGATTTGATTTTATGGAGAACAAAAAGCATACTTGGAGCAAAGGGAATGTGATGCTTTTTAGTAACTCGTCCATTTGCTATATAGCATATTTCTCCTCGAACCTCGTTCTGGCACTGTCAGAAATTTAACTGCCGAATAAAGTGTTTTTGACCACTCTCTGATGTGTTTACGAGAGTCAGCTGGCAATTAATTGGAATTTACGACTCACTACTCTGCGCGCACACACATACCACTACTCCAAATGGATTAATTTTGGAGCGTGTGGCTTACCACGCCAAAAGGTTATAGTCAGCTTTGAACATAACTGCAGTAGCCGCCGGCGACGACAACAATAATTCCAAGCGGGGACTTTTTTTCTACTTAACAGACAGCTGTTAAGCACCGAAGACGGTTCCTTTCGTCACAGCAAGAAATTTACTCAAGATTGACTCAAACTGGCGATTACCACTTTTTACAAGATACTTGAAAGTTTGCAACTTCCTTTTCTTATTCCCAAGTCGAGTGCGAACAGAGGAATTTCTTAATTTCGCCAACTGTTATATATCTATACGATTGATATCGTATTTCTTTAACTTTTTCCATTCATCCCCCTTTAAAAATAAAAGAAATCAAGCTAAAACAACGTTTTTAGAGATATGTTGAGAATTTTCGTTTATCTGAAAAGTTTGAAAATTTTTCTTTTTTTTTGAAAATGTCCCCAAGCGAATTTGAACCCTCAATAACATGCTTGCACACAAGAAGAGCGACCTGTCATTTGGAACTTGAAAGCGATTGGATTTCAGCAACCTATTTCCCAAGTGTGTTGTCGCACAACCCTGCCCGACCGCCAATTTATACAGGAAGGAACACCTCCCAGGGAGACTGTTACCTGTTAACGGAAATTAATCCTCGCGAACTCCAGATCTTCCCCTTCTATATATAGTTATCGCACGTAAACCATACGACCCTCATGGGTCAGGCAATCATAAAATAAAACTAGACAACCACTTAGAAGGGTGTGCCCTATTATAAAAAGATATTCCTCTGGAGTTTACCCTCTAGGCAACATATTTTCATGACACCCTTAAACCTTTTTGTATTTTGAAAAGACATAATCCAATCAAAACCAGATCAAGACTTATATGCTATACGCTCACTGAATTTTAAGGTTTATTAAAGTTGTCCAGTAGATCATTTATATAGGATAACTAAGGGGTGATTTTAGAAGCAAAAATTCATTAAAAATTTATTTATAATATGTTTAGGTAGCAAACCTAATAGGGGTTAGTGGTTAGATTTCTTTGTGGAAATCAATTTTGGAAATTGTAATTGTTACTCGGAAAAAATTTAGTATTGTGACAGAATGATTAATACTTACTTAAACTTTCAGTTTTAATTTTTAGAAGAAGTAAAAAAATATTTTCATAATAGATGATGAATAACTAGAAAAATTTATGTCATTTCATTTTAATCTTTCAGGACAAGTAAACAAAGTTTTTCATAATAGATGACGAATAACTAAAAAAATTTATGTCATTTTATTTTAATCTTTCAGTGATGCAAATAAAGTTTTTCATAATAGATGATGAATAGAAAAATTTATGGCATTTCAGTTTAATCTTAAGAAGTAAAAAAAAATTTTTCATAAAAGATGATGAATAACTAAAAGAGTTAATAGTGATTTTAATTAATTCTTACACTGACCATCAAAATATTTTGTATCTCCAAATAAGAATGCTATCAACAGGATATAATTAAAAAGTACTTAATGACTATCAGGAAAGTGGATTTTTCCTTGTTTACCGTTTCTAAAATTGATTTAATTAAAACTTCAATAAAATGACAATTTCACTCATTTTTATAGAGACATAAAAATGCAGAGTCAATTTCTGTATCATCAATAACTGTAGCTGGGGAGATCTGCTAACATTTAACAGGAAGACCTTGAAAATATCCCCAAGGGAATAAAAGTTATTTCCTGTGATAATTAACCTTTTACGCCAGGTTATTTTATGAGGAAACCTTTTTTTAAATTTTTAATCCAATAACAAAATACTTACAATTAATAAAGGACAAACTAGAATAAATCTTTCAACAAAAATTTTTTCTAAAAATGAAAATAAAGTGGATCCAATTATGATAGTCTTTTGTACACTCTTCCCCTATCTGTAGTTTTAGATTCACTTTTTTGTAGGGATTCTGTCAACTTATTGCGTTATATTTATGGTTCGATGCACATTCAAGGGCAAATGAATTCCTACCATTTCCCCTTTTTGGATAGAAATTGTGATGTGTTACGCATCAGTTGTTAATAGACCAAAGGTGACGTGTTTCGTTCTTTTTTGATTTTGTCTTTGCAACTTTATATTGGTCATGTTTTCCAGGTGTCACTAAATTATTCCAGGCCTTCGGACTTCTTCCTCGGTTCGTTGGTTCAGTAAATATTCCCCCTTCCTTTTATAATTGATGTTTCACTTACTTGACAACATAATGAGTATAATGAGTAAATAATTACTTAATAAACTGATATCTTCCTTCAGAAGGTGATATTATAATTCTCGAATAATTTTATAATTTTTTCTGCATCATTCAATATGTGTTAATCCTTCTTGGTATTTAGCGTTAAAAATTTTTTATATCACTTTGTACTGTTTTCATTTTTGGATTATGATGAATCACTTCATTGAGAATATATCAGTTATCATGCACAATAATCCCTAGTGTTTTAGATTTGAATCGTTGAATAATAACAATGTTGGAGTTACTAGCAGTTCCCCTTAATTGAAATCCATAGGTCCAAATTGGTTTCAATATACATAATAGTTTACTTTCAATAGCTAGTTAAGATATTTTTCCAGCATCCAGTACAAGTTTCGGAGTTTCAATCCAAGTTGCTTTCGTTTACTCCAGATATGCTTTTTCCAGGTTAACCTTATCAAGGTACATTCCAAAGTGTTTAACATCAGCAACAGTCAGAATTTGATTATTCAGTTTCATTGGAAGACACAAATGCAACATACTTGGATTCATTAAAATAAATTTTTAATTTTTATAAACCATTTTTCTACAAGATTTATATGTTCTTGTAATTCTGCTAATGAACTAGTCTACCCCCTTAACATTCGTAGTCTCCATTTTATTTTTTTACTGATGGAACAATATTCGTCTTTCCTCGAAGAAGAAGGAAGTGAAGTGGTGCTTGTGCCAAAGTGGTAGGAGGTGTGGTGCTCATTAATCGTGAAGAGACCTTTATTAAAAGAATCGGAGAATTGTGGGCGTACTTTGTAGAATCTCAAGTCTGTAAAAGGCTTCCTGTAGAGATAAAAGAGGGTGCGTTAATCACATTCACGCCTCCCATCGAATTGTTGGACAAACCCCCCTATTCTCCATTCAAGTGCATCTTTCGTTTCTCCTCCGCCCAACAATTGATATAACAATTGGGAACTTTAATGAATCAGTAAAGGAGGCGTAAATAAGATTTTTAGTTTGATTGAGAGAACATGGTGTGCAAAAGTAAGAACTTGACTAGAGAGAGAGCGGAAGTGCTCCTCAACCTCACGATTATATTCTCTAGCTGTCTGAAGAGCGCATTAGGTTATTTTTTCTACAGTATAATTACAATGCAAAAGAAGGGTGGCGCAGTGAGTGAGAATTTAAAGTAACTACTGCATCGCAATATAACTACACACCAGAACTAATTTATTCTTCAAACCATTCTATGTTAAACTAACTGTAACGTTAAAAATCATTATCTTTATGCGATTAGTACAGTCGTAAATGAATTTAATGCCTTCTAATTGAACAATTACTTTTGTATATTATTTATTCGTAATATTTTCTGTAGAAACATTGTTAAAAAAAATCATATTTTTAAAATCTACGAGAAATTCTGAAAGGTTAAAAAGTGAATGGAAAAAAATTATGGTTTAATTTTATAAATACAAAATGTTTACGAATTGAGAAATAATTTTTGGCATTTTGTTTTAATTTTTGAGAAGCAAAAAAAGATTTTCATAATAGATGATGAATAATTTGAAAAAAAATTTCATTTTATTTTAATCTTTTAGAGAAGCAAATAAAGTTTTTTCATAATAGATGATGAATAGAAAAATTTATGGCATATCACTTTAATCTTTAGGAGAAGTAAAAAAAAATGTTTCATAATAGATGATGAATAACTAAAACAATTAATCGTTATTTTAATTAATTCTTCGACTGACTATTAAATATTTTGTGTTTCTATAAATAAAAATTCTATCAACTGGATAATTAGAAAAGTAATTAATGACTACCAGGGGAAGTGCATTTTTACTTGTTTACCGTTTCTAAAATTGATTTAAGATATATTTAAAAATTCCATAAAATGACAATTTTAATCATTTTTATAGAAACATAAAAATGCAGAATCGATTTTGGTAACGTATCATCAATTACTGTAACTAGGGAGATCTGCTAACATTTAACACGAACACCATCAAAATGTTCCCAAGGTAATGACACTTATTTTCTGTAATTAACCTTTTACGCCAGGTTATTTTTTAAGAAAACCTTTTTCTAATATATTTTTAATCCACTAATTACATGAAATTTTATAATGTTAAATGAATGGAAACATAACGTAAAATTTTGTTTTCTTATAATGTCATAAAATAATATTAACTCAATAATTAAATCGATATATGATGATTTTTAGCCTACAACAAAGTATAATGAAACGGTAGTGTTTTGCGTGTATGTAACAATATATAGAAAGGATATATTTAAAGAGAGTATTACAATATTAGAATAGGCACGATCAGCATGAAACGTTGTTGTTGAGAGAGAGCACATGCGAATGGTAACCCGTGTGGTAAGTGGTAAATAATGCGGCATTGTTGAATCGCCGTGGTCTCCGGCATCATTAACTCTATCGCTGATCTTGCAGCACAGCGGGTGTCGCGCGTTGTAACTCTTTGCACGCGGCGTGCCAATGGCGAGCAAGTTGTATGTGTTATATGTATACGTTGCTTGTTACAAGTACACCATAGTATATACACAATATGGGCTAATGATGCCTCCAAGTATACTGTGTATATATATACTAACCAGTGGTTGTCAAATCTTTTTTTGTCAGCACCAAATAAACTATATTTATATTTATTTATTTGCACAATCTTGGTATTCCTTCTGTGACGTTATTTACAATCGCCACCCAGTGACCAAAAAAATAATTCCACCATAACAATATCCAATTACGTTTTGGAAAAATTTATATTATTACGAAAGAGCAAGAGAGAGTCAAGACGTGAATTATGTCTTTAAATGTATACACAACATGTAATTGAATTTAATTGTTTTGTATGGACATTAAAAATTATTGCTCCAAGGAGAATGATGATCACTGTGTGTTCAAGTCTGAGTGACTGTGGATAAAGATGACCCATCATTTTGGGGCAAAATATCTGTCACAAGCACAGCGGATGTCGCCACAGGGATTCATCACTCACTCAACCCCCCTTTGGGTTTGTTCGACCCGCATTTCACCATGGGTTACAATTCATGTGCAGAGAGAGAGAGAGAGAGAAGTTGTATGGACCTTGGTTCACTAATGAACGTGTCTCAATGAACACGCACTCGTTTGTTCCTTTATGTTCTTTATGGTCCGTAAAGATTTTTTTTTTATAATTCGTTTATCTCATCAGTATTTGCTTTTTTTATTCCTAGTTCACTGATGATAATTATTACATATTTTATATGTGCGACAATATATTCTACTTAGGAGTTCATTTTCCTAGGAAGAGAAAAAAAAATACCAGCACAACATGGTAATGAGTGTTTTTGCACCAGAAAATAAGGCTGTTTCATCTCTGTCAACTGTTCATTATTCATTCAAAAGAGCCAAAGGAGAAATAATGGAAGGAAGAGAGAGAGAAAGGAAATCCGCACTGACATGCTCCTTGTGTTAAGAAGCCGCATGCAAAAAGGGTTCCCGCAGATGTTCCTGTCGTTAATAAATCATCCACTCAGACCAGGATAATAATTTCACTATATACAAATAACACTTTTTTTTATGCCCTCAATGAATATTAAGAAAGAGAGAGAGAAAACAGTACTTCCTGCTGTGAATAACAATAATAATTTTTAACAACAAACAATTAAATTACTTTTCAAAATTTAAGAGAAAAATTATTGTATGGATCTTAAATCTATAAATGATCTTTATGTAGATATATCAAAACATGAAAAGGAAAAGTAAATCTGTATCAATAGGTATTCCTATATATAAGCAAGAGATCTGTTATTCTAAACTTGAGCAATCATTGCTACAATCTCCTTGTTAGACCTACTCTATACAGACAATAGAAACTTGTAATTAAATTACGATTTATCTACATTGAAATTACAATTGATTGCTGTCAATTTGCACTGGGAAGAAAAAACAATTTTTTCGATTGTAAATTAATGGGTAGAGATAAATAAAAATCTTCAATAAGAATCAATGTATTTAGAGAAATGTTAATCACCATTTAGGGGCAAAAGTCTTTTTTTTTTCTAAAAAGGCCACGAAATAAATAATTAGATCTGTATGTGGAAATTCTAGTATAAATTTTTTGCTTTTCGATTGTCACGCTCCTGGGGTGCGATTCTGTAACTTGACTACACTTTTAAATCTGTAACCATCAAATTTAGTTCATTTAACTTAATTGAATTTTGTTAAGAGGTTACTTTTTACGAACGACATAAAAATCTCAAACAGTAAAAATATCGACCTTCTAAAACATTTCTCAACGCATCATATTATCGATGTTATCTTCATTTTAATTTCCATAAATTGTTATATAGTTTAAAAATAGAACATACGATGTTTTGGCAATTTCATAATTCTTTATTGTAAATACCGAAAGAGCGCATTATTGTTAGATAGCTTCAATATAAAAGATACTCAAGTGTGTGGATGCCGCACGAAATGGAGGTGATCGCGTAACGACAAACAATATTTCCTGGGGAAAAATTTCGTGAAGTCGTATCGCTCCAAGAAATTAAATAAATAGCATCATTTGGCAAAGTTGTCCCATTATATTGGCGCGGTATCTTGAACAATATTACTGGGCACTGAAGCATCCAACCAACTGGCGCCCTCTGTTATCCAAAGACGTTTGGCAGCCACATTGCGCTTTTCACATACGAAGGAGAATCGTCTTTTTCCCTCTCTTACTGTTATGTAAGTATAAAAAAGAAGAAAGTTTTCCTGAGAGAGAGAGAGAGAGAAAGAGAAAAGCTGCTGGAAAAGATACAAGCTACTTCTGTAAAAGGGGGATAAAAGCTACCACAATTTCGCCTCACAATCAGGTTTCCAACGTGGAGATTTTTTTTTCTCTCTTTTTTTTTTTTTTTTTTTGTTCAGCGGTCGAAACTGACCACAGCACTGGACACAGCAATACCAGGAGTTCCTGGTTTGGCGTTTTACAGAGCCATTCGAACAAGATGGTGCATGATAATGGTATACCTTATAGAGGAAAAGCAATTTCTGCGCCTCAAACCCCCTTCTGATTCGTTCGTGCCACCGCTTGCGCTATACTTCGATTCTCGCCTCTTAGCGTAACCTTTAATTTTCCGGTAATCTCCTTTCCTCCTCTCTCTCTCTCTCGCTCCTTTATAACCTTCCTCCTTTACAATTTGTTGCCCGCGAAATCGTTCTCATATCTTCGTACAATCGTTACACCCCACGGGTGCACATTGATGAAAGTGGAGAAGTCGTAATTTCACTTTAAGCGATTTCCCCGCCTTCTTTAGCTATATATACGGTTGGTAAAATTATTGA
Organism: Leptopilina boulardi; assembly: GCF_019393585.1. Classification (NCBI taxonomy): domain Eukaryota; kingdom Metazoa; phylum Arthropoda; class Insecta; order Hymenoptera; family Figitidae; genus Leptopilina; species Leptopilina boulardi. Next base: position 3,932,133 of record NW_026137881.1, on the reverse strand, counting down.
TTATGAAACTCAGTATATTTCAGTGAATTAATAAACTACTCATCAGAAAATTTCAATCATTTGAAAATTTGAATTATGATAAATTTTTAACTAATTTTAATCTTCTTTAAATTTCTGACAATTATTATATATGTCTCAATTTATATATCATTTAGTTAAATGGATTTTCGTTGTAACAAAACTTGTGTCAATTCCTACGCGAGACGCCCACATTATGGGTGATGGTGGGTGAATCGTAAATTTCATCTTTTACTACCTGTGGATAACGTATTTGTCTTTTATCGACATTATAAATATTACCGCGGACTGTACACACACACACACTGTTTACGTCAGTTGCGAGCCTAAAATAAAACATGCAACGGCAAAATTTCAAAACAAACTCGTAAACATATATCTTCCATATGTGAGGCTTGAGAGACTTTTATCGATGTTGGAATAAAGAATTTTTGAAACTAAAGCTTTTTTGCCTAACTATGATGTTTCGGATGGAAGAGATCTTTTAGGGTGTATTCTAAAAGGTATCTTGTCATCTTTTTCCTTATGATTATGGATTCTTACAAATAATTTTGCTTCAAAATTAGTTCCCGTTGCCGATGTAAAGGAAATTCATTTTGAATGCATATCTTCTTAATGGTATCGGATTTTAGCTATAATTAATTGTGTAATTTTAGTGAAAAAACAATTCACTGTTTTAAACTGAATGCATTCGGTGCAACCAAAAGAACTCAAAACCGTTTTAAGTTTATCAACAGTAACCATAATGTTGTAGAACCAAAAAATGTCACCATTTCCTTTACTGTGTCTGTACTTTGTAGTATAGTATTAGGATATTGTTTAAGTTTGCAGAGCCTTTTGACACAGCCTAAGATAAAATATCCACTTCCGGAGGAGGCGAATCATCGATATAGTCATCTGATGAAGAGAAAGATAAATGGATACAATTTTTAAAATCCTTTACTTTGCTTTTTATAGACTTCAATGATTACTCCAATTGTACAATTAGAAATACATTTTTTTGATGTCCTTAAAGGAACTTTAATCATCTTTTCTGCCAAGACATCAAATGCTTTTGGTGTTTGGATACATTCTGAATAATACTTTTAGCAATTAAGGTAAAACAGTTTCAAATTCTACTAATAGAATTCTACGTTCCCTTTTGCAGATCAAAAAGCTTCAGTGTAGATTTTCTTCTGGTTTCTTAATTGATAATTAGCATCAGATAATTGCATCATTAGGAGATGTTGGTTTTAGGTCTCCGAATAAAGCATTAAAAATGTTTCATCATCAATAATTCTATAGCTGATAAATCGAAACAAGAAAATGTGAAATAAAATGTACTCTATATGACAGTGAAAAACATAAAGTGAGAAGATGACAAAGAATAAGATGATGATGATGGCTATTGGTGATGATCGTTCAGAAAAGGTGCGTGACCACTACTTCATATCCCGATTGCATATAAAGCTTTCGCCATAACTGGAATATATATATATATATATATATATATATATATATATATATATATATATATATATATATATGTATGTACCGACTGTGAGCGTAAGGGTCTCTCCTCCATTTCAGATATAAATTTCCTGATATTCGACCGTTCGTGTCGTTTCAAATGGGGCAGTTTTCTCGGGACCTAATGGTTATTGCCTTTCTCGGCGGACATATTGCGTTCCATACAGTGCAATGTGTGCGGCCGATATATCAGGGCTCTTCGCTCGCCGTGTTCGAGAGAGAGAAAGAGACCCCTTACTCGCTTTTTCCGTGAAGCACTCTCACCCCCTGAATGAGGGGTGATTTCGACATGGTGTGCAGAAAGACTGAAGGTATACCGGAAATCCCCTTCTCTTTCTCTCTCTTTCTCCTTTAGCTATATGGCAAACGACTATAGCAGAACCTCTCCAGACGGGAAGTGGCCGAGGTGTGGCCGCGGAGTTGAATTATTACAAGCTGCCCGACATTCATATATATATACAGGATGTATGTTACGACTCGTGACCGTAAATCTTTTGCGCAACGTCAGCGCTCTCTCAACTTTTACGTTAGCTCTAATGTTATTATTGTATATATATATATATGTATATAGCCGCGAATTGAATAACACGATTCAACGAACTGACGAGGGGTTAAGTGATTTTCACCCCATTAACGCTTGCCCCAACATGAATATACCTCTCATGCGCGCGAGTTGACCTTTTGACCTCTCGCTGATGTGCTAACGTCCACATCTCAAACTGTTCCGCTTAATCTAACTCTCAGCACACTTAAATCAACAAGATTTATTAATGGTTTGTGTATGCGTGTATGTGTGTATTGCAAAGAACTATACATAAATTATGTTCATTATATCTCAAACAATATTGTTTATGTTACGCCATTAAGACGACATCAACTTCCAACAACTATTAACGTAAAAAGATTCATTTAATCTTTCATTGGAAATAGAATTTTTTATTGTAAACGATGTAAACATTTTTTTAAGGTATTCGTTTGATCCTTGACCTTGGGGTCGATTATGGACATTCATTTGCTTTGCTAATTCCTCTTTAGCTTCCAACTTTTTTTCAATTTCCATTTACACATTCCATTTTCACTTCCACTTTTTCCAATATCCATTCCTATTTCCATTTTCTCTTCCACTGTTTCGAATTTCCATTCTGACTTCCATTTCCACATCTGCTTTATTAATTTCTACTTGTACTTACAGATCCTCTTTTTTACTTTCCACTCACACTACCCCTTTTTCCGAATTTAATTCCTACTTCCATTTCCACTTTTTCCAATTTTCATTACAACTTCCATTCTTACATCCATTTTTTTCTAATTTCCATTCTCAATTTTATTTCCACTTCCATACTCTTTCTAATTTCTACTCCCTCTTTTCCTAATTTCCATTCCAACTTTAATTTCCCCTTCCACGTTCTCCAATTTTCAATCCCACTCTTTCGAAATTTCCATTCCAACTACTATTTCTACTTCCACTTATTCCAATTCTATTGCAACTTCTATTTCCATTTCCACTTTATGCAATTTTCACTCTCATTTTTTTTACTTCTATTTTTTCAAATTTTCATTACAACTTTCATTTCCATTTCCACTTTCCCTAATTTCTACTGACACTCTTTCAAATTTCTATTCCATGTACTATTTCTACTTCCACTTCTTCCAATTCTTTTGCAACTTTAATTTTCCCTTCCATTTCTCCCAGTTTTCATTGCAACATTTACTTCTATTTCCACTCTTTCTAATTTCCATAACAACTCTTATTTCAACATTCACTTTTTCTAATTTCCATTCCCACTTTTTCCAATTGCAATTTCCATTTCTACTTTAATTTCCACTTCCACTTTGTAATTTGCACTTCTATTTTTATTTCCAGCTCTTCTACTTTTCCTAATTTTCATTCATATATTTCCATTTACAATTTTACTTTTTCTACATTCCACTCCCACATATATTTAGACATACACTTTTTCCAATTTTTATTACAACTTTCATTTCCAATTCCTTTTTCTTATTTTCATCCCAAATTCAATTTCCAATTCTAATTTTTCCAATTTTCATTTCAACTTTTATTTCTGTTTCCACACTTTCTAATGTCCATACCAACTCCTATTTCAACATTCATTTTTTTTAATATCCATTCCTACATTCTCCATTCCAATTTCCATTTCTAATTCAATTTCCACTTCTAGTTTTTGTAATTTTCACTCCTATTTTTATTTCCACTTTTACTTTTCTGAATTTTCATTGCAATATTCATTTCCACTTCTATTTTTTCTAATTTCCACCCCTAAATTCATTTCCACTTCTACTTTTCCCAATTTTCATTCATATTTCCGCATCTACAATTTTAATTTTTCTATACATTCCACCCCCAATTTTATTTAGAATTCCATTTTTTTCAATTTTTATTACAACTTTCAATTCCACTTTTTTCTTATTTCCACCCCATATTTAATTTCCACTTCTAATTTTTCCAATTTTCATTCCAACTTCTATTTCTATTTACACTTTTTTTAATTTCTATACTAACTCCTATACTTCAACATTCATTTTTTCTAATATCCACTCCCACTTTTTCCAATTTCCATTCCAACTTCTCTTCCTACTTCAATTTCCATTTTTTGTAATCTTCACTCCTATTTTTATTTCCTTTTCTACTTTTCTGAATTGTCATTCCAACTTTAATTTCTATTTCCATTTTTTCTAACTTCCACCCCCAAATTCATTTCCATTTCTACTTTTCTTAATTTTCATTTTAACTTTCATTTCCACTTCTATTCTTTATAATTCCCACTCCCTATTTAATTTCCACTTCTACTTTTTCCAAATTTCATTGCAACTTTCATCTCCACTTCCACTTTTTCCAATTTTTATTGCAACCTCTAATTCTACTTCTACTTATTCCAATTAACCAATCAGAAATTATCAATAAAATTGTAGGAGTGGTAATTAGAAAAAGTGGAAATGGAATTCGAAATGGAAAATAGAAAAAGTGGAAATGCAAGTGGAAATTGGAAAAATGGGAAAAGAATTGGATTTACATAATCGACACCCTTGATTGATGAAAGGTGAAGCCGAACTCTATATATCTTTCTTTCTTTAAATCTTATTATCAATTTTCTTTATTTTTAATTAATTTTTGACATAAAAATTAGCATAATTTGTATATATCCAAAATTTATTTCCTTTAAAATTGAATTTACCGTATTATTGATAATAATGAACGTTAAATTATATCGAAATAAAAAAGCGTCAGTTGTAAAAGGAAAAAAAAACGTTACGGATCGAACACACATGTAATGCACTTGTTCAATGCCATATCTGCAACCGACAATTACGGTATACAGTGCCATTCTTGTATCGCTCATAACCAGTTGTCCGCGCAGAGAGAGAACAATTTTTCTGGTAATGAAAGTGTACTGGAAAAATAACCCAATAAGTAGAGGTGAACCATTATATGGTTTAACCAAAATGATTTTACTGAAAGTTGGCCACTAATGAGCATATATATGTATATATAGTATATATATATATATGAAAACGGAAGCAACAATACAGTTATAACTTTCCATTCCTATATATCTGCACCTGTTTTTTTTCCAAAGAAACCTAAAAACATTATTACAAACCGTCATTATTTTTTAATCATTATCATCATTTTTTAGTACTAGTATAATTTATTATCATCTATCCAATTTTTCGAATATACAAAAACAAGTTTTTCAAAAGAAAACTGGTTTTTAAATCGTTATAGTAATAAAAAAGTATAAGTTTAAACGCAAATCTTTTCAATCTGGTAAAAACTGCGAAAGATGTCTAACATTATGGGGAGATGTGATATGAAGGTGTTCAAATTTCAGGACACGTATTGACAACATGGTCACTGCGTCCCGTTCGATGATAACTCCCCAAAAAAAAAAGAATGAAAGAAAAGAATAAGAAGAAAGCATTGGAGAAAAGACCATTTGAGTTCAGCCAACCGCCAGGGTCCATGGTTTTACAACGGTCAGCGTTCTCTGATGTCGAACAAATCTCGTCGACAACTCTCCTTGCATGCAGTCCAATTTAACTAAATCCTTTTCCACTCTTTCTCTTACTCTATTTCTCAATGCTCGCATTCTCTCTCTCTCTTTCTTCTCATCCTCTTTCTCCAATCGCCAAGGAACCCATATGCGAAGATAAGATTGGAAAAGTTGTATGAGAGTCAACTTTAACAACTATATAACCATTACACTGCTGATAAAGTGGAATCTAGTGTCTTAACGACCTGGAACGAAATTCTGGATATAGTGCCATATATTCTGATATGGAGTTAAACACAATGATCTTTCCATCTCTCTCTCTGTCTCTCTTTCCCTTACACGAGTATAAAAGAAATATGTCTGATTTTATGGTGACCGTCGCGTTGCATATATATACAATAATATAATAGACCCGTTTCGCGTGTATCGAATATGAATACCAATTCGAATTCACATGAAATGTGAAAGGATTAACGGAAATCGAAAACGTCTTATATGTAATATATATATATAAGTGAACGGAATTGTCCGAATGGTCTTGAATCCTATTTGGTTAAATCCTGAAAACATCGTTATTTCATATGCTATCGATGATCTGAAGAAAAACAAATTTCTTCAATTGCTAATAATTTTTTACTGTCTGAAAAGAAAATTTTAAATCGTTTTTGATAGTTTACGATTCTGCGTTCAATATTGTTTAAATTAATTGGCATAGATTATGTAAATCTATTTTCATTTTCAATTCTTCCAATTTCCATTACTATTACAATTTGCACTATCATCATATTACTTATTTCTACTTTTTCCACTTTCCACTTCAACTTCTATTTCCACTTTTTCCAATTTACAATCCCACTTCCATTTCCACATTTTTGAATTTCTATTTCCACTTCAACATTTTCTAATTTTCAATTTCACTTCCATTTCTACTATTTCTAAATTTCTTTCCCACATCTATTTTCACTTCCACTTTTTCTTATTTTCATTCCAATTTTCACTTATTTATTTTTATTTCCATTTTCATTTCCACATTCCCTTTATCAAATTTCTATTTCTATTTTCACTATTTCCAAATTTCACTAACACTTTCATTTCCATTCTTTCTCATTTCCTCTTCCACTTTTTCCATTTTCCACTTCCACTTTTTTAAAGTTCCAATTTTACTTCCATTTCCACTTTTTCTAATTTTCTTTCCCACATCTTTTCAAACTTCTACTTTTTCTTATTATCACTCCCACTTCCGTTCCCACTTTTTAAAATGTCCATTCCCCCTTCCACTTTTAATCGTTTTACTTCCATTTCCAATTTTCTTATTATTTTCATTTCTACTTTTTCTAATTTTCATTCACATTTCCTCTTTTTCTAATTTTAATTCTAACTTCCACGTATTTATTTTTATTTCTACTTCCATTTCCACTTCTTTTTTTTACAATTTCTATTTCCATTCCTACTTCCACTGCCACTTTTTCTATTTTTTATTCCCACTTTCACTTTTCTATTTTCATTCAAAAATTAGAAAAAGTGGAAAGGAAAATGCGAATGGAAATAAGAAAAAGTGGAAGTGGGAATGGAAATTAAAAAAAGTGGAAACAGATATGCGAGTGAAAACAAGAAAAAATGGAATTGGAAATTGGGATAAAAATAAAAAAGTGGAAGTGGAAATGCAAGTAGGAATGAAAATCAAAAAAATTTAAAGCGGAAATGGAAGTAAAAATAAAAAAGTAGAAGTTGGAATGAAAATTAGAAAAAGTGGAAGTGGGAAGGAAAATTATGAAAAGTAGTACTGGAAATAGAAATGGAAATGGAAATTGAAAATAGTAAGTGAAATGGGGCAAGGTAGTTTAAGTAAATATTGGAAATTTCGAGGTGAAAATTGAAGTAGTAGTGGAAATTACAAAAGTGGAATTAGAAATGGAAATAGAAAATTGTAAGTGGGAATAAAAGTTCGAAAAGAAATAAAATAAATAAAAAAGTAAAAATGGAATTTTGAATAGGAATTTATAAGAAGTGGAAGTAAAAAAAAGGGGATGGAAATTATTCAAGTGGAAATGGGAGTGAAATTCGAAAAGTGGAAGTACAAATGAAAGAAGGAATGGAAATTGGAAAAACTGGAAGTAGAAATGGTAGTGGAAATAGAAATTAAAAAAATTTGATGTGGAAATGGAAGTAGAAATTGAAATTGGAAAAAGTGATAGTTATAGTTATAGGTCGCTGATTACGAATTCGATGCCAGTTTTCCAAAATTCAAAATGGTGGATCCTATATGGCGGAATATCATTCACTTCATTAGATTCAATTAAAACTTGTTACTCAGGTGTTTTCATTAATAATTTTTGAACATTCGCAGTAATAAAAAGAAAAAATTAAAATTTTCCATATAAATCTTCTTTTAAAAAAATATATCAGTTTACCTAAATACTCAAAGAATACAATAAAACACTTATTTTAGTGTAAATAGAAGTTGAATCATTTAAGAAAGAAACAAATATTTATCTATATACATATATATGTCTATATAGTTTTATCATATATATATATATATATATATATATTCGAAGCTAAAAGAAATATTTGATGGAACTTTATCAATTGATATAGAAAAACAAATTCTAACTAAATGTAATATTCATTGTCATTACATCATGCAAATTATATTGGAAATTGTGTAAATATGATTAAAAAAAAAATTATTTGAAAAAATTTATTTTGATGTTAAAAAAAGAATTTATAATAATGTAAATATTAGTCAGTGTTACCTAAACCTAATTTTAAATTTTCCCTATCTTAAATTTATCTTACATTTTTATTATTTATGCAAAATCAATATTTATTCAAATTTATGTTGATAACTAATATTTTAAGATATATAAATAAGTATAAATTTTGTCTTTCTTTTTCAATTTCACTGTCATAACAGAAAAAAAAATTTACACAGTAAAAAAATAAATATTAATAATAATAATAATAATTATTATTATCCCTCACAACACAAGGATATTCAGTATATCCCTGGGACGTCCTGGGGATATCCATTTGCTTTTGGCGATTCGGATATCCCTAAGATATCCTCTGGATATCCATGGACATCTCTAAGATATCCCAGGGATATCCAAACCGCCGAAAACAAATCGATATCCCCAGGACGTCCCAAGGATATCCTGAATATCCTTTTGTTGTGAGGGATTATTCAAAATTTAAACTAACGTTTTGAAAATGTTTATTCCCGAGGGTTTTTAGGATATGAATTCGATGTTACTTTTTCAAAATTCAAAATGGCGGATACAATATGGCGATCAAAAATTCAAAATTTGAACTAATCTCATTGCAAATCACTCTTCTAGGGTTTTTGGGATCGCTGATTACGAATTTGATGTATGATTCGTAATCAGCGACTATGGAAACTTCAGAATATTTAGTTTCATGAGAATATTGGATCAATTTAAAAATTTTTTTTTATATTAATTAACATTTGCCTAGCAAAAAAAACAATTTCAAGGATTTTGTTAGTTTCTAAACTCCCGTTCTATAAAATCTAGAGAAAATTCTGTTTCGTCTCAGTTATTAAACATAACTTTTAGTATAAATTTTCAACTAGATTCTAAAAAAAAAAACATTTGTATTCAAAATCATATTTTTGCATTCAAATCATTTTACAATATTAAATAAAGTTATTTTTCACATAAAAAAAACTATATAGAAATTCTTAGAATGTCCTTCCCATTTGGTTTATTATTATATATGTACAATAATCGTGCATATGGCGTGCTGTTTTTAAATTGGGACGAATAAAATTGAAAATATACTTTTTTTAACATATCCCAAGAAATCAATAATATATAGTTTTGAGATGCGTGTATATATGTATATGTGTATTGCAGTGTTAGAGGAATATACCATATATATATATATATATATATATATATATATATATATATATATATATATATATATATATATATATATATATATATATTTGTGTGATTGGAGCATAAGGGTTATAAGACCAAGTAATGCATGTTCGTGCTGCAGGCCATGTTAACCATAACTTACCTATGGAACTGACAGCCTGCATAATATCCGCGAAATTGGTTTTATAAGACGACGCCAAGCACTGCTTCACAACAGTGCCATAAACGTTTCGAATAAATTACGACCCACTGGTGTAACTACACGAGGGTGGGGGGGGATGAAGGGTTGGGGAAAAAGAAAAGCACTTACACCGGAAATTGAAAGCTCTTTTTTATCAAAATACGCTAACCAATGTATTTTTTATTAGTAAAACACATATCTTTACAGATAATATACATAATAGTGATTTTCCGCCATAGCGTACAATTTAGTTACTGATATTATTAAAAAAAAATGTTTTCAATTTAACACAAATTAAATTATAATCTTCAGGAATAATATGCTCAAGAATAAAATATCCGTGGTGGGCCGGACAAAAGATTCATAATTTTATTCTCACTGAATAACACACGAGTTTTAATTAAAAAGGCTTTTCACGATGACGCTGAGACTTCACCATTACGTACAAACAATACTGATTTTTTAAATAATATATCAACAATTTTCAATCTGTTTCATATTCACGGCATTTTTAAGGGCCGATTATGTGTAAAAACATTTTTTTCTCACTTCGATTTTCATTTACACGTTTTCTAATTTTCTCTCACACTTTTGCAACTCTCCTATATTTTCACTTTTTCTTTTGCTATTTCTAATTTTCTTTCACGTAGAATTTCTTAAATCTAGCGCATGAATTTCCTTTAAAAATCGTTGACTAAAATTTTAAAGAATTACATTTGATTTAAATATTTTTTAGATGAATCTTCATTTTTGAAACTAGTAGTTTCCAAAATTTATGAAAATAATGGAATGGAAATTGGAAACACTGGAAGTTGAAATTAGAAAGAATGGACATGAAAGTGGAATTTGAAAAATGTGGAAATAGAAATGGAAATTTGAATAAAGGGAAATGGAAGTGTATAAGAGACAAATTAGAAAAATTGGAATGGAAACGAAAGTAGGATTGGAAATAAGAAAAAGTGGAAGTGGGAAAGGAAATTAGAAAAAATGGAAATGAAAGTGGGAATAGAATTTAAAAAAAGTAGAAATAGAAATAGAAATTATATAAAGTCAAAATGGAAATGGCAGTGGGAAAGACAAAATTATAGATAAAGTGGAAATGGAAGATGGATTGAAAAATAGAAAAACTGAAATATAATTTTTAAAATTTTCATTTGAAATATATTTTTTGAAATTACCTTTGAATGAATTCCAAGGAGGAGAACTTTTCTCGTCGTATTGGTGAATAATCCACTATTTTTGGAAATTTTTCCCAAGGCTAAGAAATAATTTCCGTTTTCCTGTGGAAAAACAAAATGTTTTCTAGTAAACATTAGAATAACCTCTTAGTTTCCTTCATTTTGGAAAAATTTCCCAGTATTTTACCAGAAAAAAAATTTCCATATTTTCTACAGTGTATTCGATAATATAGAAATATAGATTCATAATTTATTGTATCAAGACAACGATTATTATATATTTTTATCAATTTAACAAAGTTCAATCTTGTCGTTAATATTCCAAGTTTTTTTTATTATATGATTCTTCTCAATATAATATGTATCTCATTCACGAGCGCTTAGAGAACTTCTCTAGAGTTATAATAGCTTACATTATTATTTTATTGTGACTCTCATAAACAATTCCAATATAGCCCATGAGGCTGCCTTGAGTATATATATATATATATATAAACAACATGGAGCAAGTACGATGCCAGGATGATTTATAACGACTCGTAAATTTTTTAACTTATCGCGGATTAGATAATGCCACCCGAGCGTAAATTTACCAGAACAAAACCGTTTCCATGTTGAGCGAGAGCCGCGCGCCCCCAAGAGGGGTCACGATTTCCACGAATAGGAATAACTCACGATCTGTGAGTAACTCACCGATGGATTTAGTATTTTCAGGTTTAAAGCATTTGTTAGTGAGCGCTCTTTGGGAAAATAAATGTCCTCAGAATGGATTTAGCCATTAACTTTCTATTTTATATAGAGGCTAACTTCTTTTCATGTGCGGGCGGAAATCACATTTTCACCATATCATCATATATACCTAAAATCGCTTTTTGTAAAAACATTATCTCCTCATATTTTTCGTTCCAAAATAACACATAAATTTTAAAAACTTTTTTAAAGTTAATTCTTTTTGGGGTGTGCGAGTGTTTATTGAAGTGTGTGAAAATCAATTGTTTTTTTATATAACGACACGAATTTAAATAAAACGATGTTTAAGTAGCAAATATTTTCCTCTATAAATGTTTGCCTGATCTCGCCTTGGTGAATGAGAAAATTATTCAAAATCCCTTAAAGGCATAGTTATCGTTTAGCGCCGTCAACAAGTGCCTCCAAAAAAGTCATCACCAAGACTTCCTTCTCTTCCCTCATATACTTGTCGTCAGTCGAAAAAAAAGCTGAGGGAGAACTCTATATATATTCACGATAAATTGGCGCCGATATTGCCGTCAATTTCCTGGAACGTGTTTAAGATGTATAGCATGCCGAGGGTGGCGCCTCCGGCTGATAATATACAGTTCGACCTTACTGGTCAAGCCATAAGTCGGCATCTCTCGTATATAAACCGTCGCCCGAGGTATATTATGTATATATGAAAAAAAACACAGTATCTAACTTAAGAGTTACCTGTCATCCACCAACCATAATTTAGTCTTCAAAAGTATTCATTTGCCGGACCGTCTACCATGCTATTTAGAAATCTATTTCTGCCACAAACTTGATTCTTTGTAACAGGATGTGAAGAGTCTCTCGGTAAATAATATAATTGACGTGATGCCATTTACAGCGGCAATATATAATTTCATAATTGAGCTGAGGAGTGTTGCCTGAAAAAAGAGAATCACGGCTTTAATCAGTTTCGTGGTAACGAGATATTAATTGGGAAATAATTACATATATGTATTTAAAGAGAGAGAGAGAGAGGCGGAAAGTGTTTACTAAGTTAATTTGACGTAAACATATCCCACTTCCTGTGCGATGAGACTTCAATCAAAATTATATATCTTGATAAAAGTGTCTACGCTCAAATAAAACTCCTGCCCAGAGAGCAGTAATAACTCTTATTCAAGAAGTTATTCAAGTTCAACGTCAATTGCCAGGTTCGAGCCAGTTTACTCTATTGGGATCTCCACCAGCTTTGAACCAGCATACTCTATTAGGATCTCCGCCAGCTTCGAGCCAGTTTACTCTATTGGGATCTCCGCCAGCTTTGAGCCAGTTTTGCTCTATTTGGATGTTGCCAGCTTTGAGGCAGTTTTTCTTGGAACCATTCCTCCGCGAACGTTAGTTCTTCAATAATCTCAAGCCATTCTACCGCCAATATTGGGGCGTTCTTCAACCGATTGACTTCAGGAGGAACAAAAATTACATTTTAAATTAAATTAAGTCATTTCGATTTATATTTTACTTCATAAATCTTAATTCTAAGTTCTAAGTGTTTAATTCTGCTTTCTAGATATTTAGACAAAAATCAACCTTCTAGTTTCTACGAGAGATATTTGTAAAAGTGAAAAATAAACAAACCTTTGGTTCATCTAACAAAAGCATTCTGTTTCCCACCTGTTCCCTTAGTTCGAAGCCATCCGCTTTGTAAATAAAACAGGTTTAAAATAAAATATTGAAGATTACTGTTTCCACTTAATCGTGTGGCATTGTTCATAATTACAAATTGTTTTAAATTAATTCTCCGAAACGTATTTTTCCATAAATATGTCAGCAGTTTTTAATCATCAGAGATAATTTTATGATTATCCCTCTGGAAAATTCAAATTAACGCGATGTAAATCTGACTCGTTCAGGAAGTTAATGACACTTGTGGTTTGCACTATATATAGGTTGTGTTTAAATGATGGCATATAAACTTGACGGCTAGCCCTCTAGGCAAGCGCGCATTAGCAATCTTCGTCAGCGTGTGGTGATTTTAATGATTCTGAGCCGGTCTGCGTGATTCCTAATAATCAGTCGCTCACACGTTATTCTCCCCTCCCTGCTGGTTATACCCTGGCAGCAATCCACCAAACTGTGGCATGTCGGCCTCACATCAATCTTGTTAAATTGCCCACCCAGCCAGGAGTCGTTCTCTCGCTCTCTCACTCTCTCGTGGATTGATAAATTGCCTGATCCCGTCTTTCACAGACACGTAACGCTCGACATCGCGTCCTCGAAACAGAAACGCGGCGAAGAAAATCAAATTAACGTTCAGCACCCCGTTCAGCACCCAATACTATCATCATCATCATCATCATCATCATTTCTGCCAGGGGGGGCCTTGATATCTTGCATGCCTCAGCGGATTTTGTAGAGAGAAAACGTCAAGAAACAAGGCAAACACACATACAGACACTCTTTCAATAAACATATTAATCTCTCCTTTGCTTTTTGATCTTCTAAAGAGTGTTACGTCTCAGATAGAGAAAATAACTAAAAAGATAATATTTTATTTTTATCCGCTCGGTGATTCAGTGAATTATTCTGTTTCATTTTACAGAGCAGAAGGTTCTTAGCTAAGGGTACAGGTAAGAAATAGAATATTGATTTTTAATGACAAGATTACAAGTTTATTTAGACAGATATTTAGAGTTATAAAATTGATCTTTGAGATCAAGCAACCAGTCTTGAAAATGAAGGAAGTCAGCGTTCCAATGCAACAAGAAATGTAAAGGTTACTACAAATTTTTATACGGATTTAAATAAAAAGTGTTACGACATACCTTAAAAATTTAGAAGTGAGATGTATGAAAAAGCGCGCACCACTGATGTGTCCTTAAATATTGGAAGGAACTGCTGGTACCAGATATCGCTTATGAGCTCACAGGAAGGTTGACGGGCCTTGGTGATGGCCACAGATACAGAGTTCAGTTGACCGTGATATAACCCAAATAATGGAATTCTTTCAGAAAATATGATTTCCAAATGTTATAGGAAATAAGGCAAAGCCTTAAATACTTGGATGAGTTCTTCTTGACGTAGAAACTTTTAATACTTGACACAGAGATTCTTCTAAGTCGAACTTGAGTATGAAATCGGGCAGAGTAACAGGGGGTCAATTGCGTAACTTTTTCCGGATTCCAGATTTCGCATTCCGTATTCTGGATTCCACTTTCCATATTCCGGAATGTGGGACCAGAATTAGGAACACACGGAATGTGGAAAAAGAAAATTGAAATGTAAAATACGGAAAAAGTTACATAATTGATCCCCAGTACTTCTACAGGATTTTCACAAAAAAGGAAGACAAATTCTCAGCAGTCGGTTGCATTATCCACCATCTTAATTAAAAAGTGACCATCTATAATCGTTGTGATTTAGAGTCACTTCCCTTTCAGATTAACAAGAATTTTTGTAATAAAAATAAATCATAGAAATAAAATTTTTTTTAACGTCAATTAGATTTTGCAGAATTAATTTTTAATAGAGAATTTATGCGCAAAAACTAGAAAGTTAAATAAAAGATCTACATATCTCAATAAAGAATGGCTTATACTAGAATCCTTGTAAATAATTTAATAATAAGATAATTGCAATTCCATCGGTTTCGATAACAAGATTTGAATTAGTTACACACACAAGAAATTGTGGAAGGTTAGATTCTTCCCTAAGAGAATTGTCTTCCTTGAATCCGGTGATTACGTTTCCTGACATAATATATTAGAGGATTACTTTTGGGTTAGCAAAAAAGCGAGGAGGTTGCGTAAAATCTCTCTCTCTTGACTATTAGCTTCAAATAGTGTCGGCTTAAGTTGGCCTTCTTTCTATCTGGTTTCTTGATCCGACTAGGTGGCGATGCCTTCTTTTTACACGTTTGCCGCGAGGTGTAACGAGGCGATGGTTATCTTCATTGCGAGACATGAGACCCGATAGCATGGCACGATGGCACGGGATAGGGTTTTAAGTTTAAGATGAGACTTCAGCAGTTCAAAGTAAATGGCGAATGCATTGCACGCGCTCACATATACATTACAACTAGCCTTCGGGGAGTCACTCCGTTCACCCCTTAAATCCAAGGCTGATAAAAGCCCAGAATCATCAGAAACATCTTTTCCATGTGAAGTTTTACACCTTCCAAGGAAATAAATGTTACGATTAATATCACAATTTTCTTGAAAATCATATTTTTTTGGGTTTTCAATTATGAATAAATCAATATACAAAATTGTACTTAAGGTCCATTTTGGAAAAATTCAAAATGTTAATCTGTTGTTTTTTATTTGATTCTTTAAGATATTAGATAAAATAGTTTTATGGTCACTCCTTGGATTTCTTGAAAGCATTACTGATTAACCGTCACTTTAATCTTCCCTCTTTGATCTTTACGGTTAAACGATATATCAGATTGAAAAGATCCCGATGATGACACGACATTTCTTCGATAAGGATAGACAACGTTTTACACCGGTGGCTAATAATTATTCGTTATTATTGTCATTAACGATATACGATGATGTATGAATATATTAACCGCGCACCTGCAATGAAAAAAAAAGATTATAAACCTTCTCAGAGACGTATTATTGGTTGGATGATCGTTTTACGTATAAATTGAAAAATGAGGTACGATAAACCAGTTAATAAATCAAGTACGATATATGAAATGAGTAGGGTAGATTTTCCATGGAGAAAACCGGCATCAAAAGCCAGTAGCCCTGTAGCGATATATCGTGCTTACAACTTCTCATTATTCAAACCTATACGAGTTTTACATCGCGAAAGATGTGAGCTGCGTGACGATGGCGGCATGATCCACCGTCATGCATTATTCACTGTTTCATATTGAAACTGCTAAAGAAAGGGGGAAGGGAAGTTACTTTGCCGCGCGGGAAAATGGAATCGCGTTTTATCTTCCGCTTCGGGGACCTAAACCCATCCCTCTGTCAAATACGAGAAGAATGAAGAGGCGCTGGGTGCTTTTCAAACTGCAAGAACAACTTCCAAATTGGAATCTTATTCACGAGGGATGAAAAGTAAAATAGCATGAGATTTGCTTGGTTCTTTTGACAAATATTATCCCTTTATTCAAGAAAAATAAAGTAATCGATAATGCTCATAAATTTTGAATTCGATGTTAGATTGCAGATGGAATTGGCATTGGCACCTAAATTATCCTCACCGAGGCAACGATTTATCATTTTTCTTTCAATTCCGTTTGGAGAGGAACCGCAATCATTTATTGTGACGATTCAGCTCGAGGATTTAAGTGCAATATGAAGTGATAGAGTATCTTAATATATATTCAACGGAATAGAAAAAATTTTATTTATTAATTTCAGTGATGCTATTCATAATTAGACATGTTGCGGGGATCAAGGTTCAGTTAACATAATATGGAGTAATGAAATTGGCTTCTTCTGAAGTTGTCAAAAACTGTGAAGTTTCCGATAGTTTGTATAATGTTTGCTAGGAATTTGAAGCCTTAAATATTTATCCTCATAACAGGAGGGATAAAATCGTGATCCAAAATGAGGAATTAATAGTACTCAGCACATTTTTTAGAAGTCGGGATTTTTAAAAAGTATTTCATACTAGATGATGAATAAATTAATAAACCTATCATTTTTTTAAGTTACTAAAACGTAACCAGAAAATTGCTCCAAATTGCCCTTTTCGTCAAACATCACGAATACTCGAATTCTCTCTTAATTTCATATCAAGGCATACAAGTTCTCTCAACATTTTATATACAACGAATATCATAACATACATGTTTAAGGGAAATTTTGATCAGTTCAGGCAATAAATACGTCTTATATAAAAATCTTATTGAATGCTTCTTTTCAGGACTATGGTGACATATGCCTATATTACCTCTATTACGGTCGCTGCGTGCCTCGTGTCGAGGTGCCTCACGTCCCCATACATACCTGTATCGAATAATACATGGCCAACAATGACGTGTGGTGATGTATGTGGGTTATGGGTCGAGCAGCTGTTGCCCTCGACAACTGGTTCCTCACACTCCTGTGGGCGCTCACAATGTCACAATGACGTGTGAGCACTTGTGACAGCATCGTGTGGGTACTCCATTGCAATATAGGTGTACAAGCGCTTGGCTGCACGCAAGGGTGGCGCGACTCTTGACGCTCGTCGAACAATGTAAACGGCTCGAGGATTTCCGAAGCGGGACGCTGAATACAGAGATATTACAAGAGTGATAAGCTTTTCATTCTAATCGTAGTAGTTTTTTTAAAAAAAAAAAAAAACAAAAATCCTTTCATTATTTAAAATTAATTTAAATTAAATAGAAAATAAATTCGACAGGTTGAAAATTAGCATGCAACATATTCAACAAGATTGTAGTTTGTAAATCCCCTACAAGTTTTACCTATACTGAGTACATAGACTGTTGAAGGGATTGCATTTTCGCCAAAGCTGTACATATATATATATATATATATTGAGCCTGCATCACACGTAGTGTCGGATCACGTTACCGTTCTTGACACTGATCGGAGATTAGCTCCCAGATTGCATTCAAATCACGCACAAAAGAACTCAACTTGAGCTTCTCTCTTTAGGAAACCGCGTCTATCTGACAGCCATATCTAACGGATTTTTAACGACCTTTTGTTAGTCGAAAAAAAAAATATATAATATAAATCCTCCTCTCGCCCCGATCGCAGAAACATGTTCGTGAAGAAAGTCCGCAATGTGAGATGGCAAATGATTTTCAATAGCATGTATGGAGATGAGATGTGCAACAAGGATTATCTTTACACTATGATTTCACCTGAAGCCTATATATATACGTGACAACAGGATTCTATACAAATTTTTATCCCCATGATTTACTCGACCGTAAAAGTTTTATCGACTTTCGACAAAAACCAACACTAATATATCATATATGTGTGTGTGTAATCAAAAATACGGAGAAATGATGTCAAAATCTAAAGGAACATAAATTCTCAATGCAGAAAGAAGGATAAAATTACCGAAATACTGCTTGTTCATTAAATATCGGATTTGAGTTATCAAGATGGCGAAATTGGGGGAAATTCTCCAAGAGTCGTTTAAATGTTGTTGGCATCAGCCGTACGCCTCTATAGCATACCGGAAAGAAGGTCATGTCTTTTCTTTCGGAAACTTTTTGGGAAAAATATAAGAATCTGTGAAAGCACACTCAAAATGAAAGGAGGCGTGTTCAAGATGAGAGAATCTGCAAATTAATCACTCCCTTTATCGTCGTCTTTAACGAGAGTGTCTCTTTAACTATATTTTCTTTATGAACCATAATACTTCAATATAAGTCGAACACAAAAAGGTTTGGGAATAAAACTTTAATTGTTCCCTCTCTCTCTCTCTCTATCTATCTTAGTTCCAAATTAAGTTCCACAAAATGTCATATCGTTTAAAAAGAAATGTCGATAAAGAAAATTAATTTCCATCACTCTTATTTAATTACACCGCTATATCAAAAAGATGAATATTTCTTTATAATGGAATGGTTTTAATATTGATTACTGATAGGTTACATTTTGAAACGTCGTAAATCGACTTGGAAGTTTCGAGAGAGAGATCGGAGAACTGAAATCGATGAGATCGGAGCATTTAGCTGTCACAATGATGAACGAAGCTTGGAGTAAAACTTGACAATCTGATTTTTACGATGCATTCAAAAGCATTGCTAAAATTTATGATACCAATAGATGATTTTGTCGATCGTCCATTTGACGATCGGAAAGTTGCAAAGTGAACGTGATTCGTCACGTTTGGAAAAAAAAGAGAGCGATAGATAAAAGAAGAAAGGCGAAATTCGATGGGATAAAAAATGGGTCGACGCTTTGCTCTGGAAGGTGATTTTAACGGGTGGAGATATTATATATACATATATATATAGGTGTGTATAGCTCTAGGTCGTCAGAACCATGATAGAGTATATGGGCCTATGCGTTCTTCTCATAAATAGTGTGATTGATCGATATTATATTCATAACAGGGCAACGACTGTCATCAATCATATCCCGCAGCGCATAACTGCGGGTCTTGGGTAATATACCTACCTACTGGAATAATACATCGCGCCTTCACTTCCCATGTTCTACAACGGGGTGTGTGTGCTCTAGAAATATTTGCATCCCCCTTTTGCCTTTTGAAATGTCATAAACCCTCTGAAATCCATATTGCAAAAACATTTCAACCTAAAGGATCAATTTCCCCTAGAGGTATATTATTAATTTTCCAATATTCAAATTATTCCTAATGATCAGAAATTGTTTTCTAATTCTTTTTTTTTTTTGTATTAATTAATTTTGATCTGTCAACTCTATTATATATTCCAAAAATTCAAACTGACAATTTAAAAATTGATATTAATTCTCCTTTTCAAATATAGCGACAGATGTATAACGAATTTTGCAAATAAAAAAAGAACCTTCTGAAAAATAAGTTTCTACTCTCTATAGCGATCAATAACTTATCACCTTACGTTCTCACGAATCCAATGGATACTTTATATGTACTTCGTGCTAAGAAGCCTAAAGGAAGTGTAAGTGATTCGCCTTCTGGCAGAGGCGCAGTAGAAATCTGACATCCTTGAATAAGCGAAGCGGAACGAATTCTAAACCGATTGCTTCTCATCTTTCAAGTTGAGTTTATTGTAAATTGATTGACAGTCGCATAATACATAATCTATAAAAAAAAAAAACAAAATGAAGACTCCTTGGCAATATTACAAAAGGTGTAACAAATTTTCAAAATAATTTTATGAATGACTAATTGATATTGAAAAAATAAATGTTGTAAATATCAATGTCAGGAATTGTAAAATGGATAAATATTTCGTTGAAGAAATAACTGGTTTTTAATTGGAGCTCGAGTGCACCGCGCGAGCTTTATATATATATATATGTGTGCTTTTATTCATCCTGATGGTTCAGCATGACAATAGGATTCGCAGGGACTGACACGGAAGCCCCTCTTCGTAACGCGATCCCCGGCAGCCTAAATAAACAGGATAGAATAAATAAAAGCTATTTGAAACATCAGACCAGTGTTTGTCTAGCTGTCAGAATAGTGAATGCGGCAAGCGAGAGCTGTTTCGAATGGATATTGAATTGGCTGCTTTCAACTCTCATCGCCCACACAGCCACGGGCATTAAAATAATAATGTTTCTATCAGTCGAACGCCAACTAATACAATTGACCTGACAAACATTCTCTTTCTCTTCCTCCCTGAAGTATTCCACTTGATTTTTTTTTTTTTTGAAACAATTTTTAGCAAAATAGTCAATATTTAATGGAGATTGCGCTAGACAGAAATGTATTTAATCATTACGCTCACACCCTTCAAATATATTATAAATCAGGGAATAAAACGTGAGGTAACGATGTTACGAACGAACAAAATTGACAGGCAACGTCCGTTCGTCTGCCATTCTTGCAAGCTGTCTATCTATCAGCATGACGTCGAGCGACGCCCTCTTTATTATACATTCAATTATTAGGCGCTGCATATGACAAGCGCTATTGCATATTTATATCTGTGAGCGAAGTCGAGACTCGAAAAGGGGGAGGAGAGAGAGAGAGAGAGAGAAAGAGAGGAGGGAGTGAGTTTCCTCTGACAACCTGTCAGTGGCATACGTGAACGGAGACGACGGTATAATTTCAGTATATGGAAGGAAGCTATCAACCTTTATAACTAACCTGTTTATTACGATAATATGTCGTGTGGGTCTGCATTGCGTGT
The DNA here is from genome assembly GCF_019393585.1 of Leptopilina boulardi. Lineage (NCBI taxonomy): Eukaryota > Metazoa > Arthropoda > Insecta > Hymenoptera > Figitidae > Leptopilina > Leptopilina boulardi. Next base: position 3,910,825 of record NW_026137881.1, on the reverse strand, counting down.
GTTTCCATAATCGTTTAACAAGACGGATGTCAAGATGCGTTAACTACTATCAGCAGCAAACTAGCTGTCTGTGAAATTGATATATATATAGACTATACGCCAAGAAATTTTCAATTCATTATATATCAAACAAGATGAAATGCATGTCTCACAAACTGATTTTTTTGTATATTTAATTTAATCAACTTTTTTTTTGCTTATATTTGTGTTTTTCAATTTGTAATTGACAATTTTACGTCAGATTAAAGTTTGCATTTTTTTTATTATGATTTACATATATGAAATTGAAAAACACTAACAGAATAGATGGAATTAAGAAGATGAATGATTTGGTTTGGATTTTAAAAGTTCACATAAGCGGCCACCTATTATGAGTGGCGCTATAGCGCTAGCTATCTACACATTGGGTGGTGCATCTATTTTTTTTATTCATTGTATGGTTTAGAATTTTTCTAAGGCCACACCTGACCGCGGTGCGCCAGAAGGTGGTTTAAATAAAAATGAATTGGCACTTAAAAATTCTTTTTGATTATGATTCTTAGATGAATAACAAACATTTGTCAATAGTATTTAAAATCAGTTTTACGTGGCCGATTTAAATAAAATTGAGTTTTTATATAAAAACAGTGTTTTATAAGGGATTCAGAATTTATTTAATCTAATAAATACTGTAATAAATGATAAAATAATTACTTATTTTCAATTTTACATATAAATAATTATATTGCTGTAGTGTTTGTGTCCGATTTTAAAAAATTAAATTATAATGTTAAAAGAATGATTTTAAGAATGACAAAATTTATTTAAGAGAATCGAATGATCTCTAAAATTTTTTGGCAAGAAGAGACCTTTAATTATCGCTCTATAAAAACGGCACTAAACGTGAAAATGATAAACATTGATTTTAAAATACTTTCTTCTCGAAAGACAGACACTTTTTAACAAAAGCAGCTAGAGATCGTTATCTTATATAAATTTCCTAATTCCAAAAGATTATGCGAATCCATACAAAAACACGATTGCAAAACGAAAAGTAATATAATGACAGGTTCATTACCTCCTGCCGCCGTCAGATGGCAGCAACATGCAGGGCGCACAAAGTCGCAGCTGTTATTAGACTACTTTTCTACTTTTTGTTTTGCAACCATGTTTTTCTATGGATTCGTACAGTCTTTTGGATTTAGAAAATTTATAAGATGAGGATTTTGGCTGATTTTGTTAAAAGTGTTCGTGTTTCGAGAAAAAAGTATTTTAAAATCAATACTATTTCACGTTAAGAGCAATAATTATAGCTCTCTTCTTGCCAAAGAATTTCAGATACCGTTCGACACTCTTAATGCATAAATATAAAAACGAAACAAGAAAATAACTTCATTGTTAATAAATTTATATGAACCCAAATTTAAAACATCAATTTATCTATACGCATATAAGTATACATTAAATAAATTCTGGTTTCTCATAAAATACTATTTTTAAATATTTAAAACTCAATTTGTTTTAAATTGGGCACGTAAGCTGATTTTAAAGCCTATTGAGAAAAGTTTTTTAATCATCTTAGAACCATAATCAAAAAGAATTTTTAAGTGTCAATTCATTTTTATTTAAACCTCCTTCTGGTGCACCGTGTGACACTTGATAGGGTAAAAGGTACAGGGATCGACACCCTGACAGTATGAACGACACCTACTACTAAAAAAAGGATAATAACTATAAAAATAATAATATTGAATGTAATATCACTATAGTAAATTAATTAATATATACAATATTTAGAAACTGATACAGTTGGCACAAAATTTAATATGTTTATATTTTCCTCCATATTTTACTTTCTAGAAAACTAACCTCAAATTTGCTTTATTGATTACAAATTTTATAAATACGAAGAAATTGTTAAATAATTATATTTTAAAAGCAAATTTTTTTTTATAGATTAAATCTAAATAATAAAATTTGTGATAATATTAATAAATATTAATATTACTTAAATAGAATTTTTTTGTTCAAAACGTTATTATTTTCTAATGCAACGGTTTTTAAATTTTTTTCATCTTTTCCTTTAATTTAAATATTTTATTTATAAACAAAATATTTTTCCGATGAAATATACCTTGGTTGCGCAACGTTATTGATATACGAAGTTTATTCTCATATGAAACGCTTGCGGGAATAAATATTTTCTTTAAAAATATTATTTCGAATTGAAATGATTTTTGCAGTTTCACATATATACATATATACGTTTCGCTGCGGTTTTTGTGTTATATTAGCAAAGTAAACATCAATATTTAATTTTGCCACCGCAAATGTTCTACAGCAGTTTAATGCATGTCGCAAATTGGAATTTTGATGACCACACAATGTATGACATTCAACAGCCCTATACCAACCCTCATACAATGGACATATATTTGACCGCACACAAAAAGGCGTTCATAGAATGAACATTTGTGGACAAACATCGCCCACTATCAGTTATTGAGAATGAAAACGATGAGAATGAGTAAAAAAAAGTATTATTTATTTCGCTAACGTTGTCCATTTTATTATAATGCCACACACGCGTTCTACATTATACGTGAATTAATTTAAAAAAAAAAAAAAATAAATGAAAATAAATATTTTTACGTTCACAAAAATAATAATGTAAAAATTTCGAGAGAATTAAAAATTTTATTTTTAAAATATTTGTTTTACACAAAAATACAAACATCTACAAAATAACATTTGAAATACATTTTTTCTGAATCATATGATAAATTGTTTTTAAAAAATACAATCATAATTATACGCACGAAGTAAAAATTAATTCTCTGCAAATTGTAAAAAAATACTGTCTTGACCTGAAAAGATAGCAAGGTTTTTTTTTTAATGCTTTTTCCACATATTTTTGTATTTGCTATCTTTTTAGGTTAAGTAAATCTCGCCAGAATTTATACATATACAGGAGATTGCATTTTATTGTAATTTGGTTTGGCGAGGGAATAAAAAATTTTTCTTTTCATTGACCATATATATATATATATATATATATATATATATATATATGTATATAATTTTCTAGTTATACAGCTCAATATTATCAGTGAATCAATCTAATCAAGCGTGATTGTATAAATAAATGTTTAATGAACGATGTATATTGAAGTAAATGTCAAAAGAAAGGCGTTCACATACACATGTATAAATATACACAATTTGAATATAAATGATCGGATAAAATATCGATAATCCGTACATAAAATCTTTAAGAGTATTAAATATATGCGTCTATTCAATTTTATACCTTTTAAACGAGAGTTTATTTTAATTTCTTTAAAAATTGTTACACAGAAAATATTTTGGGCTCATTTTTATTGATTTATACTCATTTTGGGTATCGAATTGAGTAAACGCGAAACTTCAAATTACTCAATAATATTATGGATGGAATTTCAGATTTATTGGTTGGCATTATTTCCAAAGTGATTTTGAATTACAATTATTTTTTTGAATATTTTAACAATACCAGAAAAATTTTCTTTGTCAGTAGAAATATTTAGTAATTTTTAGGTAAAAATAATAATTATTTTTTTGAATAATAATTAATTTTATAAGTATTCAAATTTAACGCCATCATTTAAGTTGGTAGTACTGTTTCTGCGGTCAAAACATGATTTCATTTTTTTTTTGAGTTTAGAAAAAAATTCTAACGTAATGAAACAAATCTGACATCAGATTCGTAATCAGCGACCGCAAAAACCCCCAGATACAAAGTTTTATGTAAATCTCTTAATTTAAAAAAATGTATAGTACGAATAATCTGACAAGTTTTTTGAGGTTAGAAAAAATCCTGACGTGATGGAATAAATCTGACTTCAGATTCGTGTTTAGGGTACCAAAATACATGAGGTGAGATGCTTTTATTTATTTATTTTTTACGGTCTGTGTATTAATTGTAAGAAATAAAAATCTCAGCACCTAAGTGTAAGGCCGCGCAAGTTTGCTGAATTTAAAACGATGCGCAGTTCATTTCTATAGCACTTACGGCTGCGCAGTACATTTTTTTAACTCCTAAATATGATTCTCAGTATATATGTGTAAATATATTTGAAAAAAAGGTTGGAGTTACATGTTGATGTAAATGCAGAATGTAAAACCAAAAATAATAAGAGTGAAAAGGATAGTGATATATCCCTGTCCCTTTTCACTTTCATTATTTTTGGTTTTGCATTCTGCATTTACAGCAACATGTAACTCCATCCTAAGTCACAATTGTGTATTTTTTTCAAAAAAAAATTTTATTTCACATCACTATTATATTATATATTGTAAGAAAGCTGAAAAGATGTGAATTTCAAAAGAAAGTAAAATGTCACCTCTCAAATAACTGATGCAAAAGCTTTTTGGAAGACACCTTATACACACATATATATATATATATATATGTATAATCTTGAACCAGTTGATAGAATGGAAAGCATATATCAGGGATCAGTATCGGCTTTCCCCAATGATGTATAGCAATCCTGTCACTTTCCGCGTCTTTTCTGTCCATGATTGCGTGGAGAATGATTATGCGAGCACTTCAGACTGTGTGCTACCTACCATGTTTCTTGATTACTATCGGCACACAGCTGCGCCCACAATTTGTGTTTCCCGTCAAGCGTTCGCAAGAGAGCCGTCCGTCAACGTCTTACCTTACCCATAACGATGCAGAAGCCAGAATCACGATGAGACTGTTTAGATTATATATATGTATATGTATATATATATGCCTCATTCTTGGATATATATTATATTGTGTTAGTATATGTTGTTCGTGCGAAGGTAACCTGAGAAAACGAAATCCGACACTGAATCGACCCTTCCAGCAGATTGTCGGAATTATTAATTATCAAGACCTTCAAATTGGCATTCAATTTTATTTGTTTTCAACAGTTTTGCATTAATTATAATACACACGAAAAAAAACGTGAGATCAATTTTCGAATGAAACTGCTGAATTTTTCAAAAAGGTATAGCCATATTGAGTAGGACGTTTTTGAATATTTTAAAACTGATATTATATACCAAAAACCCTTAAGTGCTGTGTATTTTAAGTAAATTTGATGATTTTTTCAAAATTCATCCGCCATATTGGGTCCGCCATTTTGAATTTTGGAAAATTGGTGTTATATTCGTATTCAGCACCAAAGAAAACATATTCGAATAATGAGTTTCTAGTGAATCTAATGAATTTTACAAAATTTGTTCGCCATATTAGATCTGCATTTTTGAATTTTAAAAAACTAATATTGGATTCGTAATCAGCGACCCCAAAAATCCCCAAGCGCTGTGTTTCAAGTAAATTCTATGATTTTTTCAAAATTTATCCGACATATTGGATCCGCCATTTTGAATTTTGAAAAACTGATATTGAATTCGTAATCAGCGACCCAAATAACCCCCTAGTGCTGTGTTTGAAGTAAATTCAATTGAATTTTTAAAATTCGTCCGCCATATTGAATCCGACATTTTGAGTTATAAAAAAATGCCATCAAATTTGTGATCAGGGACACCATAAACCCACCGTGTAGGAAGTTTCATTAAAATTTATTAAAGTAATTGTCTCATTCATTATTTAAATTAATTAATTACAACTTTTAATATTTTTTAACTTTAATTGTTCATTAAATGTTATCTTTTATCTGTAGAATTTATGATTATTTTAAAACAATTTATATTTATTTATAATTTAATTTATTCTACAATTTTTTATAAGAATTATAATTACACGGAAAAAAAGAAATTGCTTACAGATGCTAACTGATGTTTGCTATCAGATCTATCAAAATTAGTAACCGCACAGCTAAATTTTTTGCTATGACAACGAAAAAGTTTGTTATGATAAACAAAATCAGTTCTAATTTTTTAAAAATTTACTGTCACAGCAAACTTTTTTGACCTCACTGAAAATTTGTTCGCTGTCTCTATATTAGATAACATAATTTGATGTGACAGCAAATAATAATAAATAAGTAAATAATACACTCAGAGAAAAGATTTCTTTGAAACAAAGAAATCGTTTTTTTAGACTCACTTTTTGAATGAAAGATAAAATATGTTTGATTTAAAAATTTTTTTCTTTTGCTTTTACGAAAAAGACATTTTTGAGTGTTTTGAATCAAAACAAATTTTTCCTTTAAATGATTTTTTTAAACTAAAGAAAAATTTCTTTGAATCAAAGAAATATTTGTTTCGAACTTAAGTACGCTGAGTTACCATGACTGCGTTTGCGCAGACTATACGTAAATTAGTAAACAGCTGTGTGTGCCTCATGGCAGCGTGTTCATGGCGTGATAATTATAATCATATTTATAGTCTAAAAAGTTTTGTATTAATAGCTAAATTTTGTTTTATTAGTTTTTCTTACAATGAGTGATAAAGAAGTTTATGAATTGTTCGTGTCTTTGGTATTTACAAGTGATATGTGAAATGTGTAAATAGTGACTCGCAGTGTATTGATTGTTTTCTTCGTGATCAAAATTCTGCCATGAAGGTTTGTTAAGTGTTTTACATGTCAAAATGCGCATTAAATTAATTAAATGTCTTTGGAATACATTTCAAGTATTTCAAAAATATTTAATGAATTTAATATTTTTAAACTATAATTTAATTAAAATACGAACGTATATACAATCTTAATAGGAAATAAATATATTTTCAATTTAAAGAAATTTGTGCATTAACATAAACAATTATTTCTTTTTTTCAAATAAAAACTTTCGTAAAATCAAAGAAATATTTCATTGAGTCAATAAAAAATAAATAAAGAAATAATTTCTTTCAATCAAAAAAATTTTTCTTTGACCCTATAACAATACACAAATTTCTTTGATTTACCAGAAACTTTTTTCTAATATAATATAATATAATATAATATAATATAATATATAATATAATATAATATAATATAATATAATATAATATAATATAATATAATATAATATAATATAATATAATATAATATAATATAATATAATATAATATAATATAATATAATATAATATAATATAATATAATATAATATAATATAATATAATATAATATAATATAATATAATATAATATATAATATATAATATAATATAATAATTTATTAATTAAATTATTATATTGAATTATTGTTACTTATGAATAAACGAAGAATAAAATATTATTTGTCTAAATATAAGAATATAAAATAAAAATTCCTAATAATTTGTTGGGTCTATTCTATTTCCAGGAAGTTCAACAAAACAATATTGCTAACCGGGCGAGACTTCTGCTTATGTCTCGAGACTGTAGTGTTTTGACCTACGATTGTGAAGTATCGGCTCAGTTCGTAGAGCAAGTTATAACCTGTGTGAATTAAAAGTGCCAAATAAAGGAAATAAAATATATTTTAAATTCAGTTTAAAGTGAATCGTCGTGTGAATAAATATATAAATTTTCCTCGAAAAAAAATACAAGTCCATGTTGCAATAAAATGCAATTTAAATTCAATTTTTAATTCTGTTAAATTTAAAGGTTATAGTACATTCATTATCAAAATTTTTTTTGTTTTGAATTTCGATTAATATGTACATATTAATTTATATATTAAAAAACCAATACTATATTTTCAAATAAAGAAATAATAATAAATTCATTATTCTTATACTCTAATGAAAATAATAATATTAAATAATTTTATCAAATCTGTTAAGTATAAAAATAACTTAGAATAAAAATAAAAATTAATATTTTGATTTCAAAAAAATAATTTTAATTTAATTTTTTAATTTAATATTTTTTAATTTCAATTTTTCTACAACATGGAAAACTTGTGCGCGCTGTTACATTTACTTTACGTGACCCTATCCTAATTTTGTGAATAGCTTCGGGAGTGTTCGTACATTATTTAACGATCGTTCGATAACAGTTATACCTATATTTAATGTAATTTCGGGAGTGATCGAAATTCTTAAAATCGCGTGTGAGTGTTTATTTCATAATTTGGAAAACAACGTTCGTGCTCTTAATCAAAATAAAGGGCAAGCAGAGGAAAATGAAGTTCAAGGTAAGAATTTAAATTTAATAATTGCATGAAATATGATTTTAATAATTGAAAATTATTGCGTTTTTATATTTTTTTACATGTTTATTACTGCATAAAAAAGTATTACTATTTATACAATTTATATTTTTTTCCAAATATTAATATTGTGCACCTTAATAAATTAAAAATCTAAACACGAAATAGGGTAACTGCACCAGTGGTGGATCATGCACCAGTGGTGGATCAACTGCGAGAAAAATGGTCATTTGTGTTTACACGTTTGTAAGAAAATGAACCACAAGTGTCGGTAATTGTTAAGAAAATTATACAGATCAATATTACAATTTAAAAAAATTTTTAAATTCATCGCGAAGAAAGCAGGACAACAATTACTAAAGTGGTGACAGAAAACAAGAGTTTTCCTTAGCATGTAAGTTAAGAGTATATTTTGGAATAGAAAGCTTTGGAGCCATTTTAGGACAATTTTTAATTCTTTTCACAATAGGAGGCATTTCGTTTCATCCCCATAGAGCCCTGAGAACAATATTTACGTCTGTAAGTAGCGCGTGTCCATTGTTTTGGGGTGATCCACGACTGGAACCAAAAAAGTAACAAAATCTAGTGGTGGATCAGTCCTACTTTTCCCCTGTTGACGCATTGTTTTATTGAAAATTTTATGAGTTAAATTTTAGTTAACACTAATTCAAATGTTTATTAATTGTTAACACCTGGGGGTCGATTACGTAACTTTCCCACTTCCCACTTCCCACATACCACATCCCACATCTCATTTCCCACATTTTACATCCCATATCCCACATTTTACATCCCACTTCCCAAATCCCACATCTCACTTCCTACATTTTACATCCCACTTCCCATATCCCATATTTCACATCTCACTTCTCACTTCCCATATTTCATATCCCACTTCCCATATTTCACATCTCACTTATTACTTCCCATATTTCATATCCACTTCCCACTTCCCATATTTCACATACCACATCCCACTTCCCATATTTCACATTCCACATCTCACTTCCCACATTTCACATCCCACTTCTCACATTTCACACTTCACATCTTACATTGTACATTACACTTTTCTTATCACGCTTCCCACCTTTTATATCCCACTTCTCACATCTCTCCCATTTCCCACAAGATGTTGGATGTGGGAAGTGGTATGTAAAATGTGGGAAGTGAGATGTGGGAAATGGGATGTGGGAATTGAGAAGTGGGATGTAAAATGTAGGAAGTGAGATGTGGGATGTAAAATGTAGGAAGTGAGAAGTGGGATGTAAAATGTGGGATGTGAGATGTGGGAAGTGGGATGTAAAATGTAGGAAGTGAGATGTGGGATGTAAAATGTAGGAAGTGGGATGTGGGATGTAAAATGTGGGATGTGAGAAGTGGGATGTAAAATGTGGGATGTGAGATGTGGGAAGTGGGATGTAAAATGTAGGAAGTGAGAAGTGGGATGTAAAATGTGGGATGTGAGATGTGGGAAGTGGGATGTAAAATGTAGGAAGTGAGATGTGGGATGTAAAATGTGGGAAGTGGGATGTAAAATGTAGGAAGTGGGATGTGGGATTTAAAATGTGGGATGTGGGAAGTGGGATGTAAAATGTGGGAAGTGAGATGTGGGAAATGGGATGTGGGAATTGAGAAGTGGGATGTAAAATGTAGGAAGTGAGATGTGGGATGTAAAATGTGGGAAGTGAGATGTGGGATGTGGGATGTAAAATGTAGGAAGTGAGATGTAGGATGTGGGATGTAAAATGTGGGAAGTGGGATGTAAAATGTAAGAAGTGAGATGTGAGATGTGGGATGTAAAATGTGGGATGTGGGATGTAAAATGTAGGAAGTGAGATGTAAAATGTGGGAAGTGAGATGTGGGATGTAAAATGTGGGAAGTGAGATGTGGGAAGTGGGAAAGTTACGTAATCGACCCCCTGATTTCAAATTGTTAAATTTTTGTTGAATTAAAATACCCAGAATTAATAAATGTTATTTATCATTGAAACTGAAGCTTTAAGAGTTTCTATTTATTTATTACCAAAAATTCTAATAAAAAGATGATTAATTAATATTTAGTCACATTATACCTATAGAAATGAAAGAGGAGGGGATATGGATAGGAAAGTGAATTTGAAAATCTGTCCGTAAAGCCTTATAAAAGTTGCAAAACGTCTCAGTCTCGTAATTTTAAAATGCAATGTTTTTTAGTATGATTTTTTAAGTGATCCACCACTGGAGCAATCTATAACCATGACTGGTGCAAACAGTGATCCAGAATAGGATCATTGACAAATTATCTTTGATGGAGCATTAAAGTAAACGTAGGTGTCAAAATTAAGTCTAACCTTGAAGGAAATGTCTATTGGAACTATCTGGTCCATAATACTATAAAGAATAACCTCGAATTTGTCTAAAAACAACCTATACAGAACTTAAAAGTCAAAATAAGAAAGTTAAGGGGCTTAACTGATCCACCACTGGTGCAGTTACCCTACATAAGAATTTTGGTCTATTTTAGGCCCTATTTAAAAATATTGTAAAGTCAGTATCAAAACTCTACATAAAGTGTTTTAAAACAATGTTGAATTGAAAAATAAAAAATATTGATTTATACATTCCATATTTTTACATTCATTATTTTAATTTTTTTTATTTTTTCTTTAATTATTTTTTTTTTACATTCAAAAACAATTTTTTTTTGTTTTTTATAACATTGAAAATTTCGTTTTTCTTATCTTTGTTATTTTCTATATATAAACTTTTTTTAAATTTGTTAGTTATTAAATAAAAAATATATTTTTTATTTTGTTATTTTGTATAAACAATTTTTTTAAAACTTTTTTTCTCATATTCACAGAATTTTTTGAAATTTAAAAAATTTTTCTGCTTAAATAAGTAAATTTAAAAAAAAGAAAATATTTAAAAACTAATAAATTTAAAAAAAAATTATTTAGAAAATTAACAAAGTAAAAAAAAAGAATATATTTTTTCAATGTTAAAAATAAACAAAAAATATTTTTACTGCAAAAAAGCGATTAAGGAAAAATTATAAATAATTAAAATAATTAAAATAATAAAAGTAAAAACATGGAATGTAAGAATAATAATATTTATGTTCTTTTCAACATAACATTTTTTTTTTTTTGAAAAATATTTAATTTTAATTACCGACTCATTGTGAGCTCTTCAAAATTAAAAAAAATTTTTTTTTTTTATTTGCTATCACCTTTACAACATGAATAATGAAAATTAAAAACGCTATATTTTTTGGGTTTTTTTTTTAGAACTCTTCCAAAATACTAGTTAACATTTTTAAAATTAATGTCGTATATAAAAATTATCACTTTTTAAACATTTTAAAATGATAATTTTTTAAAATTTAATTATTCGCGTAGTTCTTTTGAACCAAATTTATTAAAATCATTTAATATTTCTTGAAAAAAACCCTTCCTTTTTTTTAGGCTTCATTAATTTGACAAAAAATATTTTGTAATGTCCTGGAGTAAAATTTTCAATATTCAAATGTTTGCATAACTCTTTTTACCCATTGGATCAATTTCTTTTTTTACAATTTTAAAAAGTGGTATTTTTTATGCAAGGGATTAATTTTAATTAATATCTGAAAGATTATTACTTTCAAAAATTTGTAGGTTGTAGCTTCCCATATAGTACGTAAGCTTGCAGCAACCTTGCGGCAAGCTTGACGCTCAATATTGCCAACCTTACACGGCAAAATTGCTACAAGCATCAAATGTCCCACCTGACCCAAATTTGCATGCTAAGCTTACCGAAAGATTGCAATATAAGGTTACTGCATGATTGCACAATAAGATTATTGCAAGATTCCTCAGTAAGCTTGCATGGTAAGGTTGTAGCAAGGTTGGTGCAAAGTTGCCAAATAACTTTGCATTGAACCTAAAAAATTTTTTCTTTTACTATTTCGTCTAATTTATATAATTTTATTATATAAATTAGACGAAACATTAAAAAAAATTTTAGGTTCAAAGCAAGGTTATTTAGCAACCTTGCACCAACCTTGCGACAAGCTTACCGTGCAAGCTAACTGAGCAATATTGCGATAATCTTATTGTGCAATGTTGCAGTAACCTTACATTGCAATCTTGCAGTAATCTTACCATGTAAGCTTGGGTTAGGTGAGACATTTGACGCTTGCCGCAAGGTTGCTGCAAGCTTACGTGCTATTTGGATTAAAGCAAGTAAAATTCTTTTTTTAAATTAATTAAATAAAAATTGAAATAAATTTCTACAAAGGAAAATTTTGGACACATTTTCAGACGTAAATAATTAGATTACAATTGTATAATAATTAAATTATTTTATTTTGCAATTACTAATAATTATTTTTAAGTTCAATTAATATTTGTACTTTTTTTTCCACATCATTATGTAATCTTATTGGCATTTTTTTCAATTGATCGGTACTTAGACGCAATTCTTTTAATTTTGATAAATACTGAAATGTATTTCTATCAAAAATTATTCCATTATTAATGCAAATTTCAAGTATTTCTAAATTTTCTAAATTTTTAAATAAATTTACAGAACTCTCTCCAATTTGATTGTAACTTAGACGTAAATGTTTTAGTAAATGTAAATTTTGAAAAATTTTCTCATCCAATGTTGTCAAATTATTGTGACTAAGATCTAATGTTTCCAAAAAGGTTAAATTTTCAAATACATTCTTGGGAATTTCTTTTAAGCCATTGTAAGCCAAATTTAAATGTTTTAAATAATTTTGATTTTGAAATATTGTCTCGTCCAATGATGTCAAATTATTATAACTAAGATTAAGTTCTTCTAAATTTGTCATATCTTTAAATAAATCCCGTGGAATTTCATTAATTTTATTGCAACTTAAATCTAGATTTTCAACGAAACTAAGATTTTGAAATGTTGTTCTATCTAATGATTGTATATTATTGTGATGAAGTTGAAGATTTTTTAAAAATGATAATTCATTGAGTAAATTTTTGGGTATTTCTTGTAAATTATTATTATTTAGAATTAAATTTTCGAGATAATGGAGAGTTTTGAAAATTTCACTATTTAAATAAGTCAATCTATTATAACTAATATCAAGTGTTTTTAAATATGACAATGAACAGAAGGAATCCCTTGATATTTCTTTTATTTGATTTTCACTTAAAGTCAAATTTACCAAATTGACAAGATTAAAGAAAATTGGATTATCAATTGACTGTAAATTATTCTTATTGAGATCGAGAATCTCTAAATATGTTAGTTCTTTAAATAAATCTTCTAGAATCACTTTTGTATCTCTTAATTTCAAATGTGAACGTATGTTAAACGTCATTGAAATATCATTAAAGTTTTCTGTGTCTCGAATGCTGCAATTTGTCAAAGTTGTAAATTGACGATAATATTTATCAGTCATTTGTTTAAATGGAAGTCTATAGTTAAAATTTGACAAATCTTCACCATTTATACATATTACTCCCCAATTATCCTCATCAGATGATGTAATGCGATTTATTATAAAGTTTCCACAGTGCAAATTTTCTTCAGAAAGACTGTAAGTTAATTGAAGACAACTATTAGTTGTTAAAACTTCAACAATTAAAATAAATCCCAGAAAATAGTGCAATACAATTGCCATTATATTTAATTTGACTTTGTCACCTGAAATTAAGAAGTAAAATTTTCAAAGTATTTACAAAATTAAAAATTTGTATTTTTTTTTTTTAATATAATTAAATTAGTTGAAATTATTAGTAAGTGAATTAAATTATTTTCATCAAAAAAATTATACAAAGAAAAAAATAATACTAAATTGATCTTACCTCGTTGAGCTTCAATAACAGCAATATAATAAACTAAAATTTAAAAATTGAATCCGTTATTTATATACACACTACTACCACGTGTAATAATTGTTAACGATAAACAAAATTATAAAAAGTTATATATTTATACAAATGGATATAGAAAAAAAAAATTTGATGTAATCTTATTTCAATATACAACAAATTAGTGACAATTGTTAATAATGAAAATTTATCAACTTAAATAAAATTTTAACTATTCTCAAGGATGGCAAGAAATAAAAATTTAAAAAAAATAAAATAAAATTTAACATTTATTTAGTGGTTTTCTATTTAGAGAGAATAAAAAATTCTCATAATCATTTATTTACAACGTCGTTTCTGAAAATGTACATATTGAATTAAGTGGAAATTATACAATAACAACATTTTGCATGATTATGGAACATTCTTTATCGTTATACTATTTATATATTTATAATTCAAACCTACAATTAAAATTTTATCAAATCGATATTACTAACAATTTCTCGTTAAAAACGTATTAATTGACTAAAAAATTGCGAATCCATAAAAAAAACGCGATTGCAAAACAAACAGTATGAAAATAATATATAATAACAGTTGCGACCTTGTGCTCCCTGCACGCTTCTGCCATCTGACGGCGGCAGGACGTAATGAACCTATCATTTTATTACTATTTCCTACTTTTTGTTTTGCATTCGCGTTTTTGTATGGATTCGCACAATCTTTTGGATTTAGAAAATTTATAAGATAAGAATCCTTGCGGTATTTTGTCCGATTTTGTAAAAAGTGTTCGTGTTTTGACAAAAAAAAGTATTTTAAAATTTAACCACTCAAAAGATTAAATTTATCTACTCGGTGAAAACGGGCTCATTCAAAAAAAAGTTTATTGTAGAATCTCCTTTATAAATAATAAATAAACAAATAAATGCGACCAACTGAAAATGAAGTAAATCGAAAAATAAAATATAGTAGCAAAAAAATTGTTGGAAATATGATATATCGATAAAGGATAAGATGATCGATCGAGTATCAAGATTCAAGAATAGCCTCAGTCGGTTGATGTTTACATAGATATTCTTAAGTTCCACTGTTGCCCAATACAATACACTCTCTTTGATAGATGCATATATGTACATATGAATATGAGAGTATATATATGATGTCTGAAGACCAACTGAATAGATGCCCATCGAGATTATAACACACATATATACATACATACACAAGGACAAATGCTACCGTGCCGATCATCATTCGGCTTTGAGCTGGTGGCATGTCAAATCCACTGGGGCGTGCCTAATTCACTCTGACGTGCTCTTTCGGATGCGCTCGCTCGTGTCTATATTATTATGTGTCTCAGTGGTGAAATATCATGGGACACGTCTCGTTGAAAGAGAGAGAGAGAGAAAGGGAGAGCAGTTACTTGTCACTGAAATACGCACTGCCTAACTGATGTTCTAAATTATCTAACCTTGCTTAAAACTAAGTCGCGAATCATCATTAGTGGTTTAAAAATACACGCGGGAGTAGAAAAAGTCGAAATTTTTGTACCTCGAAGTCTGAAAGTTTTTTTTAATCTTAAATGGTTATCCTACTTGGAAAGATTCCACAGAAAGTGCCCCCTGGAGGTTCTATCAGAATTCCGCCGGAACTTCCAACATAATTCCGTCGGAATTCCATCGGAGTTCCAAAGAATTTCCGATGAGATTCCGACGGAATTCCGATTAATTTTTTTCAAAATTTTTAGAGTTCTAATTCCGTCGGAACTCCGTCGGAATCCCATCGGAAATTCTTTGGAACTCCGATGGAATTCCAAAGGAGTTATGTTGGAAGTTCCGGTGGAATTCTGATAGAACCTCCGGGGGTCACTTTCCGGGGAATCTTTCCAAGTGGGATGTATGATGACCCAATAATATTAATTAATATTTTTGGCTGCCGATTATGAATCTAAAGTCGGATTTAAAAAATTCAAAATGACGGATCAAATATGGCGGGCGACTTTGTGAAAAATTGATCTACTTTACCTGAAACTTGTTAGTCGGGGGTTTTTGGGTTCGATGATTACGAATCTGAAGTCAGTTTTTAAAAATTCAGAATGGCAGAACCAATGTGGCGTACAAATTTTTGTTAAAATTAATCGTATTCACTTGAAACTCGTTACTCGGGGGTTTTTTTAGGGTCGATGATTACGAATTTGAAGTCAGTTTTAAAAAATTCAAAATGTTCGATTCAATATGATGAAATTTTTTTTTTTATTTTATCGAATTTTAAAACTAATTGCAGATTTGTAAACAAAAACCCTCGAGGAATGTGTTTTAACTTTTAAGTGAATTCGATTAATTTTTACAAAATTTATGTCTGCTATGTTAAGGATTCATCATTTTGAATTTTTAAAACCTCTTATGAAATTTTTAGTCGCATAGGCGATACCAAAAACTCCCGATTCACTTTTTATTAATTTTCTAAAAAAAAATTGCTCACGAAAAAAATTTCTATAAATAAAATTTATTGATAAAATATATATGTGGGTGATTCTCTCAAAAAGAACAAATTACACCGGCACACAAAAAAAAAAATTTCGAGTGCGAAGACCGCCACATGGTAGGTTCTCTTCCTTAAGATGTATCTAAAGAGAAAATCCTAGTCCGACCTCGAGTTTGGTTCTTGTTTCATTTTTACAGGCCTGGTGGGGGGGTGTAGTTTGAGAAATTAACATACATGGGAATTTAATTTCTTTTATCAACTGAAAGTGAATGTTTGCTTATTCTAACTGTGGATTTTGATTCAGTGGCTCTAATTACATGAAAATTTAATAAATACACAAATTTAAAAATGGCGGATCCAATATGGCGGACCTAAAATGGTGGATTTTTGGAAAATTTGTTTGGATTTCCTTGAAACTTGTTACTAGGGGGTTTTTGGGGTCGCTGATTACGAATTTGATGTTAGTTTTTCAAAATTCAAAATGGCGGATCTAATATGGCGGACCTAAAATGGTGGATTTTTGAAAAATTTGTTTGGATTTTCTTGAAACTTGTTACTAGGGGGTTTTTGGGGTCACTGATTACGAATTTGATGTTAGTTTTTCAAAATTCAAAATGGCGGATCTAATATGGCTGAAAATTTTCGAAAAATTGTTTGGTTTTTGTAAAAAATTGCCATTTTGGGCTGTTTAGGTTGCTAAATAAGATTCTGACACTTCTATTTTTTAAATTTTGCAATAGTGAATTTAATGTGGCTGACAATTAAAATTTTTTTATTTTCTCGATCGTTTACCCTGAATCTGAATTCACCAAAATTTAGTAATTGCTTGATGTAAAAGTTGTCAAAAGATAACTGCATATCTGTAAAAATACAACCTCAAGTTAGTTGTCTTATAAATAATATTTCTCCGATTTAATTTCTATTTTTTCTATTTTCGCGACTAGGACACCTCCCCGTGGTGAAGGCGGGCAACGAATTTTTGGCTAAGTTTCTATGTTTAAAATATGCCTTCATGGCAAAAGTAGATAAGAAGATTACGATGCAGAGGAGGGATACCTCAGTATGAAGCCATTACTAAATTTTGGTGAATTCAGATTCAGGGTAAACGATCGAGAAAATAAAAAAATTTTAATTGTCAGCCACATTAAATTCACTATTCCAAAATTTAAAAAAAAGAAGTGTCAGAATCTTATTCAGCAACCTAAACAGCCCAAAATAGCAATTTTTTACAAAAACCAAACAATTTTTCGAAAATTTTCAGCCATATTAGATCCGCCATTTTGAATTTTGAAAAACTAACATCAAATTCGTACTCAGCGACCCCAAAAACCCCCTAGCAACAAGTTTCAAGAAAATCCAAACAAATTTTTCAAAAATCCACCATATTAGATCCGCCATTTTGAATTTTGAAAAACTAACATCAAATTCGTAATTAGCGACCCCAAAAACCCCCTAGTAACAAGTTTCAAGGAAATCCAAACAAATTTTCCAAAAATCCACCATTTTAGGTCCGCCATATTGGATCCGCCATTTTTAAATTTGTGTATTTATTAAATTTTCATGTAATTAGAGCCACTGAATCAAAATCCACAGTTAGAATAAGCAAACATTCACTTTCAGTTGATAAAAGAAATTAAATTCCCATGTATGTTAATTTCTCAAACTACACCCCCCCACCAGGCCTGTAAAAATGAAACAAGAACCAAACTCGAGGTCGGACTAGGATTTTCTCTTTAGATACATCTTAAGGAAGAGAACCTACCATGTGGCGGTCTTCGCACTCGAAATTTTTTTTTTTTTGTGTGCCGGTGTTATTTGTGCACAATTTTGGACGAGGTTTTTGTTAAAAAATAATAACATTAATTTCAATTAATAAACATTCTCCCAGCCATACGATAAAATTCAACAAATTTTTATGGGATCACTAAAGAAAATTTCAAGAAAATGGCAAACAACTGAATTATTGAATGAAAACTAGTGTTAAAACTCCATTCCGTAACTCCATTCCGTAACATCAGTTTTTATTCAATATTTCAGTTATTTTACCTTTTTCTAAAATTTTCTTTAGTGGTCCGATTGAAAATTGTTAAATCCTAACGCATGGCTGACAGAATTTTAAATAATTTCTATTAATTTTCATATTTTTTAACAAAATATCTTAAAAGCGTAATTTGTCCTTTTTGAGAGAATCACCCATGTATTGAAATAAGCAAATATATAGTGTGCCGCAATTGAGTTTTTTTAAAATTATTTTTGAAGGTTAATGTCAATTATATTTCATGCAAACATAAAATAATGTCTCTATATTAATACATATAATTTTATGTTACGCAATATTTAAATAATTATCTACTTTACAGTTATATTTCATACATTATTAATAAATTAAACAAGTGCGGCTTTATTGTACAGTTGTAATAATTTGTCGACAGATTATAATATAATTATTCAAGGCAAATAGCAATAATATAATTCGACATTCGTTTTCATAGAACTATATTTATTTGGAAATGATATTTGAACATTTTGAAATTAATATTTTTCTATTTTTTAAAATTATTTTTAAATTGAAAATAATATTTTTTAACGGAAAAGTAAGAACGTTTCTTAACGTATTTCTTTGCGCTCAATTTCGTATCTATATCTTATATTTTCTCTAATGCGTTAACTTTCAAAATGGCGGATCCAATATGGCGGAAAAAATTTAAAATCAATAGCATTCGCTTGAAATATGTTATACTCCAGGGTTTTTGGTGTCGCTAATTACAAATGTGAAGTCAGATTTCAAAAATTCAAAATGGCGGATCCAATAAAGCGGACGAAAAAATAAAAAATCAATTTGATTAACTGGAAACTTGTTACTAGGTGATTTTTGGGGTTTCTGATTACGAATATGAAGTAAGATTTTACAAATTCAAAGTAATAAGTAAATTTCAAGCAAATTCATCTAGTTCTTAATATTTTTCGTGTGCCATATTGGGACCACCATTTTGAATTTTAAAATTTTGACTTCAAATTCTTAAATAGCAACCCCGAAAACCCCAGAGTAATAAGTTTCGAGCAAATCCGTTTGATTTTTAATATTTACATCCGACATATTGGATCCGCAATTTGGATTTTAAAACTATGACTTCAAATTCGTAAACAGCAACTCCAAAAACCTATATGTTACGAATTTTTTTCTAAGTCATATATTTCGATTTTCAATAACAATTGTTTGCAGTAGCAACAAATTAAAATTGCAATTATCTCAAAAACCTGACGCATAGTGAAAAATACGGACTGTTGTTTTGAATTCTCTGCGTTAAAATTTACCTTAGAAACAGTTTTTAGTTGCCTGAGTCCAAAACCTTGTAAACCTATGTATAGTGTTATTTGAATCAAATAAATCTTATTTTCAGTCTATGAAAATAATAGTTAAAAATTTTTAAATAATATTTGCAAACGGCAAATACACAGTAAAAACCTGGGATCAAAATGATCCGGCTATCAGGATCATTTTGATACGCAGCAAAAATGAACCGGATCAGAATGTTTCTAATAAGCAAACACACTGTACTTGGAAAAACATTAATATTTATTGCCGAGTTTGTTATATTTATTAAATTAAGTAAACTAGATTTTTAGGTTAGGAACTGTCATGAGTGACAACGTTCACACCGTTTACAAATAATGTAAACAAAATATTAACGGCGCTACTGTATAAAAACCAAAGAAAATAGCGCGAAATTCAAAAGGTGAAAAAATATAAATATTCGATAAAATTAGATAAAAATATCTTACAAAAAGAAAAAGACATAAATTAATTTCAAAATCAAATTTTTGTTTACTTTAATTGTAATAATCACTTTTTTGAATCATAATTAATTTTATTAAAATTTTGAAAATAATTGAGTTTTACAAAGAGTCACAATTGAGATTATTTACAAATAAATAAAGATTACATTTTTTCTGTGTTATATCTTCTTAATTTTAGCTTAAATCGAAATATTAATTGTTTTAAAAGTTTATTTAAAACCTTAAAACCGTTGTAAAGGTCATACATTTTTTTAAAGCAACTGAACACACTAAACATATTAATTTGACTTTTTACATAAAAAAATATTCCTTTTTTAACACCCTTTCAAGTTGTTTCATCAAGATTAGAGAAAAAGCCAAAATTCTGTTTGGAAATCAGGGAAAAGTCAGCGAAAAATAAAATATTGTGTCAGCGCTGATTAAATTATATTAAGATTTAATATGATTTTATTTTATTGAAATAAATTGAATGAACAAGTTATGTAATTAATTAATTAAATTAATTTAATTAAAAATAAATAGATGTTAAAATTTAAAATAATTTAATAAACAAAATTATTTTTAAATTAATGAAATTAAGGAACAATTAAAATCTAAAAAATTCTTATTCTTAAATGTTTTTAATTGTTATATAACAAAAGTAGTAATAATGATAAATTATCTTTATTTAATTTTTTAATTAATTTTTATTGTTTATTTTTAATTTACTAAAAAAATAATAACTATTATCCTTAATTTTTTAACAAATATGATAAATTTAAAAATTTTAATATTATTTAATATTATTGTTTAATAATTATTAATTAAATTATTATTTAATATTATTATTATTTTAATATTTTAATTTTATAGTTTGAATCGAAATATTAATTCTTTAATATATGTAATAATAGTATAGTTATTGACAAACCAGTTCACTTAATTTTTAAACATAAATTTTCATCGGAATAAATATCTTTAATAACATATAATGTTTATTGACTTTCATTATTATACACTTTATTTTTCATTGTTTCAATTTTAATTTATAATTAAATTGTCAATGCTGTTACATTAAATTCTGATATTAAATTTGAATTGCTTTGTTTCTTAATCGCTAGATGGCGCCCTATTACTTAGACCAACTTAATAATCATAATCTTGGCGAGAATCATTTTGATTCACTTGAAGTTTGCCAATGAATCATTTTGATCCGGAAATATAATTTGAAATGATTTTCATTTTATTTTTTTTAAATACTACCCGCGGAATGACGTTAATGTTTAATAATAACAATTGAAAAAATAGATTTATATTTAAAAATTTTACAATAAAATCGTGTTCTGAGAGACAATATCGATGAACAATTGCAGGTAAAAACTAGATCAACAGCATCTTGACGGTTACACTTGTATAGAAGTTTAGTTCTTGTTTGAGACTACTATATACAGTAAGAAAAGCTCCATGGTAGTCACAGCCCATGAGTGCGAGTGAGACAAACTTATGCGTAACGCATGCTTTCCTATGACTACCATGGAGCTTTTCTTACTGTATATATATATATATATATTATATACATATATACGAGTCCTAGCCACCTGTCCCCGATGAACTTCTCTTTATATATAAATACTCACACGCACACACACACAACTTGGAAAGAGTACACCTCTGCCCCGAGGGTAATATGTACTCGTTAATGCCCGCACGTCCATTGTGCGGCTTCTGTACAAACATGTCAACTTGTCACTCCATCCAACAGGCAGAACAGTCGGCCGCCCGGTCAGTGTTCTGTGTCACGACGCTGCCGCCGCTTATTTAGACTTGTCCTTTTTACGTCGCTCAGGTGACACGTGTACTAATGCCAACATTTTCGTTGCACTCAACTCTATATAATGATTATGATTCATTTTTTTTATCGCAATTTTATATATATATATATATATTTTCCTTTTCAATCATCATAACTTGACATATAGAATTGCTAAAACTTTGATGTGCAAAAATTTTTTCAAAAAAAAAATTTGTATTATTTATTTTTGTAATTTTTTTCTTTTTGCTTCTTTTTACGTCATTCTTATTTCCATATACAGTAGCGACGTTTCCAATTTGTACGGTGCGATTTTCGTCGCGCTTCTTGTTTGGACGTTTTCACTTTCACTTTCACCTGGCGATGGATAGAGAAACTCCAGTAGCGAATAAAACTGCAATTTTTTGGCAGTGAGATCCTAAATCGGAAACTCATTATTTAAAAAAAAATCGATCAATTTTTAAGCTGTCGGAAGAATTTTGTTTGACATATTGGATCCGACATATTGAATTTGAAAAAATTGACTAAAAAAACGGTAATTTTTTTTTGCTAAAGTTATTGTGATTGTTTTGGGTGGGTCATAATATATCCCATAGACGTGAAAGGATTAATATTTTTTTTCGCATAGACGTGAAGAGAAAAGTTTTTTGGAGACATAAATTTTTGGGGGCATAAATAATGATGTCTTCTCTCCTGCAGCATCCATTGAGTTACCACTCCCTGCGCATGTTACACATATATATAGCTTGAGTGACAAACCCCTCTGCCCATGTCATATTTCATAATGCGTAACGAGATTAAGTTCATATTGAGACGCGCGACTTAAATCTCGTTTACATGCTAATCTCCATACACGCATTTTTGAGATCTCTGTCTCTCAATTGTTACATATGTATATATATAGAATCCATTCAAATGATTGTAAAAATCTAAGAAAAGTGTCATATATACACAAAAAACTCTTTGACATTATTCCTTTTAGAAAAAAAAATCGGCGACTTTTTTTTCTATAGGAAACAAATTGAATAGATTGCATCAAAATAATGTTTATTGAAAAATTATAACATATTCTAGGTTGGTAAAACGAAATACGAGATTTTGGTAGAGAAAATTGTTGAAAATTGTCCGTTCAAGACCCTTGCTTATAACTTTCCCAATTTGTCGTTGACTCGATTATCGCCTTTCAGTGTGCGGGGAAACCCTTATTCGATTTCGAAGAGCCGCAGGGCTTATGTATAGCTGATTCGGGCACATGAACGAGCAAGAACAGAAGGGAGAGAGAGAGAGAAGAAACTAAGTCCAATATATGCTTGGGCAAGTATCCAGATCGAGATCGGCACTCCCAACGATCGTATTCCCAAGTGAGTCTTCTTTTCGGCGACCTAAAAATCCAATCCAAGTTCCAACCTAAACGATCTCGCGGGACCTCAGTTTGAAAATGTGTGTGTGTGTGTGAAGATCGCACACACATTGTTCTAAATTGTTCTGACCCAAGTTCTCTCTCTCTCACACACTATGTTTACAGCCTCGACTTTATGCCAGCGTGAACCAGCCAACTATATGTATATGCCATCGTGCCGCTGCTGGTTCTGCTGCAAGAAGACACAAACTTCATACGTTACGAGCAAACTGCCGCATCGAGGGTGGCAAGAGTGAAGAAGGTGGAAGGGAACAAAAGACCTTTGCAGAGACATTAAGAAACAAGAAAATACGTGGGCTCTCGACTCTTATATACAGACGCTCGTAAAGAAAAAGCTTGCCACACTGCCTTGCTCTCTCTCTCTCTCTTTCTTTCTCTTCAGGACAACGCAAGAGCTTTCTAAAGGAAGTTATTTGGCAAATTTCGACGCAAACTTTTTCTTCATCGTGAAATACACACCACTTGGATGTTCAATATTCTAAAACAAGAAAAGTTTTTCTTGATACTTTCTTCCGCGCGCAGCTTTACTGTTATTATATATCGATTAATATTATATACTTCTCTTCCAAAAAAAAAACCTAATCATCTTTATCATTGTATTAGCATATTTACGCGGTGCTCTAGAAGCGAAAATAAGTATATCACAAAAATGCGGACCAAAACGGTTTTATATTTGATAAACAATAAATTTTTTTATTTCAATTCATAAAATAGCAACTTCTCGCGAGATAAATTTTTGGTGACAAGTATAGATCATATTTTCATGTTAATCTCAACCCCTTGGATGTTGACAAGATTTCCACTGTTTAGGCCAAATGTGTTAAAAAAATTTTAATCGATTTTTATAAAATTTGAGTTTTCGGGGCCGCTAATTACGAATCCGAAGTTAGTTTTTCAAAATTCAAAATGGCTGATTCAATATGCCGAACAGCTTTTTAAAAATTCCACTCACTAATTTAAAAGTATCAAACTGATACCAAAAATAACAAATTGATATAGAAATTTGTATAAATTTGATATTTTTAGTATCAACTTGATACTTTTAAGTTATAGTGTGTCATCATACTCGCCTGAAACTCGTTACTCAGAGGTTTTCAGCGTCACTAATTTCAAATCTGACATCAGTTTTTCAAAATTCAAAATAGCAAATCCAATATGGTGGACGACAAAATTAAAAATTAATCGGAATGGCTTGAAACTTGTTACACGGGGGTTTCAGGGTTGCTATGATTACGAATCTAACATCAGTTTTTCAAAATTAAAAATGGCCTTAAAAACTCTCAAGTAACAAGTTTCAAGCGAATTCAACCAATTTTTAATTTTGTCTGCCGCCATATTGAATCCGCCATTTTTAATTTTGAAAAACTGATGTCAGCTTCATACACTGCAAAAAGAAGTATCTTATTTTAAGTTGTTTTGGTAACGTTTTTAAGACATTAAGATGTTTTGAAAACTCTATCAAAGCATCTTAAAATAAGATACTTCTTTTTGCAGTGTATGAATCTGACATCAGTTTTTCAAAATTCAAAATGGCGGATTCAATATGGCGGACGACAAAATAAAAAATTGGTCGAATTCGCTTGAAACTTGTTACTCGAGGGAATGAACTGTTTTGACCTATACAATATCGCCTAAAATGTGACATATATAACATTTGTGGTTTGTCACATGTTTGTCATTTTCATAAAGGATTTGACATGTGACATATGTGTGCTTCATCTGACATATAATGACATGTGAAATGTGATATATGTGACATGTTTGTCCTTTTCATAAGTACATTGAAATTAAGAAGTTGTAATATTTTACGTACATTACCTAATGGGTCTAAAACTTCGTTAAATTAAGGAAATGGAAACGCATCATCAGATTTTTTATATCTACAGTAAATTTATTTAGATAAAAAATCAAATACGTTGAGAAATTAATTTTCTAGATGTTCTACCAACACTTTATTCATTATTGATCAAAAATTTCGTTAAATTAAAAATTTAACCTAAAATAATTTTCCATAAAAAGGATCCACTTGCTATATCAAAAATTTCTGAAGACATTAAACGTTTAAAACAATTCTTTTAAAATATGTTTTCAATGTTATTATTTCGAGAACTGTATAATTTACATTTTCAAAAGCCAGAAAATGACTATATTATTTACATATATGTGTATATGAATAAGGTGGAAACGGAAGTGTATAAAACTTTTTTTTTTTGATACGAAATATCGTACAGAAAAAAAAAATTGAAAGAAACTGGTATGAAGCTCAGGACAAAAGAAGACACCTCTTTCTCTCTCTCTCTCTCTTCAGTATATATTGGGCGCTATATTTACCATCGTAGCGGTTCTTTGCCAACTCCTTTATACAGACATTTATTTCCGCCGATATCAGTTACGGCTAGTGGCAGTAGTCTCGTTTTGTGAGCTCTTCTGTGCCCGAAGAAATAACATTACCGTATGAGCCGTTGCGAAATGATCCCCTTGCGGTGACGCGACTCATGAGGTTCTTTTCAATAGAGAAGAGAGAAAAAAAAGAGAGAGCGAGAGAGAGAGAGACCGGCTTACAAGCAAGCTTTTTGACCCTCAAACTTTTCTTTTTTTTATCGCCCTTTTAAGAAGCTTACATCTGACAAAATAGAAAAGAATTTCACGTTATAACAGAAACGATATGCGGAGATAGTTGACTTGGCCTCGTTTCTTTTGTCAGGCACATATAAAAGCTTATCATCATTTCTGAACATTTTGACATTAAAACACAGAGGGGGAAAAATATTTTTCTATTGTACCAAAAAGATTAAATTATTTTATAGCAGTTTTTATAGGTACTTTGTCAAAATAATCACAGATACGTTTAAAGTTATCCTGATTTAACCCTACTTTATAGTTTTTCTATGACAATTTAAAACTGTTTATATACAAGAACTCTACATTGAAACTATATACATATTGACCTATAACGCAATGACTCTATATTAAAACTACTTTGACCCTGTTTTTAATCTATTTAAAAAAAATTTTGATTTCTTATTTACACTACTGATCCTAGTTTTAAGAAACATTGACCCTACCTTAAATCTATTTTGAGCCTAACTTTGACCATATACGTGATATCAAATTAATTCCGATTTGGGGTACCAAATTGTCATTTGATTCTATTTTATTGAAAATCAACTCTATATTAGCACTTTATTTTTACAATGCTTCATTAAATCTAAACTTGGCCCCATATTAACATATTTTAATCTGCAATTAAACTTACATTAATCTTACTTTGACCCGACATTGGCCCTTATCTGGAACCTATTTTGACCTTACATTGAACCTACTTCGACCTTTTAGTGGTAAAATACAGACAGATAGACGGACGGACACCAAAAAATATTTAGCCTTTCGGACACAAATCCCTAAAAAATTTAAATAAAAAAAGCATAAGAAAATGGAAATATTTCTGAATGAAAGATATATTGCGAATAGTATTGTGTGTGTGTGTGTGTGTGTGTGTGTGTGTGAAACATCTTTGATTGGTTTTAGTTCGCATCGTTACTCCCTAAAGGCTTATGCTTTGGCAAGTTTAAGCTGCGCGCATCTTTAAAACATACTAATCACCGAGGGATTAACTTTCCGCAAAAGCTAACCACAATTCTCCAAGAGATTATCTATAAATACAGTCATTATTACCAAGCATTCATAATTCTTTGTTGGAGAAAATGATTTTACAACCACCTTGTCATTTTAGAACCAGTCAAGTCAAACAGGAAGCCGCACAACAAAAATCCCTTTCCTTATGCAAAAGTTAATGATGATACCTCTCCAGGGAAGAGAGTATATGAACTTTACAAGAAATTAGTGACATTTTTGTTATATAGCATCAGAAAAAGAGATGCGGTTTCATGAAATCCATTGTACTTGTATACAGTGGTCATTAGTCATGACCTTTATTCCCAGTGAATGAAAAGATTAGCTGGTAGGCGTTTGTTATGTGGGCGGACAACTGGACTCCGTCACATTGATGTTAAGCGTGCACCTGGTGGCATTATACAGCAGTTGTCGAGGCACAAGAGAGGGATGTGTATATGTATATATATATATATATAAGAAAACCAAAGACGGCGAAATAAGAGACACCCTGGTGAAGTTTGCTAATGAGATCCACTGCGGGACATTCGTATACGTCTTTCATTTTGGGTGCATTGACACGTATACGTATATATATATTTCTTTCTATATCCTTCGAAGAAGAATGACATTGAAGAAATGAGCATCTGCCTTACCCGTGTTCGAATGGTGGGTGTTTTCGATTCATGAAACGCCACACGAGAAAAAAACTGTCGTATAAAGCCACACAAAGGAGGTTTTTCTGGACACAATGCTTTCTTTTTGTATGGGTTATACAAAAAAAAGAAAAAAAAATTGCTACGTGTGCGCCTACCAATTAATTTAATATATATAAGATATACTGACAAAATTTTTCTTTTCACCAATTTTTTTCGATTATAGTATTTATATATACTTTGACAAAAGTCAATAAAAAGTGGGAATTATGAATTATGTTTTTACTTTACAATATGGGGTGCGATTCTGTAACTTGACTTCACCTTCACTTCATTTTTAAACCATGATCACTTCACTTTCACTTGAGAACTTCACTTTCACTTAGCTTTCACACCATGTTCACTACACTTTCACCTCACTTTCACACGATGTTTACTTCATTATCACTCCAATTGGACTTCAATTTTACACGATGTTCATTGCATTTTCACTTCACCTTCATTACACTTTCACTCTATCATCACTTTACTTTCACACGATGTTCAATGCACTTTCATTTCACTTTCATTCCATTTTCACTTCAGTTTCACACAATGTTGAATGCACTTTCGCTTCACCTTCACTTCACTTTCACTCCATTTTCAATTCACTTTCACACGATGTTCACTATACCTCTGTCCATTACATTTCACTTTCACTCCATTCTCACTTCACTTTCACACGATGTTCAATGCACTTTAACTTCAACTTTACTTTACTTTCACTCCATTTTCACTTAATTTTACTCCAATTTTACTCGATTTTCGTTCAATATTCACTTCACTTTCACTCCATTTTCACTTATTTTTAATCCAATTTTTCTCAATTTTCGTTCAATATTTACTTCATTTTCACTTCACATTCACACGATGTTCACTTCACTTTCATTCTATTTTCATTTCACTATCATACAATGTTCACAACACCTTCACTTTACTTTCAATTTTGGAGTGAAAGTGAATTGAAAATGGAGTGAATGTAAAGTGAAGTGAAATGGAAGTGAACATCGTGTGAAAGTGAAGTGAATGTAAAGTAAAGGTAAAGTTTTAGAATCGCACCCCTGGTGTAAAATTTTGGAATGATTTATAATATGGAAAAGCTTGCAGTTGTTATCAATAATTTTAATTCCTGTAATGAATAATAATTGTAAACAATTACAGATGTGTTTCTAAATTACAAGACTCCTAACAGCAAAAATCGTAATTGTATATAAGATTCCTAATAGCAAGAATCTATTTGCAAGATTCATAATAACAAGATCCGCAATTGGTAGATTCTTAATTGCAAAATTCATAATTGTAAGATTCCTAATTGCAAAATTCAAAACTTACTGATTCGAAACTATACGCCAAATATTTTGTAATGATACTCTCTTATCAATATACATAATAGTTTTTAAATTAAAGAAAATTTTTTTTAAATAATCATAAAAACAACTGTCATTCAATATTCGCCTTGGGCGCCATTTCGTCAAAAGCTGAAATATACTCTGAATTTTCAAAATGAATTTTGCATTATAAATTGCTTCATTAAAGATTCATAAAAATCTTTTTTGCTCGCATGATTGATTGTGTTTCTTCAGCATGAGTTTACAATATTATTGGACATTTTGGATGTCTTTCGTGTGTATACATGGAGAGAGAGAGAGGCTGCAAAATATTGCAACAATATATATTTTTTAAAGCCAGAAGAGCCGTGTGTTTCTTTGATCATCATTTTAGGCGCATCGTATCGGTCATTCGTGCGTGAAGAATCTCTCTTTTCTCGCACCCCTCAGTCATCATTGCCAAATCATCGTAACAACAAAGAGTCAATGTTATTCCGTAAAAGCAATTTTTACCATAAAAATTATTGTCCCTAACACAAATTTTCTGTGAATTCATCTTCAGATTATTTTTAATCAAATATTTAAACAGTACATACACAAAACTAAATTTACCAAACTGTTGTGTAGTATTTACATTTGGTAATTATTTTATCATTATTAAAGGCATTTAGTCATGATTGCAATTATGTAATTTTTATTTTGACTTCCACATCGACATTGACAAATCATGAAAAACGAATAAGGAAAAATTAGTTTCTTTTTTTCTATTTTGAATTCTACCAAAATTCGTAGTTCAAAAATATACCTTATAGCATTATATATATATATATATATATATATATATATATAGGAAGGGAATGAAAAATACGATAAGATTTTATAAGAGGATTTTCTTTTCAAACTGTCTTTTAATAATTATCAGGCTAGTAATCTCGTGTCGGTCTTCACGCAAATTCGCTTGGAAGTAAACCGATACACCAGCTGCTACTAAACTACGACGACGGCTAAAACAGGCTTGGATGAATATTCCCTACAAGAGAGGGATCTTGTCAAGTAATTTTGTCCTCGACCTGTTTTGACAGGAAAGGAAAGTCTGGATGTCACCGCTAGAACGTCTAGTTAATACAGAAACTCTCAGGAAAATATAAAAAGGGAGTCAAATATTTTCCATTAAAATAAGAAAAATAAAATGACAAAAGAAAATACAAAGTACAAATATAAATTTTCATTATTTAAAAAATACCAAAAATTAGCGAAATCAAACAATTTACGATTAAAATATTCTAATCCTTGTAAAGTATAGAATAAAAAAACTAAATATTATATTTTTCTCATCAAATATAAGTATATATGTTATGAAATATAATATATTAAATCAGACACATTAAAATTACAAAAGTATGCTAATGATTCAATATATAATTCAGCTACTGAATCAAATCACGAGAAAATATAAAAATTAAACGAAAATATTTATTACAATAGTGACAACACATCTTTTTAACAAAAATATATATATATATATAATCGCTTTGATATTAAGCCTCTGGGATTATGTAAATTTTGATAGAGAAACACGAGAGATTTATATGAGAGCGTTTTGTCAAATTTAAATATTTCTTTTGAAAAATCATGATTTTATTATAGTAAAGATTTATATTTCTCTGAATTAACATTTTCTTTTATTAAGATTATATACTTAAAATTTATAAATATTTCCAAGTAAAACTTTTTCTGATTCCAACAACTTTCTTTATAAATTCTATATTTATATATAGTTGAATCGAAATTTCGTCACAATTTTCGAAACATCAGATATATATTTGCCTAAATTTATCCGTTTATTGATATCTATTAAATATGTATAATTATGTTTGAACATGGAAAAATATTTCCAACATTATGATACATTATCATGTAATTATATGCAGTAACATAAATCCTGACTGTAAATCGTGGGAGATCGTATATAAATATTTTTTTTTTCTTCATTTGATCGAAGTAGCAAACTATATACTATATATATATAAAACTTATGATAGTTAATATATACGTACACACAGATTGGAATACACGTATATCAGAGAGGAGAGAATGTATTCAACAGGTTCCAAGAAAGGTCTCGTTCTAAACTAGTTGGACATGCAGCGCAGACCATATCGAGCTTCCATCTGTGCTACTGTACGACGCCTCCGGCTGATCGTTGATCTTTGCCAGATTATTATGGCTGTCGAGTAGAGATATATGACCAAAGACACGTCGGTATGCCGGTCTCATTAGCGATCCGAATCAACCTCACTGGATGACTAATGGTTGTCTCTCTCGAAACATTATTTTTTTAGACAGTGTGCCTCTCTTTTGCGATAAGGAATTAAATTTTTCTTGATAAGACAGAAAATTGCGTGTCATTGGGATTTTTACGATAATATAATATTCACAATATTTTCTGCACGACTGTAATAAGTTAAAAAATTTTTTTTTGTATTGATCAACTTTTGAGATGAACATTTGATTTTTAACCTTGTAATGTTCGTCAAAATTCAAAATGGCGAATCCAATATGGCGGTAATCAGCGACCTTGATTTTTTATCAAAATAAATTTACTGCATATATATAAAGTCTGATGATGCTTTTCCATTTCCCGAATTTAATGAAATTTTAGAACCATTAGGTATAATGTACATAAAATGTTACAACTTCTTAATTTCAAAATATACTTATGAAAAGGACAAACATGTCACTTATATCACATCTCACATGTCATCATATGGCAGATGAAGCACACATGTCACATCCTTTATGAAAAGGACAAACTTTCTTGGAAATAACAAACAATAATCTAATTTTCGTATGGAAAATTAATAAACACAAGAAGAAATTAAGGAGAACGATTTCTGGATTTTAGAACGCATTTACTGGAACACTTGAAATATTATAAACAGTGTCCAAAGTATTTTCATACTAGATAATGAATAATTTAAATAAATTAGAAATACTATTTACAGAGGACAATACATCACTATAAACAAATGCAGGAATTAAGGAGGACGATTTCTGGATTTTGGAACGTTAAACTGGAATACTCGAAATAGTTTAGTGTCCAAAAATGTTTCATACTAGATAATGAATAATTTAAATAAATTAGAATTACTATTTACTGCAGTATTGTAATACGTTTATGAGCTGATCTAAAATTAATTTCTCATCTACTTTTGATTAAATAGTCTTTCTTAATTGTTTCTACAAAAAGAACAGTAAGTCATCTATACTTTAATAAACTTTATTGCTATTTCTTAGCTGCATGAATGGATAGT
Organism: Leptopilina boulardi; assembly: GCF_019393585.1. Classification (NCBI taxonomy): domain Eukaryota; kingdom Metazoa; phylum Arthropoda; class Insecta; order Hymenoptera; family Figitidae; genus Leptopilina; species Leptopilina boulardi. Next base: position 3,878,487 of record NW_026137881.1, on the reverse strand, counting down.
AACTGATAGTTTTTTGAAATAATAATTATATTGAAATATTTCAGTGTTGTCATCCTCATAGTGTGTCGGTTATAATTTTCTTTAGCGAACTTTAAGAGGCGGTCGAGGCGGCTATGTTATATTTTTATTTATGACGGTTGCCGCTGAAGGCGCTCATCATGCGCGCTTGCTTGCTCTAAGGATAGATATAATTTTATTATACCTGTGGTGAGCGCTCGGGGTTGTTTATCAGCAGAGTCGAGTAACTGATGTCACTTTTCCTCCTACTCCCACCTCCTCCTCCTTCTTCTTCTTCTCTTCGCTTCTTGAATCTTCCTCGCGCGCGCACGCCACCTATGTTCCTTTAGCATTGCCACACCAGGAGATAATATACTGCCGACGCGGTCGGATTCTAACGGCAGTAATAATATATGGCCAACATCGTGCAGGGTTATATATATACAGCAGGGGCCAAAAGAGCGCAATGGTGAAAAGAGAGTTCACCCATTCTATCCTGTGGTTTTCACTGGCTTCTCTTTTACTTCGGCATCTTCTTTGTCGTTTCTCCATTTACTTCTTTTTTTTCTTCCTCCTTTTTTTTGCCCCTTACTCCATTCTTTCTTCTCTCTTGGTTTCTTGCTTCTGGCTTCCTCGCAAGATTACTGCAACCGATAATTACGACGTTTTCACCCACCGGGAGCGATTTGTCTTTCTTGGGTATAGAAAACGATCGTTGTCTCTTCGTGTTAACGACGCCAATGGGACTTTCCGATGTCGCGCGACTAGTCACTTCTCACCAGAGTAACTATCGGAACTTCCAAACAGCTTTTAGAATTTATTAGAAAAAAAAGAATATAATTAAAAATGTAAAATTCAATGTCTTAGTTATTTCTTTTCGGTTTCTAATTGGACAGAACAAATTATCGGAAGCTATTTCGTTTTGCAGATTATGTCCCTCAGGGTTGGAGAATTTCTTTTTTGTCTTGTTCCTGGGATATATAACTATAAGGTATATATATAGTAGGGGGGGAAAAAATGATGGCGTATACGGCGTTTGTAATTAAACTGACACGAATGGGGCTAATAAATTTGTGTGAGCATAAAACGAGTCTTGTAACTCTATCGAGGTAATTGCGGCGACCACGCCTCGCTGCCGTGGGCTGCGGTTGGCTCTCGCTTTACACCATGCAACCGATACTCGTACACGCGAACGCGCTAATAATACCTGTACATACCTTGTCAAAGTGTCACGTAAATCTATAGTATATAGATATACAGAGATGAACACTGAATGAGAACAAACAATTAACGATTCCCGTTAATGTTACATTCTATTTAAAGGCGAATATATACTAAATAATAAATCTAGTTTGAGAATATATATAAAAGGCACTGATCTCACCTCTATATAGAGACAGGTGTAAGGACGCGTCTGCCATTTAAAGATAAGTTAGACAATTGCAAGAAACAAGTTGCTTAAGGCAATACAGAACTTTATGACCAGATGTTCTGAAGATTCAAGATACAACGTGAAATAGCTTCTAAATTGGAAGATTAACCTCCTATTTATATTCTAGATCTGAGAATTCATTTCACGTCTCTCCGCAGGGCTTTGCGCGTCATGAATTGTAAAAAAGTAAAGGGTGCTTCTGGAAACTGAATAGATAACTAACTGAGATTTATTTTAGCCTTCGAATTTATTCAGGGGGTCATTGGTGATAGTTGAAGAAACTTGAAAGAAAGAAAAGGAATTGACAATCTATGATGATAAGACCCAAGTATTAACATTTTCAAATGGTTTATATTATAGATGAAGAACCATATATGCGTCTCTCGGTCGATTAAAGTCAAGTGAAGTGCGCTTCATGTGTCAGAAGATTCAAGGTGACAGCGGGACCGCAGATTTTGTGCTTGATCTTATTGTATATATGTAGAGGATTGTGCGGTTTTAGTCAACACTTGTGGTAGTTTACACACATGGCCATTGGGTGAGCAACCGGTTTTCTTCACGTCAAAATGGCCGCCATTGCCGCCACGTCGAGAAAGTGGAAGGGAAGAAGAAGAAGAAGAGGGCAGACTCAGGCTGCCAAGCAATCGACTGGCAGGCAGACAGGGTGGGCACAGGGAGTGATCATAACTCAGGTGGCCGTGGACAAGCGGCGCTTGTTCTTTGCATTCGGAACACGGAACACACACGTTCGAGCCAAGTTCTGCGCACGGTTTTGCCATCTTCTCTCAATGTTAGAGGACATACACTTTCATGACTATGCCAACTTGGTGGCACGATCCTTTTATACAATTTCCAAGCATGTTGTTCTCAGTCCATGGGAAAAACATTATTTACATTTTCAAATTTTAGAAATTAATATCTGACCTATTTTTGAATTTCCTGTTTCTTAAAAACGATTAATGATATCTAATGATTTGTCCCTTTTTTCCCCAACTAATTTACCTGATAAAGTATAAATTAGTTGAATTATTTATATATGGGAAAGTAAAAGATTCTATTCGACCAAAAAACAAAAAAACATTTTTAAATATGCACGACAACAAGATAGGGGAGATAGAATCTCTCTCGTCAATGAATGGTGATCCATTATCGTCGATAAAGTTTAACCATTAATGTCAAGAAGCCCGCAACCAAGAAACCGGCTTCGCATCTCATGTTGTCCATCTTTCCATGAGCCCGTCCTGTTGTGAGAGAGCTACAAATGAAGACTTTAAATAATTTAGTCCCCGGTTGTAAATTCCATTCCAAGAGAAGCGACGTTAATCGATATGCCGCTCGTTTAACCTATACTCGCTCTTATATGCCGCATTGCTCTGAAATTTATGAATACGCGCAATGAATCACGAGATAATAACACAGTGAATGTGCCTCGTAATCCCATATATACTTGACCGTATATATATAGAATCACTTTTGAAGCTATATAGTGAAAGAAAATTGGTATTAATGATAAAAATTCTGAAATATAAAATTAAGTATATATTGAGTATATATATTTTTTGTGCATCTAAAAATACAATTCCTGGTGCTAGATTATTTTTTTTTGAAACTTTATTTGAAGATCTAAAAAGACGTGTTCGATGATTAATTGTTAACAAACTAAGTTATCCACAAGATGATCTCATTCACCTTGTCAAAGATGTCATCTTATGGTTACCGCGTGCGCACAGTGATTCTTGACGTTTCATTTTAGATGTCGAGCTCAATGATAAATGGTCCACTCAACGTGGACAAAAAGAGGAGATGTGTGTGGGTCTACTGTTGATCCAATAGGATTTCTATTTCTGTCTTAATTCGCTATTATTACCATTATATACATTTGAATATAATCACTAAGTCAGATTTTACAATTCCGCTTTAAATATGATTGACAATATAATATCCGTATACAATGACGAGAGAATATGATTATATATAATAAACGAATTAAATAAATTAAAAATACTTTTTGTAGAGGAAAATAAACGTTTTATAAATAGGAATTAAGAAGAACAATTTAGGATTTTTGAACGTTAAACTAGAACACTCGGAATAGTTTAGTGTCCAAAAAATGTTTCATATTAGATCATGAATAATAATTTAAATAAATTAGAAATACTTTTTTCAAGAGGACGAAACATCACTGTAAACAAATACGGAAATTAAAGACGACAATTCCTAATTTTTGGAACATACTGGAACATTAGAAATAGCATATAAGCTTAGTGTTTAAAGTATTTTCATACTAGATGGTGAATAATTTAAATTAGAAATAGTTTTTACAGGTGACAATACATCACTGTAAATAAATGCAGAAATTAAGAAGGACGATTTCTGGATTTTGGAACGCTGTAACACTCAAAATAGTTAACACAGTGTCCAAAAATTTTTCATACTAGATAATGAATAATTTAAGTAAACAAATCCTAAGTTTTGGAACATATACTATGAAACAGTTGAAATAGCATAAGCTCAGTGTCCAAAGTATTTTCATACTAGGTGATGAATAATTTAAATAAATTAGAAACACTTTTGTAGCGGACAAAACACCACTGCGTAAACAAATAAGGGAATTTAGGACAAATTTTGAATTTTACAATGCAAATCCTGGAACACTGAAAGTAGTATAAGCAGTGTCCAAAGTTTTTCATACTAGATAATGAATAATTTCAATAAATTAGAAACACTTTTGTAGCGGACAAAACACCACTGCGTAAATAAATAAGGGAATTGAGGACAAATTTTGAATTTTACAATGCAAATTCTGGAACACTGAAAGTAGTATAAGCAGTGTCCAAAGTTTTTTATACTAGATAATGAATAATTTAAATATAAATAAGAAATACTTTTTGCAGAGAAAAACCTAGTTATTGAAATTTAGTGATATTTTAAAATACTATATACTGGAGTCATAAAGCGATCAACAGAATTTAAATTCTTCACATATTTGATTTAAGGCATTATTAATCACTCAGTAAAGAGTTATTTAAATTTGATTGACAATTTAATATCCGTATACAATGACGTGAAGGAGAGATTCATTAGAAGACTTCCTGATGTTCATTTTGATTATATTCATGGTCGTTGGACACACATATCTGCTTCATAATTCTTAAGAAAAATATTACTTATAGCTATATACGTGAATATATATGAAACTCAAATAAACAATGCGATTCTTAAGACAATAAATAGTGAATGATTAATGGCTTTCTACATTTGACTTTTAATGCCAGTTTTCTCGACTTTGCAAATGGTATTTATTTTCGGTTCTAAATCACTTTGACTTTATACATACATATATACATATATACAAGATCTATTCAAGATTAATGATTATATATGACAATAAAAGTGAAAAATATCTTTATGATTTCAATGTAATTATTGCCTTGTAAATTTTATAATAAAAACCAAACTGTCTTTCTTTGTTTACATTATTTTTTTTTTAGAAGAAACATATTTTTTTATGTGTATACATATTTTTGTGTGAAATAAGCATATGAATACAATGTACAATCAGCTTTGTCGATAAGTCAAACTGCGTTCGCGCAATGGACAATATTTATTGCCAAGGAAGCAAAATAGTCGTACAGCAGATCGTAATTCTTCATCTTGCCACCTCAAGCCATCTACCATATCTTCACAACACGGCGCTCATAAATCATTCTAATGCAAGTTTTCGCAATCACTGACATGAGATGCTGAGAGAGAGAGAAGGAGAAAAAGATACTTGACAAGAACGTAAAGGTCTCACGTAATTAGATAAATTTTTCATTTGAAAAATTTATTTTTTTGCTTCCTTTGTATATTGAGAGATTATTTGCTAATTAGCTATTGGAAAGTTGTAATACTTATTTGCGCTTTATCATATTCAAGTGGTAACTAGATAAAGCTATATACATTTGCACAAATTAAAAATTTTTTAATATAATACTTCCGTCAGAATTATTTTAGTATTCAATTCACTATTTATATCTTTGTTGCACTCACGCAAATATTGTAACTTGAATTTATTTGCAGTCTGTCATTTTATAAGTAAAACGCGCGACTTGTGGTTGAATTAACTTTCAATGATAAAGAAACATGAAAAGATAACAGAGACTTGTTAAACGCTTTTTTTTTCCTTTTCCTCTCAGAAAGTGACACACGTGTTGTTATTAAATATACAATGTTATGTCAGGTGTCAGGAAGATTTTATTTACGTTTGTTTTAATATGATATATATAATCACCGTATATAGATAAAGTGAGGGAAAAAAAAGTAGAACACGACTTGGGGTCTTTAGATCAAACAGACAATTGAATTCATTACAGCCTAAAACAAATAAACCTCACATTTTGATTTTTATAACTCGAGATTTTTTTTTTATTGTATTTTTATTCTATTAAGATGTTTGCGGAACTATTTTTCTATTTTTATGATTTGACGGAGATTATATATATATATATATATATTGTCGAATTTTTGTTTAATCGCAGTAAACATACAAATAAAAGTACGATCGTAAATTATTTTAGATAAAGGGATTGTAAATTTCGTTGATCGGTTTATTATTTATTTTTTAAAATACTGAGATTTAGTAAGTGTGTGGATAAAAAGGGTTTTCATACTAGATGATGAGTAAATTATTTGAATATGCCTATAACGAATAAAAGTATACACATATATATCTTAACTAAAAATAACGAACGTTGAAAAGAAATATTACACTAAGATATACGGGTTGAAAAGTCAAGAGAAAATTGTGTTATGTAAATTACGGATGTCCCCCTATATAGATGATGGTTTCTTTCCAACTGTTATGACAGAAAAAGACACATTACTTTGGCCCCCTTTGCAGAAGGTGATCCTTTTATGACTTGAAAAAATTGCTTTTGAACAGGGAAAAAAGTTTTTTCAGTATTTTTTTTAATATTTAAAAATAAATATATAACGGAATTATCACATGCAATGTGTTATAAAAATGTTAAAGATAGGAACTATAGTGTGGAAAGATAAGAATCGCGTCGATCGTTTGTTTTTTTTTTTTTTTTTGTAAATCCAGAGACTCTGTTCTCCATGAAACACAATGGAGGACTATATGCCGCTCGATTAACTTTTCGTGCCGCGCCACTACTGCCTCGCCCGACTGATTTATCAGCTACGAACCGTTAATAAATTGTTATAATGGCGTTAAGATAGAGCGACGGACATAGGCGTAGGCGGGGCAACTGACGGCAGACAATATTTTACCGCATAGTAGCTTTATGACCAAGTTACGAGCCAGGAAGAGCCATAATGCCTGTGGTATATCTCTTCAACTCTCCTTATACTCTCGTAGTTGTTGCTGCTGCTGCAGAGAGAACGAAGCTCGGCAACGGGTGCCAATTCCTAGGAGCAACGTATCGGACCATAAACTTGGAACGTGATGTATGTTACCCACGTTTACAAAACCGACCCACACACGTACTTATTATTTTTTTTTCTTTTTTTTTTTTTTTTTTTTGATCTGTGCTATCTATCCTTATGTTGAAGTGTACGTGTATAAAATTCGTTTTCCAACGATTGGTCAGCATGTAATTGGACAAGGTTCGCGTCGTCGCCACTTGCCAAAGAAATTTATTGGAATTTTCAACTTTAGAAAACGTTAAAAAAATAAAACTGAATCAAATGTATAGCAATTTTAGAAGAAGTTCTTTTTTTAATGTCTTATATTGTCTACGCGAGATTTAACTTGCTATTAAACTATTTTATTTGTTTCATGTTCATATAAATCAGAGGGTCCAGACAGGTGTTTCTTCGAGTTGCACTCTGCAGTAATAGCTTTGTCATGATTAGTTTTGAAAATGTTGGGTTTGTCGCTTCTGGCGGTGCGCGAGGCCTTACACGCTTCATTATTTATGCTCCATCTCTCTCTCTCGTCTGCTTTTGTAAGCCAAGTTTCGTCTTCAACAGAGGATTACATTTACTATACCCGTCTTGAAAGAAGTTGCACATGGTTTAAAAATATTTTCAATTAAATTAGATTTAAAAATTATATTTTTTAGGTTCTATATGAGAAATTTCATTAATTTTAGATGCAGATGTTTGGTTAATGAAACTGCGGATTACTTTAGAAACAAATAAAAAAATTAAGGAGAACAATTTTTGTGTTTGGAACCTACACTGGAACACTTGAAATATAATAGAATCAGTGTCCAAAATATTTTATACTAGATGATGAATAAATAAATTAGAAATAGTTTTTGTAGGGGACAATAATACATCACTGTAAACAAATGCATGAGTTTAGGAGGACGATTTCTGGTTTTTAGAACGTTAAACTGGAACACTTGAAATAGTTTAAATAGTGTTTAAAGTTTTTCATACTAGATAATGAATATTTGAATAAAATAATTAATACTTTCTCAAGAGGACAAAACATCACTGTTAACGAATGCAGAAATTAAGGACGACAATTCCTAAGTTGTGGAACAGACATACTGGAACACATGAAATAGTAGAAGCTCAGTGTCCAAAGTATTTCATACTAGATGATGAATAATTTCAATAAATTAGAAATACTATTTCTGAGGAGGATTAAACTTCATTGACAATAAATAAATATAGCAATTAAGGAGGACAAATTTTGGATTGTAAATCCTGGTACACTGAAAATAGTAGAAGCATAGTGTCCAAAGTTTTTCATACTAGAGGATGAATAATTTAAATAATTTAAAAATACTTTTGGTAGAGAAAATTCCAGTTCGTTTGAAATTTACTGATATTTCCAAATACTATTGGAGTTAGAAATCAATTACCTAAATTAAAATAGTATAGGTTCAGCGTAGAAAGATCATCAATTCTAATTTTGCAGAAAGAATCCCCGAATATTCCACTTCCCTCCACATTTAATTTATTCTCTTTTTAATACCACTTTGTAAATATTTGTTTTAAGCAAAAAAAACTAAAAAAAATTGTAATTCACCAGTAGCAATGTCAATAACATTTCATAAAAGTTAGTAAAAAAAAGAGGTGATTTTTTTTATGATATGGTTAAAGGAGGGATTGAATTTAAGAGAGCCATATTTTTCGTTTCTCGATTATCCGAAGGGTTGCAAGCGGAGCTCAACACTGATAATATTAGTGTCCTATCCACTTGACGACCTTTGCTGATGCAGACTCCCCTTCTGGCGTCGTCGGTGCCTTTCCATATGCCCGTCGGGCATAGGAGGACGCCCATAGAGTTGGATGCGGTCATAAATTAGGTTTTACGAGGGAGATAAAATGCGCGTTATTATCTAAACGGCGACGCCGTCATAGTGATCGCGCGGTTCATGCCCGTTCTTCGCCAACGTTCCCGAACATTCACAAGGAAAGAGAATCTTCTTCTTCTTAGAATATATAACGTTTCAACATTCTTCTCATCGTTTCAACCTCTATCGATTGACTTTGAACAGGCAGTCAATAGACAGAACATGATGGCACAAAACCGTTTATCCCCCATCTTCTTCAAGTGGAAGTTTTCTTATCTTTATTACACAACGCCTCATGGAATCAACGGCTATCAGATATATATATATATATATATATATATATATATATATGTGTATAATATAAACTTAAATGTTTCGACAATTTTTTAATAAATTTTTGGTATTTTCAATAAAACCCCCTTGATGGTATATAGATGGTAATGAATATTGAACCACGAGGGAGGATTATATTCAAAACGGACAGTAATTGGAAGTAGAGAGATGTGTGACAAATTGTTCTGGGAACTGTTATAATCTGAGGTAGAGTTAGTGCATCATGTGAGCGTGACATTAAAGTGTCAATTTTCTAAAGTGATATATAAATATAACGCTCTCTTTACTCGACATCCATATAAAATTCCTTTTTGGATTCGCAATGATTTTTCAGAAAGGGAAAGACGTGACTTATCGCAAAATGTCGGATAGTGGTCTTGCTCGACGAATTGCTTCTTTCATACATTTCATCTCTCAACCATTCTTTCTGGGTGATTTCCAAGTTGCCACCCCCACACCTCTTGAAAGGGAAAGAGAGAGAGAGAAAGAGAGAATTGCTCGCGAAAACTTCTCCGCGCGGCGCTGATGTATCGCCTCGTTAATGTTTCGCTTCATCAGATGTTATGATCCTTTACACTGCCACTGGGTGGTAATTTCGGTCTGCTCTTATTGTGAAATGTACTGTTATAAATTACACCGACATTGCGAGATACGTAGTCGTAAAACCGCACGTTTCATCTTCCAAACGGTATAAACAGACATCGCGGCGCACCATTCCTCTCTTGCGTCTATATACTTCTTTTAACCCCCTTTCGATCCTCATTCTTCTGTCTCGCGAGAACACGTTACTCTTTGGTTTTAGAGTGACGCAACTTTTATTACTCGATTCATTTCCCCGAAGGAAAATAAAGGTAAACTTGTCCAATGTGACTTCTTTCAAAAGAGAGAGAAAGATATAAATAACAGGTTATGTCTACAATTCAATGTTGTTGTTGTCGTTTCGATTGAAATTAACGTTCGAGTTATAAAAATGCAAAAAAAAACCTTGAGTGCCTCGTATAATGATTTATACAGTCCATAATGAATTCCTTGTCAACAAAATTTAAGACTTTTTTTTTAGCTGTCCATAATTTAAAAATAAATCTAATAATAATCCTCGACTAACAATCCACTAACACTGCAGCTTGAGAAAGACGCTAATGCCACCGGTCTTCATAATCTATTCTATGGGCCGTAAAAATGATAATGAATTTCTAGTAACAAATGTATAGTCGGTTTCCATATCATTATGGAAATTCAGGATCCTGCTTTATCCCATTCGTAATGGTATATCTTAATATACTGCGGCATAGCTATATGTTAACCGTCGCTCGTAAAGTGTAATGGGCTTGTTTGGAATTTATTCTCCTCACGTGACAAACTGGGGACGTTAATTTTCTAGCTGACCAGTCTTCACCCACCAAATAAATACCCACATTTATATAGGTGTCACACCATATCGTTCAAAACGTATATATTTGATATTAATGTCGATTCAATTGAAATCTTTTTGTTTTATTGGGCATTAAATATTTATCCCTGAGATATTAACCAATATATAGCTTATTCAACAGTAAGGCATAAAATACTAAATGTTCAATTCTATTTTTTCTATAATATACCATTTTGTAAATAATATTTTGATTTAAAATTTTGCGCCAAGTGTCAATAGTACCGAGAATCACCGCTGGTCATTTATGGCGCAGTGGGAAACTTAACCTCAGTGTTTCCTGTTACTGAAGAGTAACAGAAACAAAGTGTTTCATACTAGATAATGAATAACTATTTTCCGACAGAATTTTAATTTCTATTTCGATAAATCGTTTAAAATTTTCGGTTTTTATCTGATATTTCAATTAGTCTTTTACAAACTAATTCCATAGTCGCAAGTGCGGATTTAACTTGATTGCGGAGAGAAATTATTTTCGCAACCTAAAATTTTCTCTCAATCTTTATTGCCGCAAGTTGATTATCTTCTTTTTCATTCTTTATTTTAACTTGAAACGATTTATCGGCATTTTATGCAAAAACGACACCTCAATCAGGCATGAGAATGTCGTCAATGGAAGATTGTGATTAAATGATTCTACTCTCTTGTGCAGTGTCAGCTTTCCATTGCGGTCGTCGCTTTTGCCCGGATTCAGTAACTCAATCGATATCTCCACGACATGTCGCGTTGATAACGGGATCGTTACTTTTGCCGATGCGATATACCGCAAAGCTCGCGTGTTATCGGCTGAGTCTCGCGTTTGCCGAGACTTGCTGCATGTTATATATGTGAACGATAAATTTCTCCGCGCCTCGTCACCATGATTCCGCACACTCTTGTGGTGCGGTATATGTATATACTCACCGCGTGCGGAGCCAAACTAATATTGTTTTTTCTCTACTGATTTTTACACACACACACACACACACGCGTTATATGTTTCGTGTGTGTGTGTGTGTGTGCTTCCATATAGCTTCACGTGAAACTAACAAATATGGATGTATTGCCAGTGTTCACGTTTGCGATTTATACCCAAAAAAAAAATCTCAAATGCCTTTTCAAGTCCAATAAATTCTTGTGCACATACGCGCGTAAACACGTTTTTCAGCAAATACATCAGATGCTAAAATGGTTGTTGTACGGGGCCATATTGAACATTTATTTTCAATTGCAACGATTCGTGTATGTACATAAAAACAATTTCCAAGAAAGCTTTGCTTACAAATTATTTAAGTATAAGAAATTACAATTTTTAACAAATGTTGAGGGAATAAACGAAACTTTTTTTCAGTGTTGCCAGAGTGAGCGCCCTCAACTTCCCGTCAGTCTAGTATAAAATTTCCGATTTTTCCCGGAAAAATTTCTTAAATTTCCATGAAATTTCCCACCATATAAAATTGTAATTTATTAGAATTATAATATAATATATAAGCTCTGATAAAAGATTATTATTATTTGTATTGCTATTGTTACTATTTATATTAAGTTTTTCTGTATTTTATTTTTAATTTTTGAATTAATTATCGTTTTATAAGTCATTAAAAATTTTTTAAAATTTATTCTGTTAAAAAATTTGAATTATAGTTAAAAATCTATTAAATTTGTGCATTATTAGAGTATTTCCCGGAATTTCCCGTAAAATTTTCCAATGCTGTCAAAATTTCCCGTATTCCGGGAAATTTCCATGTAATTGGCAACACTGCTTTTTTTTGTTAATTAAAAATGGTTTAAAATTATGTTACAGTTTAAAATCATCTACTTGATGATTTCCCACTTCCTGACTTGTAAAAAATTTTCGATCAATTAGGAACTATTATAAATACAATTTTAGCTTGTCGTGAAAAATTTATTCTAGAGATGAACAAATTTTAATTATTTTGTTTTAAATTACATGTAATAGTAAAATAATAGTAGTAGCAAAGTAATTAATTATTCATTAAGAAGGCTTTCGGGCCTGGGCCACAAAATCCTAAAAGTTGATATATATAAATCCATAAAAATTAAAAAAGTTATGCATTTGTAATCTAATTTGTATTTATAAAATTACTGTTAATAAATTGTATATTTACCATATATTGTTAACTTCCGGGAGAAAAATATAAATAATTTATTTTAAGAATCCAAATAAAAATTGCACTCATTACATATTCGTCATGGGTGCCATTTCCTCTAAAAAGTCGCGACCCCCTCTATATCTATATATACATACAAGGTGCAAAAATAAATGTATGATCATAAAATTTTTTATCACGCTTCGTCTTACCTTTTTATAACATCCCCCTATTTTGGTTATTACATATATACTTTACACATTTTTTTTACATGATAGATTCTTGAATATTTTAACATTATATTTTGTCATCTATATATCCCTTTAGATTCAATTTTCTGTTTTGAAAAAAAAAATCGATTAATCATTTATTCATATTTCTAATACGATATTTATCATATATATTCCTTTGAATATTTCCGAAAAAAAATCACTTGGACGAATATATATATATGAAGAGAATTTTATTGAAATTGATTTTAAAACGAGATCATTGATCAGCTTCTCGTCAATACTTGGAAAAATGAGAAAACGAAAGTCATTTCACGGATGTCATCTCTAGCTCGGGGGACTTCATTCAGAGCTGCGTGTGCATATTGCTTTTTGGAGAGCTTATATCGTACGCGCACCTTCAAAGAATTGACTGTCAATCAATGTGGCACAGGGATCATTGCGGATCCATTACTACACAATGGCCGGTGATTAGTTGACGCAGGCGACACTAACGACAGGCAAACAAATCGTGTGGCTTAACCATAAGGATCACCCCAAGGGGCACTTAGAATTCCCAGTTGAATATTATATACAGCCTGTCACTTCTCATTGTTAGACAAGTCCAACAGTATCAGCTTCACGGTAGATCTTTGACGGGTGCCGTTCTTCAATATTCTCTCTCTCTCTCTCTCTTTCTCTCTTTAGTTAAATGGAATATGTACAATGTACCATCTATACACGATCAACACAATGGAACATTAACCTTTTTGTAAAGAAGGAGCTTGCCTCGCTCTTTTCGCATTTGAAAAGAAGAAAGATTATCGCTCCTCATAAACTACTTACACTGCGTGTAAAGCATTGGGCTTCTAGAAGAATTTGAAGCCTTACGAGCGTCTTTTCTTATACTCAACGACCCTCAAGGGAATCGTTCCCCGTACAAATAATCTACAAATTGGATTCCTTTAGCCGCGACTCTCCACCTCGAAAACTATTCATTTATATATATATATATATATATATATATATATATATATATATATATATATATATATATATATATATATATATATATAAACTCCACTAAAGAAAAGGTTGTGAATTTCTTCAATCTTTCTGACTCTTCGGAAATTTTTTACCCCAAAAAAAAAGATTGAAAAACAGTGTTATTTTAACGTAAAATTAGTGTTAAAAGAATCACTGAAAAAACTTGGTACTCATTTTTATTGCAACCTCCTCTAAATTTAAATTAATGAAAAGTGAGCTATTAATTCACATTATTAAGAATTTTTACTAATTTTTAATAAAATATTTTCTATTTGATTTAGTGACTAACTTCAAATTACTCAAAATGATCTTGAATTTGAGATTTATAAGTTTTGGCAGAATTATTTGCAAAGTGATTTTGAATTACAATTATTTTTTTTGAATATTTCAACAATACAGCGAAGAAAAATACAGTTTCTTTAATTAAAAAAAAGAAAGATTGTTTGTTTCATGTTAATATTTATTTAAAAAATAATAAACTAACTTCGACTCTACATCAAATCTAATTCGACTTTAAACTGGACTTAAACTCTACATTAGACATACCTTTACTCTACTTTGGACTTACTTTAACGCTACATTGTATCTACTTTGACTCTACATCTGATCTACATCAACTCTACATTGTACCTATACTTCGTTTCTACATTGTACCTACTTTGAGTCTACATTGGAATATTATATGACTCTACAGTAGAACAACTTCGATTCTACAGTGGACCTGCTTTGACTCTACAGTTGCTTTACTATGACTCTACATTTGATCTACATCAACTCTACATTGTACCTACTTCGATTCTACATTGTACCTACTTTGAGTCTACATTGGAAAATTATTACTCTACAGTAGAACAACTTCGATTCTACAGTGGACCTGCTTTGACTCTACTCAAATAATTTATTTCTTAGTGCAGCAGAAAGATTTTTGTTACCACAAATATTTATGGTAAATTTTTGTCTCGATTTTTGTAAAAAATTGTTAAAATTTGTTCATTTTACTTTTTATTAGTAAACCTTAATTTTTGTTGTTATTTAACTCTACAATGAATCTACTTCAACTCAACGTTCGACCTAGTTAAACTCTACTTTACATGGAGAAAAATGGAAAAACTGGAACTATCAACACTTTCTGCGCATTTCTAGAAACTTTTACTCCATAAGTAATTTACAATTTCCGGAATAATTTTTACTATATCAGGAGTATAGGTTTTACTATTTTCAGAGTAAATTTTACTATTATCGGAGTAAAAATTGCTGGAAATGCTCAGAAACTGCGGACAGTTCAGGTTTTACTTTTGAAGTAAAAGTTACTTTATTCGTTTTTTAATTTTTCTCTGTGTACATTGCACCTGCTTTGACTCTACATTAGACTACTTCGATTCTATACAGTATAGATTAACTTTGACTTCATAGTAAACCTACTTTAATTATTCATTTCATCTACTTTAACTCTACACTGAACCTACTTTGACTCTACATTGAACCAACTTTGACTCTACATTTTGGACCTACTTTGACACATTTTTTTCAGTGTAGCAGAAACAATTTTTGTTACCAGTATACGAATATTTATTGTAACTTTTAAGAAAAGAATATTAATTATTATTTATTTAAATAATATTGAATCTCACAAGTTTTCAAATTTATAGCTTCATTATTCAAGTTGGTAGTATTTTTAAAACAATAAATTTTTGAACAAAAGAAAATAATATATACCTTATGCACGTGACAACAAATTCTTATACTATTTTTGAGTTCTCAACAAATAACAAAGATGACAAAAAAATAACATTATTTATACCTTATAGAGATAGAGATCGAAAATATTTTGTCGAAACAAGTTTTGATCGCACCATATCATATATAAATATAATTTTTAAAGCAGACAAACACACATTTTTCTCGCAGATTGCGCGTATATTGAATTTTTTCCTTTATTTTAATCGAAATCATGATAAATTGCATTTTAAGAGCACGTTCTTTTTTTTAGTATGATAGTTATCTTGGATCTTAATATATATATATAAAATTTACATTCTAATATTATTGCCAAGAAAACATTTTCTATGAGCGCGAACATTTTTTTTTTCAAAGCCCGACAGTTTTAAATATTGGGCAAATCGAAAATTATCTTTTACATAAATCAAAAGTTGTATATTTATAAGAAACCGGCCGTTGAAATTTAAATATTATTATACGTTTAAAGTTCGTATATATAAAGTCTTAGTGAAAATTTATATATCTATATAGCCGTAGCATATATATATATATATAGACTCGTAATAATGACATATCTATCAGTTATAGCGATAGAGAGCGTAATTTAAAAGACAAATTGGGCATTCCCACTACTTGTTCTCTCTCTCTCTCCCCTCTCCCTTCGTGATCTCTGGCAATAGACGATTTTACATGATTATTATAACTTTCTCATCTCGATAGCGCTAAAGAAAACGGGTTTTCTCAATGAGAAACGAATATAAATATAAATATATATATATATATATATGATACGTATATTATATGTTAACGGCTATAATAAAGTGGCCCCAAGGAGGTGGTGGCTGTTTGGGTTTATTTCAAAAGACAACAATAGAGTGCATCGATAGAGAGCATTGTATGCAGGAGGGCGCGCCAGAGATTACAATACCTTTTGCATTATGTATCTCATGTTTGTAGATATACATATGACTGTGTGTGTGTATGTGTGTGGTGATCCTGACCATTTTTATAAACGCAGTTCATGTCCCCATCGATAGCCCACAAAATCAAAAAAATACCATTATTTTTAAATCGATTACAATCAAAGTATTTTTGTTCTCTTTTTGAAAATAAAGTTGAAGATAAAAGCATAGTTAACTCCTGTTTTAACAGTATTTGGTTTTTTCAACGTAAAATCAACATTTAAACTACTTTGACTCTACATTGGACCTATTGCGACTCTACATTGCGCGTACTTTGACTCTACATTGGACTACTTCGACTCTACAGTGGATCAACATTGGTCTACTTTGGCACTATATTGAACCTACAGCAACTTTACATTGGACCTACCTTTACTCTACATTGGACCTTTTTCGACTCTACAATGGATCTACTTTATGTCTTTACATCCGATCTACTTTAAAACTACACATTAAACCTAATAAGATTCTACATTCGATTTACCTTGATGTTGACCTACAGCAACTCTACATTAGACTTACTTTTACTCTACATTGGACCTACTTTGACTTTACATTAGACCTTTTTTGACTCTGCAATAAATCTACTTCGACTTTACGGTGCGGTGAACCTATATTGACTTAATTCAACTTTACATTGTACCTACTAAGACTCTACATTGCACCTACTTTGACTCTACATTGAACCAGTTTCGACTCTAGATATTGAATCTACTTTAGCTTTACATTCGATCCTACTTTAAATCTACACATTAAACCAACTTTAACATTCGACCTACTTAGATTTTACATTGGATTTACTTCGTCTCTACTTTAGAACTACTTCGACTCTACATTGGATCTATAATTCGATTCTGCAGTGTGGACCTATTTTGACCTACTTCGATTCTATATTGAATTTACTACAACTCTACATTGAAACTACCTTTACTCTACATTGAACCTACTTTGACTCTACATTAGACCTTCTTCGACTCTATTGCACCTACTTTGGCTATATACATTGGACTACTTTCACTTTACTGTAGATTAACTTCGACTCTACAGTGGGTCATATTTTGACCTATACTTCATTATGTTTCTGCATTTCCTAAAATGAAATATTTAATTATAATTTATTTAAAAATTTTATTATTCAAAAAGGTTTATCATAGTACATCAAATTACTATTTCTTTCAAAATTCCTGAGGATTTTTATTTTCTAAATCGTAATGTCCATCAGATTATGGTTGATGCATATTTTGAAGTATATTTTAACATTATTTCTTAATATATATATATAGAATCCATTAGATTATAGTATCAAAATTATTGTGAATAATTTTCTCTTCCATTGAGAAACTATATATATATAAGTGTTAATAGAGACTTTTATATTTTCTTATTCAATTGAATTATTCCCTACTGTGATCTCTTGTCTTCGTTCCCTAATTTATATATTTATAGCCATTAAGATTTTTATTTATTATAAAGTAACCTTTACATATATATATACTAAATCATTGACTCAATTTGAAATTTTGATTATAAATCTCCTTTAATCATTCTCTAAATTTTATATTTTAATTAATTATATATTTCCCTTGAATAAATTTCATAATCAACAAATAAGTTATCTAATTAATTGATTATTTTCTTTTTATTAAAATTTATTATTGAATAACCTTCTGTATGTACATATGTATACCATTTACCTATATACACTTATTGCTATATTCAAATTTAATTGTAAAATATATATTATTTTTTAAGTACTTTTCAGTTGATCAAAACACTTTATCTGATGCCCTTGAATTCTCCATTATAAAATAATTGGATAATTTTTTCTGTAATTGATTTTCAATAAATTCCTGTTTTTATATAATTGAATTCGTTTGTGCAGAAACAGAATAAGTACAATTTTGAAAATTTTTATTTTTTCAAAACTTTAATAATTCTATGCACTGGACAAAAATTATTATTTTCTATTTTTGACCACTCTGTTTGTAGGACTCGAAAATGATGCAAGAAAAAAAATTTAACCTCTTGATAATTTAAATTTAAGGATGTCAAAATAAGTGATGATGCCTCCCCTTAAAGGTGTCAAAATATAGGTTGTACGTTCCCTTAACTTATAGGTGAATAGAATATAATGCAAAACGAATAGAATTAACCCCTTGCCTGTCGACAATAAGATTTCCATTGTTTGGGTCAAAAGTGTGTTGAAAAAAATTTTAACGGATTTTCATGAAACTTATGATATACTAAGGTTTTTAGGATCGCTGATTACGAATCTGACATCAGTTATTCAAAATGGCGGATCCAATATGGCGGATTGAAATTATTAAAAATGTGCGGATTCGATTAAAAGTGGTTACTCGGGGGTTTTCGGGGTCGTTGATTCCAAATTTGACATCGGTTTTTCAAAATTCAAAATGGCGGATCCAATATGGTGGAATGAAATTCTTAAAAATTTGCGGATTCGATTATTGCCGTATTGGATCCGCCATTTTGAATTTTGAAAAACTGATGTCAAATTTAGAATCAGCGAACCCGAAAACCCCTGAGTAACCATTTTCTATCGAATCTGCACATTTTTAATAATTTCAATTCGCCATATTGGATCCGCCATTTTGAATTTTGAAAAACTGATGTCAGATTTGGAAACAGCGACCACGAAACCACTTTGAGGAATATTTAAGATTTTTTTAATCACTTTTTATAAGTTGCGCATATACATATATGCGTCAAGTGCACTCTTGTACAGTTTTAGTTTTGCGCATATATGCGTCAGCGACTGGCAAACGGGTTAATAAAACTCTATAGTTTAGAATAAAAACAATTTTTTATTTATTCCTAATTTTGATATTTGTCGAATTATATGCTCTTTCTGCACCGACCGATTCAATTAACATTACTGAATTTCAAAATAGACGATTCCAATTTCTCACTATTTGGAGTTTTAGAAAAAAAAATATTTTTCATTGAAAAAAGAAGAGAGAGAGAGAGAGAGAGAGAATGATAAATGTAAATTTGGAATTGATTATGTTTTTCTAAGCCAAAGCTTGACATCGTCACTGACAGTTGAAAGATTTTGAATATTTTGTTTTAATAACCATCAAGAGATTTCACTTATGTGGGCCTTTTTCAGTAGTCCAAGAAAAATAGGAAGTGAAGATGAAACGAGATAGACATCAATGCGATAAAGCATCCTCTTCACATGTTTTGAAAGCAGTCCTTAACTTTTAAAACAACATTTCACCGAAACGTTTTGAAGTGTCTTGAAAGAGAAAGAGAGAGAGATATATAGTGAAAAACGGAAATCGTGTCAAACTTTCAAGGGTTCACTATACGCAGCTACTATAATATGGCTAGACGCTCAGTGTGTCCTTTGCTCCTTAATATGTCTGCAAAGTGTCAACGGAAACCAGAAACCGGTCCCTTGAGAGCGATTCTCTTATTACTTTAAGTGGCTATCACAAATTTGACCTTAATTGTTCATGTGATGAATGGCGGATGTAGTTGATGTTGCTCGTCAACCGTGACACGATGCATTTCAGAAAATTTCAGCTGCTATTTTACATTTGAGTGAATTTCAAAAGAGAGAGAAAGAGAGAGAGAGAGAGAGAGAGAGAGAGAGAGAGAGAGAGAGAGAGAGAGAGAGAGAGAGAGAGAGAGAGAGAGAGAGAGAGAGAGAGAGAGAGAGAGAGAGAGAGAGAGAGAGAGAGAGAGAGAGAGAGAGAGAGAGAGAGAGAGAGAGAGAGAGAGAGAGAGAGAGAGAGAGAGAGAGAGAGAGAGAGAGAGAGAGAGAGAGAGAGAGAGAGAGAGAGAGAGAGAGAGAGAGAGAGAGAGAGAGAGAGAGAGAGAGAGAGAGAGAGAGTAAAAAATATTAGGGAGCACGAATAAGATAAATATGAAAACAAATACGAAGACGTATCGTCTTTAACATCCAAAACGATTCGATTCACCCTGTCTCTCATTGTGCCCATCTGTCTTTTTAAGCTTTCATTATAGAGCCTATATATTGCATGTTGTGAATATATATATATAATATTCTATATACAATATCTGGTTTAGATTTTATATGTCGCTTATATATTTGTATATTATAAACCAGTGTAACCGAAAGAGCGACCTGCCATATGACTTGTCATGATTTATAACACCGGAAATATAAAGCAATGTTTCTCCTATATATATATAAATATGAAAAGAACTTGTTGCAATTCATTTTCAATTTCTAGCTCATTTATATAATTCTCTGCTTTTCCTGTTCGTTTATGATTCAGGTAATGTAAATTTATCTTGACAATCAAGGAAAGAAAACATATTTTATTTCTTCTGTTCTTCTTTTTTTTTAATAATAATAATTATACACTGTGTTCGAAACGAATTTTTTTTTTTTTTTAACAAACTTGACACATATCTAAACCTGATTCGAGTACGCTGAATTCAATGGCGTTGGGCGATTTTAAAAAGTAGGTGAAATTTTCAAAATATTCGCCATTTTACATTTTTTTGGGTCCAATTCAAAAACACTTTGTTTCTAATCAAAGAGCATCGAATTTAATTGAATTATGCGTTAATTGAGTGAGAGTCTTTATAGGGTCGTTGATTACGAATTGGATTATGTTTAGAGAAATTCAAAATGGCGGATCCAATATGGCGGACGAAAGAAGAAATTAATTAATAGACTTCAAATTCGTAATCATCGATCTCAAAAACCGCCCAGTAACGAGTTTCAAGCAAATTTGATTAATTTTTTTTTATTCTGCCCCCTATATTGGATCCGCCATTTTGAATTTTCAAAAATTGACTTCAAATTCGTAATCATCGACCACAAAAACCCCCCAAGTAACGTGTTTCAAGTGAATCGGATGAATTTTCAAAACTTTGTCCGCCATTTTGAATTTCTCTAAACAGACGTCAAATTCGTAATCAGCGTAATCAGCGAAAAAATTATTACTATTATTATTATTTAACAAATAATTAATAATAATAATTAATTATTTATTTAATAAATTAATAATAATAATATATTTATTTAAAAAATAATTAATTATTACTATTATTGTTATTGTTATTGTTATTAATAATGATTGATTGAAATTTAAATACAATTTTTTGCATTTTTATCGTTATTTCGAATGAAGAATACACATTGATCAATATATATAGGATTTGTGATATTATGATTAATTCTGACAATCTTGACGAATTGAATTAAAAGTTTTCAAAGAACTTAACTATACGGGAGATATAAGTGTGCTATATAGACATGCGAAAAGGATCAAAAGAAGCCGCGTGAGTGACGGAAACCAGCTGGCGGAAGATGTTCGCGAGACTCTAGATTTATCCGCTCGTTTTCTCACTGGTATATATATGTACTTCTTGATCCTCCCCCGACTATCTTGTTTTCTTAACTCTTTCTAATTTTAAATATATATGTAGTATTATTATTCGTCTGCATTATCGCGTATTAATCACGTATTGAAAAATTCTTAAATTCATTTTCTCTCTCTCTCTCTCTCTCTTTCTCTCTCACCTGTTGAGAAATAAATGCATTTGTGAGAAAGAAAAATTTTTATAATTATATTTTTTTTTCCCCCGATAAATTAAACACAATATGAATGTGCTAAAAATAATAAGTTTTAGAATAATTGAAACTATTTTTCAAAAAATACGTCTGCCATATTGGATCCGCCATTTTGAATTTTTGAAAACTGACAACAAATTTAAAATTGAAATGCAATAAAAAATTTATGCCACATAGAGTTTTTTTTTTGAAAACCCTTTCAAATGATATAAAAATAAAAAGAAAATTAATTTCCTTATAAAATTGTTTACAATCAATAATAATAAACTATATATATTTTTACTTAGAATTATATTTTTTGTTTAAAAAGAAAAATTTTAAGTTATATAAAACAGCAAAAAAATTATTTGCTTCTATATATATTTTAGAAAAAATAAAAATTCTAATCTAATAAAATTTGTTTATATAACAATTATAAGATTCATGAATATTTTTGTTTTATACTTTTTTTATGCATTGGAAATACATTTTTTTTCTCAAAAAAAAAATTTTTTTTTTTTTATTTTGAAAATTGGAACAAATATCAAATAAATTATTATTAGGTACAAAAAAAAGACGAAAAATATTCATGATTATACAATTTTGGATTCTTGCAAGTTTGTATTGAGTTAAATTTTCTTGGCCGTGTCCACGTCTATAACCGAGCAGCTATACAAATGAAAATAAGAAGGTTGCACATCACGTCGTGGTACACACACACACACACACGTACGCTTACACTGATTCTAGTGTGCAAAATTTAGATAAAGTCTGTCAGCTCGACAGTTGAAGTATCATCGCCGCACTATCAACGGACATAGACAAATCTCTCTCAAATCGTTTCACACACACGTGTCTAATGTTTTAAAAATCACCACCGCAGGGTCGTTTCAAAAATTTAGGATTGTGCCCAAGACATTTTTTATCGTCAATAAGAAAATCTAAAAATTAATAATAACAATTATAATAGTAATAATAATAATAATAATAATAATAATTGCAATTAGTTAAGTTAGTAAATTTATCAAAATTCAAAATGGCGAATCTAATATGACGGACATTTTACAAAATCGTAGGAAAATCCTTTGAAAGTTTTTACTCAAGGGTTTTTGGAGTCGCTGATTACGAATCTGAGGTCAGTTTTTCAAATTCCAATATGGCGGATCAAATATGTCGGACTTTTTTTAAAAAATCGCTCGGATTCACTTGAAACTTACTCCTTAGGAGTTTTCAGGGTCGCTGATTACGAATCCGATGTCAGATTTTTAAAATTCAAAATGGCGGATCCAATATGGCCAAAAAAATTTTTTAAATTCGATCCGATTCCTTTGAAACTTCTTACTCGGGGACTTTTCGGTTCAGTATAATTACGAATTTAATATCAGTTTTGTAAGCAGCGTCATTGTAAAACCTTAATAGTAACAAGTTTCGAGTAAATCCAAACTATTTAAAATTTTTTTTCCACCGCCATATTGGATCCGCCATTTTGAATTTTGTAAAACTGACATCAGATTCACAATCATTGGCCTTTAAAATTATAATTTTTTTTCTTAAATACCCACTTTTTTTCTAAAAAAAAGAAAGGGTTAATTCTATATTTAAAAAAATCGAGTACAATATTATTATAATAATTCGTAAAAATTTCCTCTACAAAAAAAAAAAACTTTACAAACTTTGAAAGATTCATTAAAAAGTTTTTGCAATAAAAGCAGAACGTTTGCTCTGGGCGCCATATAACTTTTAAAGTCAAATTCTTCCGTTTACTAAAATTCAGTTTTAACATATAAAAAAAATCCTCTTTAAAGTTTACTCTCATCTCTTTAACCATTATTTTACATTTCGATTTGAATATTTATGTTAAATTTACAATATTGATAAGAAAAAACCTATGTGTGAAAGTATAGAAAAAGATGAGATTTTCAAAGAATTCTCATATATGAACAAACATGATTTGACTTTGTCTATATATATATATATATATTTTCGTCATTTACAATATATATATATATGTTACAGGCGTGCATGGAGGCCATTAAGATTTCAGGCAAGGCTGTTTTTGAAGTTTACCCAAGACAAAGTAATAACTGTCATGCTGCTGATCTGCCCAAGATTACAGAGGGCAGGAAACGGACGTTCTTAAGAATTAAAATGTTTTCCTTTATCTGCCGCACACGAAGGAAAGAAACTTGTTCCCTCTTTTGCTGTAACATAGAATATAAACCAAAAAGGATGACTTTTAGATTTCTTTAACCCACGTGTTTGAGATTTATATTTAATTCCCCATAGATGTTTACGTGGAACATAATTTTAAAGAGTTCTATTACAAGGCTGGCGGTGCCTTTCCCAAGATTTTATTATGTGAAACTTCATTTCGATTATATACATATATAGCAGTTGGTGGTGGCGTGCGTGCAACTTTTCACTTCTTTGATCTCACCACAATTTAATCTCCGATATACTGCTGCTGGCTTCTCTGTGGGCATGAATTTACGGTAAAACGATAAATGAATGACGTGAAACAAAGGACTGTTTTACCTCGGTTCGTTGCGAAAAGACCCCGGCTTTATGTATATATATATATATATATACATATACATGCGAAGTAATGAGACGAAACCTCATGTTACATGCCTGATACCTATTTGCATTGAGATGACAAGCGACTATATGGGCTTTAATTTAAATTTTTTATACACTTTGTGTACCTGTCATTTTTATACATATATATATATATATACATAGGAGTGAAAGACGTTTATAATTATACACGCATACAAAATTAATATACTCATATTCAACATTAAACACTTTATATATATACTTTTATTATTGATATGGAAAATAATAAATTATTATAAAAAGTGTTTTTTTTTTTGTATGTAAGTGGTTTAATGAGAATATTAGTCAAGTACAGTGAACTTCTGCGCATATTTCCGATGCGTACTAGACTTCTGCGCACGTTCCCCATGCGTAGAAGACTTCTGCGCATATTTCCGATGCGTACTAGACTTCTGCGCACGTTCCCTATGCGTAGAAGACTTCTGCGCATATCTCCTATGCGCAATAGATCTCTGTGAATATTATCCATGCGCAAACGATTTCTAAGTAACTTGCACATGCGCACGATCGTCCTCCCGATTTATTTGCCTCTAATTTATACAAAAATACACTTAAATAATTCTAACAGTAATATTTTATTTGAATTAAATTTATATTGTATATAAAATATTACATGTAACATAAAAATAAAATATTTTCCATTTAATTAAATTCATATCCTCCTCCTCTTTCTTTGTATCGAAATTGTACAAAATACGGAAAATCTATAGTATAGTAATTGAAACGGTCAATATATATATATATATTTTCTTTTTTTTCTGGAAAAAAGGAAGCAATTTACTTTCGACAATAGATCAACGAGTGACTTTCAAAAATATAGACTCTTGACACTTTTGTGTTCATTGAAACTATGACTTAAATGAAAAAGATCAAAGTTCCGCCAGCGGTGTATTATATATGTTTCCTCTCTCTCTTTTCCTGAATGAAAACTTTGTGTGTATAGCCAATAAATATCCATCAACAAATCGACTATCCATTTTATCTATGGACCGGCACTGAGACGAGTTGACAAAAAACGCCAAACGAATTTGCACGCTTTTCTCGAGAAATCCTTGGCCCATTCTACGCCCCTTGGGTCACCCGCATATTACGGGGTCCTTTTAGAAAGAGAGAGAGGGACTACATATACATATATCGTCATATACTAGAAAGATTCATTGCACTTTCGTGACTGAACATTTTTTTCCACTCGTATGAGCATGAAAAAGAAATAGGGATATAATTTTTTTTTTTTTTTTTGCCTTTCCTCTCAACAGGAGATGAAGTTGACCAGTTTTTTTTGGGGAAAAAAAAGAGAAGTGAAGAGAGAAAAGTATTTACCAAGGTGACGTAAATCGCTACTTAGTGTCAGATATGTGCTGCTATTTTTTTTTTTTTTTTTTTTTTTGCCTCTCACAGCTGTTAGTCCTCTGCGGGTGGTTGTACCTTAAGTTTTAAATTTTGTAAACTATACTTTCCACATTTCGTCTATATAATATATATAGTATATATAAGCTATACGCACTTGCTTTCCATTATTTTCTGTGGACATAAACCATAGACAATTCTTTCGCAGAAGTGAAATGTTCTTTTTTTGGGGTTTTTCCTGTTGTTAATATCCTCTTTCAGTATATATATATATATATTGTAATGTATATTCTCTTATAATTTTTTTTCGGCGACATTTTCAAGGCAAATGATTTTTCCAGATAGCGCCTTTAAATCGCCGCAAAGACTTTTTTCTGAGAATGAGAAACGATCTAGTAAAATTTTTGACAATGCTTTATTGTAATGATGTAAAGGAAGTGGCTTTTACTTGTACGGATTTATTGTACATGTATTTAAGTAAATAATAAATAGGATTTTTTTTAAGATACTTTTTCTTCAATTTCTTGGTTTTTTTAAAAAAATTTTGACTTTTAGCCTCACTGAATAGTGAAATTGGTACAACTTTAGAAAACTAGGAAATTTGCGTTTCTTTTTGTAAATTTTTATTTTTCTTCTTTTTAATTTTGACAATTTTACTTCAGGGCCGGTTCTAGGGTGGAGGCATTAAATTTTAGAAGCTAAAACAAAATTGATGGTAGTGGAAATTAATTTTTATTCGATTGTATAATTTGTATTGAAAACAAAGTTAAAAATTAGTTTTTAATTTGAGGTTATGTTACGCTCACCATTCTACCTAAGAAAGAATCGAACGGAAACTCAAAATTAAAGGATGGTCCAGTTTCATGTTTTTTGATAAAAAAAATAATTTTTAATTACAGCTTTCAGTAATAGTGTGGGAAAATTTTATATTTTAACACTTTGAAACATTAAAAGTTACATTTGAATGGAGATTAACAATTTTTCATAGTAAAGAAACGATTGTTAAATATTTTAGGTTATGTTATCTAAATCGTGTTCTATATAACTTTAGAAAATTGTAATTTTTATTAAAACGCAATTTTTATTGGTTTAAAATGTTATAGATTAAATTTTTATAATACATACTGCACTGAAACATCTTTTAAAGTTAAAAAAAAAATTTCCTTTTTATTTAAAATTTAAAACGAATAAATGGAATTGAACTAACCCCGAAAAAAAAATATTTAAAAAAAATTTTTTAGCAATTTGAAAAAAGCCCCAGCCACCATTTTGCCTAAAGCCATTCCTGTTCCCCTATAAATTATATTTTAATTTTCCATACATCATTTTGAAAAAAAAATTTCTATTAAGCAATTTATTTTCAATGTTTACAAATTTTTTTAAATTATTCAGAAATCTAGATAAAATGTCGAAAAATATTTCTTAATTTTATAAAACTCGTGAGAGAGTTAGGCGTAAAAAAAAATTGTCGTTCACATTTTAAATATATAAATGTGAATAAAATGTATATTTTATATATGAATTTTAAAATGAAAATTTCTTTGAAATATGTTTATATATATAATAATAAATTTTAAATGTCATTGTTAGACATTAAGGGGTATTTATCATAATTTTCATGTACAGCTGTCTGCATTATAAACTTTCAATCGCACTTTGCGTGTGAATACAAAATTAGTATAAATGTGAGTCTATCTGTGTGTGTGTATGTGTATGTGAAAGAAGTGTTTAAGAGACGTATGTTGCATTCACAAGTATATTACAAAATACAAAATTTCTACAACTTTATTTTATGAAAGCCGTAAATAAGTCGAGAGGAAAGAAATTTTACTTTTAAATAATGTGATGACATATATCTCTTCTAGCAGTAGCACGCACATATAAATGAGATTTTAAATTTGACCAATTTTTTTTATACGCACTATCTATATAAAAACACATTTTTCTTATTTCCTAATCAAATTTATCTTTTAGTTCGCTTCATTGAGTTAATTTATTTTTAAATTTTATGTTATAATCAAAAATTTTCAATTCGTCACGCCCCCTACTCTTCTTGGCCTAATTTTGAGGTTATGTTCGAATTTTTACGTATAACCTTTGACCTAATTTTAAGGTTATATTCGCATCTTAACCCTATGAACTTGGCCAAATTTTGAGGTTATGTTCGAATTTTGACCTATGATCTTTGACCTAATTTTAAGATTATGTTTGCTTTATGATCTGTATCCTAATTTTGAGGTTATGTTTGCATTTTGACCTATGACAATTTTTATTAATAACATTTTCATCTGAAACGAAAAAAATTTCAATTATTAAGATAATTTTTTAAATTTATTTTTTATTATTTTTTTTTGTAAAATGTGACTATACAATTTTTAGTTTATGTATATTATTATATTTTCTATCGCTGTATTCTAATATATCTATATAATATTAATGTTGACATAATCTGTCTTTAATTACAGGTCTTCAACTGGAATTAAAGAAAGGTGACTATATCATAACGTGTCGATGTTTTTATCGCCACAATGTTGGCACTCTAAATTATGGACAATTAGATATAGAAAAGTTGCTCTATTCTTAAGGTTAGTGTATATATCGCATGAACTTCCATCCATATATGAGCGCATGTTTGCATGTGCCTTCGACATTTTCTTCCAATCTTATCTTTTTTCAAGACCATTAATTACTGTCGTCCATAAACAGTCATGCTTTACACCGTGAGCGTTTACACATACATATGCTAATATTAATCTAAAAGTTTCCTATACAAATTTTTAAATAACAATATATATATATATATATATATATATATATATATATATATATATAAGTATGCTTATTATATTTGCAACTGAGAATATAACAATAAGCGTCTCATAAATTCTTATGGATTTCATTTAAAAAAAAAAGAGAAATATTGCCACTTTAGAATTCCATATTGTTCTAAAGTAAAAATGCGGTTAAGTAAAATACCATTTATTAGATTTTTATAACTATTCATCAGTAGAAGTATACTTATTAATTAATATCCCTCTGCGGTTTTTTTTAAATACAAGCAGAAAAAAATTATTTCATAAAATCTTTACAGTTCAGAGCAGAAAAAAGATGCAGCAAAATAATACGGGGCTTAACTTATTCCAAAAAAGAATTTTAATTTTTAAGCGAATTTAAATTTAACATTATTCTCATTCAATATTAATTTTACACGGTTTTTTTTTCAACCGATTTAACCTAAAGGTTCTTGTACTTGGGATTTTCTTCTTGGTTTTGATTCCAGATCATTATTCCAGATCACCAATACATCATTTTTTCAATAAAAACAAAAATCTTTTATGGAGCCGTTTTTGAAAAAAATTGATTTGAAAATTCAAAATGACAAAAACTGAACTTTTCTTTAAGAAAACATTTAAGAAATAATTTCATCAGATGGAATTTGTAGATATTAAAAAAAGGAATTGTATTGTTTTTACCAATTTCCTCTACAATTAATAATTTACAGGAAAAACGAAAAAAATAATATAATGACAGGTTCATTACGTCCTGCCGCCGTCAGATGGCAGAAGCATGTAGGGATCACAAAGTCTCAGATGTTACTATATTACTTTTCTAATTTTCGTTTTTCAATCGCGTTTTCGTATGGATTTGCCCAATCTCTCAGATTTGGGAAATTTATAAGATATAAGGATCCTTGGCATTTTGGCCGATTATCTAAAAGGTGTCCGTGTTTCGAGAGAAAAATATTTTTTATCACACATGCTCAAAATATACGAAGCTGAAGTACGCAATAAACGAGTTTTGAAGAAATAATTTTCTAAAATGAAAAATTCTATAATTTTTCGCCCAAAAAATATTTCTTTTAGTTTTCATTAATCAAGAAATTATAAAAAAAAATGTTTGGCAAAAAATTGTAGAATTTTTCATTTTAAAAAATTATTTTTTTAAAAATCGTTTATCATAAACATTGCGTACTTCAGCTTCGTCAAAATATACTTATATCAATGTTTATCATTTTCACGTTCAGTGTCGTTTTTCTAGGGTGATAATTTAATGCCAAAAAATTTCATAGCGTACGACACTTTTAAAAAATTATACTTTAAAAAACGAAAATTAGGAAAGTAATATAATAATATCTGCGGCATTGTGCTCCCTACATGATTCTGCCATCTGACGGCGGCACGACGTAATGACACTGTCATTATATTATTTTCTTTCGTTTTCCCTGTAAATTATTAATTGTAGAGAAAATTGGTAGAAACAAAAAAAATTGCTTTTTTGAATTTCTACTAATTCCATCTGATTGGAATTTTTGCCATTTAAAAATCATTTTTAATTTATAGAAAAACTGACAAGGATATGACTAATTTTTTTTCCCAAATATTGTAGAGAGAAAAAAATTAAAAATTTTATTTTAAATCATAAATAGGTGCTAAATTTATATATTTATCCCAGGGTCGCCCCAGGTGGCATTTTCTCTGAAACAAATCCTTTATTTTATGATTTTTATGTAATCATGAAAATTTCTTTTTTTTTTATTCTTAACAGCCGATATATTATTTGAGTCAGGAAAATTGGTATAATGTATAATATTTTTAAATATCAATGTATAATTATAGAAAAGAAAAAAAAATAATTGGTGTAAGTTACAGGTTCGGCGTCCTCTTATGTATATATATATATATATATGTATATATTGCACACTGATAAATGCATATAAATTACGTGCAGTTTGTCGTAAGTTACTACTACTATATATATAATAATCTGATAGAATGTATCAAAGTGCACTATAATACATCTGCCTTGACACGAAGGGTACATCGATCCCCAAGCACTCAAACCTGTCTCCGTCGGTTTAACTCTTTGAATCATACCGGTCGCTTTCAGACCACATATGTCGCAAACCGGTAGGATTACATTTTAAATAATTTTCTCCTGTCTCTATAAATGCGATATAATATATATATATATTTTTTTTTCCCAACAAAAACCATATTCATTAAAAATATTACACTACTGGCGCATAAATTTACTTTAAATTCAAACGAGTGTGAGTCAATTTTATTTGCCAGGAAATCGCGCGGTAATTATCGAATAATCACGCATATGGCATTTTACTCTAAATTTATTATGATAATTTATATTTCCATTTCTATACACTCTAATTGACAATTTTTCCATTAAATTGCAATTATAATATATTATTATAATTGTACAAGATAATTTGTATAACATAAGTTAACTTATGTAACCAGTGCTGACACAATGAGGAGTAGGGCAGTTGTCCCGTTTTCTAAAATGAATTTTGGTAAATTTCTGTTTTTAACCTCAAATCTAGTGGCTTCTTTACCTAGAAATTGACATAATTTTGAGGTTATGTTAACCGATTTTAACTTCAAACCTAGCGTCCTCTTGAACTATGTTCTTAACCACGAAGTAGTATAAGGAGACCCCCCACTGTCCGGGAAAGCTGAAGCCGTTTTCCCCGTTTCTCTTACAATTAACAGAGGTGTCGAACCCTAACGGGAAAAATTGATACCTTCCGAAATTTGCTATAAGTGTGACATGAGCGATGTAAACAAGGAGAATCTCCATACCCAGATAGCACGGAAACTTGCAGCAAGCTTACCAAGCTTGCCGCGCAAGCTTGCTGCAAGCTTGTCTGAGCTAGCGAAATGTCCCACCCAGGGCAAGCTTGCCGTGAAAGCTTGCTGTAAGCTTTCGAGGAAAGGTTGCTGCAATCTTGCCATGAAAGATTTCTACAAGATTGCTGCAAGCATACTAAGAATGATTGCGGCAAGCTTGCCGTGAAAGATTGCTGTAAGCTTTCTACGTAAGGTTTTTCAACTCGTTTTTCAACTGTTTTTCAACTCATAAAAACAGTCGAGGGTTAAGAGCAAGATTTTTTTATTCTCTGATAGTTGGTCGAGTAGATTCTCGGTTAGGGTCTTTGGTTAGTGTCTGTCGAACCCGGATTCAATTCTCAGTCCCCTCAAAGTTTCGAAAATTTTCTCGTTGAGTTTCCAAATGAAAATAAACAGGACATAATTAATAATAATAAACGTCACAAGGATTTTCAAATTTAGAAAACAAATATATTTTTTTTTAATTTAAAATGTATTTTTTAAAAATTGCAGCAACCTTGCAGCAACCTTTCCAGAAGCTTGTTGAAATTCTCCTGCAACCTTACGTAGCAAGCTTACAGCAATCTTTTACGGCAAGCTTGCCGCAATCATTCTTACTATGCTTGCAGCAATCTTGTAGAAATCTTTCATGGCAAGTTTGCAGCAATCTTTCCTGGAAAGCTTACAGCAAGCTTTCTTTAATAAGATTTATATTTAAAATCAAACTCATCATTATTATTTAGATTTCTTTGAAAATAGTTTTGTAAATAGATTTATATTTTGTATTGGCCTTTAACATAATTTGTTTTGCATCCTTTTAATGGAACCACTAATTTCCTTACTTTTCTTTAAATTATTTACAAAAACCAGAAAAAAAACAAAGCGATATAAAAACAATCAGTTTATGCAAGTTATGTCACGACAGCCATTTTGCAAAAGTTCTATGTGTTAGTAACTGTATGTAGACATTTTGTGTCAGTGTGGGTAACTAGTTCCCAAATTTTCCGATAGGTTCGACACCTCCGTTAATTGTAAGAGAAACGAGGAAATCAGCTTCAACTTTTCGTGAGCTTAATATAGCAGTGGGGTCTCCTTATACTACTTCGTGTTCTTAACATTCGACCTTGAATTATGAGGTTATGTTTGCTTCTTGACCCTTGCGTATCATCTAATTCAACATATCGGAGCTAAAATATGAACATAATCTCAAAATTTAAAGATTTAAGGAAGGGGAGCGTAGCCCTCCTAGTTAATAAATAATAATAAATAAATAAGTAATAAAAAATAAATAATAATAATAAACTAATTAACTAATTAATATTAATGCCAAAAGTGTAATTTCAAATTAAACGAGACTGATTTATAGGCGGTGTAATTTCACTTGAGAGAATGACAACCTTGTCATTAATGATTCAAAGCAAAAAAAGGGTATATAATACGTAATCGTCTTGAAAAAAAGTCGAGTACACGTAATTCGACCTGAATTTGATAAATTGGAATCGTTTGATGTCGATCGAATGTATATATATATAGGTATGTATATATATATATATATATATATATATATATATATATATATATATATATATATATATATATATATATGCTGTAATGGACATTACATCATAAAATTGTCTTGCCAAAGTGAACCAGTCCTCCAGACACGGTACTGACAAACTAACATCGCCAGATAGGGTCGGAGACGTGAGACAGGGAGTAAAAGGGGCAGGCATCGTGCGAATAAATAAAGCTATCTCGCCTCGCATTTATCATTCGCTATCCAAGCGGTCCTCGTAAATCTGCTCCGCTGTCGGACCAAGCCAGCCCAGGCAGCTTGCCTTCCTATACCACCAACTCTCGACTCTGTCTGCTCCCCGTCGATAAGACCGTGTAAAAGGGCAATATGCTCCATCTCAACCCAGCCAGTGTATATATATATATATAGTCGACTTCATATAATAATTATACATTATATACTAACCCCGCACACACACGGTCCTATAAAGTCTCCTTTATACGATTAAATTTTGCTTGCTTGCTCGCTTCAATTGGTCACGATTTCTCACTAAATAGTTCATTGCCATGTAATATATTCCCTTAAGGAGATTCAATATCATCATATTAAAACATAAACCTCGTAAAATAAATAAAAAAAAGGTTTTTCCAAACTTGAGAAAATAAAATAAGAGAACAGGAGAGTGGTGTGAGACTAATTACACTCTAAATCTATAAATCAGTGAAAATTTCACTGATTCAGATTTAGAGTGTAATGAAGCTTTTTTTGAGTCGCATTATATTTTATAGTCAATACATTTCAAAAGAATGAATTAAAAAAAAAGTCAAATAACAATTTTATCGAATTGTTATTAAAAAATTCAAAAACGATTTGATTTCTTACTCTATTGAAAATATTTCAAAAGGTTTTCTATTTTAAAAAAATTAGTAAGAGAATCAGGTGCAAAGTGTCTTTATCTAGGGTTTAGTGTTTTTTAAAATTCAGGAGTGGGATTAAGAAATAACGTTAGTCGCTATGTAGCGCTTTTCGTTAGTTAGAATTAAAAACTTACATATATTTTTAGTGAAATTTTTTCCAAATCACATCCAAAATAAAATAGCGTTGACAGTTTCTTCAAAACTTAAACTGCAAGATAGTAATTTAAAAGAAAATATAAACATAACCCTTCTAGATAAGGCCTCCCAGGTGAAAAAATTAACGTTACTAACCTTACTAATGTTACTAACGTTACTAATGTTACTAACGTTACTAATGTTACTAACGTTAGTACCTATAAAAAATTAAGAGTTTCTAAAATATATTTTCACAGAAACTTTGCCACTACTTTCCCATTACCACTTTCACTTCCACTTAAACTTTTTATAATTTTCATTCCCATTTCCACTTATACTTTTTCTAATTCTCATTCGCACTTCCATTCTCACTTCTACTCTTTCTAATTCTCATTCCCCCTTCAATTCCACTTTTTCTAATTTTCATTCCCATTTCCACTACTACTTTTTTATATTCATTGCCACTTCCACTTTTTCTAATTTTCATTCCCATTCCTATTTCCACTTACAGTTTTTTATATTCATTGCCACTACCACTTTTTCTAATTCTCATTCACACTTTCACTTCCACTTGTTCCGATTTTCATTCCCATTTCATCTTCCACTTTTTTATTTTCATTACAACTTTTTTATATTTTCACTCCCGCTTCCATTCCTAATTTTTTCAATTTTCATTATCACTTTCACTTTTTCTAATTTCCATCCATGGTAATTAAAAAAAGTGGAAATGGTTGTGTAAATGGAAATTAGAAAGAGTTTTAGTCGAAATGGCAACAGCTAATGAAAACTAGAAGTGGGAATGAAAATTAGAAAAAGGGAAGTGGGAATAAAAATTAGAAAAAGTGGAAGTGGTAATGAAAATAAAAAAGTGAAAGTGGAAGTGAAAGTGAAAATGAGAATTAGAAAGAGTGGAAGTGGGAATGGAAGTGCGAATGAGAATTAGAAAAAGTGAAAGTGGAAACGGTAATGAAAATAAAAAAGTGGAAGTGATAATAGAAATGAAAATAATAAAAAGTGCGGGTAAGAACATTAAATACTTCCTGGTGGTCGATTTTCGACAAGTTTCTGCAAAAATACAATTTAGAAACATTTTCTTAATTTTTTTTATAGGTACTAACGTTAGTAACATTAGTAACGTTAGTAATGTTAATTTTTCTACTTGGGCTTTGATATAGAATTCATGTCAATTTCCTAAAATATTTTATCTACACAGAAAACAAATACAACATGAAGATGGAATCAATTCTCTAACTTCATGTTTGCCAACTATTACTTTCAAATAAAATAATTTACTAGTTACAAAATAAATTATACTTTAATATTGTAAACAGCCTATTAATTTAATATAACAACTTTGAAAATAAATTATCTTTTGTAATGTTAAAATAATTTATTAAGGAAATTAATTTTTTTAATTTAATAATTTAATTTAATAAATAAAAATTAAGAAAATTAATCTTATTGCAATAATTAAAAATAATATATAAAATGCATGAGATTTAAAATTAGGATATTCTTTATCAGCCTAACTTTAAAAATTGATATTTTGATTTCTTGAAAAACTCTCTAACTCAAAAAAAATGTCCAATACATTTTATTAGGGAACTCTTGCGTGAGATCAAAAATTCTATTGTCGAGAAAATTTTTAACTTTCTTTTGACACATATTCTAATATACATACCATTACAAAAATTATTTTAATATTATTAGTCTATTTTTGGTTCTTCAGAACAATTTTTGCATCAATAAAATACATGATAATATTATTGTTCTAAAATTGAAGCGTTATGAATAAAAACAATTTAGTGGTCGCCTTATTTTTAGTTAATAAAAGAGAATTTAAAAATAAATGCAATATAAGTTTTAATTTCAACCATTGCAATATTGTAACTTTATTTTATTTGTAAAGAAATGTGCGTAAACTACTTATAACAATAATTTTACAAAAAAAGTTTTTCTTCAGTAAGTTGTTTCAAATTATTGTTTTAGTTTTTGCAATTATAAACACAATTATTTGATTAATCATTTTTATAAATACGAGTAAATATAACCTGAATCCATAATTTTTAATTTCAAACTTTCCGTTTTAAAAAGTAAACATTATATAAATTTTAGCTTTGAATTTTATCAGGAAAACAATTGTACGAACCTAAATCTGTCAAAATGATTGAGTCACTTGATAGCTAGAAAATTTTTTAAAGTGAATGTAGCTTCAAATCGCTATACGTAGCTATAAATCTTCCTAGCACTGTTGCTATTCGTAATCCCACTCCTGATGTCAGTTGTACAAAATTTAAAATGGCTAATTCCAATATGGCGGTGAAAAATTTTTAAATCATTTGGATTTACTCGAAACTTGTTACTTAAGGTTTTACAGTGACGTTGATTACAAATCTGATATTAAATTCGTAATTAGTGACCCGGAAAATCCTAGAGTAAAAAGTTTTAAACGAATTGGATGATTAAAATTTTTTTTTTTGCTATATTGGATGAGCCATATTGAATTTTGAAAAACTGACATCGAATTCGTAATCAGCGACTCCAAAAACCCCCAAGAAGTGAGTTTCAAGCGAATCACAACGATTTAAAAAAAAAGTCCGCCATATTGGATCCGCCATTTTGAATTTTGAAAATTTCACATCGGATTTGTAATCAGCGACTCCAAAAACCTCCAAGAAGTGAGTTTCAAACGAATCACAACGATTTAAAAAAAAGTCCGCCATATTGGATCCGCCATTTTGAATTTTGAAAATCTAACATCGGATTCGTAATCAGCGACCTCTTTTGTTTTAAAATTCAGGTAAAAAATTAGTTGGTATATAATAAAAAATAGTTTATCATGGCAACGGTTGTCATAGTAACGGTTATGCTATAGCAACTTTTATACCATAGCAAAAAAAAAATATTAAATTTTTTAATAATTCGAATTTTCAGTAAGTTTTTTTAAACCTTTAACAATTTGACAAAACGGTTATTTGACATTATGAAATCCGAACTTTTAAATTAAAGAGATAACAAAAAATAGTTAGAGTACCATTTGAAAATTAGCCGTTTTTTTTAGCTATATAATTCGCTATATAATCCCATAAAAAATGATTAAGTTAGAATTGAAATTAACAAACAAATGTCATCAGTAAATTAATAAAAAAAAATATATTAACTACACCTAATATAATTATGTAATTTATTATTTCTGCCGATATACATTTAATATTATGCAAATTCACCTGTTTTTTCAAGTGTGCTCTCAAATTTATGAACCTTAATTTTCTTGTTACTTGATGGTTAATGTGTGATTATAAGTACATATATATAAGTATATATCTATATATAAAAGCATAAAAATGATATTTTCTCGTGAGCCAATTACGCTTCCACTTAGTATATATATATAAGTAATTTTGATACAGAATATGACACAGTATTATAAACATGGCCCTTGGCCTGACTCTCTGAGTCGAATGTAATACCATATAATAAGACTGATTTTATAGTAATTATAGCAGATGAGTGTATATATATGCTCATTTTTATATATTATGAAATAACAATTTCTTCGCGTTTCACTTTATAAAGCGCCTATAAATATTGATGATCGTGAAAATATAATAAAATAATAATAAATAATAATAATAATATTTCTCTCTCTCTCTCTCTCTCTTTCTCTTTTCATGTGAGCGCATATAACGTAGTCCTTTATGACTTCGGTCTTACGCGAAATGTAATTGGATGTAGCGCGCCAAAGTAGCGTGAGCTTGAAACGCGGCTGCTGTCCCAGAGTGAGAGAGAGAGAGAAAGACAATCAAGATTATTATTACACAGAGAACACATGCCGCTCGTGAGTAATAATAATGGTAATGGTAACGATAATGATAATGATAATAAAGCGAGAAGCGCTTCTTGGAATTTCACGTAGCAAATTCATCACGTAGTCAATTAATATGAAACCACACGAAATGCGAATTTCCTCCAATGTGCCCTCTCAGGCAAAAGTATATAGCAGCAAAAGTCGTTGCCAAATTTTTAATTAAATAATATATACAGTCACTAAAATCTTCTTCTTCTTTTTCCTTATCTTTTTCTTCTTTTCCTAAATGGCTCGAATTTCAAATTAAAACTTTGCAGAATTAGTTCAACCGGTTACACTTTTAATTAATAATAATAATTAAATATAAGTTTATTCTATGGAAGTTTAATATAATATTAAAAAAAAAAATTTTTTTTAACCTGTTTTCAAAAGAGAGAAACTCATTACAGTCAATTAATTTTATCAGAAGGAAATTATTTGATTGCTTCATATTTTTTTTTTCATTAATATTACCCTTGAAATGAGAGAGCATGTTTATTAAAAAAAATGTACCTATAATTTAAGTGAATATATTTGTGTTAATCATTTTTGGAGTTCATTATAAGTAATTAATGATGGGTTTTAATTTTCTTTTGCCGACAAGTGAAAAAAGAAAAAAAAAGAGAGAGAGAGAATTAGTGTCCTTACACCCAAAAATCATTTTGTGATTGGTATCATGTATATATACTATATACGGAGAGTCCATTAAGTATTCCTTAACGAGCCTCGAAAATTACTCTATGAAATCTCGTGGCCAATGACCGACGAAACAATATAATGGCTTTCTTGGACGTGCTACAACCCTTTTAACGTTCTTTTGCCTTTTGCTTCTTAAAAATAATGTCCAACATAAATCGAGGCACATAGGAGGGAACGACGATCATTGCAAACAGGATATGCGTCGTTCAGCGTGAATAAAAAGGACAGTTGAAAAACATTACTTCCGCATTCTTTATTTTACTTTGGGCTATCTCCATTTCTTTTACCGAATTACACTTTTTACGACAATTGTGTAATATATATTTTCCTTTTGTGTACATATACCTATAGAAATACTGGCTACTTAACAATTTTGAAAATGACTTTTGGCGTCTGTACGTCCTATGAGTGTTTATAAATTTCATCCAGTTTATCTATAGATTGTCGTTTATAGATTTTTTATTGTCTAGTAAATCTTCTTTTATTAATTATCATATATATTTATCTTTTTTAAATAGTTACATAAAAAGTAATATACACCATTTTTTTAACAAATTCAAAATGGCGACTACAAAATAAAGAATGGATTTTTTTTAAGTCGTTGAAATTTTTTTCTCAATATATTGGATCAGGCATTTTACATTTACAAAATTCGATGCCAGCCCGGGATAAAATGAATAGTATTCGAATAAGTATACGCAGTAATCGGAATATTCGAAATAGTATTCCAAACGGTATTTTGAAAGTATATAGAGTATACCAAATAGTATTTTAACTTGTATACATAATCTCCAATGTATGCCTAAACGTCTTTCGTAATATTCGAAACGCATATGACAGTACACTGAGTAAACTAAGCTGAATCTTCAAATGGATCATCTTAGTTTCCTAATAAGTATACCAAAGTATTCAGAGTAATCTCGAAGGTTTTTAGAAGTCTCTTAAAAGTATAAACATCTTTCGGAGTAAATAAAATGAATACTGCAGTCTCTGAATTTTTGGCATTAGGATGACCAGTCAAGGATTTCTCGATGCAAGAGGTCCTATTTGATAAGTTTTTCGGTACCTGTTTTTTAACTTATAGATTTATTTAGATAGAAAATGTGTGAATTTTGAAGATTCAAAGAGACGAAGAAAATGTTTTTAAATGTTTAGTATTTTTTCAAAAATTTTCCTAAGGCAGACCTTCAAGTTTTCAGTTGCTTTTTAGCATTTGTCAGGAACAAAGGGGAACCTACAGTCGGTAGTTAGTGAGTTAAAGTGAAGAATTTATTGAGAATTTATTTATTAATTATTATTTTAATGTAATATTTAAATTTTTTTATTAAACGAAATAATTTGAAATGTAAGATAATTCTTTAACTAAAAAAATCCTGCACTAAGTGACACAATTCATTAATGACAAATTACCCATCGAATGGTACGAAATCATATGCTGAAAAAATTATAAGAAAATCAAGTTAGTTTTTCATATATTTTTTATTTACTTAACCAGAAATTTATATTTTATTAAATACCATAATATAATAATTATACTATAAATGTTAACCTTGTATTCACTGACAATTGTAATAGTTTATTTAATAAATTATTGTATAAAATTTTATAACAAAAAAATTTTTTATAAAAATTAATTTAATAACATTAAATTATTTAAATATATCATTGATTAGAATGCAACTTAATGTTGACATTTTTTTCAGGTACGGAATTATGAGTTTTATAAAAGATATACCATACTATACTTATCGCTTCAAATATTTAATTCAGATAGTTATTTTTCTTTATGTTTATCTATTTATTTAATTAACTTGAATATTAATTAATTAGGTATTACATATTATGTATAATTATGTTATTTAAGAAAAAACTTTTGTGCATATTTGGTGTTTATATATATCAAAAAAGTATTTAATGAATAAATTAATTATCATTTAATATTATTTATTTTCATTCACATTTATTATTAAGAAGAATTTTTGTCTATATGACAATGCGATATCAATTAGACACCATTAGAACTCTATAGTTGGAGTTCATTACAAGATAATTTGGAAAAATTCATATAATATCCCAATGTATACGAACGGTATACTCTCCTCTCTATATGGTAGATCTTAGTATACCATCAGTTTACTTTAGTAACTTTTCTCAAAGTATTCCACAGTCTACCTTTTGGCACGGAGGAATATGTACTTATTCGAATACTATGTGACTCAAGTTTACTTTTGGAATACCTACATTTTTCATCCCGGGAGATTCGTAATCAGCGACATCAAAAACCCTCAAGTAAAAAGTTTTAAATAAATTTGATGAATTTAGAAAAAATTCCGCCCTATTTGCAGCCGCCATTTTAAATTTTTCAATTCGGACATCGCGGATTCGAAATATCTGACCTCAAAAACCTCTGAGCGACAAGCTTTAAGTAAATTTTATTAATTAAAAAAAAATCTTTCGCTATCTTAGAAGGCCACAAAAACTTTGGGTAACAAGTTGAAACAAATCGGATATAGTAAAAAATTTTCTTACTGCAGGCTCCAATAATTTGATTTAGATAATAAATTCAAACTAAATTACTAAGGTTTTTGATAATATCTCTTAATCATTCGAATTATCTTCTCCCAACTGTAAATAATTATATTTCTAATTAAAACCCTTTGTATTACATTAAAATTAGCTCAGAATTTCACCCAAGAATATTGGGTACTAAAAAGCAGTGTCAAATATATTTACTATATATATATTGTTGCACTGCTTTCTTTCGTCTCGAAAATTAATTTTTTCGTTAAACTGAATTACTTAGATTTTTGATAATTCCTCTTAATCCTCCGAATTATCGTCTCTTAACTAAAAATAATTATTTTTAGAGTAAAAATCCTTTATATT
This sequence comes from Leptopilina boulardi, assembly GCF_019393585.1. NCBI lineage: Eukaryota > Metazoa > Arthropoda > Insecta > Hymenoptera > Figitidae > Leptopilina > Leptopilina boulardi. The sequence goes on along the minus strand of NW_026137881.1, from coordinate 3,836,869 downwards.
GAATTAAAATTAGCTCAGAATTTCACCCAAGAATATTGGTTACTAAAAGCAGTGTCAAATGTATTTACGATATATTGTTACACTGCTTTTTTTCTCCTCGAAATTTTCATATCGGTTTTCTTATTGCAGGTAATTTTTACTATCATATTCGTAGGTTATCATTCTTTTGGTTAATCGTGTGAGAATCATGTGGAAGTGTATCTGAAAGTAAAAATGACAGTTAAAATTATCGTCAGTTAAAGTAAAAACAGAATTACATTAACGCACCTCCATAATATAATTATTTCGAAACAATACAGTAAGAATTAAAAAACAATTCTAAAATTTAATTTAATGTTTTTTCCAAATAAAAAATTAGTATCTGAAATCCGTTAGGACTTGGTAAATTAAAAAAACGAGAAATAAAAATAATTTTAATTCCCACGCACGTTATAAATATTTAAAGTTAACATTCACTGTCTTTTATTATTCTTAGCACTCATTAAAACACAGTTTTATAACAAGAAAAACAGTAAAAAAAATTTTTACAAATAATATTACAAAAATAAAAGAAAAAAACTTATACCGCATCCTTTTCTGTAACCCAACAGGTTATCTTTATAATACAAAAGCAAATGTAATTTGCATTATTCCCTTGAATTTCCATGGTATGAAATATTTAACTGAACATAATGAACATCAGATACACCTTAAAAAAACATTTTCATGAACATAAAAGAAACATTTGGATAAGGCGTTATATCAAAATGATGGAAGGAGGAGAATTTTTTTAGTTGGTTTGGAATTTCTTACACCGCATAAATTTTACGCAAAAAGAGTTCAGCATATATATATATATATATATATATATATATATATATATATATATATATATATATATATATTATACCCATCCACGAGCCATAAATGTTTAGATTTAGTAAGTAAAAGAACATTTTTACGCAAAATCCCGTGATCGATAAACGTGTTCATTATCCAAGACAAGCGCAGAGAATGAGAAGGCAGTAACGTTTCAAATCTACAGCCTTTTATATTCTCGAGCGGCCAATTTCAACGTATATAATCGTATGCAAACGTGGCTATAAAATGGCAGCTCGGGAATATGAGAGGCTTACGGAATCGGCATCGCGGTACGTATTTATATATATATAGTGGACCTCTAAAATGAAAGTGCAATTCTAAAGTATGGTGTTGTTTACTCCACTGACATATAAGTATAAATATCCTCTCTCGCGCGATTAGCACCACGTAGGTCTGACAGGTAATTTCAAAAAGGCGATAAAATATTACGCATATTATGTGTCGGTTATTTTACAATTTTTTTTTATTATATAGATTTTCAGAACAAATCTCCCGCAGGACGACAAATATAAATTTATTTTATTATTTTTGCAATAACAATAGAGATAAATTTCGAATTGTATAAACGTTAGTTTAAATTAAAATTAGTTTTTTTTATTAATATTAAGGCTGGGCAGTTTTTTTACTAACCTCGGGCAGCATTTATTTAAAATCCGCTTCCCTGATTAACCAATACGATTTACGTATGCAATTTGTTATTTATTTTAATTAGACTAAATAAATAACAATTTCGTTACGTTTAGACACTAAAAACATGGCTATACTTGAGTGATATTACTTTTCCCGTTGAAATCTTAACGAATTCCTCAAGTCAATTCCAATTACGTGACTGGAAAACTAAAGGAGATATATAACTTTTCAGCTATAGGGAATTTTTTTATTTCCCACATATATATAGGACATAATTTTTTGATTTTCTCTCATAAATGCGACTGATCTGGAGAATAAATTGACAATAAATAACAAGCAATATTGCGTTTCCCTCTTTTTGAAAGTGCAAATCGTGAAAGTTTCTCTATAATATACCTTTAAGTGCAAGATTACACACTTAGTACAAATGCACGAAACAAGCGATGCCCATTTCGTTTGGTATATATTTATCTCACGAGACACATCAGTGGTCGACAAAGAAGTGAACAAGATAAGATAGTCGAAGAAACGCAAAGCTTTTTCTGTATATGTATATGTGAAATTACTTTTCAAAGAGTGTGAAAGAACGCAAAAGGGCGCAAATGATCATATAAATTAACAAATTAGAAAATAAGATTTAAATTTTATTGGTACACTGAAAGAAATTTCATAGGAAAAAATAACAAAATGCGTATTACATTTTAATATATTCTTTTAGAATTTAGGGAAAAGTGTACTTTTTATTAAAATTCAATATACTTTATATTAAAGTTCCAACTTAAAATCTTTTTTCAAATATTAATAATTATTGTAGAAAGAACGTAAAAAGATTACCAATATTTGAAAATATTATATTAAATTCTCATAGAGTTGTTGCATTATATGGAATGTAGCGTTCTAATATTTGTAAAACTTTATACGAAAAATTGAGAATGTCGGAAGAAAAGGGAAAAAAAGCGGAAACTGTCGGACGTTTCCGTTAATTCTCGGGAGGAAGAGGAGTGAGACTAGGAACAACACATTCACACTTACGATACAGGTTAATACACATACTAATGAACACGCACGTTCATTTCGCTTATACATAGACATTACACGATCGCAACGAAACCTACACTTACAATTCTATACGCATAACGATAAATTTCGCTGGGGGTCGGCATATATCGTTTTCTTATATACTAACTACTGAATATTTTTACCACTTGCGAGAAAGAAGTTTACTTATAATAACTTAATAATAAAAAATAGTTTACTAGTGCCAATGGTGTAATTTTATAGAGGTTACGCTGGGTTCATTTTTATTATTAATTGTTTATATAGATTTTTCTTTTTTTTCAGATTAAAAATTATGATTGTTATAAAAATTAAATAATTGTAAAGATGACATCAAAAAATAAAAATTAATAAAAATAATAATAAATTTAATAATTAATAATAAATTTATTATTATTAAATAACTTTAATAAAACATTTTTTATAAATTGAAAATAAATTTAAATTAAAAAGAATTTAAAACACTATAAACATTTGAAACACGTGTGTTGACAGTTGATAGGTACGTTCTGCTGGTTAACAACACTTTCGAAGATCGGATCAAGTCGTAGAAGTTCGAGTAGGACACGAAGCCGCAAACAGACAGAACTTCGGTTAAATTCGTAGTCTCTCGGGAAAATCCGTGACTTTTAATATAAAGTTTTACAAAATGTGAAATAAGTATACGGATATATGTTATTTTTCTTACTATTTTGTGAAATTATTTATTATAATATTTCGTATTCTGTGAATTCATAAAGAAAATACTAATTTTTAAAATAAATATACTAATTCTTATTTCTTAAAATAATAGTTACTCTTAAATTCATTATATATTTTCATAAAAACTGTAATAGTAATCAACATAGGTGCACTTTTTCCCTAAATTGTAACATTTATATTAAACTCTAATATGAGTTTAATACTTAGTAGTATGAATTTTCTTTCAGTGTATATTTTCAAAGAGATAATATTTTTCGTATTTATATTAGTTAACATAATTTGGATTTTAATCTACGTTGCTTTAATTAGAATTTATTTTGATTATAACTGACATGGAAAATTGAATGAGAAACAGAACAGGTACGTCGATTGTGAGAGAGAAAGTGCGTTTGCCAACCATGAGCGAAAGATCGAACTTCATTACAACGCGTGGTAAATTTGTAAATAATGATCAATTTTTTATTTAATTATGTAAATTGATTTTTGGGTTAAAAACCCTTTGTATTTCAATAAAATAAGCTCAGAATTTCACCCAAGAAAATTGGGTACTAAAAAGCAATGTCAAATATATTTTGCGATATATTGTTGCACTGCTTTCTTTCGCCTCGAAATTTTTATATTCGTTTTTTCGTCAAAGGCAATGATTAAGATCATCCATAGGTAATTATACTTTTGGTAAATCATATATTTATTGTAATCCTAATTTTTAATGTTGATTAATTTTTATTGTTACTCCACTAATTTGATTTAGATTATAAATTAAAATTGAATTACTAAGGTTTTTGAAAAACCTCTTAATCCTCATCCGAATTATCTTCTCTTAACTATAAATAATTAGTTTTCGACTTAAAACCCTTTATATTACATTAAAATTAGCTCAGAAATTCACCAAAAAATATTGGGTACTAAAAAGCAGTGTCAAATATATTCACGATATATTGCACTGCTTTCTTTCTCCTCGAAATTTCCATATCGGTTTTCTTGTTGCAGGTAATTTTTACTGTCATATATCCGTAGGTCATCATACAACTAATATTAGTTAACATATCTTGGATTTATGTTACGTTCCTTGTAGAAAATTTTTTGTGATTGACAAGCCGTTGTAGACAGACCTTTAATCTGCCCCTTTAAAAGCAATTTAATAAATTGTTTCAAATCCAAATCAATAAAAATTCTAATAAACAGTTTTTTTCAAATTGCATTTTAATTCCGCTTTTACAATTCATGGGAACATACATAATTATCAAATCTCACAACAAAACGTCTGTTCTCACCCAGAATATCACTTCTGTCGACATTCAAATGGTTGTCTTTCGCAATAACAAGACAGTTTCACATTGGCGCTTCTATTTTTGTCAGCGAAGTTCTGGTGTTCCAGTATACATATATATAGTATATATAGACATCGTACACATTGCAAAGAGAGAAAAACAAACTGTTAAAGGGGCAAAGAAAGAGGGCGAAGGTTATATATATGAGTCAGTAAATTCTTTATACTGCCGTTTAAATCAGCGTGAGAGATGAAAGGCAAAGGATCGCGCGATACCAATGGGTATTAATGCGGCCAGATATCTCTTTGATCCGGCTTATATGATGATGCTGCGCCTGCTGGTGATGCCTGGCTACTGCTGCTGTTACTTCTATATTGCTGCCTGTTATAGTGCAAGTCATACAATACGTCAAAATAATCTGGTTGTAGATTATATACTTCCACTATATATCCAAGAATCGGTGCACCATGTTTCGCAAAACTATATACACAGGATGTTCATTTGTAAAACGAATGTTTACAAAATGTCGAGATCTCATATTATATGAGCAAGGGTTACATTATTTTTCTAAGTCTACCGGATGACGCCTTAATGTTTCACTGTGATCGTCATTTTATTAACACCGCATCAGAGTTGGGAGACAGAAAAAAAGTTCCCCTAATTTCATTTGTTTATCCAAATGAATTAGCAAAAATCACATGACCTAAAAATAAACAGAATAATTATTTAGGTCACCTAAATCTTACAGAGTGAAATATGGGAAAGTCATCTATATAGGTGCAGTAATCACTGATAATACTCCAAATATTGTAAAAGTCCGTTATACCTTCAGTAAAAACCGTTAGCTTTTTTACCCTCATAGTTAATACGAGGAACATTAGAAGTCGTAAATAAATCTAAAGGAGCGCCAATGTTTGTTAATTAAATCTTAACTTCTAATAGCATAGGGTTAGAAATTAGAAACGTCTTTTAAATACCCTGAAGAATTGTCTATTAGAGACAAAATCTAAATCTACTCTTGCAACTTGAATTCAACGTTTTTTTCAAGTCATAACGTTTTAAGACTTCTTTTCACAAATCGTGACACTAACTTTTAGACGGATGTCCTCCAAAGAGCTAAGAATCAACGGACGTAGAACGAAAACTATTGCACATGCTACGATGGAAAAAAGGTGTGCCAAAGAGTGATACGCGAGTCACGTTCTTCGCACATCTTGGATTAGAGTCGACAAGAAAAAGTTCGTGAACATTTTCCACTCGATGATCGCATACTTTGTCTCGTTTGCACACAGACACACTTCAACAAAGAACCGGATAGAGCTTTGCTTTTAGCGAGAGCTATCCAAACGCGCTACGTAAATTCACATTTAGCACAGATGCGTGCAGATGTAAACGAAAAAACTCCACTCTTACGTATATCGCATCATGAAAGATTAACTACATACTTTTTTGAATGATGATTTCATCTCCCGCATTGAAGACGATACGAAAATATTAGGCATATTATTAACTTTAATTTTAATTATACTTTGAAATTTCTCAAACCAATTATAGACATAAAATGTCACTCTAGAGATTATTTTGAAAATAAAAGGGAATATAATATAAATTCAAATATATGTGAAACTCGCTCTTTAGATGAGATTGGAAAAAAAGTAAAGTAAAATTTTTGTTCCCCCTACTTGTGAAGAAGTTACATAAATGAGTATTTCCAGCTGGGTAAAATTCATGTATGAAAAGTAATTTTAGCGTTTGATGGACGCGACAGCAAAGGCCAGTGATTTTTACTCTTTATTATGAGAGTCAACGTGCTCAGTGAGCTTCACGCCAATCAGTTGAACTTCCCAGCTCAAAGAACGCCATGCCACACTCACCTTTTGCACTTGGAGACTTGCAGCTCGACAAGCAATTTCCCTTTTCTCGTCTCTTTCTCTCTCACAGAGGCTCACATATAAAATTCAACAAGACACGATAAATTTTCCTAACTTGTATTTCACTACCATTTTATCTCATCCCACGATGATGAAAGTGAGCAACGCTCTCACGAATCATATCAAACATATACCTTATTACAAATTCTTGAAAAAAACTTGAGGAAATATTTTTTTAAAAGAACTTTGAAATTAAAAAAAAAACAAGTATATAAAACCTTTTCTTTAATCTTTTTTAAAAAATAAAACTACTGCAAATATTAGTATTTACTGTAATCCTAATTTTTAATTTTGATTCATTTTTACAGTTGCTCATAAACATTTGGAGTATAAATACAAAGTTAATTACTAAGGTATTTGATAAAACCTCTTAATCCTACGAATTATCTTCTCCAAATTATTTATTTATTTTATTTAAAATATTTAAAGTTTCTAAGGCTAATAAGCATTCCAAAAAAAACAATTACATAGTAAATATGGATTTAAGTAGAATTAATACATAAGAGAAGAAAATATAAAATAAAATAATACTGAGTAAATAACTAAAATACAAAATTAGAAATTTAGACAATATAACCAATTGGCTTAGATTATAACAAAGTTAGCAAAACTATTAAATTTAACTCGGATAAACTTAAATAAATTATAACAAAAATATCAACGATAGAGCAAAATGCACTTATACAAGAGAATAATGAACAATTACCAACAAGTAACATTAATTGTTTCGTTGCTTTTTTTAGATATAGTAAATCAAAGAATAATTTTTTGAAACTTAATATGTTGGGTGCATTTCTTAAACTAGTATCTAATTTATTTATCTTATTTATTATTTTGTTTTATTTGTAGAATAAAAACATTTTATGTTACAATAAAATTAGCTCAGACTTTTACCTAAGAAAATTTGGTACTTAAAAGCAGTGTCAAATATTATCACGATATATATTGTTGCACTGCTTTATTTCGCCTCAAAATTTTCATATCAGTTTTCTTGTTAAAGACTATGTTTACTATCATCTACGGATATAATACTTTTAGTTAATCGTGTACCTATTGTAATCCTAATTTTTAATTTTGGTTCATTTGTAATGTTACTCCATAAATTTTATTTTGGTTATAATTTCAAAATAAATTACTAAATTTTTGATAAAACCTATTAATACTCTGATTTACCTTCCCACATGTGTTAAAGTTTGTTTGTAGAATAAAAACTCATATGTTACATTAAAATCAGCTCAGAATTTCACCCATGAAAATTGGGTACTAAAAAGCAGTGCGTCAAATATTTTGATGGTGTAACATTTCACTGCTTTCTTTCGTCTAGACGTTTACTTGATAAAGGCAATGTTTACTACTAAGATTTTTGATATTTATCTTTCCGATTTATCTTCCCAAAATTATTTGAAATAATTAGTAAAATAACAACCCTTTATAATACATTAAAATTAGCTCAGAATTTTACCCAAAAAAATTGGGTACTAAAAAGCAGTGTCAAATATTGTAACGATATAACGTTATTGGAATGCTTTTCCGGGATGAAGAATGTAGGTATTCCAAAAGTAAACTTGAGTCACATAGTATTCGAATAAGTATTCCTCCGTGCCAAAAGGTAGACTGTGGAATACTTTGAGAAAAGTTACTAAAGTAAACTGATGGTATACTAAGATCTACCACATAGAGAGGAGATTATACCGTTCGTATACATTGGTATATTATATGAATTTTTCCAAATTATCTTGTAATGAACTCCAACTATAGAGTTCTAATGGTGTCTAATAGATATCGCATTGTCATATAGACAAAAATTCTTCTTAATAATAAATGTGAATGAAAATAAATAATATTAAATGATAATTAATTTATTCATTAAATACTTTTTTGATATATATAAACACCAAATATGCACAAAAGTTTTTTCTTAAATAACATAATTATACATAATATGTAATACCTAATTAATTAATATTCAAGTTAATTAAATAAATAGATAAACATAAAGAAAAATAACTATCTGAATTAAATATTTAAAGCAATAAGTATAATATGGTATATCTTTTATAAAACTCATAATTCCGTATCTGAAAAAAATGTCAACTTTAAGTTGCATTCTAATCAATGATATATTTAAATATTTTAATGTTATTAAATTATTTTTTATAAAAAATTTTTTTGTTACAATATTTTATACAATAATTTATTAAATAAACTATTACAATTGGCAGTGAATACAAGATTAACATTTATAATATTAATATTATATTATAATATTTAATAAAATATAAATTTCTGGTTAAGTAAATAAAAAATATATGAAAAACTTTCTTGATTTGCTTATAATTTTTTCAGCATATGATTTCGTACCATTTGATAGGTAATTTGTCATTAAAGCATTGTGTCACTTAGTGCAGGATTTTTTTAGTTAAAGAATTATCTTACACTTCAAATTATTTCGTTTAATAAAAAACTTTAAATATTACATTAAAATAATAATTAATAAATAAATTCTCAATAAATTCTTCACTTTAACTCACTAACTACCGACTGTAGGTTACCCTTCGTTCCTGACAAATGCTAGAAAGCAACTGAAAACTTAAAGGTCTGCCTTAGGAAAATTTTTGAAAAAATACTAAACATTTAAAAAGATTTTCTTCGTCTCTTTGCAACTTCAAAATTCACACATTTTCTATGTAAATAAATCTATAAGGAAAAAACAGGTACCGAAAAACTTATAAAATAGGACCTCTTGCATCGAGAAACCCTTGACTGGTCATTCTAATGCAAACCAGATGTGGCAAACCTATGAAAACGAAAAAATACTCCAATCTCTGCTTTAGAGTAAAAATATTTTGCAGTATTAATAAAAAATCTTTCTTCTTGTTATTAATTATGTTTAGTAGTCCTTACTCAAAATATAATACTAAAATTTAAATAAAATACTGTAAATCTCAGTTTATTATGTATTATTTTATTTATTTATTAGTGCCATTCTAATTTTTTACTTCTGCCATCTATGTGTTGTATCATCAATTAAGTATCCAAAAATTCAGAGACTGTAGTATTCATTTTATTTACTCCGGAAGATGTTCATACTTTTAAGAGATTTCTGAAGACCTTCGAGATTACTCTGTATACTTTGGTATACTTAGGAAACTAAGATGATCCATTTGAAGATTCAGCTTAGTTTACTCAGTGTACTGTCATATGCGTTTCGAATATTACGGAAGACGTTCAGGTATGCATTGGAGATTATGTATACAAGTTAGAATACTATTTGGTATACTCTATATACTTTCCATACCGTTTGGAATACTATTTCGAATATTCCGATTACTGTGTATACTTATTCCAATACTATTCATTTTATCCCGGGTTCTTTCGCCTGGAAATTTTCATATTAGTTTTCTTGTTACAGGCAATGTTTACGATCATCCTTAGGTCATCATACTTTTGGTTAATCGTGTTCGTATACGTAATTTCAAATAAGATCCTTGAAGTAAGAGGTTTAACTGACCCTTTTGTCCCCCAAGCACTTGTACGGTCTCGTTCGCCTTGAAAGATAAATAATATATAAGCCCAATAAGTACGTCTCCCCTATTGATTCTGTAATACCCATAACTTTTTCATCTAACGAAGTAGGATCAGTGGATTTTCAGTTATACTGTATAGAACTTTAGAATATCTCCATATTGGGAGTTTTACTGACCCTTCGTATATTGAATCACTTCCACTAATTTTCACTTTTACTTCAATTTTTACTGATTCTAATTTGTTTACAAACTGTTTAACGATCGTTATGAAATAAAGCAACTCTCATAAAAAAAATCCATAAATCGACGGACTAATCTCAGCTGTTGATCGTGCACAATCATTGACTCTAGATCGCAGTGTGTAAAAAAAATGAGGTAACGTAAGAGGTCAAAGTGCCCTGGGATTATGTCCAAGGGAAAGGATGGAAAATAGCGGATATAACCTATATATAGATTTGTGTGCCACAAGAATATAGGATAGGTGGAAGTTCGATTCGGGGTGAAAGGGAAGGATTAATGGTGCAGGAGGGACACCCGTGACTATAAATCGCTGGTGGCCGGGAATTACTACTCGTAACTTGCGAAATATGACTGTCTCATAAATTCCCCAGAATGTCAGAACGCGCCTCTATCGGAGAGACTTAGAATTAATACAAGTTCACGGAAAAATCATTGTAATCTTGTTTTCAAGTGAAATATTGTTTTTGTCAAATATTTTCTCTCGTCGATTTTCGTTGCACCTAAAAAAAAAAAAAATTATTGCAATTTTAATTAAAGTATCCATTTAAATTATTTAAAACTCTTATTTATAGAAGATAATAAATTAATTTCTAGATTCTTAATTCTCTAATCAAGATTATTAAATTTTGATAAAAATTTGTTTTTAAATAACTAATTGTGTAATAAATTACTATTAAAAATTATTTGAAAAGAAATAATTTAATTTATTTTTAAAAAATTGTGTCGCATAAATTAATTAATTGATCCTATAAAAATAACTTTACAAAAGTATACTATAATTATTTTAACATTCTTTAAAAACGCTTTTTATGTTTCTATTATATTGAATTTATTATTCTATTAAATGTGTTACCATTTTTAATTTTTATTCGAATTTTATTTTAATTTTTTATTTCTCACTACTAAAAATTTGAAATACCATTATTATTGATATTTTAAATGATTTTTCTGTATTACAAAATCTCGTTACCTGTTATAACTATCTCGCTATTAAAACAATCTTGACCTGTTGCATCCAGAAAATTTTTTTATTGGAATTAAAATTAATTTTCTTGAAATTAAATAAAAAAAATATTTATTTCAAAGTCAAATAATTATTGATTTTATTGCAAATAAAAAATGTGACACAAATAAAATTGTATTTGTTAAAAATAAAATTATTTTCAATTTTTTGTTGAATACAAATAAATATTTATTTATCTCTGCCAATATAAGATAAATATTTTTTTTTTAGCACTATATGTGTTACAATATATGAATCTAATAAAATATAATAAATCATTAGTAAAAGTATTGGTTGTAATTCTAATTAAAATGAGAAATAATAATTAATCACCGCTGTACTTTTATGACTTATTAATGATTACTTAACACTTCTGAATCTTTTTAAATAAATGATACTTTTAATACTCACCTTTAACGATCAATAATTCATTTCCAATTTCAAGAAGACTATAGTATAATTTTATTCGTTGATTTTTTTTTGTCAAATTGATTTAATTTGACATTTAAAGGCAAATGATTTTTTTTTTGTAATTGTATAATTAATCAACTTCTTCGCTTTAATGAGAACTGACGATTGTAATTATAGAGATTCCTTTTTTTGTATAAGAAAATGAATATTTGATCATTTAGACAGAATATTAAAAGTGTCGAGATATAATCGAAAGAAAGAATTATACATTAAGTTATATATATATATACTATTAAAAGTGAAACTGTGACGTTAACGAAATTCGTAAACATATAAAATGAATGAGATTTTAGTTTTCGAATCGTTATTTATGTTAATAATGGGTTATGTCAATTAGTCGAACCTCGGTAAGTCATTAATTAACAGTAATAAATATATATATATATATATATATATATATATATATATATATATATATATATATATATTTCTCGATCGTATTTAAATTCTATCTGGAATATGAATTTAAGATTGAGTTTAAGATTAATAAAAGCATTCACTCAGCGAACCAGACAGTTAAATTAAAGTTTCAAAATATATACATATATATATAACGCGAACAAACTTTTAAAATTTGTCTAAATTAATCCAGGTCTTTTATCTTTCCTTATTCAATTTTGTTATTTATGTCAATGGGTCAAATCTGTTCAAGTGTTAATTTATGATAATGACTATATATATATTTTTTCTGATTAATATATATCCATTGCATGTACAATATAAATATGGTTATGGCACAAGTGATAGAAAGTAATCAGCACTGATTTATGACTCGTTATCGCAATATAGCCACGATTTGGATTTTTAAATTTTGATTCATTAAATGATAAAACGATTATATATGATCTTAATAAAATTATTATTTATTTAACAAAATTAATTGACAAAATAATCGACAAAAAATGTGTTTAATAATAATTTTTAAAATTAAATATGTATAAATTTTTACGATTTAACACGTTTACCGCAAGACTGTATTTGTATGACTGACGAAAAATTCCAAAACCCAAAATACGTTTCCCTTTCAACTTAATTTTGACTTAAAAATTAATTCTGACTAAAAACAACGGTTGTTGTACCTTCAATACTTTAACAAATTCATATTATATACACTATCGACGGTACTTTTTTGAAGTAGAGTGATCGTCTTAAAACCTTATCATTTTCTTGATAATTATCATCATCATTAAATGGTTGAAAAGAGTTCAGGGAATAATTAGGTTCTGATGTAGTTTCTAAAGAGGTTTCTTTTCTTTATGTTTGATCTTCCGCTTGTGCCTCATCTTGATTTGGATTGACTTCATTGTTCTGTAAATTCTCATTCTCATCTGCATTTACCTGAATCTAATTGATATCTACCAGATTGCAAAGTATTGTAAACACCTTAATTTTTTTCTTTGACTTGGATCCTTATACGTGGGCCAGTGCACCTTGTCCTCGCAATCCTTAATTGCCCCAGTTTCTTACCCTGATCATCTTCTTTAATTTATGTTGTTTTTCTTAGTTGAATATTCAGTTTGTAACTCAAAAAGTTTTTTTTTTTTTGTTAATACTGCTGTTGCTTTTATTTTACCATCTGTTGAGCTAATAACAATGAAAATCAAGTTTTTGAATTGCATACTGAAACATTTTTCTATTAGTTTAACAACTAATAGTTTACCACGCATCATCCAGAACATTTGAAACTTCTTTATTCACCAATTACCATATATTTCTAAATTAACATGCGCATTTACCTCACTGTAAACTTTCACAAGGCATAATTGTCGTTATTTAATTTTTCGATTTAAAAATTAGGACGCGGTTACCGCACGACTTTATTTAAACGACTGCTCAAAAATTGCAACACTAAAATTTTAATTAGTTACAATAAAATTAGCTCAGAATTTCACCCAAGAACATTGGGTACTAAAAAGTAGTGTCAAATATATTATACGATATACTGTTACACTGTTTTCTTTCGTCTCGAAATTTTCTTGAATTAAATTACTAAAGTTTTTGATAAAACCTCTTAATCCCCCGAATTATTGTCTCTCAATTATTTAAAATTATTTATAGAATTTTAACCCTGTATATTATATTAAAATTAGCTCAGAATTTCACCAAAAAATATTGGGTACTAAAAAGCACTGCTTTCTTTCGCCTCGAAATTTTCATGTTTCCTTGTTAAGAATGTTAAGGATAATGTTTACTACCATACCAGTAACGATTCTCATGTTACTATTAGTATCGTATCCGTACACGATACGATTCTGAAGTTGATAATCGTAATTTTTAATTTTGATTTATATTTTCTGTTACTTTACTAATTTGATTTTGAATTATGACTTCAAACTGAATTACTATGGTTTTTAATAAATCCCCATAATCCTCCCATTAATCTTCTCCCAATTATTTAGGATTATTTGTAGAATCATTTTGTATTCCATAAAAATTAGCTCAGAATTTCACCAAAGAAAATTGGATACTAAAAAGCAGTGTCAAATATTATTACAATATAACATTGCACTGCTTTCGTTCGCCTCGAAATTTTCATACAAGATCCGTGGAGTAAGAGGTTCAACTGACCCTTGTTCCCCAAACACTTGTATGGTATTCTTGACCTTCGATTCAGTTATCTTCCTTAGAAGCAGGCCTAAAAATGTTTTGCAGATTTACCATTTCCTAAAAAAACAAATATACATATATTGCAACTCTACTGCTCATGCAGCTGTAAAAGGAAATTTTTTTTTAAAAAATGTACAGTTAAATTTTTTTTATCCATTTACCTACTATCAAATGAAATAAAATGAAGCACATTCTAAACACATTTTGATGAATTCGCATGAAGATAAATCTACTTAAAATACGATCAAAAGAAGTCAATAATTGTTCTTTATTTAAAATCGTTGTGCGGTTATAATCGCGGTGAAAAGCGATGGTCGATGTCGGTGAGTTGGAAATAAAATTAAAATTGACAGTAGCACTTGGTTGTTGCGCCTGAAATTGCCATTCGTTATCGGGTTGGATAACTGACAGCGGTAATTGAGACTGGCGCGGCGGCCTCATACGTCCGACAGAACGATAATAAACTGGTCAATTATGGCATATCGGGAGGAGAATCGAGTTCCATTCTTGAAGGCGGTATAGCTTCCGGCCAGACTTTCACGGGACTCTTAGAACTCTTGCAAGCCGTCAATTAGTGCCATCGTCAGTGTCCGTGAGAGGACTTTTTTTCTGTCTTCACTATAAATATATATATATATATATATATATATATATAAAACACAAAGAATTTTATGGCACTCATATACAAGTCACCACTATACAATCCATATACTTAAACATTAGTGCCCGATTAGCAGTCGATTATGCCTGTCGTGGGGAGTCGTTAAGCAATGTGAAAATGAATAAAGTCTCGAATTACTAGATAGATAATATTTTTTTTTTATTTCCACATATAGCCTTATTGTAAAACTCTCTATATTGAATAGCGTCGTAAATTTTTTTTAAAATAATGTTTTTACATTCAGGTGTGGTAAGTTAAATATTTGTCAATTCATATTCCTTAACTGTCGGAATTTTTCAAAATGTTTATAATCTAATGTTGTAAAACTTGTTTTACTACAATAAATGTGTCTGTAAATATAATTTTCAAAAAAAATATAAGAATGTCATGAATGAGTCAAAATTGTGTAATTGTTTCTCAAAACAATAAATTTGTTTAATGAGAATAAATTTTTTTTTTTTACAGTTAACAATAAACTTGTTTTTATATATATATATATATATATTTTATGGCATAAATGCTGAAATAACAAGTTTTCAAAACACGAAAAACGTGAAGTATGTATTTTTTATAGTTAAATTGACGTTTTGTTTATTAGATAAAATAATACTTTTTTCTAATGTTTTTTTTTTTGAAGCTGTATATAATTTTAAATATATATGATGGACTGTAAAATTCACTCTCGGGAAAGGGCATTATCGGTATATATGTATAGAGAGAGAACAATTTCATCGTTCTCGCGCGCGCGGGGTATACATAAAATCAATGGGCGAATGATTGCTCATCGTAACAAATGATTATTAGGCAATGGGTTTTCGTGGAACGAACATCAATTTCATTCGACTCGCGCTTTGCGACGTGGGGCACGTTTTGTATAGAGGAAAATATATTTTTTTTTTCGATATTGCAAACGGCGCGTTATATGTTGGCACGACGGCTCAATTATGGCATATCCTAATTACGGGTATCGTAATCGACGCCATTTTAATGGTTCTAAATAACTGTATTTTCATGCATGCAACGAAAAGTATTGAGCCCAAGTTTGCACACATATAATTTAACTGTCTATTTTGCTTGCAAAATCCCTGTTGAATAATAATTACAGTAACTTATATATTGGATTAGTGCTTTTCGTGGAAAAATTTTTAATCCCTCGCCTCTCTTTGACTTCTCATTTATTTAAACGGATACAAGATATTTACAAGAGATTTAGAAAAGTGATTAAAAAGAATTTAAAAATGATTTGCATTTTTTTTTTATTTAACTAGCTTTTTGTTAAATGGATTTATGTTTTTATTTTTTTTTAATTTGCAACTGTTTAAAATATTAATATAAATAATAATATTAAAAAGGAAATAGGTTTCTATGTGAGAGAGAAGGATACAGACTAAAACCACAGGCTGTCCTCTTCTAAACTATACCAGTGCGCAAGCGCTTAGTTCTGCACTGCTGCGCACGCGTGACTAGAAAGAGACAACAATTGGTTTTACTCTCTTTCCTTTTCTATCGAGCGGACACTTACAGAAAAGAACAGAAAATTGGTTATGTTTCGTTGTAATATTCTAAAATTTCTTTAATTGATAATAAAATTAAAGAAAAGAGAATTCAGAAGGGAAAGAAGAAAAATACTTTTTGATTTAATATTTTGCTTAAATTTTTATTTTATTTATTTTAGTTTATAATTTTTAAATTTTAATAATTCAATAATTTTTCTTCTTTCTCAATAAATATTTAGTGTAAAATTATTTTTATACAAATATTACTGAAATAAAATTCAAAATTGATGCATTTTTGATAAAAATTTGAATTAATTCATGTCTCGATAGGAAAAATGATAATTTAATTTTTTTTTATATTATACAAAAAATAAATTGTATCCATTTAAAGTCAATTACTCTAAACGAGAAACAAATTTAAATTCCATCATATATATATCTCAATGACTATATCAATGATATGTAAATTTTCAAGATAAACACTACATTCTGAAATACTAAAACTTGAATTTTCCACCAAACTTTCTTCATCTCTTTCTCCCTCCCTCTCTCTCTCTCTCTCTCTTTCTCTCCGTAAAATACGAGTCAATAATATGACTTTACGATTGTTTTTATTCTCGAGATATGAAAAAAAAAAATTTAATACCATTTGACTTGATTTTTTTACATTGCAAGAATGCTTTTGCGAATGCATTTAAAAAGAATATCGTGCCTTGTCTGCGTGGCATCGTTCCAGAATATTTCCCAATTTCCGCATCGATAATAAAATCCCAGCAGCGCGCACAAGTGTGTTGTATTGGCTTTGGCATTTATTGCAAATAGACTTGCAATACTTATTGCGTCGTAACAATATAAGAAATATTTGAAAAAGGCGCGACACACTGTGTTAAAAATGAATTGTTTAAAAATTTTGATGATCATTTTCTAAAGTTAGAACTCATTTATATATATAAATCAAAATGGAATTTCTTAGAGCTAAAATTGTATTTATCTCTCTCTCTTAAAAAACTTGTTTTCAACAATATATTGTTTTGTATTACAGTGTTCATAAATAAGCAATAATGTCTGTTAACAATATATACTTTTCAAAAAAAGATATTCAAAAAAATATATGTGATATGGTTTGAATTATTAGTTTGAATTGGTATTTATGTGTTTAGATTTATTGCTGTTTGACTTTTTCTGCATGGAATATGAGAATAATATCTGTAAATAATAATAATCTTTAGCTATAAATTATCAAAATCAATTTCCTTTAAAAATTTATGAAAATTTAATTCCGATTGCCGTTATTATTTACAGAAAATTTTGGCACAAAATGAAATTGAATGGGGAATAAATAAATAAAAAAAGGATTCTTAGAAAAACTGAAAAGACAATTTTCCACAATAGCAAAAATACGAACTTTATTTTTACAAGATTTTTAATACTATACTAGTCGTAATAATTTAGGCAATGTATATAATTCTTAATTTTCATTATTTAAAAGTTATTTAATTTTTAATATTGAAATACCATTTTACTGTTTTAGTACCATTTATTACTATATATGAAATAAGATATAAAATTAATTTTTATGCTGCACATAAATTTGAAGTAAATAAAATTTCTTTAATAGATATAATTCATGATATACTTCATCTCCAGACTGTTTTGACAGGTTTAGTGTATTTGACTTGAGGAGTCACAGTCGCTTGGTGGGAGTTTTAATTGGTTTTCGCATTTGAGACATTTTTCCAAGGGTGGATGATTTGGATGAATATCTCCTTTCTTTGGACTTTGTGCGGGTAGCGATGAGGGTGGCTATATGCTGAAGAATTATGATCACTTTCTCAAAGTTCAAGATAATGATCATAGCATTCTGTTTCGTCTTTTGATTTACCCTTATTTTATTTCAATTAAGAATCCTAGTTCTAGACTTCTATTAATTGATAAAAGAAAACCATTTCACTGTTAGATTAATTCCCATGATGTTCTCACCTTTCTTATCAACACTAAGAAAACTGTTTGGTATCATGTATCAAAGTTTGGTTGTCCCTACCAAATTTTTTATTTGATATATGTGCAACTAACCCCTTTGGTTGGGAGTACTAAATTTTTTTGTCCAACCGTTAAATTTCGCTCAATTGAATTATTTAGTAGGTGTAACCAAATAATTTAGTCTACGTAATAAATACATTTATTAGAATGAAAAAAAATGTTCTGTTGACGTAAATAAAATTTAGTTATTTCAACTTACTCTTTTCGTTGATTAAAAAAATTTTTTTGTAGAAATAACTAAATAATTTATTTTATATAAAATAGTTTATTTGGTCATTTTTACGATTTTGTATAAAAAATAAGGTATTTTAATTCAAGAGAGATGAGATTAATAATATAACTTTATTAAATTCAATATGCTTAGACATTACAAAAATAATTTATCTTCCCGTAAGTACACACTACGCGCGTTTCATGAAATATCTCAAAATGATATCGCATAAAATTGAGGAGCAAGTTTTCAAAAGTTGATACAGAATGCCACGAGGCATTCTAACCCCCATTCTCTTAGCAAACGTTTTGTCACTTCGTCAGCCATTCTTTCGAAATAAAAGAAACTCTTTCAGTACACTTTTAAAAAATAATTATTTATAAAACTTTAATGACACTGCTACGATAATAGACCAGCCGAACAATAAAAACACATGACATAAATGACCGGATAAGCATAACGCGGAAGAGGTCCACGACTGACTAGGCCCTACGACTGACGCCACATTTACGAGAACAGCGCGTGCGCAATTCTGCGTGCCAGCGATTTAGTACGGAGAACCAAACTGTTTAGTTCGTAGACATGAAACCTTCAAAAATATTTTTTGGTAGAGCAAACTAAATTTTTCGATTGATTGCCACTTTCTTTTCTGTTGTGCCAACCATACTTTAGTAAGGCCAACTAAAAATGCGTAACTAAATTATTTTCTTATTATTACGATATTATTTTTCTCAGTGAAAAGTAAATTAAAAATAAAAAAAGCCTCCGTAGACTACTTAACATCAAAAAAGAAAATTCACCTGCAAAATATTATTTACACCGATGTAAAAGACCCAACAGGGCTGTAAATCAGAAAAAAAAGTACTATATCCAAAGCTCATGTATATTTTATGAGAAATTGAACTCTAGCTGCTTGCGGCACAAGCCCTTGGTTCCTGTCCACGTATATACTTCTCTTTCTAATCTCCTTTACGCTGCAACGTTCGACCATAAATTCAAGCGTTAACGACTCTAGGGCCCACCAGGGAAAACTGTACAGACGTTCTACTTGATTTCTCGTTAACTGTTGCCTTTCATAGTCTCCACGTACATTCATACATATATATATATATATATATATATATATATATATATATATATATATATATATAGCGTATAGGTTGTGCACACGCGCTCAAGAATCGAGAAAGCAACAGATTATCAAAGACGTCGATCGAGTTAAGATCGTTAGGCTTGCGACTTTTCCACGCGGACAAGTTAAGAAGGTCGGTTCGAGTGAAACTCCATGTCCCCTCTAACATCATTAGGATCTTCATCCGAGATTCCAGACGAGAGTACAAATCTTTAATGATATTGCCTCCCGATATATATTATATGTATACTCTGTATGGGAAGTCTTACAAGCTAAAAATTTCTTCCAATGCCTTTTTCAAAAGCGTGAGAAGTAAAGAAAACTGTCGCGCGTGTTACTTGATGGATTTTTTTACTATGTATGAGAAATAAATTTAATAAGAAAATTTACAGGATGGGATTTAATGAATGCAGTGGGCAAAAAAAAGCCTATGTCATATTTCTATTAAAATATAAAAATAAGTGATAATGTTGAAAAAGATACCATTTTTTTAGATATAGCCAAGATTAGTAATAACTTTCACAAAAAAAGTTAACTCCTAATTCTCTCCCCAGGGGAATTATTTATCAACCCCAAAAATTTATCCCTGATAACTCTTAAAAAATAGGGTTTAAAAAAAAAAATTTTAAAGAACAGAAAGTTAAAAATGTCCTCGACAATAGGATTTCTGTTCTCACGCAAGAATTCTCTAAAAAAAATGTATATATGACATTTTTTGTCTAAAATTTTTTGTTAAAAATTTTTTCAAGAAATCTATTTTTAAAGTTAGGCTGGTGAAGAATATTCTAATTTCAACTCTGATGCAATTAATATATAATTTTTAATTCTTGCAATAAGAAAAATTTTCTTAATTTTTATTTATTAAATTAAAAAATTAATTTCCTTAATAAATTATTTTAACATTAAAAAAGATAATTTATTTTCAATGTTGTTATTTACTAAATTAATAGGTTATTTACAATATTGAAGTATAATTTATTTCATCACTAGTAAATTATTTTATTTGAAAGTATAACAGTTGACAAACATGAAGTTAGAGAATTGATTCCATCTTCATGTTGTATTTGTTTGCTACGCTGCTGCGCCTTTGTGCTCCCTGCATGCTTCTGCCATCTGACGGCGACAGATCGTAACGAAACATAAACAAAAAATTTAAGTAATATTACTATTATAATTTCAATATTCAGGTATAGAAGAACAACAAATACAATAGGGTGTCATAAATGGTTTATTATGACTAGATTTCCAGTCGACTCTATTGGTGTTATTTTTTCTTATTTTTCTTTTGAAATATTTAATAAAGAAGATTACAATTATGAATCTTATTCGAAAAATTTTGTTTCCTTTAATTTAGGATTAAATTCTGAACAAAATTAAAATTCAATTAATTTCTGACTAAAAAATACGGTACATAAATATAAATTGTTTACAAGATATCAAAAAAAATTTATTTAACAACAATTGCTGAAAAAGAATTTTACACTCAAAAAGTTAAGCAATTTTACTCAAAAAAATAATTGAATTAAAAAAAATTTTAATATCTAAATGATAGAACATTCAATTAATTTAGTTTTTTAGATCATTGATTTGTATTGTCAATAAATTAATATTATAAATTGATTTAAAAATGTTATTTAAATATTTGTGAAAAATGAAAAAAGTGAAAATTTTTTAAAGAATATTTAGATACTTTATTTTTAATTTGAAAAAATAATAATAAATATTTTATTTAAAATCTTTTGTTCAATTAATAATTCTTTAGTTTTTTTTGAAAAAAGTTTTTTTTAAATAGCTGTGACTTTGTGCTCCCTGCATGCTTCTGCCATCTGATGGCGGCAGGAAGTAACGATATAAACTCAAATAATATTATACTATATTATTTCAATATTCACGTATAGAAGGACAATTAATACAATAGGGTGTCATAAATGGTTTATTATGACTAGACTTCAAGTTAACTCTATTTTTGTTATCTCTCCTTATTTTTCTTTTGGAATATTTAATATTTTAATTTAATATTTTATCACAAATTAACTTTTAGACCACAATTATGGATCAAATTTGGAAATTCTTGTTTCCTCTAACTTAGAAATCAATATTCTGAACAGAATAAAAATTCGATTAATTTCTCACCAAAAATTGCGGAACAATGTTTTTTATTTATTTAAATTTTATATGGATTGAATTGAGGATTTTTATCGCAAAACAATTGTTTAATAGACAAGAAATTTAAGCGCAAAAATCCAAAGTAATTTTACAAAAAAAAAAACATTTTTTACCCAGAAATAACTGTAAAGTGTGAATGTTTATAAAGTTTGTTTATAAAAATGATAAAAATTCATTCCTGCATGCTTCTGCCACCTGACGGCGGCAGGACGTAATGAAACAGTCATTATATTACTTTTCATTTTGGAATCGCGTTTTTGTATAGATTCACAGAATCTTTTAGATTTAAAAAATTTATAAGATAAACATCCTTGCTATTTTTGCCGATTTTGTAAAAAAGTGTTCGTGTTTCAAGAAAAAAGTATTTTAAAATCAATGTTTATCATTTTCACATTTAGTGCCATTTTTATAAGGCGATAATTAAATTCCTTGCCAAAAAATTTCAAAAACAGTCAGATTTAAAAAATTCAAAATGACGGACCCAATATGGCTTTTTTTAATATATATAAATATTTTTTTATTTTCAGCAAACTGGTACGGAGACGGAACACTATTTGGAAAAAGCGCTCATAAGAATCAATATCCACAACCAAAAATTGCGATACACTTTTTTTCTCCATTTGGATCTATATGTAAGTACCAAAATCTATATGTAAGTATCCAAAAATGGCCCTCATACGTGATAAATATTTTTGTCAAAGCGTGAGAAGTAAAGAAAACTATTTCATATTAACCGATTTTAATATTTCTCTTCTTTAAATTTCTGTGACAAATGAAAAATATGTTTTTTCACAGGCCTCATATATATATATATAAACCTGAGTTAAAAAAGCAAGTTTTATTACCTCACAAATACATAATAAAGAAATAAAACATTTTTAACTGCCGCTCAGAAAATTGTTATTGTGGCATCAGTTTTTTTTTTTTTTTTTTTTTGTCTTTTTACAAATGCTATATTATATGTCAGACTATATATACATATATATAAACAGTCGTGTGTTTGTGTCTAGAATGAGGTAAATTAATTCCTCGGGCCATTATTCAGGTGGAATAAGTCTGATGACGTTTTCAGTAAGAAATATGTGTAGCGATATGTAACGCGCACCCGCAGAGAAATTCTGACATCTACTTCAACCCAAAATATGTGTATGTACATCTATTTTCAAGAACGCGCGCACTGTCTCTCTGTTCACAGGGATGACATTTAAATAGAAACATCTGTACTGTCTTGCGCATGAAAACTAAAGTGTTATGTGTGTGAAGCAGCTGCAACGCATTTTGCACGCGATAGACATTAAATTTTAACACTATAATTAGAATATGGCAATGTTCATTATATTGAGAGCGATTCATAAAAACATGTTCTTTTCGTAAAACACTTTACTTGTAAATGGATAAACATATATATATATATATATATATATATATATATATATATATATATGAAGGACGTGTAGAAATCATTTCAACGAATCATTAATAATAATGACTATACTAATAATGATGATAATATATAATTGCTGCTAGAATATAGTAATAATCTGAATAAAACAAACGGTAGCAAGGGAAAATAGTTTTTGATGATAAATTGTAAAATGAGATAAAAAAAAAAAGTTGGAAAATGTAGAGGAGGTTTCAAAATTATTACGTCAGAATGTTAATTAAATATATATTCAGGTAAATAAAGTTGTTGAAATGCAATTTAAATGATAAAAAAAAGGAAAAAAATATTTTACACTGAATGTACAATATATATATATGCGTATATGTATATTGTACATTTCAATATCAAGCGAGCGATCAACAGGCGCTTATTAGGATTATGAAAGGTATCGCATAATATCGTCCGCCAATCTCCAAGTTTCGCTTCCAACATATAGAAACATCCATGTACGTCGAGATAATTAGTTTAGTATCTCCACGATGTGTGATTACCGGACGTAACGAACACGTAGATACATGGCATTCTTGATTGTCGTCATTAACGTCACGCGTAGGGTGTTAACTTGTTCTATCTTCCATAGTACCTCGACATACATAGTGCACGAAAGCACGAAATGCAGATCTGGCACATCATATATATATTCTATACTATATATATATAAAGCAACATATATACATTCAAATGAAAAATAAATTCATTTACAATATTTTTCCTGTAAGAAAAATAATTTTCTACTGTCATTGAAATAAATTACAATGTTGCAATTTTTATTTTTAATAATGTCGCTTTTTTCCATTAAAAGTATAAATATAACTCATTAAGTATATGTTCATGACTGAGGCGGATGCAATGGGAGTTGAGGCGACTTACATATTTGCTTCTGTTAGAGGATGAAGGCATTTGATAATTTTTGTAAAAGAGATAAATGATGACTTTCCTGCGGATGGACCATATCAATACATCAAAGAGATTTTAGCCGCATATTTTTGAAAAAAGACAAGTGACAACTCACAAAAAAAAAAACGGACAACTTCCTTTTTTTGATTCGGACCGAGGTGTTAGCCATTTTATTTCGTAGTCAATTATAAATACAAATTATTATTTTTGTACTTGTGCATAAGAAAAACCTTTCTTATTTTTTTAATTTTAGCAAACTTGTACGGAACCGGTACAGTGTGTAATGAATGCTATTTTAGAGATATCGTCCATAAGAATCAAGCTATATAACCAGTAATTGCGATACACTTTTTTTCTCCATTTGGATCTATGTAACACAGTGCTTTTTAAACCGATTCAACCTAAAGTTTCTGGCACATTTATTTTCTTCTTGATTTCGATTATAGATCATAAATATACATCATTTTTCAATAAAAACGATAAAACCTTCTGTGGAGCCGTTTTTGAAAAAAGTCGATTTGTAAATTCAAAATGAGAAAAAATCAACTTTTCTACAAAGAATATTCATTTTAGAAAAAATTTCATTAGATGGAATTTGTAGATATTAAAAAAAGGATGTTTTTTTGTTTCTACCAATTTCATCTACAATTAATATTTTACCAGAAAAACGAAAAAAATTAATATAATGACAGGCTCATTACGTCCTGCCACCGTTAGATGGCAGAAGCATGCAGGGAGCACAAAGTTGCAGCTGTTATTATTTATATTACTTTCCTAATTTTCGTTTTTCAAAGTATAATTTTTTAAAAGTAAAAGGTCTCTGAAATTCTTTGGCATTTAATTATCGCCCTATAAAAACGACACTGAACGTAAAAATGATAAACATTGATTTTAATAGTATATATTTTGACGAAGCTGAAGTACGCAACGTTTATGATAAACGATTATTAAAGAAATAATTTTAAAAAATTTTTAAATTCTACAATTTTTTGTCTAAATTTTTTTTTATAATTTCTTGATTAATGAAATCTACAAGAAATATTTTTTAGGCGAAAAATTATAGAATTTTACATTTTAAAAAATTGTTTCTTTAAAAATCGTTTATTATAAATTTCAGCTTTGTATATTTTGAACATGCGTGATAAAAAATATTTTTCTCTCGAAACACGGACACCTTTTACATAATCAGCCAAAATGCCAAGGATCCTTATATTATTATAAATTTTCTAAATCTGAAAGATTGTGCAAATCCATACAATAATGCGATTGAAAAACGAAAATTAGAAAAGTAATCCTTTCTTAAAAAAGACAGTGTATGCAAAGCACATGAAAATGTATCGAAATATATCGATGGTCGAAAAAATCAAAAGTAAGAAAAAATGAACTTTGCTTTCCAGAGCATCTAAATGATCTAAATCAATATTAATTTTATGAAAATAATCTTAAATTATTGTTCCACATATATATATTTTGCATAACTTACTTAATTGCAATAAATATACAGTTGCAAAGCACGCAAAGCATTTATTTGTTGTAAATGTTTGCAGCTGTTATGAATCAGAAACGAACATAACCTACATTTAGTTGAAATCACCTGATTAGCCCAAGACAAAAAACGCGCGCTTTTTTAAAATAATAAAATTTATTAAATTATAATAAAATAATTGTAATAAATTAAATTATTATAAAAATAATATTACCTTTGATAACAAAATATTTTCAGTTTAAAAAAAATTATTTAACAATTATTATTATTTTCAGATAAATTTTACAAATATAAAAGATTATTATTTTTCTATTTGAATTTTTTTCTATATAATTACATGCCTTTTTGCATTTTGTTAACAATATTATTAAATATTTAATAAAATAATTGTAATAAATTATGAAACATAAATTGAAAATTAAATTGAATAGACAAAGAATGGAAGCAACGGAGACGGACAAAGGCCGTCGGAAGCGCTAGTATAATAAAATCTGCGACATTGTGCTTCCTGCATTCTTCTGCCATCTGACGGCGTCAGGACGTAATAAACTTGTCATTATATTATTTTTTTTCGTTTTTCCTGTAAATCATTAATTGTAAAGAAAATTGGTAAAAACAATAAAATTCCTTTCTTTAATGTTTACAAATTCCATCTAATGAAATTATTTCTTAAATGTTTTCTTGAAGAAAAGTTGAGTTTTTGTCATTTTGAATTTTCAAATCAACTTTTTTCGAAAACGGTTCCACAAAAGATTTTCGTTTTCATTAAAAAATGATGTATTTATGATCTATAATCGAAATCAAGAAGAAAATCCCAAGTGCCAGAACTTTTAGGTTAAATAGGTTTATAAAAAACCGTGGTAAGCATATACCATCGTCGACGGTCAATTTCCAAAATTAAATACGTTCCTCATAGGCGTATTTTGATAAATATATCGAACAATATGAAAACTAATATCATTTATTTTCTATGTGGCAAGGAAAATAAAAAAAAAATAATGAAAAAAGCGAAGAGGAAACAAAACATCTCAAATTTCAGCAAAAAAAGCGGCTACACTTTCAAAATGGTTGAAAAAGAGAGAGAGATGAACTCTTTTTGGTATCGAGATCCAATCATTTCACAGGAGAGAAGAGAAACACGATCGAACCGATATATACAAAGAGGAGTATCCAATTTACAGTGTCGTATTCTACTTCACGCATCAGCGGTATATACTATATACAGTCGTTTGGAATGTGAAACATTTGGAGGGCCATCGTGTGTGCAGTTTGGAGGGAGTACGGTGGCCTGATTAAAAAGTTGGTCGATCAAGAGAGTGTTGGTCTCTCTCTCTCTCTCTTTTTTTTCTCTCTAGGGTCAAATCGATGTGCATTTTTTCGGGGAATGGCAAAATAATTAATCTCAAACCGTAGAGAGAAGGCGGCGGCGGAAAGGTTTTGTATATATGAAGAGAGGAACGCAGTACACAGAGAGAGAGAGAGAGAGAGAGAGAGAGAGAGAGAGAGTGCGGAGGAGCCGTTTCGCGTCAAGTATGCGCAGAATGAAAACTGTCAGCCTCTTGACAGGACTCTGGCTTGGGTGACAGGTTGCTAAATGCACAATCGGCCTCGCACACGAAGTCAGGTATATAGAGAACCTCGACTCATGGTGTATGAACATCGCGATATCCGTGTCCGTTCGTGTCAGAATTCCCTGTTTTTACACTCTGAAGGCTGACATTACAATATTGACGTTTTGCGATCGAAACGTGGATACCATTAACCCCTTAACGACAAATGATGGGCAGTTTCATCATCAAAAATTTTTCTAAAATGCAAAAAAATTTCCAGTAAAATCAGATGCGCCAGAAGGAGGTTTAAATAAAAATTGGCACTTAAAAATTATTATTATTGATTCTGATTCGAAAGACGGACACTTTTTACAAAAGCAGCCAAAAAGATCCTTATCTTATAAACCTAAATCCGAAAGATTGTGCGAATCCATAAAAAAACGCGATTGAAAAACGAAAAGTAGAAAAGTAATATATAATGACAGGTTTATTACCTCCTGCCGCCGTCAGATGGCAGAAGCAGCCAGGACACATAAAGATTACTTTTCTACTTTTCGTTTTGCAATCGCGTTTTTCAATGAATTCGTACAGTCTTTTGTATTTAGGATTTTTAAGTGCCAATTTATTTTTATTTAAACCTCCTTTTTGCGCATCGTTGCATAGCAAATAAAAATGACCTTTGCCTTTTTTCTAAATTTTTTTCCAAGGGAGAAAATTGACGACTCATTTCTGTATAAGTATGTTATGTCAAAGTCTGCTTTAATAGGAAACTAAGTTAGGGTTTTTTTTTTGACACACCCTCTAATAGAGGATCATAAAATGCTTTATTCAGTCGGATCACGTACATTATTATATGTATTAGCATTAGCATGCCGTCAAACTTGTAATTGGCATTGGATGCGTGATCGATATTTTAATTTATATACCTAAGGGTTTTTCACCTCAACAACGTTGTCAGTACTCTTAACGAGTGTAAGGACGACTTTGCGTGGTCTCTCTCTCACTCTTTCTCTTTGAGTAGAAAATTGAAAACGTGACGCGAACTATTCAGATGTCATACCATCCTACCGCCTCAAGTCTCGGAAATAATAATAAGTAAAAATCGGTTTTGTGCCTTCGAGACACCAATTACTTCGGCAATTACGCGCTTCGCGTGGAAAATAGAATAAAAGGGAAGAATGGGAACAAGAAGAGCGAAAAGAGACGATAGAGAGAGAGAGAGAGAGAGAAAAATAAAAAAAAAATAAACATAGCATGACATCTTACATTAATTTTAGCTGATTTTATTAAAGAAATAATAAGCAAAAATTACTGTTTTTGGTAATAAAAGTAATTTACAAAAAAAAAAAATTCGTAGAATATATTAAAATTGACGTATGATAAAT
Organism: Leptopilina boulardi; assembly: GCF_019393585.1. Classification (NCBI taxonomy): domain Eukaryota; kingdom Metazoa; phylum Arthropoda; class Insecta; order Hymenoptera; family Figitidae; genus Leptopilina; species Leptopilina boulardi. The sequence continues at coordinate 3,808,102 of NW_026137881.1, read as the reverse complement.
TAACATTACACAATACTGTTCTTCATTTTCAGAGTAAATATACGCTAAATAACTTAGCAGCTAATTAGTTACAATTACTGTTTCGATGACAGGATAAATTTAATGGAACTTGACATTTAGAATGATATTTCGTGACGTTAATAATCAATTTCAGACATATATATATATATACAATTACCGTATTGATTAAATGTGCAAAAAGAAATTGAATAATAATTATATGATTTTGCTAATTTGGAAATAATTTTATTCCATTTTTATCATTTAAGAAAGTTTTTATTATTTTTAAATCTTTGATTTTTCACATCTATTCATCAAAAATTTTTCATTAAAAATAATATTCTATATATTCCATATGGAAAATATTATTGATCCAACAATTCTACGGTCAGCAAATATGTGTGCTTGCTATAAACGCCTTCGGCAGAAACTTTCCATTCTTTTCCTCACGGAAATAGTTACCTTCTCAATGGAAATTCGCATATTGTCCTTCATTGGCAAAATTTCTTATTGTCAGTAAAATTAAAAACAAATCTAAAGATAAATTTATAATTTTTTGCAAAAAGATTTTATATATATATAGCACTGCGAAGAGAATCTATTTTATTAATTTATTTCAACGTCAAACAAAATTAGCATCATATTACTTGATCTTCAAATAATAATTTACTTAATTCATAAATATTCATAATTTTGCTTGTTCTTCATTGAAAAACGTATAGATATATAATGAATATTATCATGTCACTTAAAATTGACATTTTATAATTACGATTTATGTATATTTCGTTCCAAGAAATTTATAAGAACGCTATTTTGGTATGTAAATAAATATTTAATTTAATTTATGAATAATCATTTGATGATAATAAAAGGTAATGATTTATTTTAATAATACTTAATTTACGAGCAATTTTTTTTCTCTATATATATTGATATATACAAAAATAAAAAATCAGTGCTAAATAATTTATTTTAATTAGACAATATCAAATATAATTCGAATTGATTATGTGAGTAAGGAACAAATTTGAGGGGTCGAGATCAAATCGAGCCGACAATTTTTTTCTCGGAAGATTGGTTTATGATCAATCAAGGCAATTGATGAAGCCAAAGGAACACGTGAAACCACAATGAACTATAATTAATAGTGTTCGTAGTAAAAAAAAAAAAAAAGAAATTGAATCCTACACGAGCGCGTGTGACATGATTCAATAAAGAATTTTTCATATTTATTGAATTATTGATTATTAAATATTTACAGAATTGTAACAAATAATTATTTAATTTGATAATTTGTTAATGTATTAATTTAATTTAGAATCGAATAATGATTTCGAACAATTAAATTAAAAAAAGCGGCAATAATTTCCAAATCGAGGAGCCTGAGTTGAGAACAGTGCGCAGACGAGGTTGCGCATGCTGCGCGCGCACTATTCTCAACTAAGGCTCCTTGAAATTCGTTATTATATTATTTCTACCAAAAGGAGAATTTTATTTTCTACTTTTTTCATCTTGCACACGCAATATTTTTATTTTCTTCCAATTATTCCAAACCCCTTTTCTTGTTTTATTTCCTCATTCCATAATTTGCGATTTTTTTCCCCTGAGAGAAATTATACTCTTGAGGAAAGGGTATATACGTAGAGAAAGTTTGTACTTATACCCTTGGGAGTCTCAATCATGCTCGAGTCTATCAATGTCAATTTATAAACTGTCACTTGTCTATCTATTATAATATACACACGTGTCTTTCTATGATTGCACGACGGAAATTTCTAGAATTTAGCTTGTCCAACTTCCTAGAGTCATTTCTGTAGTATATTACATTAGACAGACGACTTCTCACTATATAAGGCACAACAGCTTCTGAATGTTATATACTTAAAATTATGATTGGGAGGAGACCGTTTCCAAATCGAAGAATCTTACTACTCTCCTCGGGCAATACTTGATCGTTAATAATATCATCCAACTGTCAATGAACGAAAAAAAAACACAACTGATGGTTATAAGAATTACTATTGATTTTCTTTAATATTTTTTTTGGAAGCATAAAATTTTTCGTGCAACTTTCTGTCTAAATATGATTAAAAAGGGTAGAGATGACAAATGTATCATAAAGAACAGTTATGATTTTAGGGTGGAAATTTTTCTGGTGGGTTATTCTTCTGTTTCGTACAATGCATACATGAATTTAAAAAAGGCAATAAGAATTTATGAGGCGCGTTATCAATGGAGTTGCAAGTCAGCGCGTGAGAAGGGATGCCGATCTTGGTTCCCTACAGTGTATATATATATACAGATATATATATATATGGATGAGTTGAGAGCGAGTCCAGTTTTGCTGTGCGCCATTTGTTTCAATCTATGGACAGGGCTAATTGCGAAGAGCACCAAGAGTAACGTTCCGGACGAGTCCGTGCAAGAGAGCGATGCTTTTGCAGACTATATGGTCTCTACTGTTTTCCGCACGACATGTACCGTGGGCAACGTTACTTTACAGGACCGTCGCTCTGTCAAGCTTTCATGGAGACAAACGAGCGACCGGCAATCAGCCACTGTTAGCCCGTCGTCCGACCTTTTGTAACCATTCCTCTCTCTCTCTCTCTCGCTCTTTTTTTTCCTCTCCTCACCAGCGCCGCCGCTTCATCATAATTTATTGTGACACTGTCACGTTAATAACTCAATTTATTTCACTGGAGACTCTTATTATTTTTATGGCTATAAAGGCATTGCCTGGTGATGTGACACTGCCAGCTGGTCACTCTGAAATGGTCACGCGCGTCTCCATACAAAGAGTAGTAGCAGACTTGATGACAATTAGTCAACAAAGTGCAGTCGAAATTCCATTGCATTCGAGGAATTTTGAAAAATACCAAGAAACTTTTAATAACATCTGTATAATCACAATTAAATAGATTATTATTAAAAATCAAAACAACAACTGATATTTTCTTGAAAGATTTTGTATTGCGAATCAAGAAAAAAGATATTTCGAGTAAAAATCAAAATCATCTTTCTATAATTCTGCCGTCCAAAGTAAAAAAGCCGTAAACAACAATGTTTTTATTGTTAATTATATACTTTTTTTATTTGTACGGCAGAATTTATTGTTTTAAAATATTTTCATGACAAATAATTATTAGAAAAATTGCATAAATTTTAAATCATCTGGAACAGCTAAAATCTGCTGAAATCCTGTCCAATTTTTGTAGTGGAAAATAAACGTCACTTTGAAGCAAATGAAGGAACTAAGAAGAACAATTTTTTGATGTTGGAACGCATATACTGGAACACTTAAAATAGTACAAGTAGTGTCCAAAGTATTTCATACTAGATGGTGAATAATTTAAATAAATTAGAAATACTTTTTGCAGGAGTTAGTAAATCACTTTAAACAAATTTAGGAATTAAGGAGAACAATTTCTGTATTTTGGAACGTATAAACTGGAACACTCGAAATAGCTTAAATAGTGTCCAAAGTTTTTCATACTAGATAATGAATAATTTAAATAAAGTAAAAAGATACTCCGGGATGAAAAATGTAAGTATTCCAAAAGTAAACTTGAGTCACATAGTATTCGAATAAGTATTCCTCCGTGCAAAAAGGTGGACTGTGGAATACTTTGAGAAAAGTTACTAAAGTAAACTGATGGTATACTAAGATCTACCACATATAGAGAGGAGAGTATACCGTTTGTATACATTGGGATATTATATGAATTTTTCCAAATTATCTTGTAATGAACTCCAACTATAGAGTTCTAATGGTGTCTAATAGATGTCGCATTGTCATATAGACAAAAATTCTTCTTAATAATAAATGTGAATAAAAATAAATAATATTAAATGATAATTAATTTATTCATTTAATATTTTTTGATACATATAAACACCAAATATACACAAAATTTTTTTCTTAAACAACATAATTATACATAATATGTAATACTTAATTAATTAATATACAAGTTTAATAAATAAATAGACAAACATAAAGAAAAATAAATATCTGAATTAAATATTTGAAGCGATAAGTAATATGGTATATCCTTTATAAAACTCATAATTCCGTATCTAAGTAAATCTATAAGAAAAAAACAGGTACCGAAAAACTCATAAAATAGGACCTCTTGCATCGAGAAACCCTTAATTCTAATTATTTTCTTCTGCCGTCTATGTGTTGTATCACCAATTAAGTATCCAAAAATTCAGAGACTGCAGTATTCATTTTATTTACTCCGGAAGATGTTCATACTTTTAAGGGACTTCTGAAGACCTTCGAGATTACTCTGAATACTTTGGTATACTTAGGAAACTAAGATTATCCATTTGAAGATTCAGCTTAGTTTACTCAGTATACTGTCATATGAGTTTCGAATATTACGGAAGACGTTCAGGTATACATTGGAGATTATGTATACAAGTTAGAATACTATTTGGTATACTCTATATACTTTCAATACTGTTTGAAATACTACTTCGAATATTCCGATTACTGCGTATACTTATTCGAATACTATTCATTTTATCCCGGGACTTTTCTAAGGTTTACAAATGTAAAAATTAAGGATAACAATTCCTTAGTTTTGGAACATACTGGATAACACTTGAAATAGTACAAGCTCAACAGTGTCCAAAGTATTTCATATAGTAGATGATGAATAATTTTAATAAATGAAAAATATACTTTTTCTATAGAGGACAAAACATCACTGTAACCAAATACAGAAATTAAGAAGGACGCAAATTTTCATTGGATTTTCTTTCTAATTTAATAAAACTTATGTAACTGCGATGCTTCATCAGAAAGTGCGGATGCACAGGAAATGCATCGTGAGTAAATCATGTGGACGATCTGACCGCACATAGGTATATATATATGTATATGTACAGCGGAAGAACCACCCGTAGTTCGCGATCAAAATCGTATATTGTGAGTGCGAGCGCGGTGTTCTTTATATCACTATATACATAGCGTGCGCCTTTCGTTTTGCTTCTACAGCGTGTCGGCATTACATCACGTGGCTAATTAAGCTCTCATTATTCTCCATGAATTATGGCAGCAATTCGCCGCCTTTCTCTTTGACAGTATAGTAGAACTGGTAAAACACGCAAACTGCCGCGTGCGTTGGCCTCCCCTTGCAAATATTAGATCAGTGTATATGTGTTCGTTTGAAATCAAACGGATGTTCCTTTTGACAGACATTTGGAGAATTGTACTATATATACTATATATAGAATATATACCACAAAATTGCACTCGTTTGCTTTTAAACAACCATTTATTCGTGTTTCGTCATGTCTATTTCATGCTTTTCGACAAAATTAATTGATGTATTAAATCCTATATAGAATAGTTTGTATATTTCTTTAATGAACTGTCAGAAAGCAGTAAAATGTAAAATTCTTCTTTTTATTTTTAATTGGATTTTGAGTAGTAAATCTTATTGTTGCCTTAAAAATCAAAGATGAATCACGGATCAATACTGGCTGAAGATTCCAAGTTCGCTGAAGGGTGGATAAAATTTCAGTTATTTAATCCCGAAAATTTGTGAAAAACAAAGTTTATGATAATTTGAAACATTTTCTATTTTGTGACCGCTATATTCAATTTTTTTAATTTGACTTTAAATTCGTAAATAGAAATTTTAAAAAACCTTTGAATAATTTGTTTTTATACCAAAACAATCTAATTTTAATTTTTTTCTACCGCCATATTGGAGCCGCCATTTTGAATTTTTAAAAACTGAGTGCAGGTTCCTAATCAGCGACTTTGAATATTTCCGAGTAGAAAGTTTCATGCAAATGTATTCAATTTTCAAGTTTTTGGTAGCGAATATTAAATCCACCATTTTGAATTTTTGAAAATGAAGTTTATATTCGTTACCAGCAACCCCAAAAACCCCTGAGTAGAAAGTTTTAAGACAATTTGATGACTTAAAAAATAATTCCGCCATTTTGGATCCGCCATTTTGAATATTTTCAAAAACTAAGTTTAGATTCGTAATCAGCGATCAATATTTTAACCTCAGATCACTTGCAAGAGGTTTTGAGTATTGACAAGCTTTTATCTTGACAATTGGCAGCAAGATAAAAAAAGTTATCGCTCAATGCATAGAAACTTGAAAATCAAAGTCAAACTGTTTCAGTATTTTATCGAGTATTTCAAAGAAAACAGACTTAAAAATCATACCAAATTTTTTTCTTATTCTTTATGACTCCTATAACAGAAATTCACTTGAATTATTGATTTTTGGAAATTTGGTTAATAATGACAAGCTGTTCCCATTTACCCTGAGTTTTCAAATTTTTGGAGTAAATGGGGACAGCTTGCCATTATTAACCAAAATAACAAAAATCAAAAATTCAAGTGAATTTCTGTTATGGGAGTCATAAGGAATAAGAAAAAAATTTGGTATGATTTTTAAGTATGTTTTTTTTTCAAATGCTAGACAAAATACTAAAATGAAAAAAAAAAATAAAAAAATTTCAATTGGTTCAACTATTATATATCTACTACAAATTTTTTTAAGTTTTTTCATCCCTTAATACAGTAATATACTTAAGGAAACTTTTTTCTTTAAACTTTTTTTAGAAACTATGCTGTCCCCATTAAACCCCAAATTTTATGAAATTTTCTAAATTTTGGGGTAAATGGGGACAATCAAATTTTACCCAGTAAAATTGAAAAATTTCCTAAGAAATTACCAAAAAAAATTTTGGAAATAATTAGGGTAATAATACACAATTTTTGTAGAAGTTCCAAAACTTTTGGGAAAACTTTTTTACCAATAAAAATTGAAAAATTTCCTAAGTAATTACCCAAAGTTTTGGAAAATTTTCCAAATCATTGGGGTAAAAATGAACAAATTTGGTAAAGTCACAAAAATACTTGGGGAAAATTATTTTACCTACAAAAATTGGTAATTCTACACAAGAAATAATAGGAAAATCTATACCAAAATTTTTTACAGTGTACCTTTTAAAGAAAGAAACTTACGTAATTTGTGAAAAATAGCGATTTTGTCTCCATTTACCCCAACTGACCCTATAATAATATTATACATATAAATAATTATAAAATAATATAATATATTGTACACATTGTACTATACAATGTAAACATATACAGCTTGGGTTCCAGGAAGACAGACAATAATAAAATCACTTCGACGTATTTAAAATATTTCGAATTTATAATAATCTTGAAAAAAATATTATTTCATTTAAAGTGAAATAATATTATTTCCAAAATTATTGTAAATTCGAAATATTTTAAATACGTCGAAGTGATTTTGTTATTGTCTGTCTTCCTGGAACTCGAGCTGTGGATGTTTACATTATAGTACAATATGTATCTGAAGCCAAAGTTCATAAACAATGTAGATGGAAAATCTCAAAGATAATTTAGTAAGTTTCAAATCGTGTATTAACCTGTTTAGACGTAATTAACGCGAGTATTAATTTTGTAAATATAATATATAGTGTCTGTGCATTAAATATTATTTTTATTTTTCGTCATTTATATGTTATTTGAATCGAAAGTGAATAACTTCGGGAGTGAACAAAATTTTTTTTTAATTTGTAAACAAAAAAATTTAAGAGTTTAAATAATTTTTTTTTTTTGTTATTTTAGTAAATTGCTTTATCCGGGAGTGTACGAAAATTCTTTAAATCGCGATCGTTTAAATTTTTAGGGAAAGTATTTTATTTCAAAATATATTTACACGTGGTTTTTGGGAGTGTTCGAAATTTTTTAAGTCTCGTGTTTTTCCATCAGATGTTCTCACAACGAATTAATATTATGTCATATCGGTTGCAGGAAAAGGTTAGAGGTATTGTATTTTTTTTATAAATAATATTATATATATATATAATTATACTATAATATAATATATTATAATTATATTATAATATTATACTAGAATTGTTATATATATTATCTATGTATATATTTTTATATTATATATAATAATATAATTTCATATAAAGTGAAATAATATTATTTCCAAAATTATTATAAATTCGAAATATTTTAAATACGTCGAAGTGTTTTTGTTATTGTCTGTCTTCCTGGAACTCGAGCTGTAGATGTTTACATTATAGTACAATATGTACCAGAAGCCAAAATTCATAAACAATCTATATGGAAAATCTCAAAGATAATTTAGTCAGTTGCAAATCGTGTATTGACCTGTTTAGACGTAATTAAATGCGACTGTTAATTTTGTAAATCTAATATAGAGTCCGCGCCTTAAATATTATTTTTTTCTTTTTCCTTATTTATTTGTTATTTGAATATTGAAAGTGAATAGCTTTGGGAGTAATAAAACGTTTTTTTTAATTTATGAACAAAAAAATTTTAGCGTTTAAAAAAATTATTTTTTTTTTGCTATTATAGTAAATTGTTTTTTTTTTGCTACTTTAGTAAATTGTTTTTTCCGGGAGTGTACGAAAGTTGTTTAAATCGCGATCGTCAAAATTTTCAGGGAAAGTATTTTGTTTCATAATATATTTACACGTGGTTTTTCGGGAGTGTTCGAAATTTTTTAAATCGCGTGTGTTTTCAGCAGACGTTCTCACGACGAAATAATATGTCACATCGGTTGCAGGAAAAGGTTAGAGATATTGTATTTTTTACAATATTATTACATATAATTATTATTCTATTAAAAATTTCAAAATATTACAATAATTTTTTTTCAAAAATATTAGTATACCCTTTAGATATATATATATGTGTATATTGTGTTTTGAAAGTGTTTTACAAGTGTGTCAACTTGTAAACATTATTTGAAAATAAAAGAAAAGTAGACATTTTTTTATTTTTATTTTCAAAAAGATGAAAAAAATTTCTAAGTTTAGAAAAACAGAAATTCTTTTTTATTTTTCATGAAAAAAAATTTTGCATTTATTTTTAAATTCCAAATAATTAAAAAATTTGGTTAGGAAATTTTGGTTCTTGTAACCAAATTTTGGTTGGTTGAAAAAAAGTCGTAGAGTTATCTCAACCAAACATTTGGTTAGGCCAACAAAATTATTTGGTTGAACATTTTTAAATTTCAACCAAAATTTGGTTACGACAACAAAATAATTTAGTTAACACAACAAAATAGTTTGGTCTAAAAAACCAAATGATCGTTTGTTGTCCTAACCAAAATTTGGTTGCGACAACCAAATAATTTGATTCGCTCTCAGCTCATAGCTTAAGAGCACAATTAGTTTAAATCTCTCACAAGGATGGGTAATCCAGTGGCCAGAGTTCCCGACCTTCAGTTTTAAAACAGAGGTTCGATCCCAGGCGGAGATGAGATTTTTCAAAGTCCACAAATATTTCAATTGGATAAATATAAATTAAACGTTAAATTGGATAATAAATAAATAATGAAATAAATAAAAAAGATACAAAGAAAAGAAATAAGGTAAAATAAAATTTTTAATTTTACAAAAAAATAGTTTGGGTTCATATAAATTTATTAACAATGAAGTTATTTTCTTGTTTCGTTTTTATATTTATGCATTAAGATTGTCGAACGGTATCTGAAATTCTTTGGCACGAAGAGAGCTTTAATTATCGCTCTCAACGTGAAAAAGTATTCATTTTAAAATATTTTTTTCTCGAAACACGAACACTTTTAACAAAATCAGCCAAAATCCTCGTCTTATAAATTTCCTAAATCCAAAAGACTGTACGAATCCATAGAAAAACATGGTTGCAAAACAAAAAGTAGAAAAGTAATCTAATAACAGCTGCGACTTTGTACGCCATGCATGCTGCTGCCATCTGACGGCGGCAGGAGGTAATGAACCTGTCATTATATTACTTTTCGTTTTGCAATCGTGTTTTTGTATGGATTCGCATAATCTTTCGGATTTAGGAAATTTATATAAGATAACGATCTCTAGCTGCTTTTGTAAAAAGTGTCTGTCTTTCGTGAAGAAAGTATTTTAAAATCAATGTTTATCATTTTTACGTTTAGTGCCGTTTTTATAGAGCGATAATTAAAGGTCTCTTCTTGCCAAAAAATTTCAGAGATCATTCGACTCTCTTAAATAAATTTTGTCACTCTTAAAATCGTTCTTTTAACATTATAATTTAATTTTTTAAAATCGGACACAAACACTACAACAATATAATTATTTATATGTAAAATTGAAAATAAGTAATTATTTTATCATTTATTACAGTATTTATTTGATTAAATAAATTCTGATTCCCCATAAAACACTGTTTTTATGTAAAAACTCAATTTTATTTAAATCGGGCACGTAAACTGATTTTAAAAACTATTGAGAAATGTTTTTTATTCATCTAAGAATCATAATCAAAAAGAATTTTTAAGTGCCAAATCATTTTTATTTAAACCACCTTCTGGCGCACCGTGTAATACCTTTCTTTTTACAGTGCAGAGCAATCTATTATGAATATTTTAAAAGTAATCTTCCCGTCAAAATCAAAATTTTCGAGATCTAACAATCAAACATACTATTAAAACAAAATCTCTCCCTATTTATTCTGTGCGCCATTTTGTTTTAAAGTCAAGCCTGCATTCAGTGTTTTGAATACAAATGAATTTGTGTATACAATATATATTTGAGATATAGAACTGAGAATTGTCATCAAAATAGAGATTGCATTTGTGTGAGAATATTATCATAGTATCATGTACACGTGACATTGGTATATCAGTGGAGATAATAATTTGTGAATCACGTAGCGTCTTAAACAAGAGAGAGAGAGAGAGAGTAGAGAGAACCTGGTTTCTGAAGAGCGCGACTCTTGCAAGGATGTGCGGGAGTACTGCGGATGGGACATTGATGAGGAAACTTGGGTTGCATAGCGGCGTCGGCGGCGACTAGTGATAAGAGTTTCTAAGTAAGAGGGTGGGTTTAAGCCAAGTTATCTTCATCGTGTTATCCAACCAACCCTTACGTCCGGAGACTTTGATACCCATGAAACGGTTAACGGTCTCTATCTTAGCGTTTTACAATCTTAATGCAGGCAATCAGGAAGGATCAGTCCTCCTTCTAATGAACTCTGAGAAACTTTGACGTTCACCAGTAATAAGCACATTCAGACTTTATCATACGTTTATATATATATGTACATATAAAAATATGCTTAAAAAATATAACAATAAAAAAACAATATAATAAATAAAACTATATCCGCGTATATAGAAATTTTTGAACGTGTCCTAATAGTACTCACATTAGGAAGCCCTAAATCGGTATGAAATACTAAATCCACTAGGGGGTCACAAATAAAATACTATTTTAGCCCGATTAAAACTGGAGCCCCACCAGAGCCTGTTGTGGCCCCGGTAAGGTCCCAAAAACTACATACCCAAAAACTATCCATAGGCTTATGTACTACTTAGCTAAAAAGTAGGTAGGGCCTTGTCACTTTTTCAATAAATCACCCTCTATTTTTAAAAGTAGGTTTTTGGCAAAAATAGAATTAATCAGATTAGCGCCGAACATAGCATTTTCGACTCTGTAAACTATTTAGCCAAAAACTAGCCAGGGCCTTGTCAGTACTACTTAGCCAAAATTTGGCCAGGACCTTGTTAGATTTTGTGTTACAAAATTTGTTTCCAAATCCCTAAAAGAAAAAATCATTATTGTCATGGAGAAATTAAAATCCTTATAGATTCCTCACCAATGCCCTCTACTTAGGGAAAAACTATCTAGAGCCCTATTAGAAAATTCTAGCTTGAAATTCTAGTCGAAAATAAATAATATTCTTCGCTACCCCGGAAATAAAATCGTTATGTATGATAACAAATTCAATGAATATTAATATACAATTGTCGTTTATGCATGAATTCAAGTGAATAATTCTGAAATTTGTATATTGTTAACAGTTTAGGTAATATGCAGATGTTGCAATTGATCCATGTTAAGAGAGAAACACGTGATCCTTAAATTTGATTGTAATATCTTGTCTTTCACTTACAGTTTTTTTTGTGTAATACAATGACCGTTATTTCCTTATCACGTTTTAATCGTTATGTATTATAAACCATATTATTAATTTGTGTTACGTATACACTTTGAGAAGACGTTATCATATTAAAATAGCTTTTACCATGAACTGTCAATTGCAATTCGTCAATATATTTTGTACTTGTTTAAATATTATTCTATTTTATATATTTCATTGAAAATAATTTCTATATAAACTTACATAAATTAATTTTACATTGTTTCGTACTCTTAAATAGCAATTTATTGAATTTTAAATTTTTCCTCGAAATTGATTATTATTAATAAATAAAAATAAATAATAATAAAATTGTTTTAAAATATAACAAAATATTTATATACAAATATTTTATGTATTTAAATATATAAATAATTTTTTTCTCGAATAAAAAAAAATTTTTGATTGCAAAGATTAATACTAACCTTTGTCGGACTGGATACCCACCCAGAGTGGGTGTCAGACCGAATGGACATTGTCATATTTTCTAAAATTTTGCCTAAATTAAATCGCGATTTTAAGTCACTAAACAAAATCTTATGAATTTTCAAAAAATGTAAAATTAAATGTTTTTAAAAAATTTCTTCTTAATTATTTATAACTTTTATCAATGTATATGTACGGAGATAACCGGGATGATTCAAATATTTTTTTAATTCTATTTTACAAAACGACTTGAAATCATTCAAACTTTTCACTGTAAGTGTTTTAGGTTGTCAAATAATGAATATAAAAATATTATATTGCATTTCCCACTTGGAAAGATTCCCCGGAAAGTGCCCCCTGGAGGGTCTATCAGAATTCCGCCGTAACTTCCAACGTAATTCCGTCCGAATTCCATCGGATTTCCTAAGAATTTGCGATAGGATTCCGACGGAATTCTGACGGAATTCCGACGGAATTAGGACTCTAAAAATTTTGAAAAAAAAATTAATCGGAATTTCGTCGGAACTACGTCAGAATTCCGTCGGAATCCCATTGCAAATTCTTTGGAACTACGATGGAATTTCGACGGAATTACTTGGAAGTTCCGACGGAATTCTGATATAGAACCTCCAGGGGGCACTTTCCGGGGAATCTTTCCAAGTGGGTTTTATTTGTTTAAACAATTTATTGTTGTTATTTATTAACTTTTTTTGTTCTGCACCTAGAAAGATGCATTTTTTTCAAATTTTGCTATTATATTATGCCTGTTAAGTTGCAAAATTAGGAAAAAATTGCAACTTTCTTGGAACATTATTAAAAAAAGTTAATAAATAGCAACAACTATTTGTTTAAACAATTGGTTAAATAGTAAATTCATATAAAATCTTTATGTTATTATATTGTGCTTGTTAAGTTGCAAAATTAGAAAAAAATTGCAACTTTCTAGGAATATTATGAAAAATGTTAAGGGGAGGGACCGGTGAAATTTCAGCCTACTGAAGTTATTATTGTTAAAGAGTGTCAATTTTTTTTCTGGCATAATTTAGGATCCAAAATTATTATAAATTATTAAAATTTCAAAAAAAAATTTTTTTAGCCATTTTAGAAAATTTATTTTTTGGAAAAATTAAATTTCTTTAAATTCCATACGATTGATTGTTTAGAATCATGAAACAAGCGTATAAAAAAATCGGCAATCAAAAATAATTAAAATTGTGAGAGAAGTTTAAATTTTAAATTTTCGAGAATTTTGAATTTGATTTTAAAAATTATTAACATAGTTTTTCAATTTTTCATGATATATTATACATTTAAATAATTAATATTGTCAGAAAAAAAATTGACCACCCTTAAACAGCTTTAATTTTGATGTGTTAAAATTTCAGCGGTTCCTCCCCTTAATAAATAGCAACAATTATTTGTTTAAACAATTTATAATAATTATTGTTGCAAATTTTTTTTATTTTTCTATGTATATTTGAAAAGTTATATATTATTAATAATAAATTGTTTAAACAAATAAAAAATCAACAAAACATTAATAAAATACATATATTATTTAGTAACATATAACAATTTCAGAAACATACTGGAGTGGGTTCTTGTCAACCGCGTATATAAAAAATCTCCAGTCCGGCGTAGGTGCGTTTTTTTTTTTTTAATAAATAATTGCAAACGAAAGCTGAGATTTTATCCGATCTGTATATAAATTTTCAGAATGCCAATTTTTTTGTTTTCGAGATATTAAATGTCAAAGATTTTATGTCGGCACATATACGCAGATCGGAAAAAACCTCAGCTTTCGTTTGCAATTATTTATTTAAAAAAAAGCACCGATTTTAGTGAAAATAGCAAATTTATATTTAATTATAGAAAATTAAGGTGAAAATTCAAAAATTTTAAAGAACGAAATTCACCATTGGAAAGAGCATGAAAAAATCGTCAAAAAACATACCTGCCAAAATTTTTTTTATTGCATTTATAGACAGAAAAAATTCAAATAGTAGGCGGTGTCAGGGAAAACTAATAAAAATGACCCCCTCTCTATCTCTATTTAAAAATTTCAAAAAAATTTTTGGGGGTATTTTACTATCAGGTAGGACAACAATTTCCCCAAGTTTCACTTTTTTGTCGAGAAATCAATTTTTTAACATCAGTAGGACATTACACGTAAAATGCCTCATATATATGTATATACATAAACTGTGTTGAATATGCAATTCTTGGTAAAGCCAAGCATCCATGGGTAAATTTCACAGATCATAATATTCGAGCACCTACGCAAATTTTATTTAATTCCAAAGCGACCAGATGTGAAAGTGATCTGATAATAAACATAGAAAAAACGCTGGGTAAATTTTGTTGTGGGTAATTTTCACCAATGCTAATTCACAAAGACGGTGGCGCCCTTAACTAGGATAAAATTTGTTGCAGGTAATTTTTATACCGATTTTGGGGTAAAAATTCTACTTTTTTTTCGTGTGTAACTTTGTGTAAAGATTATAGAACTCTGATTCTGACATTTCATTCATCTCAAAAACCTCTGCCACAATGTATCATTTTATATAAAGCAATAAGGTGTATAATTAATTTGTCAATTCTCTGAATACTCAATGGAGATTCTATTTTTAGTTTAAATGCAAAATTAAAACTAATAATATATATTTCAATCGAATTTGCTGATATTGATAGATTGTAATAGTAGATTTTATGAATGAATATTAATTACAATTATTACTACTGAACTATTACAATATTATAAATATATTAGTAAAAAATTATTTAATCACATATAATAATATAATTTTTTTATTATAATTATAATTATATGAGAGTGATGAAATATTATATATATATATACATATATATACTTATATACTCACCTTATACTCACCCTCACTCTCTTATAATTATATTATTTTATATATATATATATATATATATTACACAGGCCAACACTAATTTTGGTGCGGCAAATGTCAGACCTGTTTTTGATATGTTTTTCCATGCTTGAGAAAAACGGGTTTAAAATGTTCAAAAATCGCGTTTTTGGCTAACTTTGAGTACCTGTAGCACTGGAATAAAAGGTCATAGAACCTTCCACTTGGGCTTAAATTGAGGCTTAATGTTTCAACTATTATCCCCAAAAATGACCTATGTTGCACCATAATCTTAAAGTCATTTGTTATTATTTTTGATTCTCAAATATTAATTTTGTAAAAATTTGAGCGCGTACCTCTAGCAAAGAAAAAAGGATCATAGAACCATTTATTTGAACTTAAAATAAAGTTTGAACTTTAGACTACAAGCCCTAAAAATTATATTATTCACTAATAACCTCAAAATTGTTGGTAACCAGTATTTAACTACAGAATTTTTTTGGTAATATTTGAATAACTCTATAGTCAATAAAACCAAAGGTGAGTGAATCTTCTTGTTGAGCTTCAATTCAATTTATCCCTTGACTATGTAGTTCATAAAAATTACATTGCTATGCACCTTAACCTCAAGGACTAGATGTACGCGTTCAAACTTTTACAAAATTAATATTTGGGAATCAAAAATGGATAACAAATGACTTTGAGGTTATGCTGCAAGATAGGTCATTTTTGGGGATAATAGTTAAAACATTAAGCTGATAGAAAATTTTCGTTTACGGATTCGTGTTCGTCATAAAAAAACCTATCAGAAACAGGTCTAACATTTGCTGCACCAAAAAAGTTTGCTAATTTTGTTAGCCTGTGTTATAATTATAATTTTATTATAAAATAATTTTTTTTACTTGCAAAAATTAAAAATATTAAGAAAATTTTCAAATTATATTTTTTTTTCGTTCAAAATACGAAAGTAGTTTTTAATATAAAGTATATATATATATATTAAAAGCAGAAGTAAAAGCTATTATTGTTTCATTTTCACAAAAAATCGATTATCATTTACTTCGCAGCGGTGTTTATATATATATATATATATATATATATATATATATATATATATTCCGCGGTGATTTGGAATTAAAGCGAAATTTTGCAAAGTGTTAAATGTATAGTATATATACATGTATGTGTGACAGACAAGAGGAAGAGGTGACAAAATTCTATTCATTCTTTGCTGAATAATTCATGTCGATAGGTCGACATCGTTGACCGGATATTGTGACACAAGCGCACGTTAGCACGCGCTTATACTCATCTATGTATATATAGTTTCCGGAAACGAATATACACATACAACGGGAAACGCGGTCTGCGGCCACGCCGCAAAGTGAGCTATCAAAGGCAGTCTGTCCTTGGAGGGTTGCACCCTGGTAAATGTGGCGACCACAGCGGTCCCTTTGTGTCATCGTATATTCGCACACGTGCATTCACATTCGAGTGCTCATTCGTATATGTATATATATATATATATATATATGTACAAACACACACATATATGAAAATGTCCTGCGGACGTTTTGGTGGCGTGATTATAGGCAAGTAAGTGCGCGTAACGACGTAGTTTTCAGCGTGACAACATCCTGAAGACGTGGGGTGCACATCGATGAGGCGGAACGATTTGCCGATTCCTCCTCCGCAAAATCATTTCCCTCCCATCTCTTTGATGTACCGCAGATGTAATCATTTTTATATATACCTATAGTATATACTAGAGGGAGAGGCGCTTTTTTTGTGCCAAACCATATATTATTTTCTAATTTAATGATTAATTTTTAAAAGGCTTGCAAAAGTATTAAAATTTTATCTATAAATTTTGAGGTTTGTTCATTTCTTTGTTATAGAGGAATTTGAGGTTATGTTTGTCGGACATAGCCTCAAATATACCCAACTGTCCCTTGACCTATATGTCCTTGAATTTTGAGGTTATGTTTGACCTATGACCTTGAATTTTAAGGTTATGTTTGAACTAAGGCCTTGAATTCTGAAAAACCTATTAGAATTTTGAGATTATGTTTGGGGTCTATGATCTTGAATCCTAGGGACCTAGGACCTTGAATTTTGAGGTTATGTTCGTTCTAATACTAAGTGGAACGTTAAAAGGGCAAGTGGAAATTGAATGGTAAAAGTGTAATCGTTAAATGTGGAAAATATTTTTTTTTTCATTTCTAACAAACAGAATCATAAAATCAGACTTATACAAAATTTTATTATCTTTAAGATACGAAAAAATACATCTAAATCGGTTTTTATATGCAACTGCGGCCCGCCCCAAAGCCATCTGTGATTGTATCTAATAATACAAAAAATGTTTTTTCTTTCTAATATTAATTTATAGTATACTGTCATCATTCACATCATTATATTCCATCACTGAATTTCAATAACTCAAATGTTATTTCAATAAAACCCAACTATATATATATATATAATTTTGACAAAAAGTCATTTCTCTTAGCTGGTACAACAGGATTTCGAAATATATATATATATATATATATATATATATATATTTCATCAAATTAAGTTGATCATTCTCATGGAGTCAACACATCAATCTTTGACCGAACACTCTCCATGAGATTTAGATTGATGTATATATATATATATATATATATATATATATATATATATATGCTTCTATATAAACTTGGAATGAGGTTGAAAGACTCGGGATTTCAAGGCTCTCTTTTATTCTCTCAGAAACTAAAGAAAGAGAAAGAGGTTAAAAATCCCTAAAAACATTAATTGTCATTAATAGATTGCAGCCGTCTTCCATCTTCCACGATTGCAAAAGCTCTCTACTCCTCTTTCTCTTTTGAAGCCGCCACAAGAGACAGAGACGTATTACATACAGCCGTTAGCGAGATCGTTTGCTGGCTCCGTTACACCAATCACAATTACTCGGCGGCTTCTTTGTAGTTGCTTAGATTGAGAGATAACCCGCTCTTTCATGCTCGATCCAATAATTTAATGTAATTAGGAGTGTGTGCCATGCTTTAGGTAGCTTGCGAGATGTATTATATATATATAGTATAATAAATATACGCATATTCCCGCAGCATCCGATAAAATTATCTCCGAAATTATGATGCAGCTTGCTTTCATAAAAGTCGAAATTAAAAGCGCCTTCTTCGTTATTAAGTCGTTTATCAAAAAAAGATTTAGGTATCAGCTGCTCGAAAGAGAACTATATAGATCCATTTTGATTATATATATATCTTTTGCATACATTGAATTCTATCTTTTTTGATATATATATCAAGATCTTGTTAACGTTTTTGATTCACTATAGACAAGAAATAATACCGATATCTACCAGGTGAGATCAAAGCCAAATAAATCATATGATGAATTATCAACTTTCCAAATGTCATTAGAAGTCAATCGTGGATTATATGACTACTGCGGAATTTGAAGAAAAAGTTATTAGAACACTATGCGATTAAAATCGAATTGTAAATCGTAATATATGTTGAAAATGGAACGACGACGACACTAACGACAGGCAAAAAAGGTATTTGACGATTTTTCATGATCCGTTTGAGATTATCAGTTGAAGTCACGGAGACGTAACTAATAGGATTGGATGTTAAGACAGCACCGCGTGGAAGACGTCGATCAAGATTGTAAACTCGTTACGGGTAAATTACCTTGAGCGTCAAACGGAGGACGTCTTTCAAATCGAAAGAGAGAAGTCAACGCCCATGAGAGAGGAATATCGGAAGGACTTCGCAGAAGAGGAAGAAGAAGAAGAAGAAGATGCAGTATTAGAAGACGGAGAAGAAGAAGATGCAGCGTTAGGAGAAGAAAGTGGAGAAAAAGAAGAGGAACAAGAAGAAGAGAGGTGAGGTCAAATAACAGGGCGCACACCGATCGACATTAATCACTATCCGAAGTGAGTAGATAGCCTTCGAATGTTCACTTTCTAAAGCATAAGGTGAAGGGGGTAGTAGTAGGTGATAGAGGTGATGAATGGCTCCGTGACGGGAGACTATCCATCATCTTGCGCTCGACATCACAGGAGCTGCCTACCGCGAGAACGACCAGGAGAGATTTTGCGCGAAAGGTCACCACCATATAGCTAATTCATCATCCCGGTACGTCGTCGGTCGTCGTCATCCAGCTCCTCTCTCTCTCTCTCACTCACTTCGTTTCCGTTCTATATGTCACCCTCACTCTCTCTCTCTCGCATGAGTTGCGTGCAACGTCTGGGACGACAGACTGTTCCTCGCTTCACTGAATGGGATCCTCGAGAGTACTATATACTCAAGAAACCATCAAGGCTCCATCTGACTCTCCTCGCTTGAAAATGATCGATGGAAGTTAAGTGGTAATTATCGTCAATTCAAACACGCAATATTTCCACTACTCCTTAATTTCTGCTTCCCTTAACATTAACAAATATTTCTGATTATACACAATTCATCACCAACAAAAATAGTTTCCCAAATGGACAAAAAATCCAAATCTCAAAAAAAAAAAATCCACAAAGGAATTAATTAGGTAAATATGGGACAAAATCCAAAGGCTAAATCTAAATTATCCAAAGAACCTTGGTGAATTCTTCAGGATTAATCCAAAAAGGAATATTAATTAGATAAATATGGAACAAAATCCAAAGGCTAAATTAATCAACAGTATTATTACATTGATGAGATAAATAATGATCTCCCTTTTGTAAATGTATATAATTTATGTCAAAGTGAATTATCCTTCATCTTGACCTCGTGGAACCTGATGTCTATTCTAGAGATAGTTTTATAACAATTGTAAGATATAATATAGAGACAGAAAATCACGTCATGGTCATGCGCGTTTGTCTCTCGCTCTTTATCGCCGGATGGGTCAAGACAGACATCTCATGTCTTGAACGACGTCTATCAAGCAATCCTGCGCGCCCACTCTTGCGAGTCAGTGCAGACAATGTAGCACATCAATAACACAGCCCGCAGATAAAAGCGGCCCATACATCGTGGGCTGACGTATCGTTTGTAATAAAACACAAAGGGACTCTAGCCGCCTGCGGCATCTGTGTACAGTCGCTCTCTCTCTCTCTCTCTCTCTCTCTCTCTCTCTCTCTCTCTCTCTCTCTCTCTCTCTCTCTCTCTCTCTCTCTCTCTCTCTCTCTCTCTCTCTCTCTCTCTGTGCTTGTACATTGGTGGTACGGCTGCTAGCTGGCTTCCACCTAACTGTTGAGTCATACATCACCCGTTGAATGCGCGACAGCAAAGAGCATCTATAACTCATCCAACACTGTACGCTGCGAAACCTTCCAAGTAAAATTACCGAGGACGAAATCGATAGCTTATATATATCCCTTGAATCCGGTATTTCGTCGCATTTGCTGGGTATATGTGTTTCCTGTATCGAAAAAGATTTTATTATCATTTTTATGAAGGGATTTGTTTAGAGTAGATTTTCTCCGATGTTTGGGTTTGAAAATTTAGGTTCCACTGAGTGGACGTTTACCTTAGGATAATTACTCTAGAGGTGTTCGCACACAAGAGGTGTTCCCATACCAGACGATTTCCAAACATACCGAAAATCTGAAATTGAAATTTGCTGAAAGTCTCCGCATTTTCAGCTGTTTTAGACTTGCAGATACTGATTAAATGTTAGGAGAACGTTTGAATGGATCATCAAGTAAAACTTCTTATTATCAAGGGAAGTTAGCACTGGAATAACAGGGAAATTATCTACGGGAATATTAATGAAATCTTCCTTTGGAACATCAAGAGAATCTTCGGAATATGAAGGGAAACATTCTCTGACTATCCCTTAGGAAGCTTTATTTCATTAATATTCCGAAATCCGCCTTTAACTCACAATTACTCACGTGGGAAGATTCCTAGGAAAGTATTGGAAATTTCAATTCTAATCACATTTCCATTGGAATCCCGTCGGCGTTTCCAATTATAATTCCAATTCCATTTGGAATTCCAATTCTAATCGGAATACCGTCGGCGTTTCCAATTCTAATTCCGCATGCAGTTAAAATTCCAATTCTAATCGGAATTCCATCGGAATCCCGTCGGTGTTTCCAATTGGCATTCCGATTCCAGTTGGAATTCCAATTCTAATCGGAATTTCGTAGGAGTTTCCAATAAGAATTCCAGCAGAAATTCCCAGGAGCACTTTTTTAGAAATCTCTCCACGTGGGTAGTGAAAATTTCCGTAGAAAATTTCAAGAAATCGTATCTTAATATTGCAGTGAAAAGATTCCTTCATATTGAACGGAAATTTTCCCTCATTGGAAGGTTTCCTTCAAAAGTTGAAGAAGAAATTTCCCTTGATGATCCATCGGAAGGTTCCCTTTATGTTTAAGGGGAGGTTTCCCTTGATTGGAAGGTTTCCATATAATGATGATTTCCCAAAGAAGCGGAAATTTGGTAATTACAAGTTTCCCATACAAAATTCCGATGGAACTTTGAGAAAGTTTCATTGGTCCTTCTCTCATTACCGAATAATTGATTAAAAATAATTTAACACGAAAAAAAATTCTAATATCATTATAATAATTGTTTAAAAAAAAGTTTATTTCCCCCCTCCTCTATTTCGGCTAAATCCGATTATATAAAAAAAGAAGACTGATGGAAATGATAACAAAAATTGAAATTTTTGCCTTGTTAGAATCTGTCAAGCGCATAGTGAATATATATATATATATATATATATATATATATATATATATATATATATATATTCATATTGCAAAGGAAAGTTGTTAATCAACAATCTGAAAGTCGACATAGTTGTCAGTAGATAAGAGATCTGTGTGCTTATTAAATTATCATCATAAAGTGGTTGTCATGCATATATATATATATATATATATGTACTGAAAATGACAGACGTCTCATGAATAATACGAGGACGTTGTTATCGTGTGACAGGATGGGGACAGGAACAGAGAATATATTTATTTTCGCGCGGGCAGCTGCGCTCACACAGAGAACTCCAAAAAGAGCTGAGCTGTAGTATCTTCTTTCCTTCCTTCTTCTTCTTTTTTTTTTTTTTTTTTTTTTTTTGATAAAGAAAAACCTGCATGACTTTAGCTCTCCCAAGAAATTGAGAGCGATTGTTCCTTCTACGTTGCCAGGCAGGGGTTATATAGGCATGACAAGCCATACAACCGATTCTGTCTTTAGAAGCTGTGGTCTCCTGCAGAGACTTCCAAAGACCGCCAACGCGATGTTGATATATTACATCGCGTCCTTGTTATTCGCATTTACACCCAGCATGTAACCAAGCCACTGCACTGACACATTTAATTTTCCAAGACTTCCGCGCGAGAATTTCTTTTGACATTTAACATCTGGCTGATTTTGCAAATTGCATGTTGCCTTCTTGTAGATTAGAATTCGACCTTGATTTTTGAAATAAAATATTTTTTTTAAGGGATTTTAAACGAAATTTATTATTATTAGAGTGACACAATCTCGACAAGGAACAAACAAGAAATTGATGAATATAGACGGCATGAAAACGGCATTGTATGCAAATAAACAAGTGATGGATGTGAACTGAAAGAAAAATACGACAAAAATTGAAGAGAGAGAGAGAGAGAGAGGATTGATTTTGAAAGTCACGAGAGGGAGAGAAAAGAGATACGTGAGTTTGTCGTTAAGCACGACACGTTACTAATTGAGATTCAGCGGCGCGCGTAATGGTTCGAAATAACACGAATTCCAATCTGAAGAATGGCCAAGCGAAATATGGGTAGCCATTCATCTTGACTGTAAAATCGCCGAATATTTCATGCTGTTGAGCCGCCGCCATCGTGGCGACGACGGCAACGAAGAGAGCAAAGGAGAAGAAGAAGAAGGAGGAGAAGGAGGAAGGAAAAAGTGAGACGGTAAAAAAAAGTAAAGCAGAAGTATGTTAAAGGAAAAGAGGTTATGGAAGAGCTTCAACCCTCGCGCGAAGTAAAATAACCACCCTTTCTCTCTTTCTCTCTCTCTTTTTCACCCTACCTGATATCTGAGAACTCACGACTCGCTCGGCTGGTAATGAAAGAAATAAATTCACTCTTGTGCCCCGGGGATTGGGTCCCACAAATGCAGTCTCAGGAACTTGAGAAGCGATAGTCTTCTTCTTTCTGTAGGACAACGTTAATCTTCCCCTATCACCCATACACCGTAAAATTCACAAATACAAGGAATAATGGAAATTGGAAAGTCAAAAGGGATAAAAGAAATTAAGCAAAAAAAATTTTCACGTCAAATTATAATATAATATATATATATATGATTCTACAAACATGTTTTATTAAAGCAGTATGGAAACTCAACGACATTATTTACAAGTCATATTTACAAGATGAATGACATATCGTATGCGTGCACTGTTGCATTTAGCACATAAATCTTGTTATTTCTGTGTGTGATTGCGAATTCGATATTTCATTTAGAAATTTTTTTTTTTTTTTCATAAAACATTTATTAGTTGACAATTTTTATCAATCGACTCAATTAATCGCGAAACGAAGGTATCATCTAATATCCTTTTTTTTTGAAAAAATAATACAATATCACAGTTACAGTATGGACAGTGTGTTTCCTTCTGTAAAAGTTTCTGAAACTTATCGAGTCGATTGTCATTCACTGGGAGAAGGAAAAATTTTGTGCTACACAATTTGTTGAAAATTCCTCATTACGGATATCCGATTGTTGAAAAAATTTTGCAATTTAATTATTTAAGAAAAAAATATCAAAGAAGAGGAAAATAACTATTTTTCATATAAATCCAAAGAATTTAAGACAAAATTAATAATCACATTCATATTGTCACAAATTTTTAACAGTAAAATTAATGGTAAATAAAAACACACCACAGTAGTTGCTTTTCTTTGCAACACGCGAGATATTAAACGTCGATACACCAATCAATTTTTTTTGCAGTAATAATTTTTTTTTCATATATAGATCTTTTCTTTTTAAATAAATTTCTATTTTACAATTATGCCATTGGGCATTTTTTTTATATATACACATTCACGTAAAGGACAGTCTCTTTCTCTTTAACCGGGACGACGCATTTTGGTCCCTGTTTCGTTCCGTCGGCAAGAGTTCCAATAAATTACGGATGAACAGCAGCTCCAATTCTTTGACCATAAATTGCATAGGGTGAATAATATGGTCCTAAAGCATTGAATGCACTGTATGGTGATGCCGCAAGCGATGCAGGAAGTGGTCCAGTCAATGGTTTACCATAGGGATGATATCGCGCACTTAATGGACTTAGTGAAGGTGCAGGATAAGAACCACCACCAGCAGCAGCGGCACGATGAAGTGCAGCCGACGGCGATAATAGTGGATGTGTATGTGGTGAACCCAATAGTGCAGCATTTGCCGCCGCATGTTCACCACTTGCCAAACTAGTGTGACTACGAAGATGTTGTAAAAGTTCTTCAGATGTTGTAAATCGTTTTCCACAATATGATTCGCCGGCAATCCAATTGCAAACATATGGTCGTCCACCGGCAGCGGCTAATGTTGATGGATAACTCAATGATGGTGGTGGCATTGGTCCCAATGATGATAGTGCCATAGCCAAACCATATTTTTGATGATCACACTGTGTACAACCACTGGGACATGAACCGGCGCCCATCATCATTTGGGCATTATGCATACTATACTGACAACCAGTACAATATGGATCCTTGCAAACTGGTACAAGTGCTTCACCACCAGCGGGAGTTTTAACACGCGCGTAACTAAGATATGGATTATTACCAGCAGATGACGATGGTGGATATCCCAAAAGTGCTGCAGTTGCCGCATGATGATGAGAAAATGGTGATGCACCAGCAAATGGTGGCCTAAATGCAGGATTTTCCGCCATACCCGGAGGACAACAAAGGGGATTTGCACCACCAAAACCGGGAATTGATTTATAACCAATATCTTTTGTATGTCCTGAGAGAATTTCCATTCCCGAGCGTATTATTGGACTTGCACCATTATTTCTTGGCGATTCACTAACTTTTTCACGATCGGCGGGTGTTTTGCGATCACTTATTGTTGAATTTGAAATTGGTGTTTGACTTGTAGGGGATGTTGATTTCCTACCCACTGGGGTTCGACTACCCGATGATTTTTTCTCCGAATTACTCATATCACACACACTGATACTATCCTGTGCACTAACACTGTGAACACTTGCTTTTGATGTTGGTCTTCCATCATCGGAAGATTTTTTTGCAATCACATTTATTTCATAAGGCTTGAATGCAAGGGTTTTTGTATCCGTCGGACTGCATCTTGTACGTTCCAATTTTGCCGCCGGCGGTGATCTTGCATTTGAAGCAGCAGACTTTGATTGTTTATCCAATGGTGATATCAATGATTTTGACGGTGAATCGGCACCAATTTGACTGCACGTCTGTGCTAATAGTGCCAATGGACTCTTCTTCGCGTCCAACTGTAATGAGAAGAATAATTTTTTGTTAGGAAAAAGAAGAAATTAGAAAAAAAAATAGGAGAGAAAAATATAGATAAATATACCAACCGTTGTTGGAAGCGGAGAAAGATAATCCGGCTGGAGATACTGATTATGTCCAGTGGTCAACATACCGCCCTCCTCGAGCACAACCATTTGGTAAAACACTTTTAAGCTGATCACAAATTATTTTTTTTTTTCACTAATTATCACTTAGAACTGGAATTATGATGAAATACACTATTCACTGTTACGATTGAATGAGAGATAATCAATAGAACGACGCGTACTCTGCAATATCCAGGAAAGTAGTGGCGGCCGCGCCGAGACCTTCACTGTTCAGAGCTCCGTGAGTCGACAAAAGCGCCGCGCAGTGTTTGAGAAGTAAACTACGAAATAACCTGTCCGCCTGTGCTGTCCCCTCCATTTATCCATGAAATGAGGGAGAGAGAGTGGGGTTTTGACGAGAAGGGAAAAGTAGAAGGGAGAGAACACTGTGTTCTATGGTGTGGGGAGGCATTCTAATTCAACACGCCACCCATGATGTTGGCTCGACGATGACAGCTCCCATCCTGGCTTTGATATTTCACCGCTTTTCAGCCCTGTCCTCCCGTCACCCCTCATCCTAGCATGGCGCGCACCCCACTCTCTCTCTCTTTTCTCTCTCTCTCTCTCTCCCCTGGAGAGCCGTCCAGTTTCCCGTACACCTCAACAATCCCAACAGGCAACTATATACACACGATATTTTATACCGCGAAACCTGTCTGTCTCTCAGGGGCAGGCCCAGCTTAATAAGCAGCTTTCAAAATAGAAATGTAATGGGCCGACTGTGGAGGGATGGCTGGTGATTGATTGCTCGTCGAGGCGACTTACTGACTGCCACAAGTAACGAATGACAGCTACTTAAGCACTGTTTGCCTACAATTTCATGAAAGTGTTTTAATCATCACTGACGCAAATACTATAGTATATTTTTTCAAGAAAACATAATCTATTTTTCAAAATTTTCTTTATTTTTAAATTAAAAATTATTTTCACAATTTCAGGCCTTGGATTATACGACTTTATTTCGACTTATTTTAATAAGATGCGATTTATTTCGACTTTTTTTTACATTCTTTTTTTTATAACATTTTTTTAATAAAATTCCGTCTTTTTTAGTATAGTATATACAATGCAGGTCTTCATTAGACTTTAACTTTTCTTTTAATTGTTTAACAAATTTTTCTCTAAATTAATTATTTTTAATAATTTTAATGCAATTCGTTACAAATTCAATTATCTTAAGGAAGAATGCACCCCTTCCCAATTTTTATTCACTTAAATTTAAATTATTAAACGAGGTTATATTTTTCTTGCATCATATTTGGATGCTAAAAATATATAAAAGAAAGGAAAATTTTAATTTTTAATCATTTTAGAATTTTTATTTTTCGAAAAAATTAAAATTTTTGAAAATTTATGCGAGAGATTCTTTAAGAATTATTAAAAAAAAAGCGTGGAAAAAATTGGTCATGAAAATTAGTCAATTGTGAAAAAGATAGATATTTAAAATATTAATTTTTTTAAGACTAATTTCTAAAATTGGTCAAAAATTGAAATTTTTATTTTTTTTGATAATTTAAATTTAAGTGGGTAAAAATGGGGAATGGTGCCTTCCCTTAAACACAATTGTTTACAATTAAAAAAACAGCAAAAAAAAAAAATTAGCAAAATATTTATAATAAA
This sequence comes from Leptopilina boulardi, assembly GCF_019393585.1. Classification (NCBI taxonomy): domain Eukaryota; kingdom Metazoa; phylum Arthropoda; class Insecta; order Hymenoptera; family Figitidae; genus Leptopilina; species Leptopilina boulardi. The sequence goes on along the minus strand of NW_026137881.1, from coordinate 3,780,577 downwards.
ACCTTTTAAAATTTAAATATATTTTAAAAGTTTTAAATCTCAAAATTTTTTGAAATTTAATAATAAATTATATTCTAATAAATTATAACTCTTCCGAAATTGAATTATTTTTAATGATTTTTATAATATTCTCCAAAAATTCAATTATTAGAAAGCATTTTTCAATTAAAAACTTTTGAAATTCAATTTTTGCCTGTATAATTTTTAATAAATTCTTCAATCAACAGAAATCACAAAAAAATTTTAATTGAAAATCATTTGAAGTTCAATTATTTTCAAAAATCTGAAATGTAAATCATTGAAAATTCAAATATTTAAAAAAAAAGTTTATCAACGATTATTTGATAAATTATTTTAAATTCTGTGAAATTTAATTATATTGTTTGAAATTTAACAAAATCTTTTGAAATTTATAATTATTTCTAAAAATTTCAACTGTCATTCTTCCAAAGTTCAATTACTTCTAATAATTTTAATATTTCTTTAGAAATTCAATTATTTAAAAAACTTTCAAATAAAAAATTTAAAATTGAATTGTTTTCAGAATTTTTTTTTTAGAAATTTGTCCTATAGTTAATAAAATTTTTAAAATTTACGTCTTAGTTTGAGTCTGAAACATTCGAAATATATATAGTTATTTAATGTAAAATACTTATTAACTAATTAAATTAAATTTTTTTAAAATTGACTTTTTTTAGAATGTAAATCGACTAAAACGACTTTTTTTTGCACCTTAAGGGTACTTAGCCCATTAACATAACCTGAAAAACTACAAAAGTTGTTTTTAACAACAAATAAAACTATATAAATAAAATTAATTTTATCAAATTTTGAAAGTACGATTTTCAAAATATAAATTATTTTGCCCAAAAATTGGTTGTTAAATAATAATTATTTTACTTTCTATATTATTTGTTTAATTTTGGTGAACAATTGTTTATAAAAATGTATAGAAGTTAGAATTAACTATTTTAAGAAATTTAATTAATTAATTTTAATTTTAAGAAAAAATACAAAATATTTATTAATTATTATTTAACAACAAATATTAACTCAAAATTTAATTTTTTCAAAAATTGTACAACTGAATTTTTCGAATTTGGGTGAAATCAATTTTAAATATATTTTTAGTTATGTTAAAAACTACTTTTTAGTTTGAGGTTACAATTTACAAATGTCAACTGCAAACAATAAAAAAGAACGTCTTTTAAAATAAGAAAAATATATTGCCATAGAAATTATTATATTTTACAATAAATCTTCATTTGTAATTTAATCATAAAAGTTAATGATCCTTGTAAGTTAATTTAATTCCAACTTTTTATTAATAGAATTACCAGTTTTCTAGATTGACGCAATTCAATCAAATTTAATTTTAATATATTATATAAAAAAGTTAATAATTGGTCCGTTGCGTGTAAAAGTGACGTAAATATTGTACTGTTGTGTAGGTTTTTGGACCCTCGACATTTATAAAAGATATATATATATATATATATATAAGTTTCTCTGATTACTTGAACAATATACTTAATCGACAGTAAATCATATAGGAAAAGTCATATTTTGGTTTTGTTAATTTTATAACTAAAATTTATTGCTTTAAACATCATCTTATGAAAAAAAAAATTTACATATATAGCTACAACTAATCAGTGTCTTTTATTGTAAATACAAAGATTTATTACATTCTTTTGCTGCGGTAAATTAGTATAAATGAGAATTAGTTATTATTGAAATCGTGCCAAATGGAAATGAGAACTATATAAGCATGTTATACATTAATTCATTGTGAAATTATTTTCTTATATATATATAGTAGTTGAGAAATGATAATTTATTTATTTCAGTGAAAATGTCTTATTACATTAAACTAGTAACAATTTTAGGATGACTTAGTGTTTTCTCGCTAATAATAATAAATGAAATGATTAATGGAGAGTTATTGGCTTATTATCAAGAACATCGCTATAGAGGCTTCTCTTCATTTATATATATATATATATATATATATATACATTAGAAAAAGATCAGAGAAGAAAAGATTTCGAGGAAAATGAGAATATTGTTAATAAATCATTTTTGAGAAGAGCGGAACGTCTTTTGCCAATGTTAGTTTAATGATCCTGTTTACACCAGTGGCTTAACTCTAGCTCAATGTGTACGTAACTAGAAAGAGGCGGAGTTTAAGCTAACAGAATGGGAACAAAGAAGCGGCGCCAAAGCGTTTCTCTCACTCTCTTTCTCTTCCACGTGGAAGAATTCTAAACGAAATCGCTTTATGGAAATTCCATATAGAATTGTATTCCGCAGGAAAATCCGCCTATGAAAATTTGAAAAATTACTACTGCAATTTTAAATTGCAGTAAATTGTAAATTTTACTTCGGAAATTATAGTTTTAACTTTATTTACGTAGCAGAAATAGCCAGAAACACGCGCAGAAATTCCGGTCACCTTAGGATTTACTACAAGAAGTATAGTAAAAGTTACTTCCGTGTAGGTGTCAGTTTTTTTAAATTCAAAATGGCGGATCCAATATGGCGGATTTTTTTTTTTTTTTTGAAATTCACTGAATTTACTTGAAACTCATTAGTCAAGGATTCTCAGTGTTACTGATTACAAATCTGATTTTAAATTTGTAATTGCATGGATCCCAAAAACCACCGCGTAACGAGTTTCAAGATAATCGGATAAATTTACAAAAAAAGAAGTTTTTTGTCTATATTGAATCCACAATTTTGAATTTTGAAAAACTAACATCGAATTCGTAATCGGTAACCCAGAAACCCCTAAGTAATAAGTTTAAAAAAAAAACTGGATCGATTTAAAAATAAAATATCCCTTATATTGGCGTCGCCATTTTTAATTTTGAAAAATAGACATCAAATTCGTTATCAGTTATCCCCAAAAACCTCAGATTAACAAATTTCAAAGGATTTCGAACGATTTTTAAAAATAGACGCCATATTGGATCCGCCATTTTGAATTTTATAAAATTAACTAACTAATCTAAGTAAATTGTGAGTAAGCATTCAACTTCTTTTTATTTAAAATAACTATATAATAATCCCAGATAGGACGTAAGCTTGCAGCAACCTTGCGGCAAGGTTGCCGCGTAATATTGCAAATCTTGAACGGCAAACTTGCCGCAAGCTTACTGCAAGCTTCAAATATGTTCTACTTAACCCAAGCTTGCGTGATAAAGCTTTATCGAAAGATTGCTCAGTAATTCTACGGAAAGATTGCATTATCACAAGATTGCTCAGTAAGCTTGCACGGTAAGCTTGTAGCAAGGTTGGTGCAAGGTTGCTTAATAACATTGCTTTAAACTCCCAAAAAAATTTTTTTTTAATGTTTCCTCTAATTTATATAATAAAATTGTATAAATTAGACTAAATATTAAAAATATTTTTTTAAAATTAAGGTTATTTAGGCAACTTTGCACCAACCTTAATACAAGCTTAACGTGCAAGTTTACTGAGCAATGTTGCGATTATCTTATTGTGCAATCTTGCAGTAACCTTACACTGCAATCTTTCCGTAGGCTTACTGAGCAATCTTTCGTTAAGGCTTATACCATGCAAGCTTGGGTCAGGTAGAACATTTGAAGCTTGCGTCAAGTTTGCCGTACAAGGTTGGCAATATTTGCGCGGCAACCTTGCCGCAAGGTTGCTGCAAGCTTACGTCCTATCTGTGAAGTAAGGAAAATTTCTTTTTGAAAGAGAAAATTAGAATGAAAATGAAATTCAGAATAAGTTGAAAAAAAATTTCAAATGTGAAAGTGAGAATAAGAAAAAAAAATTTCCGATAGTGAAAATGTAGAATAATAGTGAGAATGTTAAAATAATTTTTAAAAAGTGAAAGTGAATTAGAGTTACGTGAACGCAACCATAAAACAACAAAAAAAATTTATTGTTCTCTACTATTCCCGCCCTTTAACAACTCCTGGAAATAGTATTAAAAAGCAAAATAAAAAAAAAACTATATAAATAAGGGAGTAGAACATTAGATTTGTAAACTTCTACTATAAATTTCCTGAAGATTACTTTCAGAGAGGTAAATAATTTGCGAAAAAATTGAAGCAATTGCATGGAAAGTGTTACACGAAGTAAATATATAAGCAAACGACGATTTGGAGTGAACAATAATTAGCAAAGGGAACGTTTCCTTGGGGAATGCAATGAAATAAATAAATATATATATATATATATATATATATATATATACAGGAGGTCATATCTAAAGGAACCAAGTGCGCGCGGTGTATGCAACTGTAATTTAAACTGCAACTCGTTATCTTTTCTTATGGCGCCCATACTATATATATATATATAAAGATAGTGAGCAATTCTTTTTAATAACTTTGAAAATAATATCCATAAGGATCGTATTACCTTAAACCTACATCCGTTTTTTTTTCTCTCTCTTCTTCTATCGCATCTTCTGAAACCAAAAACTTTTCTCTACCGTTTAGCCTGAAGCGTATAGACATGAGGCCGCGCGCTAACAACATAACGTCAAAATTTCTGACGTCTCGACGTGGATGAGTTTACAGCTAATATAGTGTTGTGCTTTGATGTTATGCCGACCGATTTCAAGAAGATCTCGCGCATCTTTAAAGACTTGTCAGTAGATAGAAACCGACAAAGAATCAAAAAAAAAAAAAAAAAACCTTGGCCATTGACATAGAAACACGAAATTGTAAACAAAGTGTCAAACAGACGTAAATATATGTATAAATATGTGCTAAAATTAATTGCTTTTAGTGATGACAGCATTTTCCAGAATCATATATGTATATACATATATATATATAGTTATCAGACGATCTGAGCGGTATAGTTCAAAACTCAAAATTTGTTCCTTTAGTGATTATTTACAATCTAGATATTACAGTTTACATGACAGTCTTTCACACATCGATTATTATTATTATTATTATATTCGTGCTGTATAATTTAATGAAATAAAAGCATGGGAAAAAAAATTTTAACCGGAATTCCGGTTTATTTTGACGACAAAATACTATTATCAGAGAATCTATATACATATATTTAAAAAAAAAATTTCACCGTACTTCCGGTTTTTAATATCAATTTTATGAATGATGATTAAAAGTAATTATCAAAAAAAATTTTTATATTATATGAAATTTTAATTTTTCAATCAATCAAAATAAGAAATGATTATATATATATACTTTTTTTTGTCAACTTGTCAAGATATGTGAAAAATAACGATAACATTCCATATAAACATTTATTATTATCTCATTTATATATATATATATATATATATTTTTTGTTGATAAATTACGTAAAGTCATCAAAAGATAAAAGAAGAATATATCGCGTTATATTATAATAATGACATTAAGGAATTTGAAAACTTTATAAACAATTTAACATTAATTGAAACTTTGAGTTTCTGATAAAGTAACATTTTATACTTTAGTGATTTAGTAGAATTTCTTGAGGGCTGTATGGAAAGTGCACAGAGAGCGATATGTTTAAATACATTGGGATTTAATCAGAAATTCCAACAAGACATGAGAAGAAAGCAGGAATTTTCTTCATTTACATTTGGTTCACTACTATACTAATAATAATAATAATAATAATAATAATAATAATAAAAATTATAAAAATATATAATTATATTATATTATATTATATTATATTATATTATATTATATTATATTATATTATATTATATTATATTATATTATATTATATTATATTATATTATATTACTAGGGGGGCCTCGCCCCTCCTGCGCGCTTCGCGGGTCAACCCCCCGTTTTTTATTATTTTTTTAGATATGGCCTTATGATCTATTTTGAGTTTATGTTTGGCCAATTTGTAGAATTTAAAACTACACTGAAAAAAGGGGTTTGGTATTGACAACAAAACGTTTGGTTGGTATTTAAGGAACCAAAATTTGTTGTTCTAACTAAAGTTTGATTGGGACAACCAAAAATTTGTTGATTCAACAAAAAAAAATTTGGTTGCTTAAATACCAACCAAACGTTTGGTTGTCAATATACCAAACACTTTTTTTAGTGTATAATTAATATTTTATTATTTACTTTTTAAAATGTTATTTATAATTTTGATTAATAATAATTTTTATTAATTTTCAATTTTAAAACAAAATTTATCTATTTTTTTAAATTATTTTAACAAACATTGACCTACATTTGAGGTTATGTTCGTTTTTTTTTTTGGTCATTTTCCTCCAAAGTTTGACCTAAATTTTGAGGACAAACTTTGACCTACATTTGAGGTTATGTTCGTTTTTTTTTGGTCATTTTCCTCCAAATTTTTACCTAAATTTTGAGGTTATGTTTATTTCTTGGTTGTTTTCCTTCAAATTTCGGCCTAAATTCTGAGTTTATGTTTGTTTTATGGTCGTTTCCCGCTAAAATAACATAACCTCAAAATTTAGGTCATTTTTGGCGGGAAATCCACCCTCTCAATGGGGGTGGAGGGAAAGGAGAGAGGGGTACTTGCGGCTATATTCAGAGTCTTGAAACAGCGACGGCGATATTATATTAATAATTGAAATAAAAAATTATTTGGTTCAAGTATAAATATTATATTATGTGATAATAAAGCAAGTAACCGCGTAATTATTTGAATTAAATAAATTTTTTTTCAAAGTACTTTTTATTCGATAAATTTTTCGTATGTGATTTATTGGTTATAATTATATTGTTAATTTTATAACATCTTATATAGTTTATAATATCTTGGTGCAGTGAATAATAATTGTAACATTTATATTTTGTTATTAATCAGAAATATCTTGACAGAATAATTGGAGAAGTGACTTTTTATGACTGCGAATATTTAATTACTTTTGCTCACGCAATTGTATATATATGCATTAATGTATATATATATATATATATATATATCTATCATATCTAGAATTGTTGACTTTTATTTTTTCCTGTTTCCGATATTGATAAAAATCTACTTCCTTACATTTCCTGCGCTCACAGAATATGAAAACCAAAACTGAATTTTTATTGCATTTAATTATAAGTTTTTGTATCAAATTGTGTTTAATATATATGGCAAACTTCACAATATGTATTTCGAAATAATTCTCATGTGTTTCAATTCAAGTTTGTTATTATATATGTATAGGCTAAAATTTAAAAAAAATAAAAACAAATACTTTATTTTATATCTCTTTCTAGAAACAATAATAATAATAATAATAATAATATTTTTTAAAAAATTATAATTATTATAAATTATATAAAAATAAAATGGATAAATTCCTAACAATTTTATAATCTATATTTCTTTTCTGTTACAGAAACCGCGGCTGTCTAGTGTGAGCGATTCCAGCGCTCCTGGCGGGAAAAGTGTTGCAACTCAGGTGAGTAATGACTTTTTACAAATGGCGCCGTTAATTCTAAGAAGGTAGAACTTATCGCTTTTACGTTTTACATTTAACAGACAAAAAATAAATATTTTTAAATTGCAAACAAAATTGCTATTTAAAATATTATAAATACATATATTTTTAAAATTTTATTTCCAAAAAAAGCAGTTATAAAAAACAATTTTTACAAGGGAACAATAAAAATAATTTGGACAAAGAAAAAAAGTAATATAAGACGTTAAAGAAGTATATGTGTACATATTTTATATATATATGTATATTCGCATTACTTTCGTTCCCCTTCGTCAGAGAGCGCCCAAAACTCCCTGTATATATAATACACATATGCAAGTAGTGGAAAATGATTTATTACCCGCCGCAAATTTTGTTTCTCTCTCTTCAGACTAACCGCGTTTGCGTTCATCCATCTTTTTCCTTTTCACGACTCAGTGAACACTTTCCTCCCCCCTCTCTCTTGTTCCACGCCATCTCTCAAAATGACTGACTGCCTCCTCTATTATCCGCTTGTCAGCATTTTTACACTTTCATCCAGGGTATACTAGCATCTATTGTCAGAGCTAGGAACTTTTCTGCTTAGATGTATCGTGATGATATATATATATATATATATGCATCCGATAAATGTTGCCCTTCATTGGCTTTGTCATTGGCCAGGCCGCACACGTACAAATTGAATGCCACAAATCGAAAGGCACAAAATGAAGCGACGAAAATGGGAAACATATATATATATATATCTTCTTCATGTTTAACAAGAGGGGAGATGCGAGAAATAAGAAACTTTTTATATTTTATTCTCGCAACGTTATACGTGTACGATTGTATGCGTTGTATTAATAAAGTTTGTTATGCGTTCAACTTATATATATAGTGATTCATTAAAAATTATTAGGAGGGTGAAAAAAAAATTTCCAAAGTAATTTATATTTATACGGAAATATATAATTCAAATGCCAAAACTTGAAGAGGATAAATAATGATCATTTTTTTTTTACATTTTTATACCATTTTCTAAAAAAGTATATATAAAATATATCACTTTATTTGAAATTGATTTTTTACTATTCTTACAATAGCCAAATCTGTCCGTCTGTTTAAATAAATTAAAATTGACATTAAGAAATTATTTTTAAAAATAATTTCAATGAAATTGTCTAAAAACCAATAAATTATTAAAAAGTCTTGAAACGAACATAACCTTTAAATTCAAGTCATTTTTGGCGGGAACTCCACCTCCACTTGCGGCTATATTGGAAAGTCTTGAAATTTACATAACCTTAAAATTTATGTCATTTTTGGCGGGAAATACAAAGAGAGAGATATGAGGGAAGGTGGAAGGACTTACTGCTTTATTAGGGTCTTAAAACAAACATATATCCTCAAAATTTAGGTCATTTTTGGCGGAGGAGGGGAAATGAGAGGAGGGAGGGGGACTTGCGGCTATATTCAGAGTCTTGAAACGAACATAACCTTAAAATTTAGGCCGTTTTGGCGGAGGAGGGGAAATGAGAGGAGGAGGGGGTTCTTGCAGCTATATTCAGAGCCTTGAAACGAACATAACCTCAAAATTTAGGAGGGGGGACTCCCCCCCCTCCTAGGTCAAGAATTCTTGAAACAGCGGCGGCGGAGGCGGCGATATCTTTTTGTATATACAAAAAGATATCTATTATAATATAGGAAGATATATAGAAATAGTGTAACAATTCTTTTAGGGAACTAGTCAGTTTCTCTAGGAAATCAACATTAGAGATAGGGAAATCTGGTCAATACCCCAGTAGGCCCACATTTCAATTTCTGCTCGGTTTATATATTGGCTACACTCTAAATAGGATAGTAACTAGTTTTAAAATAGGATTCTCGTCAGGGCCTCGGTAGTTTTCCTTGTTTGAAAAAAAATGTTGATAAATAAAATAAGTTTTTCACAATAGCTTTTGTAAAAAAATAGTATATTAATAATTTTAGAGGAATGTTTATTAATTAACAGCTTTTAAGGGCACTAGTCAGTTTTTCTGGAAAAAAGCCATATTATCCGTATAAAAATTGCCCTACCAGGGCCCTAGTAGGGAATGAAACGCCACACCTAATCAGGGCGACCAGAAAATTTGGATTTCCTAATCAGGCGCGGCGTTTCATTCCCTAATAGGGCAGACTGATCCGGACCCGATCTGAGCCCTGGCAAAATTTCTGCACGGGTAGAGATAGGGAAATCTGGTTAATATAAAAGTAATAATAATTTAAATTTGTTTCACATATTACTTACCCAGTTTATTAAAAATAAATTTCAATTTTCATGAAAACATTATTTGAATATATAATAATAATAATAATAATAATAATATAAATAAAAAAAAGAAATTGCAAATTTTTCGAAATATATATACATATATATAAATACGCAGGAAATAATGTGCGGTGAGTGGCAGAAACAGGACAGATTCTGTTGTATATTTGAAAGACTGAAATAAGTGTAATAACAATAACGATGGAGTTGGTATAAAATGGGTTGGTAAGCAGAAATGCGAAGTTGCTGGTGCAGCAAAGGGTCTTGACTGCCTCATGTTTAAATCAGCGATAACGAGAAGCCTCGCTGACATATGTCACTGTCTCTGTCAGCTGGCTACACAATCAATAGTCATCCGCCGCTTTTGCCTGCTTGTCTACCTTTCAAAGTGTATATATATATATATATATATATATATATATATTCATGGGTGCATCCCTTTCAATAATAATAATATACTCGATACGTGACATCGTAACCGACAAATACAATTAATAGGCGAAACCATCACGAGTGATGACCTTTTCCTTCAAAAAGCTATTTGTAATTTTTCTTCCTTATAATTAGCCTTTAAAACTAACAGAAATTCTAAAAATTAAAAAAAAATTTTTTTTAATATTCCATTTGTCATTTCTTTTATCCACTTTTTTATTTTTCCAGATAAATATATATATATACATATGCATTTTCTCAAAGGTATAATATCAACTGATACGTGATTATTACTATGACAAATATAGATCAACAGGTGCTTGTTATCATAAATTATATATTACTTAATAATATATATATGTATAAATATTAATAATGTATGTACTATGAATAACAATGTATTGCTATATATATAAAGTAAATATTATTTCAAAAATAAAAAAAATTCCAATTTTCGAAATAATTTCTACATTTAATATATATATATAAAATATTTAATTAAATTATAAATACGAATTTTTTTTTACCACACACAGTTTATTTAAACAATGCAACTATATAGAAAAAAATGATGAAATTTTTCATAAACTAATGGTAAGCTTAATTTAGGATTAGAAAACTGATAAAATTTTAGGTCATGTTTGCACGCACTGAATTGAAATAATGCATTATATATACATATATATGTGTTGAAATTTGTAAATCTAAAATGTCGTCGGTATCAATTTCTTTAACGAATTACTTAAATTTAAGCTACATATATAGAAACAAGTGAATTTCGGTCAAAAGAAAAAAAAAAAAAAAAAATAGTTGAACAGGTGGAAAACACCTGTATTTAAAAAATTATTATATCACTATTGTATAAATATTCAACTCTATTATTATAATTTTTTTAGGATTTTTTTTACAAAAAGTAATGTGACAAACTTACTTTATTTCAAATTTAATTTATTTCAAACTTACATTTTTTTCAAACAAGGAAAATTACCGAGGCCCTGACGAGGAACTCTATTTTAAAACTAGTTACTACTCTATTTGGGGATTAGCCAAAATATATATCTCGAGTAGAAATTGAAATGTGGGCCTGATGAGGTATTGACCATATTTCCCTATATCCAATGTCACCCTTCCTAAAGAAACTGACTATTTCCTTAAAATGATTGTTACGCTATTTCCATATATACAAAACCATATAAACTTTCCCCTTAATTGTTAGGATTTTTTTTACAAAAAGTAATGTGAAAAACTTATTTTATTTATATTTATTTCCAAAAAAAAGGAAAACTGGTCAAGCCCTGACCAGAGTCCTATTTTTAAAACCAGTGGTAACTTTTTTTCACCAAAAAAAATAATTTTAAAATGTTATTTCATTTACATTACTTTCAAATTAGAAAAACTGGCGTGGTCCTAACCAAAGCCATATTTTAACTGAGGAAAATTTTTTAAAAAGTATAATTTATTTACACTTTCTTTAAACTTAGAAAAAATTATACAATTGAATCTTTCAAAATTTGATAAAATTAATTTTATTTATATTTTTATTTATTGTGAAAAAAAACTTATTTTCAGTTTTGAGGTTATGTTAATTGGTTAAGTACCCTTAAATGAGATAATATTTTAGGGATTTGTTATATACTCTTATACAGGGTATCAATTTACAAAAATTACAAACCAGTTTAATATAACTTTGAATTTTTGACCTGGATTGCAATTATGTAATTTCATTTTGACTTCCACATCGACATTGACTTTCACTTTCACCTTGACTTTCATTTTGACTTTTATTTTCACTTTTACCGAAATTCAATTGAAAATCCATTTCCATAAAAGTGAAAATCAAAATGAAAATTAGAAAAATTGGCATTTTACTTTGCTATATATTATAAGCGTCCCGGCGTGGCGAATATAACGAATTGTTTTTCAAGAATGTCATATTGAAACTGCATATATATATATATAATGCGAAGAGAAACTGCGACGACTCTTGAGAGACATTTCATAAATCAATCATGTTCAATGGATATCGCGCGGGCTTGTCATATATATATATATATATATATATATATATATATATATATATATATATATATATATATTCAGTGACTGGAGAAATAAAGCCGAGAGCAACTATGATCGGCACCCAGGGATTAGAAGCGATTAATCTTTGCACGTCTATCGATGGAAAAGCGAGTCACGACAGCTTGCTGAATTCACTTATAATCGATTGATCCGAGTCTCTGTGTAAAAAAAATTAATTCTAAAAACAACAGCTCCCTACACTCTTATATATATAAATATATATAATATTAAATTCGCTTCAGTGATTCTCGCATATATACACAGAGAAAACCTAGTCTCATTTTTGTTGCAAATCAAAATGAGCCAATGCTAAACGACATAGACAGTGGCGCCACCAACCTGGTTCATTTTTGTTGCACATCAAAATGAGCCACCTACACGGCTCATTCTGAGTTCAGTTTTTTTCTGTGTATATATATAAAAATTGCCACTCAAAATGAAAGCAAAAAAAAATTAATATTCTAAAAGAATGATTTTTAAAAAAAAATAAGATAACCCCCGCCAAGAGGAACGCATGTAAAAATTATGAATATTCATATGCAAAACAAATTCTTGAATTGTGAGAAAAACCATACATGCGATGAAAGATTTGCTAAATGAAATTGAATGCACGCGAGCGGCTGTAAAATACATATATGCGCGCGTATCATTTTGCTAAAGGATTTTGGCATTCATCAAAAAAAAAAAAAAAAAAAAAAATTGCATTTATAGAGGAGAAGAATATTGGAGGTGAAAAAAAATGAGGCTGCCAACTTGAAAATAACTCGACGCGCATACACACCGCAGGTACGCCAAATTTACTGTGGAGCATACGATGCGAGAGTAGTCTCTCTCTCACTCTCTCTTTCTCTCTCTCTCTCTCTCTCTCTATATATATATATATATATATATATATATATATATATATATATATATATATACAAGAGGGCCGGTCATATTTTACGTTTTAATCTCTCCATTGTTCCAGGTATAACGGAGTTTAGGAGGAAAAATAATGCCTACCACGAAATACACGCAAAAGCTGTCGACCATAAAACACTCGCGAGTCGCGTAGCCCTGGCCAAAGCAAACGTTTGCGCGCATGACCTGCATTTTTATGTGTGCTCTTCCACCCCCCCTCCCCTCGCCCCCTCCTTACTTCTCTTTTGCCCGCAGATCTGTGCACAGATTTTCTTGAAAATAAAAATTATGCCGGTTTCAACGTTGTAAACAACATTACTGAAGGTCAAGATTAAAATCTCGGCACCGCATGAGGAGTGCGTAATTCGACGATATATTCTTGTAATAAAATATAAATGTTACATTCATCGTGTGTGTTCTATATATATTCATCAATTGACACTTTGTAGTCCTAACGAGTAACTCATGAAGTGTCGAAAAAGTAAATTCGATTCAGTTTTAACTGCCATATTAGATATGCTATTTTGTATTTTTAAAATTTGACTACAAATTCGTAATCAGCGACCTTGAAAACCCATGATTATGGATTTTCAAGTAAATCCAAAGGATTTTATAATTTGACCGCCATATTGGAGGCGCCATTTTGTATTTTTAAAATTTGACATCGAATTCGTAATCAGTGATCTCAAAAACCCCCCCCACTTACATATAAGTTTCAAGAAAATCTAAAGAATTTTCAAATTTTCGACCGCCATATTGGATCCGACATTTTGTATTTTTATATTTTGATTGAAGATTCGTAATCAGCGACCTCGAAAACCCCCGAGTAACGATTTTCATGTAAATTCAAAGGATTTTCATATTTTGACCGTCATATTGGATGCGCCATTTTTAATTTTTTAAATTTCACTAAAGATTCGTAATCAACGATCTCAAAAACACAGGAGTAACGAATTTCAAAAAAAAAAAAAAAATGGTTTAACCTGTAAAAGACACATTTGCCGTATTATAGATGCGTCATTTTGAATTTTGAAAAACTGACATCGTCTTATATTAATCAGGGACCCTAAAAATCCCTTAGTAACAAGTTTCAAGCAAATCCAATGGATTTTCAAATTTTCGTTCGCCATATTGGATCCACCATTTTGTATTTTTTTAATACTGATTCATAATCAGCAACCCCAAAAACCTCTTACTATCAAGTTTCAAGCAAATCTAATGGATTTGCAAATTTTTTACTGTCATATTGGATCCGCCATTTTGTATTTTTTTAATTTGACTACAGATTCGTAATCAGCGATCTCTAAAACCTCCAAATAACGAGTTTTAAAAAATTATTTCTATTTTTGGAAAATTCATCTTCCATATTGGATCCTCCATTTTGAATTTTGAAAAATTATCTGCCATATTGGATCTGCCATTTTCAATTTTTGACTTCATATTCGTGGTCAGTTCCTCAAAACCGTTTCTATACTATAAGTACAATTAAAAAAACTATAAAAGATCCCACTCTGAAAATTACATATATTTTGTAGGAAATTAGTCAAGCTTTCCATTGACATATAGTTTAAAAAAATAAAAAAATCTGTTTTTGAGATATCATTAGATATATGTTAACTTTTATATGCATTATAGAAAACTTATAAATATATTGTAAACATTGAAAAAAATTTTTGTTTCAAAAGTCAAAAATTAAAAACGTTATACCAAATTCAAAAACTATTTTAACAAATTCAATCGAATTCAAATAATAATTGAGTTTTAGACTTTTACCAACAATTAGTAGCAATTCTGCCCCCTGAAGGATTCTATGTGGAAGACTTTTGAAAAATTCTAAGTGAAATTTCACTTATTCAGATTTACAGTATATCGACGAAATATGTACAGAATCTATACATTTTATTATTTCAGCTGAAATAATTATTAACGTCTTTTAAAACTTAAAAAAATTTATTTATTTATTTTCTCTTAAGTAGAGAATACATGTTACGTAAAAGAGGTTGCTAAAAGTATAACAAAATGAAAAAAAAAACTGTTACACAATTAATTTTTTTTTTTTTTCAATTCCTGGAGGATGGTAAAAAAAGACCATTGCTACCATCTGACGCCGCCCAACCGGAACGATCAGTCCAAAATAATTCTGCCGACCGCGCCTTGGAATGGGTGGCTAAATCCTAAAACGTATCATCAACATCTATAATAATAACATATGATTCAAGTCATGCTTTTGCCGACATTGCCATTATATAGAAAAAGGTTTTGGTTATATTTTCGTCCTAAATAATTAGTGGTCCCAAAAGACCTCATATTTGTCTCAAAAAAGAGACAGGGGTTCAGAGTGAGAATGTGTATGTGTGTGTGTGTTGTTTGAAACGATAATCGTAGGGTGTACCAAAAGATGATTTCACCTTTAGATAGAGAATTAAGAGTAGACAAAATTTTATATGGTCCAATTTGTTGTTTTTTTTTTTTTTTTGTTTTCTTTTATCCGCATAGACACATACAAATTCTTTGTAACAAGTCTAGGCGCCATATAAGTAGAGGCCTCATCTTGCCGGCGCGTAATTTTTACCGAAATATATATCAAATTAGAAACTACAATTGGATCCAAAATTACTGTGCGCGCGGTTTCACTATGGCGCGCACAGCTATAGCGTATCCGGTCGATTTATTACCCAATAAAGTCTCGTTCTGAGTATAATATTATATATAGTTGAAAAATGATTTCACAATTTTTTTTTTCTTTCTTTGTTTAGCTTTTTTTATGCGTGCAGGCGGCTTAGTTGATGATGATAATTCATTCTCAAAATTGCTGAATGAGAGAGAGAAAAAAAATTAAATGAAGAAAAATAGTACTTGGAAACACAATAAATTCATCTGTGTAAATTAATTTACATAAAATTTTTACTTTTTGTTTTTGGTGAATGATATTGAAATTTAAAATTTGAGTTTAGTTTATTTTTATTTCATTTTATTCGTGAATCAAAGAAATTTTTTTCAGTATATATATATATATATATATATATATATATGCAAAATGATTTTTCCCCCTCAAAATAAAATTTCTTACTACGCTCCTGCGATCGATGCGCGCGCATCCGCGCATGCGCTCAAGAAATCAGCTGATTGAAATCGGCCATTTTGCGCTTCGTTTGTCTAATAAAATACACGCTCTCGTTTCATTTATATATACATAATTATGCATAGGGTATTGCGCAAAGTATAATATAATTTAAAAAAAAAACATTTATTCTACGAGCGTCTGATATAATCTTAATAACAATACTGGATCATAAATAACAAAACATAAAGTGAAAAAGACTCTTGCTATGAGAAATATACACAATTATGGTAGTAAGTATGATTAAATTTGCTGTTATGTCAGCAAGAGAAACGAGATGATCTTATATATATGTGAAGAGGTTGTGATCCTGTCGCGTTTGTGTCTAGTTTTAAGAGGGGGAAAACGTGTGCAAAGTTTCCTTTCTTTTATTATTATATTGATAACGAAAAGCTGTTTCATATAATATTAAACACGCCACGAGAAAATGTACATTAGAGAAAAAAAAATTTTTAGGTTACGTTTAATTATAGTTTTAATTTATTGCTTAAGGGGGGAAACCGCACAATAGGACGCTGTTTTTTAGCCGTTTTTCCGGATTTTTTTTTAAAAGGGATAAAATTTTTTAAATGAAATGCAAGAATGACATTATGTTACACATATATTTATCTTTGTCTTAGAAATTTTTTTTTTAACTTTTTTATTAAAAACATTCCTAGTTAGCAGCCATTAAACCTATATTGGACCTGTGCCGTCTGAGTTTATGATTCCTGTGCAAGGTGGAGTCCACAAATATTTGATATAAAAGCAAAAAATTAAGGTTATTCACATTTTATACAAATTTTATTATTAATTGAACTAACTTTTAAGTGAAAAATTGACACTACTTTTAAGTTAATTTTTAATTTTTGGCATATTTTTTTGCGTCTTTAAAATTAAAAAAAGAAGGCATTAAAATTTTTTTTCTTTGTAACGTTTAGTTCACTTAATAATAAATTTAATAACGAACAATTTGCAATTTTCTTTTTTGAAATCGGTCAATAAAATTTTCAGCTATCCTGCACAGCAATTTCAAAAATCCTGTTTCAATAAAAAACGCGTTGGAAAAAAGTATCGAAAATTTGAAAATAATGATAAGAAAAACACCATTTAAAGTGCTTACATTTTAATCTGCTATTTCTGCACCATACATTAGTCCTTCCTCTTCTTCATAAGTCAAATTATAAATTCACAAAGAGACTTCCTCAGCGACGCCGTTACCAACCTGCTTCGCTACTCGGAGCAATAGCTTCATTCATTGCCTATATGTAGCACAGAGAGGACACCGAATTTCGCTGTTAAAACTTTTTTAACATATTTTTGAATACATAAGCTGACTATTTATGCAAAAAAAAAAAAACCGATTCAATTTTTTGAACCCCGTAATGTGGTTTCCCCCCTTAAACGTTTATTTCTAATTATGTAAAATTAAAATAAGTTTTTATTGAATATTTTGGATCTAATCAAGATCAATGATTTATAAGTTTTTATTGACTAATTTCGATTTAATGAACTTCAATATCGTTTACATTAAGAGTTATTTTTCTTTGTGTATTTTTAATTCAAAAATCACAAACATAACCTAAAATTTTTTTACCACTACCGTACCCCGAGTTTTCCATGATAGTTATTTCCATTTGTGTCACACATTACATATATCTTTTATATTACAACTAACATCATTTTAATTATATAACCACTATATAAAAATTTATTTATTATATTTTATGTGACTTTTAAATTTTAGGTCAAAAGAAAATCCATATTTTTAATCGAAAGTAAATCACTTATAAAACTTTTTGTGTCGATATATTCATTTCGGCAAGTATATAAAATATTTTTCAGCATTTATTTACGAGTAATTATCATTAAAAGTAATTGTTAAATTATTGACAATAAGCTGAGAATTTTACATTTTGTTAAAAAATGCAGTGCGGAGCAAAACCGGGTACCAAACGGTGGGGCAAAATCGGATATATTTAAATGCATTACACTATATATACATATTTAAATTTTATCTCAAAAGAATCGACATGTGTGTTTTGAAATCGATGTTTAACTTTCGATATATCAATTATTATTTACCATATCGATAAATAAACGATAAAAAATTAATAAAAAATATGAAAAATTTCGTTTTAAATGATTTAACTGCTGTTATTCATTATATTAATATAATATATTTAAATTAAATTTATTGAATATTAATTATTTTATATAATGTAAGTGATATATAATAATAATTGAACAAAAAGTTAAAGAATATTCCATGATTTATATATTTTCTTGATAGTAGGGGAGACCGGGTTTACTTGGCGCACTTTTTACTCCTTGTTGTGTATCTCACTCATTTTTGCTATTTTTTCAAAAAGTTAATGTATAGAAAACTTTTTGTAACATATAAGCTTTAATTTAAAAAAAAAGAAAGTTGAAATATATTTAATACTTTTATTTTTATACCACTTTATTTGAAGCTGTGCAAAGCGCGCCAAGCAACCCCGGCCCGGGGTTGCGTGGCGCACGAGTGAAATTAAAATTAAATTATATGATTTAAAGTTTAAATAATATAAGACTTAACAGTCTTGTACTTTAATTTTACAATAGGATTATTTTAAATTTAAAAATGAGAAAATTTCATTTAAATTAAATGAAATCGTAAAATTACCAAAAAATACTTTTTTTTAATAATAACACTGTGAATATTTAAAAACAATTATTCGGTTAAATTTTTTGAATAGGATTGTTATTGGTATTTATTAATGTGTAAATTTCATATAATTAACTTCATTTTATTAATATTTAACGAAATTTTCAGATAACCGCGCGCCACCTAACCCCGAATGTACTTTTGAAATATTTATTAATTTTTTTATAAAAACTGTTAATATAAATCAAAAAAAAATTTTTGTTTCTTAATAACAAATGTATAGAGCTCAAAACTTAATACATATTTGAGCTCTTGTAAAATTAATTTTTTAAAGAGATATCACAAAAAAATGAAGAGGTTAAAAAATTACTTTGGAGTGCCAAAATCAGTTATTTTAATCTATACTCCACAATAATTAATGAATATTAATGAAATTTTTTACAAACTTACAGTTCATCAAGTACTTTAAGCGCAGAATAAAGAGAAAAATTAATGTAACTTAACACTTTTGAATAAACTCAAGTGCGCCAAACAGCCCCGGTCTCTCCTACCCGGTTTTGCCCCACCATCGGGGTAAAACGGGGTACTTTGCATTTTTTTGAAAAACCTGGTTTAAATTGATCAAAAAAATTTTTTTTCATGCAATCGACCTTATTTTCTCATTCTCTAATGTTTAAGAAAGAATTTTCAACGAGATTTGAACTAATTTATTTGATAGATTCTTTGTAAACCGAGAATTCCAAAAAGGTACCCGGTTTTGCCCCACTCTCCCCTATAGATAAAATTATGGTAAGTTTTACCATTATATATATATGTGAAAGAAGCGACAAAGGAGTTGCGCGCGTCGACGATAAGAATCGTGAAGTACGTCGCTTGTTGTTAATTCTTGCGGGCAAACGCGACGTCCGCTGCTGCCAACAAAACCAAGAGTTGCTTATATACAAACTGAATGTGTATATATATAGTTTGTGTGCCTCTGTATTATTCGATCTGTCAGTCTCCGGAGTCTTAAGACAAATGGAAGTGCCAGAGATCTGACTTTACAATTCCACTCGAAAAGCTATAATTACAAAAGCAAGCGAGAGAGAGAGAGAGAGGCCGAGTTTCCGCTTTAGTCTGTGTGGATATATAGTTAAGGTTTGCGGCGACCGTTGCAAATTGCAAAGAGAGCCAACGATTGACCTGAATTAGGGTCCTTGGCGAAGAAAGGTAATTCCTATTTTCGACCTGCTGACCCTTAACTTCTAGCTCCTTATTGCTGACACTAAATCCAAGTCCGTTACCGTTTACACGAGTACGATCTTAACGATTCCCCTTCCTTTTTCTCTCTCTCTCTCTCTCTTTCTACTTCAATTTGTAAACGTTTCGCTGCTTCGAATTACGCGCCGGACGTTGCGACGATTTATTTTTCTCTTCCCCTCTCGCTATTTTTTTTTGTACCCGTCAACAATTCCAAACGTCCGCTCCAAAAGAAAAAAAAAAGAACGACACCGCTTTTCGCAGAATTGGCCAAAGAAGCAGGGAACTATTCGACTATATACACTCGCTACTTGACTTTTACGGGGTCAATCCATACATTTTTATTGGCATTTTGAAATATGCCTCCATTATTCCAATTCCCCTATATATATATATATATATATATATATATATATATATGAAATACATTTTTCTCATTCAAATATTATAGTGTATATAGTAGTGTGCTCCTCCTATTTCAGGGAAACTGTTGACTTGCTTCATAACTTATTGATGGTTACTAAAAGGTTATTGATTGCTTTACAAGGCAATTGAATTGTGAGGAAAATATTGTACGAACATAATTTATTGTGAATGAGGTGGAGAAAGAAAAAAAAAAGAACGAGAGAGAGAGAGAGTTTGAATTAAATTAGTGGAAAGAATGTTTTGATGTTTTATTGAAGTGATCGTCAAATTGGCTCCCTGGTGAGGATGTATATATAAGAATTATAGATTGTGTTTGCGTTGATGGGGAGGAGCAGTATATAGGCAGAAGCGATTGAGATAAAAAAAGGATAAATCTTTACTTTTTTGATATTTTATTTAAGTTTCTTGTTAGGGTTTCGAGGCTATAGTTAAAAGGTTCTTAGTATTTTGTGAAAAAATCTTTAACGAAATTTTGGTGCGTTCTGCCGTCTGTCTGTATCGTTAGACCTTAACCATTTTGGTGATTTCCTAGAATAATAAGTCCGAAGTTTCTAAAAAAATTTTTTAGATTCGCAAAAAAAAATATAAAGTAACTTTTACTGTATTTACAAAGTAAAACTTAAATTATCCGAAACTTCTGCGCATTTATGGTATAACTTTTGCTTTGGTAATAGAAAAAATTACTACTAAAATATAGCAAAATTTACTCCGGAAATAGTAGTTTTTACTATTGTATTTACGGAGCAAAACTTGTCAGAAATGAGCAGAAGTTGTAAAATAATATTTTAAGGTTGTAAAATAACTTTTTAAAGTTGTATACAAGGGTATTTGGGGTCGCTGGTCACGAATATGACATTAATTTTTCGAAATTCAAAATGGCGGATACAAAATGGCGGACTATTTTTTAAAAATTAATCAGATTTGCTTGAAAACTGCTACTCGGGGGTTTTTGGGGTCGCTGATTACGAATCCGACGTCAGTTTTTCAAAATTCAAAATGGCGGATCCAATATGGCGGACATAATTGTTTTTTGTATATGCTTCTGTAATTTTCGTTGATTCTGGAATACAATTTTAAAAACTTCAGAATAAATTAGATAAATAACAAAATCTAAGTTTATGTAACAAACAATTTAAATTATTTCAGAAAACATGAAAAAAATAATTTTATAAAAAAAAATTTTATATCACTATAACATTTACAGTTGAATAATCCCCGGTGTCAAGAATAACAACATTTGATTTTAACATGTCTGTCATTTCTTAAGTTGTGTTATTTTTTTCATAAATCATGTACATATATATATATATATATTTAAAAAAAAGGAAAACAGAAGCGTTGGCGTGTTTTAACAACCGTTCGGCTGTTCAAAGTGTTTACTTTACGAAATTGTTTGAAGAGTCACACTGGTTGGTGAGGTTTCTCTGTGTATGTATATATGTGAGTGACTGACAAAGGGGCAGATCACTTATTTTTACGTTGAGTAATTCGAAATAGATACATCTTAAACATGTCAGTCAAAAAGCACTTGAAAAAGAGACAGAGACATCTATAGAGGAAGTGGGCGATTATTATAGCTTCGAGATATACATAATTTCCTGCTTTCTTTTGAATATTGGATCCAACCCCCGCATCAAATGACACATAAAATCCAGATGAGACATTATATATCACAAAACATTTATTTAGTACATATCATATACATATATATATGAAATATCCGAAAAATTTATTTTTCTTTTAGTGTTTTTTTAGTATCTTATTATCATAAATCACTTTTTCTTTCGTATACACGCAAAAATATATGATCTCAAGGGACAGAGTGAGAGAGAGAGAGAGAGAGCGAGAGAAAAAAAAGAGGCGTTTTACGAAATGAAAAAGTGCCACGTGTTTTTATATTTTTGTCTATGAAGAAAAACAGTGGCATTTTGAAATATGACACGCGCACGTGTTTTTCTGGTGTTTGTGCAGACTTGCCCATAAGATATCTTTTCACGTCTCAAAACAACAGTCATTTAACTGCAACAACAGTAGACGAAGCCATATACGATAAACAATGTTCCATAACCTATTACAAAATCCCAAGAAACGTTCAAGTCTGCCAAAATGCTCATAAAGTCGATTTTTAAAAAGAAATTTTTTTTTAGGTATCTGCAAAAATATTAAAAATTTTAAATTCAAAATTTTTACATTTCTTTAGCATCAATATCACTACAATTTTAGCGAATTTAAAAAAAAAATCCGAGAAATACCTTAAATTTTAGAAGAAGATAAATATTTCAGTACCCCTTGATATTACGTCCCTGAATTACTAATTAAGGTTAGTTTCCTGTTTTGTTTTAACAGCTGAAAGGGCTGAAAGTATTGTATCATTAAAAGTCTCTTTTTGCCTTTAAAATAATTTTGTGATCACTTCAAGTACGCACTGAAAAAAAAATTTGATTCAAATATTCCGTTATGTTGACTATTATCAAAATAAATATTTATTTGAACCAAATAAATATTAATTTGAATTAAATCAACTGTATTTGATTTAATAATTTCTATATTTTTAAAACAAATACCATTTAATTGACTCAAATAATAATTATTTGATACCTATAAATAAATATTTTTGACGCGTCACGAAGAAAGGGACCTTAGAAGCAAAAAATTATAGGTTATATTTCAAAATTTTTAAGTGAAAATTCTTTTAAAAAAATCAACTCCTAATGCAATACAATGATGATTAAGTATTCATTATATCTAAACAATAAAAATCCCTTTTTTATATTACAGAAACAAAAGGAAACTTTTAAGATAAAACTGTCGTAAACATAACCTATAATTCGTTTGCTTTTAAGGTCCCTTTCTTCGCGACGCGTCACAAAATGTTTTAAGTAACTAGAAATTTGATTTCTTTTATTAATTTTTATTTATTGGCATCAAATATAATTAAAAAACATATATTTGATTCAAATAAGCGATTATTTAAATCAAATATATATATTTTTTTAATTATATTAGATATGCCAGTAAATAAAAATTAATAAAAGAAATCGAATTTCTAGTTACTTAAAAACAAAAATTTCTTCCTCAAAAATATTCTGATGGAAAATCACTCATATGTATAGCTAAAAAGAAAAATGACGGTACACTTTAATGATTTAGTTAAAAGCACGCGGCTTTTCAAAAATCTATATAAAGTGACTGCTGGACGCACGCCACCTGCTACACACTATGTCAGCCAGCCACGCAATGATTTATGAAGTGACAAAATTCCAATTCGCCAAAAATCGCGATTACGGGATATGCAGAATCACATTTTAATGGACAGAGAGAGAGAGAGAGAGGGGGGGGATCTATCATAAATCAAGCGAAATGCACAATGGAAATTGAGTTTGTTATTGTTAAAGCCACATGAGTAATCAAAATGTTAAAATCCATATTTTAGTTGACATATATTTCAAAATTTTAGATTGTACAATAAAACTTGTAAATTGTACAATTTACATTTTGACAGTATATAGACAATCCAATTTTTTATATGCGGTACAAACATATTGTATTTAGATATATATGGTGCTAACTTGTAAATAGAATAATTTACATTTTTTAGTATGGTAAAATTTATATTTTAAATAGTATAATTAAAATATTATGTGCGATGTCTATCAAAATTATATATAGTTTAAAGACGAACATAACCTTAAAGTTTAAAATAACCTAAAATATGAAAGAAGCAGGCGCATGGCGCCTCCACTGCAGGATTTCGTGGCCGGCTAAGGCTAATGTTTACCATATGGTAACGGTTGTTTATGGTAACGCTTACTATGAAAACGATTGCCGTGGTAACAGTTGCTATGGAAACTGTTACCATGGCAACCATACGAGTCAAAAACATACGTTAAAATAAACAATAAAGGTCGTATGTTAAAAATGTTTTAACATATAGGTTAAAACGTACATAACCTCAAAATTGAAGGTCGTGAATATAGCTGCAAGTCCAAGTGACCGTTACTGAATAATGATGTGAACATTAGCTGCAAGTCTATAATGGGTTTGACTAACCTAACCTCAAAATTGAAGGTCATGAGTCAAAAGTAAATTCAAAATAACGGGTCATATAGGTCAAACATAACCTTAAAATTTAAGATCATAAGCTTAGATTTCGCAAAGTTTGAGGCTATATATGCGTCTATAAAGGTCGTAACGCAACATAATCTCAAAATCAAAGATAATTTGTTTGCAACAAATAAATTTTCTTTTTATCAAAAAAAAATTTGTCAAAGAAATTGATTTATTTGAATTATGGCAATCAGAAGATTGGTGCGCGAAATATATATAATATTTCAATCAAAAATTAATCAACAAAAAATAAAAAATGTAAATAAAAGAAATATATATGTAAAGAAAAAGAAATAATTTATTCCTAAAATTACACAATAGGTCTGCGGTCACATAAATGTTAATTAATTATATATACGGACAAAATTCATAAAACATTAGGCATACAACTTTTTTTTTTTTTTTTTTTTGTCATGCCTATATCTTTTAAATGAAATCTTAATGTATATGATTTCGGCTACGTTTTCCGGTGAGAACATTATCATTTTAAACACAGGCGGTATATAACAAGTTCTCTGAACTCTCTGGACTTGAAATGAATTCACTTGGTACTCCGGGTGTATAGCCTTTAAAACGGACGTGAAAAGCAGCTTATACAGTCGACGATACTATTCAATGGGTGACATTTGCATGAAAACAGCTATGGCGCATTATTGTCCTGTGACATCCGGTTTTTTTATATATACATATATATATATATATATACATATATATATATATATATATATATATATAAATATACATAGTGCCCCGATCATTAGCGTACCAGATCCTTTTTTGATAAGGTGTTTAAATCTCAAACTTCCCTCTCCATTCTCGCTCCATTCCCATAGCATGTGTGAATAATCTGTGACAAAAAAAATATTATCAGTAAATCGGTCATTCATCTGAAAAACGCTATTATTCTGTTTCGACTTCTTTTTTTACATATATATTGTCAGAAATAATTTTTTTGAAATAAAATGCTGGGGTGAATATGAAATTTTTTTAAAGCAATTATCACATTATATACACTCGGAGAATAAATAATTTGTTTGAAACAACCAAATTTTCGTTGAATCAACCAAATAAATGCATTTGCTATAGGGGAGACCGAGGAGGAAAGTAACAGAGGAGGAAAGTAACAAAGCTTATAACTTTTAAACAAATTATCGGATAGACATGGTTGAAACATATTTTTAGTCAGCACTGTTCCCCCTTCCTCCTCCATAGTGTGTCCGAGCCTGACAGGAAAGGTTAGGTCTGATTCCGGTGTGACGTGCAGAAAAAACGTCAAAAGTAAGTTTTCGTTCAAATTTTCAAAGTCTCGTATTTCTTTAATTTTATTGTTTTTCAAAATGTGCCTTTCGTTATTTTGTAGCCTTATTATCTGTCTTTAAGTTGTGCTTAAACAAACAATTTAACATTTGTGTAGTTTTAACTTTTTTGTTGACATACAAGAAAAAAGCGACCGAGGAGGAAAGTAACAAGCTACTTTTCTCCTGTTGTCGATATTGTCCATGTTTTAACTAATGATTGAAGCAAATCGTATTTAATTTTACGAATAACAGAGATTTATTTAAGAAAAACCTGTGATCTAGGTAAGCATAAAATATCTTTAAGAAAAAAATGAGCTAAATTCATAAAATGTTCGAAATATGTGCTAAATATGTCCCAAATATGTGCCAAATAAGTATAAAGTGTACTTAAACTTTTATGTGTTCCTAATAAAAATATTTCTAATTAATAATAGTCATTAGTCTAAAGAATTTTACATAATTTTATACTGTTACTTTCCTCCTAGGAGCTTGTTACTTTCCTCCTCGGGGGTCAGGAGGAAAGTAACAGATGAAGAGCTTGCGTAAAAGTTATACTGTGAACAGTCAACTTATTATAAATGTTTAATTCAAATTTTATTTAAAAGGTGAATGTCCAAGCTTTCATTTAATATATTGGACAAATTTATCCGACAAATATTTTTAATGCTAGCATAAAAAAACTGATTTTTGTTACTTTCCTCCTCGGTTTCCCCTACACCCAGCAAAAAGATTGCTTTGATTCAAAGAAATCAATTTCTTTGACAAATTTTTCTTTGATACAAAGAAAATTTATTTGATTCAAACAAATTATATCTTTGATTAAAAAAAAAATTATCTTCGTTTCAAAAATTTTTTTTATCTAATTCAAATAAATGGTTCTTTGATCCTATATCAATGTTAGAAATTCTTTGATTTTATGCTTAAATTTCTTTCATTTAAAAAAAAATTTCTTTTGAATCAAAGAAATTTTTTTTAAAACTAAACAGTTTTTTTTTGTTTCAAAGAAAATTTTATTTTGAATGAAAGAAAACAAGTTAAATAAATTGATTTCTTTAAATCAAAGAAATTCTTTCTTTGGGTTATAAATAAACCGTTTGGTTGATTCAAATAAATTATTCAATCGACTAATTTTATTTAAATGAACCAAATGATTTATTGCATTTTACTAAATTTTAATCTTAATTAAAACCAAAAAGTTTATTCCTTATAAGTAAAATATTTCATTGATTCAAATAAATTATTTTATCGAGCGTATTTGGTTACTATATTTAAATACATTTTTTGATTAAGTTAATTATTTATTTTTTCCGAATGTCTTAATATAATATTTTATACGAATTTTTTAGTTAACAAAATTTTTAAGATATCGAATTTTTTGTTTGGCAAAATTTTTTATTTTACAGCTATTTTCTTTAAATTACTTTTTATTTATAAGAATTTTAATTTAAACGAATTTTAATTTAATTAGAATTCTGATTCAATCGAATTTTATGTGATTCGAATAATTAAATAACAAATTCATAATTCACCGAATTTTAATTTGTCCGAATTTTTATTTGTACAAAATTACAAATGCGTCCGAACAAGCAATCCACAAAAAGTTTTCGGCTTAATTTTTAAAATTAACAATGCTTATATTAATTTCTAATTGGTCAGTTTAAAAAATTACGCCGAAATCTTTTTGTCGATTGTTTTTTCGGACATTTGTAATTTCGGATAAATGAAAATTCGGCGACTTAAAAATTTTATCAATTAAAAATTCGTACAAATATAAAAATTCTGACAAATCAAAATTCCGTGAATTGAAATTTTTGTAAAAATTAAAATTTTTAAATGACAGAAATTCTAAATCAATGAATTTTTAATTGATGGAATTTTTAAGACGCCGAATTTTCATTTGTCCAAAATTATAAATGTCCGAATAAACAATGGACAGAAAGATTTCGGCGCCATTTTTAAAATTGACTAATTAGAAATTATCAAGTAAATCATGATTGGTAAATTTTCAAAAATTGCGCCGAAATCTTTCTGTCGATTGTTTGTTCGGTCATTTGTAATTTCGGACAAATGAAAATTCGGCGTCTTAAAAATTTTATCAATTAAAAATTCGTACAAATAAATATTCTGACAAACAAAAATTCGGTAGCCTATTGCTACTTAACTCTTGATTAATAAATCCCTGGTTTACAAGATTATGTGACATATATGTGTAAATTGATAATTATTTTTAAATTGCCATTATGATCATCGACTTTTGTTTTAATTTATTGATCAGAAAGTTAAGGTATATATATACATATAATATTAATAAATGACAGGTGTCATAAATTATATCAACAGCCACGACTAATTGACTTTGAGGTCCACACGACACGCGTGACTTGTGTATGATAGTAAAGAGGTTACCTGTTGGGCGGGACTCCCACGCAAAGTGAAAAGGGAGAGAGAGAGAGAGAGAGAGGGGGGGGGCGAACAGGTGATTATTTATAAATGCCTCTCAGTAAAAAAAAAAAATAAACCCCTATATATAATATACACTTGCACATACATATAACGCACCGCAGGTGTGAGTGTCAGCTCAAGTGTCTTTTTGTCTTCATTTAATGTGTCCCCTCCCCCTTCCTTTACCCCTCGTCATGAGTAAGCATATACCGACAGGATATGGTCTTTAGAAGCGAGAAACCTCTTTCTCTAGGAGCGCATTTCCGCTTTTTATACTTACTTAAATGGACATATAACATTGCTTTTGTAATATTAAAAGGAAGTCGTGAACAGAATCTAATACCGCAATCACTATTTATCATTCTGTTCCTTTTTTTTTCCTAATCAACTTATTCTTATTCTCAGAGAAGCGTAATTAATTGGGAATATAAAATAGCGCGCACCAATCAAAAATATTTTACCCCTACTCTTTGTGTTGCGCGCATAGAATAGTAGAAAGGAAGTAAGGAGCGCTCCAATAAAAAATACTTCATCTCTTCTCTTTATGTTGCACGCGCAAAAAAGTAGAAGAGCGATCCAATAAAAAATACTTCATCCCTACTCTTTATGTTGCGCGCGCAGCAAATAAAATAAAAATTTAAAATTGAGACCAATTAAAATTCGGTGAATTGTGAATTTCTGTCATTGAAAAATTCGAATCACATAAAATTCGATTGAATGAGAATTCTAATTAAATTAAAATTCTTTAAAATTAAAACTCATGTAAAGAAAATGACTGTAAAATAAAAATTCAGACAAACAAAAAAAATTCGGTAGTTAAAAAATTGATATAAAAAGAAAAATCTGTCAAATTTTAATTTGAAAATTCGTCTAAAAAACAATTATTTCCAATAATTAATAATTATATGTTAAAATAAAAATTCTAACTAAAGATTTTTTTAAGATAATCACGTGCCCTAACGTAATATTGCATAAACTAACTTAACCAAAAAATGTACTTAAATGAACCAAATACGTTCGATTAAATAATTTATTTGAATCAAATATATATTTTAGAGGAATAAACTTTTTGTTTCGATTGAAATTAAAAATTTCTTTTAAACGTAGATAATTTTTTTTTTTTTTTTGACTCATATATAATTGTTTGAAATAAATAAATTTTCTTTGTATCAATAATAATATTCATTCTTACACAGAAAAAACCTAATCTCAAATTGAGTACAAAATTTATACTCAATTTGATACGCATCAAAAATGAGACAGGCAGATGACGCCACGTTCTATGTCATTTAACATGAATTCATTTTGAGATACAACAAATATGAGTCAAACTTTTTTCTGTGTATTCTTTATGTTACGCGCAGGAAAATAGAAGGAGCCCAGATAGCACGGAAACTTGCAGCAAGCTTGTCAAGCTTTCTGCGCAAGCTTGCTGTAAGCTTTCCAGGAAAGGTTGCTGCAATCTTGCCATGAAAGATTGCTACAAGCATACTAAGAATGATTGCGGCAAGCTTGCCGTGAAAGATTGCTGTAAGCTTGCTACGTAAAGTTGCAGGAGAATTTCAACAAGCTTCTGGAAAGGTTGCTGCAAGCTTGCTGCAATTTTTAAAAAATACATTTTAAATTTTAAAAAAATTTATTGGTTTTTTTTAAATTTGAAAATCCTTGTGACGTTTATTATTATTAATTATGTCCTGTTTATTTTTATTTGGAAACTTAACGAGAAAATTTTCGAAACAAATTTGAGGGGACTGGGAATTGAACCCGGGTTCGACAGACACTAACCAAAGACCCTAACCGCGAGAACCTACTCGACCAACTATCAAAGAATAAAAAAATCTTGTTCTTAACCCTCGACTGTTTTTATGAGTTGAAAAAGAGTTGAAAAACGAGGATTAAGAGCAAGATTTTTTTATTCTCTGATAGTTGCTCGAGTAGGTCCTTGGTTAGGGTCTTTGGTTAGTGTCTGTCGAACCCGGGTTCAATTCCCAGTCCCCTCAAATTTGTTTTGAAAATTTTCTCGTTAAGTTTCCAAATAAAAATAAACAGGACATAATTAATAATAATAAACGTCACAAGGATATTCAAATTTAAAAAAAACCAATAATTTTTTTTTAAATGTAAAATGTATTTTTTAAAAATTGTAGCAAGCTTGCAGCAACCTTTCCAGAAGCTTGTTGAAATTCTCCTGCAACTTTACGTAGCAAGCTTACAGCAATCTTTCACGGCAAGCTTGCCGCAATCATTCTTAGTATGCTTGTAGCAATCTTTCATGGCAAGATTGCAGCAACCTTTCCTGGAAAGCTTACAGCAAGCTTTCACGGCAAGCTTGCCCTGGGTGGGACATTTCGCTAGCTCAGACAAGCTTGCAGCAAGCTTGCGCGGCAAGCTTGACAAGCTTGCACGGTGAACTTGCCGCAAGCTTGCTGCAAGTTTCCGTGCTATCTGGGAGGTATAGAAGCGCTCCAATTAAAAAGTACTTCATCCCCACTGATTTTGCGCGCGCAGGATAATAAAAATTACAAGCGCTCCAATTGCAGAGATTCTATAATTTTCAACTGTTGCGCGCACAATATTTTTAATTCTCGATTTAAAAAATAATAAAAACAATAATATGCTAGTTAAGATTGATGTTTTTTTTTCTTTTAGGTGGAGAAATTGGTAATTAAATTGTAAGGCAAAATGTTCTCAAGTGTGGAAAATAAAATTTGGCAACGACTATATGTGAGAAAATATGCGCGCGAGTTTTGAGAGGAAAGAGAGGGTTAAGATTGCATGTGTGTGCGTGTGTGTGGCCTGAATTCTGACGGCGTCGAGTGACGTTCGTCGTCCTTTTGCAGTGCGCGACAACTCGAATGGAGTGACAGGCGTGAGGAGTGAGAATGGCAATTTCGCAGCGTGTTCCAATGTCGACACGCCATGACTACAGTTGTCTTCTTCGTTCTCGTGTGGCATTGCATACACACAGTGTCGTGTATATATAAGAGAGAAAATGCTCGCCGCAGTAACAAAAGATATATAGAACATGACGAGGTTGAAGTACACGGCCTGCGGGATGTACAAAATACTGAAATATTGTTCTATCTTCCTAATAACTTCACAAAACTCTCGCGTTACTTCTTAACATAGAAGTTTATAGAAACTGACATAATTTTTAGGTTATGTTAGTCGTTTTTAACCTTAAACTCAGCGTTCTCTTAGTCTATGGTCTTAAAATTTTTATATATATAATTTTGAGGTTATGTTTTCAGGTTTGTTAGTATTTTGACCCTGAATATTGACAGGTCATAAGTTAAGAGACCACTGAGTTTGAGATTAAAACATAACCTCAAAATTAGGTTCAATAAGTTCTGAGTCAAAATACTAACAATCCAAAATTTTAGCCATTTGCCTTAGAAATAGATCAAATTTTTGAGGTTATGTTAGGCGATTTTAACCTCAAACCGACACCTAGAAAAAAGATTTCTTTGATTCAAAGAAAATTTTATTTTAAAGAAGGAAAACAAGTCAAAGAAATTGGTTTCTTTAAATCAAATAAATCTTTTCTCTAAGTGAAGCGGCGTCTTCACCTATATAGAAATTAATCTAATTTTGAGGTTATGTTAGCCGATTTTAATCTTAAACCCAGCTCCTATGTCCTTAACATTTGACCTTAAATTATGAGGTTATGTTTGCCTCTTGATCGCTTACTTATCATCTAATTTTAAGGTTAAGTTTTCACGTTTGTTTAGTATTCTGTCCTTGAACATTGACAGGTTATAAGTCAAGCAAACAGTTCTTATATTAAGAAATTAAAATCAGTAAACATAACCTTAAAATTGGGTCACAACTCAGAGCTAAAAACTAAAATGCGAACATAACCTCAAAAATTCAAGATCTAGGGGCGGTTGGCGCCACATCTCAGCATACCTTATCGCACCTTTCAACCAACATCTGCTATTAAGACGTTTAATTAACTCCATTGTAAATTTCCCTCTCTTTCTCTTTCTCTCATCTTCAGCGTACCGACACACTCTAAATTTTACTATATATATATATTTGACATTTATCTTGATTCTAATTTAATGCAAATCTCTTTTTTATGTTAATTTTTTTACCATTAAAAATACATATATTTATATATATGGACCCTTTAAAACTTTGGTGACTTATGAAATACACTTTTTTTTTGCCATTAAAAGTATTTTATTTATCATACTAATTGATTCTTATGAATTACAATCTTTTTTGTGAATTATGAGAATTTTAAAACCAATTTATACGAATTGATGATAAAAACTATTTTTCAATTTTAGTCATAGCTGTATAATTATTTTGACAACACTTTGGATAAAATTTTAATATTAAAATTCAAATTACAATATAATTAGTGGCAGATGTATATATATGATTATGTTAATTTTCTATCTCCTGTGAAAAAAAGTGTGCCTGATGAGATATTGTCCAGTTTTCCCCATCTTGCTTAGGCCAGGCTCACACAAGTTTTCCAAAATTTGAAGAAAAAGTAAATAAATGCAATTTAAAAATAAAAAAAATTAATTTAAAAAAGTAATTTTCATACTAGGAAAACTGACGAGGCCCTTAACAAACTCTTATTTTTTAACTAGGAAAATAAGCTTTGCGATTTTTACAAGAATAAGATTAAAAATTTTCATTCTTCTTATACTTTGGACCATAAGTCTATAGAAAAAAAAATTTAAACAGAAATATATCCAACGTTTATTTTTATTTGTATAAGGAAACAAAACCTATATACAGTAGAAATTGTTCGTTAAAAATAAATATTTATATATATATATATATATATATATACACTTTTCCTCTGACTTGTTCTTTTGAAGCGTTATTAAATCTGACAGGCATTAAAAAAGCTCTTGTGTGTGCACGAGGGAAAAAAAACCTCGCACTCGCGCGTAGAAACCACAAATTCAAAAGAAAGTGTCAGGTGCAATGATTTGGCATGGTGACTTGTCGGTTGACAAATATTTTGTCACCATCGGTTCCATACACAGACACACAGTGAATGACTATTTCTTTTTTCTATTTTCATGTAAATTGACATTTACTATATGAAACCGTGTATAGAAGTTAAATTTTTAAAGAAAATCCTCAGCGTTACTAACGTCGTCTCTATATAACTTTTTTTCAAAAACATTATAATACACATATATATATATTCATTCATATTTCTTCACAGAAAGACGAAAAATCTAATGGAAATTTTTCATTCTAGTTATTTTAAAACAATTTTTTAAATATAGAATTTTAAAATTCTTTTACTAATAATAAAAACAATTAATTTTTTCTTCTTCTAATAATAATAATATAAATAATAATAATAATAATAATAATAATAATAATAACCACAAATAATATATTAACTAGATTTAAAAAAGGACTCTAATCTGGGTCTGCCTAGTTTTCCTAGTTTGAAGAAATATAAATTAAAAATGGTTTGAAACATTATAACAGCCTTGTTGGACGCCAGTCAGTTTCTCTCACGAGAACTACACTAAAAATAGGGAAAACTGGGCGGTGCCCTATCAAGCCTCTCATTTTAATTTCTGTCTGTAATTTAGGTGTTTAAACAGAATTCCCGACCAAAACCCCAAAAATGGTAGTCACTAGGTTTAAAATAAGGCGCTGATTAGGACCTTCCTAGTTTTCCTAATTTGAAAACATGTAAATAAATTAAATTTATAAAATTACCTTTTGTAATAAAGTTATTTACAATTAAATCCAATCACGGGGTAAATATAGAAATACTTGAAGGGGCCCTGATTAGTTTTCTCCTAGTAGGGAATTAATTCGAAACAGCGTTACAACCTCGTCGGGCGCTAGTTACTTTTTCTGCAGAGGACCACACAAGCGATAAGTAAAACTAGCCAGTACCTCATCAAGCCCACAAAAAGGTAGTACCTAGTTTTAAAAATAGGCTCTGGTTAGGGCCTCGATAGATTTCTTAGTTTTGAATAATTTCAAATATATTATAATTATTACTTTTCTTATTTTAGAAAATTGATTCGTAACAACGTTAAAGCCTTGTCGGGCGCTAGTCAGTTTCGCTTACAAAAGCCTCAGTAGAAATGGGAAAAACTGGTGAGTACCTCATTAAGTCCATATTTCAATTTCTGCTCGATTATTATTTTTTAATTTTAGTTGTTTAAATAGAATTCTTGACCAAAAACCAAAAAATGATAGTCACTAGTTTTAAAATAAGGCCCTGGTTAGGGCCCTCCTAGTTTTCCTAATTTGAAAAAATGTATTATAAAATTTGAAATATAATCTTTTATAAGGCAGTTATTTACAATAAAAGTAAATTACTATTGGTATATTCTAGTACATTTGAATTATTTTTCATTATGGAATAATTTATAATATTTTTTTGTTTTGCAACAAACAGAATTGTCAATTAAATATAATTTTATAAAATTAATAATAATCGATCGAAATAATGTTTTCACACGAAAACAATATAATGTTATTAAATTAATTATGTTCAGTACTGATATTTTCAACGCGCGTGAATTAACAATCTAAATGTCAGACGTGTGTAATTAATTATAATCAAAGATTTATTATTTTGCAAGAGTATATAAGATAAATTTTTTCCCATTTATAATCATTATATTAGTTTCATTATACGAAGAATTTTCATTTAATTAAAATATGACATAATCTCTGATATATTGACAATTTTGGACAAATGAAAATTAGGCGTCTTAAAAATTCTATCAATATTAAAAATTCGTGCAAATAAAAATTTAGACAAAATTAAAATTCATCGAATTAGAATTTGTGTAAAATTTCGAATTTTTAAATAACAGAAATTCTAATTCACCGAATTTTAGTTTGTCCGAATTTTTAATTGATGTAATTTTTAAGACGCCAAATTTTCATTTGTCCAAAATTACAAATGTCCGAACAAACAATCGACAAAAAGATTATGGGGCAATTTTTGAAAATTATCAAGAAAATCGTAATTGGACAATTTTTAAAAATTGTGCCGAAATCTTTTTCTCGATCGTTTTGTTCGGACATTTTTAATTTCGGACAAATGAAAATTCGGCGTCTTGAAAATTCCATCAATTAAAAAATCGGAAAAATTAAAATTCGGTGAATTAGAATTTCTGTTATTTAAAAATTTCCATTTGTACCGAAATTCTATATAATTCACTGTATACTTTAATTTGTTCAAATTTTTATTTGTATGAATTTTTAATTGATAGAATTTTTAAAACGCCAAATTTTCATTTATTCGAAATTATAAATGTCCGAATAAACAATCGACAGAAAGATTTCGTCGCAATTTTTGAATATTGATCGCAATCGCACGATTTTCTTGATAATTTTTAATTGGTCAATATTCAAAAATTGCGCCGAAATCTTTCCCTCCATTGTTTGTTCGGACATTTATAATTTTGGACAAATGAAAATTCGTCGTCTTAAAAATTCTATCAATTAAAAATTCGGACAAATTAAAATTCGGTGATATTGAATTTCTATCATTTAAAAATTAAAATTATTCATATTTTTGCTATTGGATCAATTGAGAAATTTTGCCGCGTATTTATAATTTTTGTTGCAAAGTTTATTTTTGATATTTTTTTCCTCATTAAAATGACATCAACTTTGTAAAATCGAAGCTTATACCCCACTTGGAAAGATTCCCCGGAAAGTGCCCCTTGGAGGTTGTATCAGAATTCCGTCGGAACTTTCAACGTAATTCCGTCGGAATTCCATCGGAGTTTCAAAGAATTTCCGTTGGGATTCCGACGGAGTTCCAACGGAATTCCGATTATTTTTTTTTCAAAATTTTTAGAGCCCTAATTTCGTTGGAATTCCGTCGGAATCCCATCGGAAATTCTTTGGAACTCCGATGAAATTCCAATTAATTATTTTCAAAAATTTTAGAGCCCTAATTTCCTTGGAATTCCGTCGGAAACCCATCGGAACTCCGTCGGAATCCCATCGGAAATTCTTTGGAACTGCGATGGAATTCCAATTAATTATTTTCAAAATTTTTAGAGCCCTAATTTCGTTGGAATTCCGTCGGAATCCCATCGGAAATTCTTTGGAACTCCGATGAAATTCCAATTAATTATTTTCAAAATGTTTGGAGCCCTAATTTCATTGGAATTCCGTCGGAAACCCATCGGAACTGCGTCGGAATCCCATCGGAAATTCTTTGGAACTCCGATGGAATTCCGACTGAATTACGTTGGAAGTTCGCAGCGGAATTCTGATAGAACCTCCAGGGGGCACTTTCCGGGGAATCTTGCCAACTGGGACATTAAAATCATTTAGAAATTATTATTATATATATGTATATGACATTCTCTTTTTGAAAACATGCTACCGAATCAATAAACAACAACTCTCAGAGGGAGTGAGAAGAAAAAAAAAATTCTCGTCTCGCAGCAGGAATCAGGTCGGCGATCGTATAATTCTGTCAGCCATTAATAATAACTAGCATTAATGAAACGAATTGCATATATATATATATATATATATATATATATATATATATATATATATATATATATATATTCTTTAGAGGCATCGAGCGTTAATTATATATGCAGGGATAAAATAACGCCAATCGCGTCATAAAACCGAGTGTATATATATATATACGTATATAAAAGAAGAGGTGAAAAAGATCTCTTAGAAGAGTTCTGTGTGTATGCGTATCACTATACCAGTGTATATAAAATACGGCAAGTATTAAAACTCTACTTACCTGGACATTAAGGTTCCTTTCAGCACATCGTCAAAAACTATATACACGAGATCTCAGAGAGTTTATGTTCCAGAAATAACTGTCATTTGCCAGAATTAAGATGAAAAGAAAAAAAGAAAAAAATTTTTTTTTTCTGCCAAATTACTATCCGTCTCGGTAAAGAAACAAAATTACTGACTCGAGACTATTTATATTTTTCGTGATAAGAATAATATATTTTTCTCTATAATTTTTTATTATATTTATTCTTTTTTTTGCGTAATATTTATTACTATTTATTTTATATTAAAAAAAGTAAACGTAATTTAACATTTCCGTTTACAAAATTGGTACAATTTTTTCTATTTAAAATTGGGCCTTGACTAGTGTGTCGCTAGGTTTCCTAGTTTGGAAAAAAACGTAAAAATGAAGTTATTTAAATTAGATATAAAGGTTATTTGTAAAAATGTTAGTTACTAAAAGAAATCTTTGTAAAGGAGTTTTAATATTTTGGAAAAATTGAAATGTGGATCTGATGAGGCACTTTCTAGTTTTCCCTATATCTCTGGTGTAGCCCTTGTCAAAGGTACTCATTAGCGCCCAACAGGTCTGTTACACTGTTTTGAACCTATTTCATAATGAAAAAACTAGTCAGGGCGTTGTCAGGTTTTCCTATTACTATTCAGGGCAAGCACCCCCGGAATAAGAAAATGATTAAAATATTTGTATACAATGATTTAATTTTTTAGTATCTTTTTCAAGAAGTGTTAATTTTGATAACTTAATTTATTTACACATTTTTTAAATTAGGAAAACTGGTGAGTTCCTAACTAGAGCCTTATTTTAAAATTTAATAACGTATTTTGAGTTTTGGTTGGAATTTATTATTAAATTCTCAGAATAAAAATTTTTTTATTGAAATAGAAGTATAAAGAATTTTTTTAGTTGTAAACAGCATTTTATTAATTTAGGAAAGCTGGCGAGGACTTGGTCGTAGCCCTATTTTGAATACTGCAAGTTTTGGGATAATTTCTGCAAAAGAAATTATTTTTATTTTAGGGAGTTAATCAGAAATTTCGGGCTAAAATCCTAGTAGCCTTGACGGGGGCTAATTAGATTCCCTGGACACTAGAGATAGGGAAAACTGGACAGTACCTCATCAAGCACATTTTTTTAATTTTGCGAGAGTAATTTTTTTTATTTTTGGTGTTTAACTAGAAATTCCGATTGAAAAATCCAAAAAGGGTAGTCACTAGTTTCAAAATAGGGCTCTGATAAGGACCCAACTAGTTTTCCTAGTTAGGCAAAATTAAAATAAATTAAGTTTTTAAAATTATTTTTTGTAATAAAGTTTCTAAAACTTAAAGCTAATAATGGAGTGATTATAGGAAAACTGAAAGGGCATTGACTAGTTTCTTCCTAGTGAGAAATTGATGCAAAACAGCGTTACTTCCATGTCGGGCACTAGATAGTTTTCCTTAAGACAACATTAAAAATAGGGAAAACTAGACAGTACCCCATAAATTCCACAAAAGTAAATCACTAGTTTTAAAAATAGAGCTCTACTTAGGGCGTGGATAGTTTTCTTAGTTTGAAAAAATTGTAAATAAATAATTATGATTACTTTTTTTTAGAAAATTGACTCGGAAAAGCGTTACAGCCTTGTCGGGCGCTATGCAGTTTCTCCTACGAAGGCCTCATTAGAAATCGGGAAAACTGGTGAGTACCCCATCAAGTTTACATTACATTTTCTAAACGAAAATAATAATTAAATAATTTATATAAATTTTACACTTAAATTTTCATTTCACTATAAAAAATCAAACTGGGAATGATTGACTATATAGACAAACGTTTGCACTCAAGATGAACTATATTATATTGTCTATATTTTGAAAAGAAAATTTAGTGATAAAAGTAAAAAGACCGTGTGCGGTGGACCGCGATTCTGGCATTGCATATATGCAAAACCAGTTGAACAGCACGAAAAACTTTATTTTATTTATTTTATTTATTTATTTTTTTTTTTTTTTGTCGACAGACATAAAGCATCGCATTTCGTGCCGAGCATAAAATATCTTTATTATACAAAATACATGCAAATTACCTTATTTACGATTATGGTCGCTAATTATATTGCGTGCTTATACAAAATGTCAACGTGGCCGAAGCACCAATGTGAAATACGTTTTCCTCTTTATGAGGCAGACTCAATGCCTCGAAGGCAAAATGCGCGGGCATAAAATATATATTACTTGACTTAACGATCGCAAAATGCCGATAGTTACCTTTAACTTTGTTGCCTGTCGAGGTGCAATCAACGTGCCATTAGAAAAAAATTGAAAATTCCTGATACGCTCTATACCATCAAAGCAATATATATATATATATATATATATATATATATATATATATACACGCAAAACGTTTGAAAATGAAGACAAGAGTTTATTTGGAAATAATTTATTTTTTTAATATATAATATACATTTAAAAGATGTAATTAGATTTAAAAAAAAACAGCAATTCGAATCGACCAATTCAATTAAGGGTTGCATTTATGCTTTAAATTTTCACAAAAATCATGTCTTTAGTTGTAATTTGTAATCGAAACTAATTACCTTGGGTAAAAATTATCGTTCACTTAACTATAGATGAAACACGATACTCATATATATATATATATATATACATATATAGGCAATCTTATAATATGCTTTCAACAACAATGAATATTCATTTCGATTTTGTAACAATATTTCCATCTTTAATGGAAACACTGCACATTTGTAAATATATATGAATATTTATTTTAAATACACGATCAGATATATATTTTCTCGCAGTAGTGCGTAATATACATATTATATAGAAATTTCTCACAAACAAATAAAAACTGCGAATTAACATTGAAAAACAAAAGTGTATAATTAAAAAAAATTTAATTGTCCAAAAATTATTAGAGAAATTTTGAGAAACTTTTTTTTTTTTTTTTGAGAAAATTTGTTAAATTTTTGTGCCACATTTTGAATTTTGAAAAAATTAACATAAAAATTGAAATCAATTATTATACCTTCAAAATAACCTCCGAAAAACAAGTTTCAAACAAAATCAAAATAATTTTTTAAATTTTTCGCCACCATGTTTGATCCGCCATTTTGAATTTTGAAAACCTGACATCAAATTCATAATCAGCGACCTTAAAAACCCTTTGTTTAGT
Organism: Leptopilina boulardi; assembly: GCF_019393585.1. Classification (NCBI taxonomy): domain Eukaryota; kingdom Metazoa; phylum Arthropoda; class Insecta; order Hymenoptera; family Figitidae; genus Leptopilina; species Leptopilina boulardi. The sequence goes on along the minus strand of NW_026137881.1, from coordinate 3,740,265 downwards.
AATTTTCATATAAGATTTAGCTTGATTTGAAACATTTTTTTCATTCATATTGAATCCGCCATTTTGAATTTTCAAAAACTGACAGCGAATTCGTAATCAGCGACGCCAAAAACGCCCCGAGTAACAAATTTCAGTTAAATTAGATCAATTTTTCAAAAATTCGTTCGCCATTTTGGATCTGCCATTTTGAAAAATTGACATCGAATTCGTAATCAGCGGCCCCAGAAACCTAAGAGTATAACTAATTTTAATTGAATTCGTTGAATTAAAAAAAATATCCGCCATATTAGATTCGTCATTTTGAATTTTAAAAAACTGACTGCGGATTCGTACTCGCAGCGACACTAAAAACGCAGGAGTTATCAATTTTAAGCAAATTCAAGCAAGTTTTACAAATTCATCCGCCATATTGGATCCGCCATTTTGAATTTTGAAAAACTGACATCGAATTTTTCATCAGTTAGCAAAAAACTTTTGTTTCACTTTCTCATTCCAAATCTCATATGCACGAGTGAGAATGAGAGAGTAAGAAAAAATTTCTGAAATTGAAAATGAGAATTTAAAAATTTTTTTCCGTAAATGAAAGTAAAAATAAGAGTGAGAATAAAAGTGAAAATAAGAATGTAACAAAAAAAATTAATATTTCTCAAAAATTATTTTATTCTTCTGAATGTTTTTAATAGAATTATTTAAAGTCGCGGATTATGAGTTTGATGTCAGATTTTCAATAAATTCAAAATGTCGTATCCAATATGGCGAAAGATTTTTTTTTTTGTAAATTGTTTAAATTTGCAAAAAAATTTGGTACGTGCGGGGGTTTTCGAGGTTATACTCATTACGAATTTAATATCAGAGATTTGTCATTAACGATCATCAAAATTCCAAAAATAACAAGTTGACCAATAAAATATAAAATTTCTCATAAAATAAATTTCTGCAGAAGCATTATTTCAAAAACAATAAATATACTCACTTCTATGTTTTAAAATAATATTTCCCACTTTCTCAATGAAAGATTTATCACCATTTTTCATAAAAATTTATATATATATATATATATATATATATATATATATATATATATATATATGCTAAATTAAAAAAATAATCATATCTTTCATATGTAAAATAAGTGTATATTATAAATGTATTATAAAACTTCTTTATATAAAAGACAATTTTATTATTATTAGTAAACTATAAATTATTCAACTTTTCATTATTATAACCTCCAAAGATATATTTACAGCCGGTTGATGATTTAAAGAATAATTAACTCTTGCAAGTCTTTCATCTTGAAATTTTTTATGTTTTACTGACAAATATTTTACAAGTTGTCATATATCATTCTTGAATTTGTAGTATATATACACACATATTTGTATTTATATAAATTATATATGTGTAAATGTATATGTGAATTATGTAAACCTTAAATGTGTCTTGCCGTCGATCAATGTTTATAACTCTGCAATTTTGCCAATTAATAATCTTCGATATAAGAAGAAATCTTATTGATTCATGGAGCAATTTATTTTCATCTGTCAGATTTTCTCGTTTTACCAACTTGTCTTCTCTCTATATATGCATTTTTCTTCGGCAAATTGTTGTTAATAAAGTTTCTCAGAGACTGAGATGATTAGCTTACAAGCCTATATTTATCCTTGTGAGTTTTTTTCTTTTTTTTTAATATATTTCTTCTTTTTGTCATCACTTTGAGCGATTATTATTTAATTGGAAAAAAATATTAAGTATGACATGTGACATACTGGACATAGTGTAATTATTTGAGTTTTATTATGTTTCATAAATTATTGCTTGTATTTAGAAATTTAAAAAAAAATTTGAGTTCAGTTAAAAAATATTTAGGACTTTCACAGATTCTGATTTTTACTCATATTTTCACTTCCACCATCACTGACTCAAATTTCCATTCTTATTTTGACTTTAACTTTCACTGATTCTAATGTTTACTCATATTTTCACTTACATTTACACTCATTCTAACTTTCACTCTTATTTTCACTTCCACTTCCACTTTCACTTTCACTAATTCTAATTTTTATTTAAATTTTCACTTTTGCTTTAACTTTCACTTCCACCAATTCTAATTTTAACTTTCTTTTTTACTTAAATTGATTTTAATTTTTATTCTTAATTTTCATTTTCACTAATTAATAATCAGTAAAAGTGGAAGTGAAAATCAGAGTGAAAATTAAAATCAAAATGAAACTGAAAATTAGAATTAGTGAAAGTGGAAGTGAAAATTTACTTAAATAAAAATTGGAATCAGTGGAATTGAAATTGGAAATGAAAATAATAGTAGAAATTTGAATTAGTGAAGTAGAAATTAAAATCAAAATTATGGTAAAAATTAAGTGGAAATAGATGTGAAAATGAAAGTGAGAATAAGAATTAGAATCAGTGAAAGTGAAAATGGATTAACATAATCGACCAACGAATTTTTTTTTTTTTTTAATTTTCCAATTACATTTTTATTTCATTTAGAAAATTTTTTTACTTAACTTTCTAGTTAAACAAAATTTAGCAAAAAATAGTTTTCTAAAAAATATAAAACTTTTTTTGTACAGAAATATATTTACTTTTTCTGATTAGAAAATATGGATATTTATTATTTGCGATTAATGTCATTTCAAGCAATAATCTCAAGAAAATATCCATCTATATTATAGATATAAATCTATTCTGTCAATGTGAAAAGTTAAGTAATCGTGAAAATATGTGTAAATATAATGTTCTTGATATTCGTTCACCTTCGACCAAAAAAAAAAACGTAAATTTAATATAAATCTAAATTCATTTATTTTTACACAAATTTACAGTCAAGTAAAATTCTGTTCAAAAGTGAAATATATTTTATACTTACCTAGATTTTTTTTTCAAGAAATGACAATTTTATTTATGGGATAATTTTTTTTTTTTTATTCCACACTATTGTCCATTCTAGTTAGTTATTTATACACACAAATCGGGAAAAATTTCTACATACATTCAACATATAAATTTTATCATTTGCGCTTATATATTTTTCCAATTCCACACAGTCATTATTTTATTATCCTTCTGATAAATATATATATATATATATATATATATATGTGAAAATATTTATTAAACTTGGTATATTACTTCATACAATCATTATAAATCTGACATACTTTATTACCAAGAATAATTAACTGAACATTTTAATCGATTTGAAAAATTGTTAAATATGTTATAAAACTAATTTAACAGACAGTCAGTTAATTTATGCAGATTTTAGCAATTAATATATTGTATATCTGCTGGTGACTCGCGGTGTAAAATATATATATATGTTTTTTAGAAAATCCACATCATTAAAAAATGTAAATTTTCGTTTAAAAAAAAATGAGAGGAAAAAAATGAGGTATTTCACAATCTCAAGAGAGCAATTTGTGAAAAATATCCTTTACGTGTTATTTCGATTATCTGCAATATCATAAAAAAAAATTTTTTTTTTTTTTAATTATCTTCTACGAGCTCGAAAACTCACTATTTTTGAATATATTTATATATAAGATCGATGGTGAGAAGATTTTTTTAAAGTCATTAAGTAATTAAAATATATAGAAAAAAAATCGTTGACCATTATGTAAATGAAGTGGCATTTTTTTTATGACCAAACAATGATATTCTTATTTAAATAATGTTCCCGGATCATTAAGATAATCTCTACTGCAATTTCAATGTGGCAATTTTTTTTTTTATAATTATAAGCAATCACCATATATTTTCTTATTTAACTACATCTTATCACTCAAAAATTTTTGCTGTCAATTATTCATATTTTTTTTGCAATTATTAAGTTTCTTATTATTTTTCGTTTGTTTTATAATTTACATGGAATTACGCAATTTTTATAAAAAAAAATGTAAGATAAATTTTTGTGTAACCAAAAAAAAAAAAAAAAAAAAAAAAAACTAATACAGGTCAGTTTTTGATTTTATTTCTCAACATTTTTTTTTTTTTTTTTTGGTCAATAAAATAAATTTTAACCACAAAACTTTCTGCGATTCTCATTAACATATTAGCTAAAAAATTCTCACCTAAAATACTCCCATTTTTATGAATAGAATAATAATATAATATGCTTGAATTTATAGTGATCCAGATATATAACGAAAAAAAAGAAATAAAATAAAAACCCCTCTCGACAAATGCCACAGTTTTTTTTTTTTTTTTGTAAAAATGAAATGTCACAGGTTCATATGCAAAATATTTCTCCACTATATATCCCTGACATATATTTCTCGCTGAGCGCGTTAATTGTTTCCATTTTTAATCATGTTGGAACGAATATATATTTTCGATCCGATTAAATATATATAGAGGATTCAGCCGCAACTGACCTGGACACATATATAATTCTAGAGCAAATAAAGGACTCTATCTGGATGAAGGCGGATGCCAATGGCATATCTCAGAGATGTCGTAAAATAGTGATTCTAGCCATTTCGTAAAAGTTATGCAGGGCAGACGCAACAGAAAAAAAGAAACAAACAAAGATCCGGCCTAAATAATTTTTTTTTTTTTTTTTTGCATTTTTTACCAACATTTTTAGGCAAAGATCTTGGATATATAAACTGGAGCGCATCGCATGTTGAGGCACACATCAAGTCGCTTCTTTCAAACGAATACAACTTCAGTTTTGTGTGATTTTTAACAATTATTTTTGGAAAAATTTTGAATACAAATTTTGAAGTAATTTTGAATACAAATTTTGAAGAAATTTTGAATACAAATTTTGAATAAAAAATTGTACAAAAAAAGCACAATGAAAATGTTGCTTGTGTCATTTATTGCAATTCTCATTGTTGTGAGCTTTAGTAATGGACAATCGCAAAGTGCAGTGCGACTTCCTTCATCGTACAGAAATGGCGTCAAGTGGGCACTGGCAACTAATTATCAACCGTTGACATTACTGGAAACTGTTGGAACACAAGAAGCAGAAGAAGAAGGCGTCGTCTACATCCTGCCAGCAGCGGAGCATGGTATTCAAAATTATGCACTTCATACCTATGCAAATGATAATTCTCATTCTGTACAACAAAATGGAATTGCATTTTCTACCACTGAATTGCCACCACAAACTTTTGTAAGTTCACAAATTAATGTTCCTGAAAATAAATTAAGTACGAGAATTCATTTACAACCTCAACTATCATCATCTTCATTTGCCACCCATTTACTGCCAACTGGAATCAAATCGACAAATTATCAAACAATTCCAGAACAACAACAACAACCATTAAACACCTATAAAATTGCTCAGGATTATTTGACAAATCTTCTATCACGATCATCAGTTGCAATTACACCAAAACCTGATATTGTTTCTCATCCATATGCACCACAAATTGATGCAAAATCAGAAATTATTTCAACATACACAGCAACACCACAAGTCAATTTAGGAGTAGGTGATGTTTCAACATATTCAACCACCGCTAAACCATTTGGATCATCAATTGTTTCTGAAACTTATACACCTGAAAGTCATCATCATCATCATTTTTCGGGAAAATTTGCACCCATTTTATCAACATCATCGCCGAGTGTTTATTCGCCACATTTGGTGAAAACTGCTAATACATTCGGAAATGGATTATCATTGAAATCATATCAGTCACTTGATGAATTGAAACCAATTGTTTCATCAACAACATACAAACCGGAAATTATTGCTGAAAATGGAATTATTTCTAATAAGAATGAGGAAACATTGTCAGAATATAATGGATACAAGTTTGCTGATATTGCCGCTAAGTATAATTCGTAAATTTTTAATCGTTGTGTACAATTTTATTTGGATTTAATAATTGTAGCATGTAACAAATAAGAATTATACAAATAAATGCTGGAAATAATAATAACAATCGATTATAAAAATTGTGTGTGGTAATGATAATTATGTTAGCAAAAATTAGAAGTACAAATTTTCAAAATTCATTTGTGATGTTTTTTGTCAAAAATTGACTACTGATGCAGTATTAGTGCAGTATTGGTGCAGTATTGGTACAGTATTGGTACAGTATTGGTACAGTATTGGTACAGTATTGGTACAGTATTGGTACAGTATTGGTACAGTATTGGTACAGTATTGGTACAGTATTGGTACAGTATTAGTACAGTATTAGTACAGTATTGGTACAGTATTGGTACAGTATTGGTACAGTATTGGTACAGTATTGGTACAGTATTGGTACAGTATTGGTACAGTATTGGTACAGTATTGGTACAGTATTGGTACTGATACCAGTAGTGAACTCAGAAAATTTTTTGTAGAGTTAATCCAAAATTTCTCTTCATAAAAAAATTAAACATTACTGTAGAATAAAATTCAAGTTAGTCGCAATTTGGATAAATATTGAATTTAATCTAAAATTTGCTTTCTTCTTCATTCCACAATCACTCTGTGTATAAAAAATGATGATCTGTCTTTAGATAATAAATTGTTAAAACAAAATTATCAAATCACCAAAATTTATTTCTGTTAATCCAAAATACCATCAACCGTTAAATACTAAAAAAAAACGCTACTTTTTTAATCGCAGTGCTTCACAAAAATTCAGAATTTAAATAAAAAAAAATTTTCAACTCTTTTGTTATGTTGACAAAAAAAATTTTTTAATGAGCCAAAAGTTTTGAACGTTCAAATGAACAAAATATTTTTTTTGAATCTATAAATTATTAAAAAATATAATGTCAATGTAAAATAAAACATTAAATTAAACAATTATTAAATTAATAACTTTTTTGTAGATATTTAAAAAAATATTTTGTAATAAAATTCGTACTTAAAGAAGTTGCAAAAAAAAATTTTGTTCATTTGAACGTTTAAAATTTTTTGGCTAATATTATTTACCCAACTTATAGAAACTTAAAGTAGTGAGTATAATAGCCCCGCGGTTGTTAGGGCTATTATACTCAACAGAGTTAGTTTATTTATAAAATATTCTCAATATTTTTTTATACAGCTTTAGCTATATGAAATATTTTCTTCTGATAGGCTAGATTACAAAAAAAAAAATAGAAAATCTAAAAAAATCTTTTTATGACATTTGTTTTACATATTTGATAGTTAAACACTGAAATTTTACTAAAATCTACATTTATGATAAAAAGCAAACAAATTTTTTATATCAGAGTTTTATAAAAATTTAAAGTAGTGAGTATAATAGCTCCAACTGGTGAATATAATAGCCCCAAGGTTCGGGCTATTATACTCAGAAAAGTTTGTATATTTATAAAAGACCCTTAATATTTTTTTATACAGCTTTAGCTATATGAAATATTTTCTTCTGATAGGCTAGATTACAAAAAAAAATAGAAAATCTAAAAAAATCTTTTTATGACATTTGTTTTACATATTTGATAGTTAAACACTGAAATTTTACTAAAATCTACATTTATGATAAAAAGCAAACAAATTTTTTATATCAGAGTTTTATAAAAATTTAAAGTAGTGAGTATAATAGCTCCAACTGGTGAATATAATAGCCCCAAGGTTCGGGCTATTATACTCAGAAAAGTTTGTATATTTATAAAAGACCCTTAATATTTTTTTATACAGCTTTAGCTATATGAAAGCTTATCTATAGCTTTCTGTGTATTACAAAAGGTAAATTTTTTTTTTAAATTAAAATTTTTTAGGTTAAGTAAACAACTGAATATAATTTTGAACAAACTTTTTAAGTTATTTTAAGATGAAAAAATTACAAAATTAACTTGAAAAACATATAATAAATATTAATGAAAGTTCCTTTTTTTGAGGTTAAGTTCTACCCTGTAAAATCTTATAATTTATACATATTTCTGTTTTTTTTTACACAAAAGGATGTCAAAAATGTATATACAAAAGATGCACTATATACACTATTATTTACCTTCTACAAAAAAAAAAAAAATTTTTGAAAAATAATTACATTTTAAGAAGTGAGTATATTTACCCAGAGAACTTTGGTTTTTTAGTTTTTTTTGCACTATTCTCTTAAAATACACAATAAAAAGTTAGCGCATCACGTGTACGGATCCATCACAATTAAATTGACAACATTTGAAATATTTTGCGAAATACTATATAAAACTCTTCAAAATCCCAGTATAAAGTTGGTGAATATGCAAAAAAAAAAAATTTTCAGACTTTCACGACTTTATAAATTTTTTTCTGCGTTCTGACAAAAATTTAAGTAATAACATTTAGCTCCCTCTGTAATAAAGCCGCATATATCAAACAATATTTACACCAAGTGTCAAGTTTATTAATTTTAATATAAATTTTTTATTAATTAAAAAATAAAGATGAGTATAATAGCCCCATGCGCGAGTAGAATAGCCCCTTGTAGACGTTAATCGTTGAAAATCGTGATTTTTGCAAAAAAAAAGTTCTACAAAACCGTAAAAATTCCTATCATTACAAAAGTTGGCTATTAATGTGGTTTTCGTAAAAAAATTTGTAAAAAAAACAGTATGCATTTGAATTCTAAACTTTTTTCTGATCATACAAAATTCTAAATTATATTATTCTCCTTATATCTTAATATTGTTATTAATCTACTTTATGAAAATTATAAGCAATTTAGTTTATAATCCTTGACATGCATTAAGATGCTCATGTTAATTAAAAAAAAAAAAAAAAAAAAAAAAAAAGAAACACACATAATCAGTGTGCACCTGTTATTATATGAGGTAATTGGAGATTGGAAATATATTCTCAAGAGCATTATTTAACGTCATATCTATCTGAGGAGTATCTGTAAACATAGTAATCGATCAAGAAAAGCCAATATATATATATATATATATATATATATATATATATACAAGTGACTTGAGTTTATGATAGTAAATTATAATGGAGAGCCGCGGATAATCTATTATCATGATCTTTACTTAACTTTGACAGCTCTGATAGATCTCACCAGTAATTAACGTTATTCTCATTTTTTTTATTTTTTATTATTTTTTTTTTTAATAAATAATCGGATAGAAAATGCTAACAAATTGATACCTCATGTATATATGACTGACATGTTTCATTATGTATAATGAATGTGAATTTGAAATAAGGTTTCCAATCACACGGTTAATATAAACTTTGTAAAAAAATATATTTTATCGAATAAATATATTCCTTTGAAAATATCATATTTCTGTCGCGTTTACATATATTTTAGAAAAAAAATTGTTTTATCAATATTCCAATATTATGTATAATGTATTTTTTTACGTGTGCATTTATATTGAATTTCTTTATAATATATATATATATATATATATATATATATATATCTCATGACAAGGTATATAAATTGATTGAAAATATTTAAATAACAAATATATAGAATTGCTTGATAATTATTTTACAAATTTTATAAATTACTTTTACTATCTATTATTATTTATATTATTTATATTATTATTATCTTTATTATTAGTTATATTATAATTTTTTATTCTTACAATAATTATTATTATATTAACCCCTTCGCAGTCTAGTGAAAAATCGTTTGTAGGCCCAAAACTGTTCAAGATGGCGGAAAAATTTAAAGTTAATTCGATTCGTTCAAAATTTGGTACTCGGGGGTTTTTAGAGTTGCTGAATTCAAATTTGATGTCAGATTTAAAAAATTTTAAATGACAGACCCAATATGGCCACCCAATATGGCGGAAAAATTTAAAATTGATTCGATTTTTTTAAAAAAAACCCCGAAAACCAAATTTTGAAAGAATCGAATCAATTTAAAAATTTTTCGACATGTTAGGTGGCCATATTGAGTCCACCATTTTGAATTTTTTAAATCTGACCTCAAATTTGGTTTTAGCGACCCCAAAAACCATAAAGAAACCATTTTTATGCAAATGTCGTCGATTTAAAAATTTTGTAGACACCATATTGTGTCCGCCATTTTGAATTTTTAAATCTGAGTTCAAATTCGTAATCAAGGACTTTACTTAGAATTTACTTATTGTTAGAGTCAATTCCTTTATTAACTTATTATCATTAATTTACTAACATCTTTTGTATGCAAAATTAGAAAAAAATTACAACTTTCTTGGAACATTGGAAAAAAAGTTAATAAAAAACAGCAATTATTTGTTTAAACAATTTATAATAATAGTTGTTGCAAATTTAATTATATATTTTATTTTATTTATAATCTTTAAATTATTATCTTGGAAGAAAAGGTAACAAATTTATAAAATTTTGCTACTGTCTATGTATATTTGAAAAAGTTATAAATTATTAATAATAAATTGTTTAAACAAATAAAAAATCAACAAAATATTAATAAAATATATTATTTGGTAACATATATAACAATTTCAGAAACAAACTGGATGATTTCAAGTTTTTATTGCAATATACAAAGAAGAAAATATATCAATCGCGTATATTTAAAAAAATTTCCAGTCCGGTGAAGGTTAAAAAAAAATTTTTTTTATTATTTATTATAAACTATTAAAAGATTAAAAATTTAAAGATATTGTAGTTATTTTGCTATCACAGAAAAAACTTATAGTCTCATATTTTGATACGCAGCAAAAAATGAGTAAATGCTAAACGACATAGACAGTGGCGCCACCAACCTGACTCATTTTTGCTGCATATCAAAATGTGTAGCATACGTTATCATTTTGAGTTCAGGTTTTTTCTGTGATTACAAATATATAAAGGATAGTAGAATTTTAATATACAAGAACAAAAGTTTTAGATAAGAGATCTGTATGTGAACGTGGCTTTGTGGTTAGCGTACTTGGCTCGAGTCCCAATTGTCCTGGGTTCGATCCCCCATGCATGCGAGATTTTTCATAATTGTTCTTAAGTGTTTCATACACTGTATTTGTAATAATATAGAAGTAGAACACTAGTTAGAAAATTAAAATTAAAAAGTGTAAAAAAAATAGGTTAATTGAAAGGAAAACTGACGAGAGAACGTCGTAAATGTGCCTTGTATTAGGTCCAAATTTAAATTTCTACATCCTTCTTTCATTTTATTTTCTGTATTAAAAAAATAGACTCCAAACTGATGTAAACAAAAGTTAAAAAATTCAACTCAGAAAAATTCTAATTATTTTTACCTAAATTTTTTAATATTATTTTTCCTAATTCAAGGTTTCTATTTTTTTATAATTTAGATGAATATAGCTGCAAGTCCCCCCCTTCTCCCCCTCCCTCGCAAAAAATGACCTAAATTTTAAGGTTATGTTCGTTTCAAGACTCTGAATAGGGCCAAAAGTCCACCCCTCTCTCCGTATTTTCCGCCAAAAGTGACCTAAATTTTGAGGTTATGTTTGTTTCAAGACTCTGAATAGAGCAGCAAGCTCCCCCTCCTTCCTTATGTTGAGGGAGAGATGGATTTTCCGTCGAAATTGAACTAAATTTTAAGGTTAAGTTATTTTGTCAGGAAACGACCAAGAAACAAACATAACCTCAAAATTTAGGCCAAAATTTGGCACAAAAAGACAAAGAAACAAACATAACCTTAAAATTTAGGTCAAACTTTGAAGGAAAATGACCAAAAAACGAACATAACTTTAAATGTAGGTCAAATTTTAGCTGGATAATTTAAAAAATTAGATAAATTTTATTTTAAAAATTATTGTTAATAAAAATCGTAAATAACATTTAAAGAAATAAATAGTAAAATATATTAATAATAGTTTTAAATTCCAGAAATTGTCTAAACATTAACTCAAACATCTACAAAACCAATACAAAATAGGGGGTTGGCGCGCAGGGGAGCAAAGCCCCCCTAGTATATATATATGTATGTATGTATGTATGTATATATGTATATATGTATACTGAAGCTGTAAACATTTTTAACAATGTATATAAATTAAGGTTTATAATAAAAGTGACATTGTTATATTCATGTAACAGTGATTTTTAGTATCCCATAAGAATGAACAAAGTCATTGTTATGTATAGTAGAGAGATATAAAGGAAAAGTATATGATCATCATTGGCGTTGAACGGAAGTTAAAGACAAACTTATAGAGATGATTGTGAAATTTTAAAGCCACGGTGGGTGTATAAAAAATCGACTCACGCTCATTTTAAGTGGTTCCACTTAAGAACTCCGGTAGCATATTCTATTGCGACCTCTCTTTCTCTCTCTCTCTCTCTACCCTTTTTTTCTTTTATATTCAAAAAAAAAAAAAAATCCTATCTCTTTCTCTGTCCACGTGCGTAAATAAACGAGCAATTCAGACTACATTCGTCAGGATACATAAATTTTCGGCATGTGAATAAAAGAGGTATATAACTATGAAAGAAAGAAAGAGAAAGAGAGAGAGAAGGCAAACGACCACGAACAGAGTTCATCGTCTAGCATACAAATGATGAGTATAAACATGTCGTCATTATCTGTTGGATTTATAACACGAAATACACTTCAAACTCAGGTGGCTCAAAACGAAGGCTCTCAATTTAAAGATTACTCCATAATAGAGCTACTGTATATATAAATATATATGTATATAATATATATAGAAAAAAAGTTGAATGACGAATGTGTCTGGCAGTTAAAGAAGATAAATGACAGGCTTCATCAACGAGATATATATATATATATAACAAAGAGAGTAAAAAATGGCACACTAACTTTTTTCTGAAAGAGTCCAATTAATTCTACTTTTCTTTTAATTTATTATATATTTCACATGACAGTTACAATAATGCGCATATGTGTATCCTCGATAATAAATATATATTGATGTAATCACTATTACTTATGTTGATAATTTTTCAAGAGACTGAAATTGTACATTAATAGCAGTCAAAGGTATACATATGGTCGATTTCACGTAATAATTTATAGTTGAGGTTTAAAATTCGGGTACACGGAAAAAAAACTACAACTGAACCGGTGAATGTTTTAGCCAAAACAGCTAAACATTTAGTCGAAAATGAACGAGCGATATTGTCAATATCACCGGACTGGCGATATTGGATTTTAGTTAAAGAACAACATAACCGAAAAATGACAAATATGACAAATTATGTATAGAGAGTAATATTAAATGCGTATTTTTAAATCTATTCAATTTTATATTTCATATTACAAAAAATTGAAAATAAATTCAAATTAAAACTGTTTTAAAATTAAAGATCACAAAACTTGATATTTGTGATTTAAGAAATATTTCTTGGTAAGAACGGTAAATTTCCAAATATTTTCAATATTGCTGACGAATGAGATTCATAACTTATGTTCACTTTAGCCGAATCGGCTAAACATTCGACTATTGCGGTGAAGCTAAATTCCCAGCGTTGGTTGTGTCTTTTTTCATATTAAATATATTCCCAAAATCGTTCGTTCACGTCTTAAAATTTTTTCCGTTTATTTATATTTTTTTCTTTTTTGTTAAAAATAAATAGGAGATAAGTATTTTTATTTTTATGGTTAAATTTTTGAGTTACGAATTTTCATAATTTTTGTTTAGTTAAAAAGTGGACCTATTTTCAGTTAAGAATAGCTCAAAAGCTATTGAATTTAAAAAATTTTTGTTAACATATATGAGCAAAACTAAAACTGGACAACGCAGTTGCACTTGACGCATATATATGCGCAACTTATAAAAAGTGATTTAAAAAAATCTTAAACATTCCTCAAACTGGTTACTCGGGGATTTTTGGGGTCGCTGATTCCAAGTCTGACATCAGTTTTTCAAAATTCAAAATGGCGGATCCAATATGGCAATAATCGAATCCGCACATTTTTAATAATTTCAATCCGCCATATTGGATTCGCCATTTTGAATTTTGAAAAACTGTTGTCAGATTCGTAATCAGCAACCCTAAAAACCTTTGTATACCAAGTTTCATGAAAATCCGTTAAAATTTTTTTCAACACTCTTTTGGCCCAAACAGTGGAAATCTTGTCGACAGCCAAAGGGGTTAAGATGCGAAAAATTTGTTTTTTCTTCAACTTTCAAAAAAATCTTAACAAAAATAAAAATTGAAAATCGTTACTCGGGGATTTTCGGGGTCGCTTATTACGAATATAAGCTTGATTTTCAAAAAATAAAAATGGCGGATTCAACATGGCAGACAAGAAATTTAAAGAATAGTTGGATTCGCATGAAAATCGTTACTCGGGGGGTTATTGAGGTCATTGATTACGAAAATACTATTGGTTTTTAAAAATACAAAATGGCGGATGAATTTTTTAAAATTATCCAAATTCACTTGAAAAATTGTTACTCAGTGGGTTTTTTGAATTTTTTTTTTTTTTTGCCGCTGAACAAAAATCAAAAGTTCGTTTTGTTCCATCACGTCATATGATTTTCTCCTAACCTCAACAAACATCGAATTTTTGGTGGTATACAAATTTTTTTTTAACCATTTATGGATTTGCATAAAACTTGGTGTCTAGTGATAATTTGGGAACGCTGCGGTTACGAATCTGAAGTCAGATTTTCAAAATTCAAAATGTCGGACAAATTTTTTAAAAAAATTGGTGGATTTTTCTTGAAGAAAGATGGTTACAATTGTTTTTTGAAAAAAACCATACTGGATCCGCCATTTTGAATTTTGAAAATCTAACATCTTCATGTGATGAAGCAAAAAATATTCTTTTTTATTTATTTTCAAAAAATTGAAAATTTTCTAAAATGCAAAGAAAGTAAAGTTTTTTCTATAAATTCAGAAAATTGTTTGGTTTAAATAAATAAATTATTTATATATTATTTATTTTTATTTATTGTTTATAATATATATATATATATATATATATATAGAGTTTGTTACTATTAGTTGAGACTCGTGAGAGACTCCAAAAAGAACCAATACTTACATTTATGTAAATTTATTATTGTTATTATTATTATTATTTATATTAATAATTAATATTTATTTAAATATACCTGCGCGACCTGAGCTGTATTATGTTTACATTGAAATATAAAGAGAAGCCATAAGTCAAAGATCAAAACAATATACATGAAAACCCCAAAGATAATTAAATCAGTTGCAATTCGTGTTTTGACCTGTTTAAACGTGCACAATATAATTATCAATTTTGTCATTTTAAACGTAAAATTTATCTGTAATGTATATATATATATATATTAATTATTTTCTTTATTGTTTCTTTTTATATTTTCAGATTTGAAGTGAATATTGCTTTCAGGAGTGCTCGCATTTTTTTTAATTGTGAAGACAAAAATTTTAAAATGTTAAATTTTTTTTGTAATATATTATAGTATAATTTTTTGTACCGGGAGTGTTCGAACTTTTTAAAATCGCGATCGTTTAATTTAGTTTTAAAAAAGTATTTTATTTGTTTATTTATATTTAAAAGTGTTGACGGGAGTGTTCGAAATTTTTTTAAATCGCGTGTGTTTTCAACAGATCTCACCTGTTCAGAAATTGATTCATCAGTTGTGGAGAGTAAGGTAAGATATTTATTTTTTAAAAATAATAATTAGGTATATCCAATTGTTTTTTTACTGGAATATTTGTAAATAATACATTGCATTTTCTTTAAATGGTTAGTTCGATTTTACAGTTCAGGAAATTAAAAAAATTTTAACCATCATTATTTCCTCAAAAAATGTCTCCTTTTGTTTTTGCACTTGGTTAGCAAATTTTTTTTTCGTTTTTCAAAATTTTTATGTCATTCAATAAGTACTTTACTAAAAATTATAATTATATATTTATCACTGCGTCGCCAGAGGGAAAAAAAACTCTCGAATAGGGAAAAAAATATTTCTAAGTTTTTATGTTTAAAAATATTTTTATCTTTACCCATATAGTTGCCTATAAATTTTGTCCATATATCAAAATTTTATTAAAAAAATGTATTCAGTAATTTTTCAAAATTTTCATAGAGTCAGTTTTCACTATGTGTGCGGATAAATTTAATCTTCCGAGAGGTTAAAGGCAGTAGATATATTCTACGCCTGCGCAAAATGTTTGTATACAATTTTTGCGCAGACGCAGAAGATAACTTATAGTGTCTTTAACCTCTCGAAAGATTAAATTTATCCACACTGTGAAAACGGGCTCTTATTCAAAAATTATATAAATTTAATTAAATATATTTTTAGGGTTTGACAGAATCCTTACATTGTTTGACTCATATGTCTCCCTCCTCCGAGCTTAGCCATTTTCACCTAGAGAGCTGAAATTTGGTACACTTATGTATTTTCATAGATAGATAGATTTGATTATAGAAATATGCGAGCTTTATTGGAATTGATTTTGAATTATTTTTAAGAAATCATTTATGTGGGGAAACCACATTAGGACCCACTTGGAAAGATTCCCCGAAAAGTGCCTTCTGAAGGTTCTATCAGAATTCCGCCGGAACTTCCAACGTAATTCCGTAGGAATTCCATCGGGGTTCCAAAGCATTTCCGATGGGATTCCGATAGAATTCCGATTAATTTTTTCAAAATTTTTAGAGTCCTAATTCCGTTAGAATTCCGTCGGAAACCCATCGGAAATTCTTTGGAACCCCGATGAAATTCCGACGGAATTACGTTGGAAGTTCCGGCGGAATTCTGATAGAACCTCCAGGGGGCACTTTTCGGGGAATCTTTCCAAGTGGGGACACGCTGTTTTTAGCCGTTTTTTGAATTTTTTTTTAAAGGTATAAATTTATTCAAGTGAAATGCAAAAATGACATTATCTTGTACATATTTTTAGCTGTATCTCATAATTTTTTTAAAACATTTTTATTAAAAATATTCCAAGTTAGCAGCTATTGATCCTGGAGCTGCATCATCTGAGTTTATGATTGCTGTGCAGTGTAGAGTCCACACAAATTTGATCTGAAAGCAAAATATGAAGCATCTTTATATTTTACACATATTTTATTAATAATTGAACTTGGTTAAAAAAAATTGACTCATATAGTTTGCATGACTTTATTCTATTTAGTTTCTTTTTCCACTCTTGACAACGTTTTGAACCCGCATATTCTTTTTGTTAGAATTTTCGCTCAGTAAAATTTTACATAATATTTTTCCTTCTTGAGATTTTGGTATTCAACGTCAAACCCACAATATAAAAATAAAAATTGCGTTCTTTATTTATAAAAACCAATTAGGATAAATATTTTTCTTCTTAGAATGAAAATGTCGTGTTATACAAAATGCACATCAAGCACCGAGACTTGATTTATGTAAAGTTACTGAATTTAGAGCGTTGAAATAAAGAAGAAAAATGAATAATATTAGCCTCTTCTGAAGAGCTAGTATACGCGGTGCGGTCGAAAGAATTCACATATATAGAAATCCAACAGGGCCTTATAGTATATATATATATATATATATTATATACATATATATAAACGAGCGCGCGGAGCTCTCTAAATAATTCAGAGAAAAGGATATGAAGATGAAGAAGAACCGCACTCTGACTTTTACGCCGTTAGTATGATATAAGACGCTCCTTCTTTCACCAGTAGTGGTAGAAAGTCGAAAAATTCACCTTCAGATGATAATTTAAATAAATATTGCCTAGGATGACTTAAACGATGGGAATAAAAGTCATAAATGTAGGATTAAGTTGTCTTTTCTATTCGGAATGGTTCACATTTCATGGAATAATGAAAATTTCTTTCTTCCATTTAAAACGTAGGAATATTATTTTATGGAACTATAATTTTTAATGTTTTTCAATATTTAATAAATAATAATAATATAATAACGATTAAAAAGGTTTAAAAAAAATGTATCATCCAACTTTTAATGTTTCGGAGATGACTCAACTTCCTCTTCAAAATTTATTGTGGGTACTAAAAAACAGATAAAAATTTTTATTTTTGTTTGATTTACAATTAATTCTTCCATTTAAAATTAAATTAATTCAAATCAAAATCCATAGTATACTAGGAGGTCGAATATGTAAATCCATTTTCACTTCCCATTTTTCACGTTTCGAATTTCCATTTCCTCTTCCACTTTTTTTAATTTCCATTACCGGAGTTCCACTTTTTTCAATTTTTATTCTCACTTCAATTTTTTCAATTACTAATCCCATTTTCATTTCCCATTCCACTTTTTTTAATTTTTACTCTCACTTCCTTTTCCACTTTTTGTAATTTCTAATTCCACTTCCATTTTCAATTCAATTTTTTCTAATTTCCACTTTCACTTCCTTTTCAACTTTTTCTAATTTCAACTTTCATTTCCAATTACGCTTCTTCCAATTTCCATTTTTACTTCCACTATTTTTAATTTCTACTCCAATTTCCACTTTTTCCAACTTCCTATTCCTGATTCCATTTTTTCTAATTTTCACTCCCACTTCCATTTTCCCATTAAAGATTTAAGGTATTCAACCTGACAGAAAATTAGAAAAAGCCTCTGGGAGTGAATTATGTAAATCCATTTCCATTTCTATTTCCACTTTTTCCAATTTCCATTCCCACTTCCAATTCCAATTCCATTCTTTCTAATTTCCACTCTCACTTCTATTTCCATATTTTCTAATTTCTACTTCCCTTTCCAATTTCCACTTTCCATTCCCACTTTCATTTTTTCTAATTTCTAATCCCATTTCCATTTTTAATTTTACTTTTTCTAATTTCTACACTTATTTCGAATTAAGCTTCTTCTAATTTCCATTTGCACTTATAATATTTCTAATTTATACTCCTACTTCCACTTTTTTCAATTTCCATTTTCACTTCCACTTATTTCTAATTTCTACAGCCACTTCCATTTCCCCATTAAAGATTTAAAGTATTAAACATAAAAGAAAATTAGAAAAAGCCTCTGTGTGTCAATTATGTAAATTCATTTCCACTTCCTTTTCTGCTTTTTCCAATTTCCATTCCGACTTCCATTTCCAATTTCACTTCCACATCCTCTTTTTCTAATTTCCACTTCCACTTCTATTTTCCCATGTAAGATTTACAATATTCAACTAGAAAGAAAAGTATAAAAAGCCTCATTGAGTGGATTAGGTAAATTCATTTCCACTTCTAATTCTGCTTTCATTTCTAATTTCCACTCCCATTTCTTCATTTCAGATTTAAGGTATTCATTCTGAAAAAATGAGAAAAAGCCTCTGGGAGTTGAGTCTGTAAATCCTTTTCCACTTCCGTTTCTATTTTTCCCAATTTCCATTCCCACTTCCACTTTTGTTAATTTTCATTCCTAATTCCACCTCCATTTTTTCTAATTTACACTCTCACTTCCATTTCCCTCATTTTAAATTCACGATATTCAAACTGAAAGCAAATTAGAAAATGCTAATCTCACTTCCATTTCCACTTTTTCCAATTTCCATTTCTAATTCCATTTCCACTTAAATTTTTTTGAATTTCCATTCCCACTTCCACTTTTCCCCTATATCCTGTGGAATTCTAATTTCCACTCTCACTTCCATTTTCACTTTTTTTAACTTCTACTTCCATTTCCAATTACCTTTTACCATGTTCCATTTTCAATTCTAATTTTCATTCCTAATTTCATTTCCACTTCAATTTTGTTCCATTTTCATTTTTCCCCTATATTCTGTGGAATATGAATTCTGATAAATTACAAAATAGAAATGAAAATGGATGTAGGAATGAAAATTGGAAATTGAAACGACAATGGAAATTGAAAAAAGTAGAAATTGTAGTGGGTACGGAAGTTGGAAAAAGTGGAATTGGTAATTGTATAGTGGGAATAGAAATTGGACAAGTATATAGATGTAGATTAGAAGTGGCAATGGAAACTGTAAATATTGGAAGTGAAAATGGAAGCAGGAATGGAAATTGGAAAAGTGGAAGTGGAAATTGAAGCGGGAATGGAAATTAAAAAAAAGTGGAAGTGATCAGACAGACAAAAATTCTCGAAACTTGTTAATTGTCAGATGTACCAGTTATTATTTTCCATACCGCAAAAATATTCATTACAACATAATCACCCATCCGTATATTAAGAAATGTATGCGATAAATTTTTAAAGTATTTTATAAATGCCAGAGAGGTTCTTAAATACATTTCAGAAATTAAGAAATTATTTTTTGCAGGAAAAACATTTGATGAACACCATAACAGTAAAAACGATTACCAGTATCACCTATATATGACAAGTATATAGTATATATATACGTATAGACAACTCAACATACCGTTAAGTATATGCTCATTAGCACACTCGGCGAATGCTACTTGATAAACTTTTCAATGTCTGATGTTGAATCAATCGTTCATTAAGAAACTTGTTTTCATATATGAATTTTAACTTCCTTCAAGCGAAAGAGATATAGGTTCTTATATATATATATACTTCCGAAGCATCATCGCAGAGTGAATGCGTGTGTGGATTATTTGTCTGACAGTGAAAATTTAGTGAGCATATAGCGCTTATAATGCCTAAGGGGGAACATATAATCATAAGGTGCCAGCAGATTGAAAGTTAATTGCAGTACACGGTCTGCATCCTCATATATGCGCGCGTTATCAGAAATTCGAATCGATGATGATGCGACAAGAATGACGTCAGCAGATTATTTATCGAGGTACCAATTAACGTTTGCATCGTTATTATATTCGCATGAAGCAGTAGTGTAATTAAGGTGATCTTTACAGGAAATGGTTGGGCCAAACGCTTAATTATCTCCCTAATGAAGCAAACTCCGTATCGAATCGGATGGAGCGCTTTTACTTCGATGAAGACGTTGTATGTACAGCGAGAGAGCTAATTGCCACTTGAATATGTGTCCACAGCGTGCACGACATATTATATATATATATATATATATATATTTACCTCGCGCGCGATATAAGAAAAAGCATTAAACATCATCTCACTTGAATTTATAACTTTATTTACGTTTCATAATCGCGAACTCCTTTTAATAATCGCATATATACTTGACCCCCGGATATATGATCATCATTTTTCTTATATATGATATGCGCCTTTCATAATTTATTTGTCTTCAAGAGTTATTTAAAGGATGTTGATATTATATACAAATATAGACAGAGAATACTTGTCAGTATACTTATCGTATTTTCTGACATTAATAACAACTCTTTGGCGAATAAAACAGATGTTACTATATACGGGAGCATAACATCGCGCAGCACGCAAAGATTTCGTGACCAGATGCACTGGGATTACGAAGCGCTGACCCTCTTCCTTCTATATAGTATGATGGTGGTCGTACATGTTTCCGCGGACATTGCAGAAAAAAGAAGAAGACAAAAAAAAATAATAATAATAAGAGGCAGCGGCGGCGGCGGCTTCCCTGAGCAGATTTTTCGTGACAAGATAAGCCACGTCCTGTTTATTCTGGACTGCCTGGGCGTACGAAGATGCTCGTTAAGCCTTTTAGTGTCGGCGTATCGCACGAGCAATACAAGCCCCCACAAAGTCGTATATCACCTACCCCGTGGGGTATCTAACCCGTCTCTGAAGAAGACAGGGATTCTACATCGAGAACTGTTAAGGTGTCTGCAGTGGCGTATAACAGGACAAATGTGAAAAAGAGCTCTTCATATATATATATATATATATATATAATGTTTAAGAAAACAAAGGATTCTTCGTATAACTCTAACATCATAAAACTTATTGCTGTAAGAAAATATCTCTTATTTCTTAAATTGATAATGCTTAGTATTTTTATAAATTTTTTTAAGGGATACTATAGTTTCCACAGAATAAAACACCGAAATTTGTTTAATATATGGGTCATTCTTTGTCAAAAATACTCTGCCCAGAATAGATTAAATTAAAAAAAGCAGCAAATTATGTCTATTTTTTAATGCCGTCTGGCACTTTTTAAATATTAAACATGGGGGACCATAAATTTAAAAAAATACTTGAAATATTATCGAAAAAATTAATATTTTTTTAATAAATGGTTAAAACTTATTTTTGTAAATAAAAATCGATTACCGGCATAGAAATCAACATTATCAACTGATGGTAAAAGCAGGAAAATAATGTTATAAAAATTACCAACCTAGAAATCTAAATTACCGACTGATGGCAAAACAGGAAAAAATGATAATATAAAAATAACCGACATAGAAAACTACATTACCCACTGATGGTAAAGAGGAAGAATTTTTTAAAGATTGAAATTTGTTTTACCATCAATTGGTAATGTAGATTTCTGTGTCGGTAAATTTTAATATTTTCATTTTACTGTTTCACCATCTGTCGGTAATGTAGATTTCTGTGCCGGTAATTTATTTTTATTTTTAAAAAAATAAGTTTTAACCTTGTATTAAAAAAAATATTACTTTTTTCGATAATATTGAAGGTTTTCTTTTTAAACATTTATGGTTTCCCTATGTTTAATATTTAAAAAGTGGCATACGGCATCAAAAAATAGACAAAAGTATTCATGACAATAAGTACAAAGGTATAACTTGAAACACGAGTAAACACAGTTACTCAGCTGAAGGTTTCTTACAGAATAAATTACAAATTACATACCAGAATCTTGGTTAGGGTAATAAAAAAACGGTTCCTCAGCTTAAGCATTTCTAACAGTTTTTATTTTATAATTATTTTGTAATTTTCCAACCTAACAGATTGCAAGGTTATATTATTTAGGTATTGATTTATTTCGTTTGTTATTAATTTCATGAATAATAATATTTAATTTCACACTCGTGAGAGCTGATGTTCTCGTCAGATCAATCGAGAATAGCAGTCTGACAGGTACGTCATCAGAAGTCATCGTGGGAAGTGCTTCCTGGCACATATAATCGGATGTGAGTTTCAATTATTCAAGAATGGCAGGAAGACGAATTGATCTAACAAAGATGTCATGTGTAGCGACATCTGAATAGTTTTGTATATAACGTATATCACTCTGATGCGGTTTCAAAATGAAGAATTCATTTCGTTTTATTTTATTAAATAAATAATCCATCCAATTAGAGGATTACATAAAAAATCATAAATACAATGGTAATGGGTATAATTTATAATTTTATCTATAAATAAAAGACAAATTGGATTTTTAATCGGTGATAAAAATATCAACTTGGATGATCCATTGTCTATTGGTTAATGATTATATTTATTCGGGTGCACGATTTCGATAGTGAAGAAAACGGAACGCGTATATAATTTTAGACGGAACAAGAAATTGAATTTTAGAGAACAAATATGGAAAGTAATAGATTCTTTTACAATCTTGAGTAATAATCTTGCGTCTCTACAACACATACAACTACAAACTGGTTGCAGAGTAAAACGTAATCAGAATCCGTTGCTAGGAACGAAGACTATTCTCTATAGTATATATCATTTTCTTATGACATTTGTCAATACCATCAATATGATAATAGGATCCCAAACAATATCACAGTTAATTTTGTTAATACAAAGAAATTAAACAACGTTGTTAGCGTTAAGGGATTTACAAATATGTACAACTTCTAAAAATAAATCCAATTTAGCGTTTAGCCTCATGTAATATATGAACAGCATTTATTAAATCTCAAGATTATTTCGAAACAAACTTTTCCCAAGTCTCGAATCAGCGTAACTATTTTTAAAAGCAGTGTTGTTTATAGAATAAGAAATATTCAATGAGTCAAGTTTCCTGGTGAACATAATTTTACATTTAGTAGGATTAATATCAAGAAAATTGGGTTTACAAAACTTTTAAAACAAATTAAAATTTGTTTTGCAATTTCTCCTTATCTGTAGAACAATTTATAGGGGTAAACAGTTTAAGTAGCATATATATGCCAAGCAGTCGACATCAAAAAGTGATAAAGCAGGATTAATGTAAATTAAAAATAAAAATGAACCGAGATTCGAACTCTATAAGGATCATCAGATGTTCCCGTGTAGAAATTTCCCTACCAGGGCCCTGGTAGTGAATAATAATCTGGTCCCGATCAGGGACTGTTCAGGGCCAGATTAGGGCCACGAGAAAAATGGGGATTTCCTAATCAGGGACACATCAGGCGTAGCGTCACATTCCCGCCCGATCCGGCCCCGATCCGAGCCATGGCAAAATTTCTACACGGGTTGACATAAACCAACGTATTTTTTTAATGAAAATCGAACAGTTTTTGAGGTTGATGTTTTGCATCCAAATAACTTATCTAATTTAATTAAAGTAGTTTAATAAAATTATTAGTGCTAAATCATCAAACATGCTTTGGCCTAAATTTTAGCTTAAGATCATTAAATACTTCTAAATCCTCAACATCATTAGTGGAAAAGAATAATTAAACTCTTATTAGATGCTAAAATCATTTTTAAACCCACTCCAAATCTTACTTCCCGTATAGTAGCTAAAATTATTCCAAACTGAACAAAATTTACATTTATACCAGTAGGCTAGAATAACTTTTTCGTCGACAATCAGATTGATGTCGTGTTGTCGTCGTTGTAGTAGTATAGGTTTTAAGCGTGAAGAACGGTTACACGTCCTCCTGGCTCCCGGACACAACAGGATTTCTTCTTTCTCGCTTTGCTTCACCCGATAAATGATTGTACATACGTTCCTCGATTTTTCAAGCCACTCCGACAGGCACGAAGATACCTTATCTGCAACTACTCTGGAGAAGCACGTTCTCGTGAATGTCGACATGGTCCAGATCGCGCGATCAGTACTGTATCGATAATTGTCATTAACTGCTAGAATCGGTGCGGCTATAAGGTACCAAAGCAATAACTGCAGTCATGTCACGCTGTAATTCAGTAGCAATTAGTTATGCGCGAGGACTATTGGAGATATTCATCTTTGTGATGCTAATGGTATATAAGAGAGAAACTCGAAATTGCAAAGTTTATCCTTCTGTTTTTTATTCATCAATAACAGTTTTAATGCTGACATAATTGTTTCAATGAATTAGGAGTATTTTTGCAAATTTTTAGTTTTAGGAGACTTCAGACCTTAGAGTATTAACTTTTTCAAAAGGTTGAGTTACGGAAAACAGGTTTTTTATTATTTTTTTTTTTTTTGTTAATGATCTTCAAGAGTGTTTGCTAGCTTATATGTGGAAATTAAGAACCCGACTTTCAATTAGCCCAGTCGAAACAATCAGTTGGCTGGCACCCGATAAACTAACGAGGAGCCATGAGAGAAGCCCCCACACGAATGGTGTCCAAGGAAAGACGTGAATTATGCGCACCATGGTCTATAACTTACGCACACACTGAATTAATGCCTCTGCCTGTGTATATAATCTTACCTCCCGGCAGTGCCTACCTTGCTAATGAGTAGGTGTTTGTTGGACATCCCAACACGTTTTACGACTCACCAAATTACCTCCATACCTGCTCGATAGATAGAGCTACATGGTACATGGCTCCGGCAGCAGCAGCCGCCGCCGACGCCGCCAGCAAAGATTGCCCTCTCTCTTTTCGTTTGTGATTTACTGCGGTTCATACCCGCCGTATACGATTTTATCCGAACAACATCGCGCGACTATAGGGTTGTGTGTATCCGTATTGCTCTTATACTCTCTTTTGTCGAATATGGGCTGTGTGCGAGGATTAAAAAAATTACAATCGATATATACTGATTTAGGAGAGATAGACGCGCGTTGTACTCTCTCAGAGAGTTGTGAAAATCCCTGTATATCAATGCCGCGACTCGACATGTCTCATTGATCTTCCTTTATGCGTTTTCCGATGGCGACACACACTCGGCTATATGGTACTAATTTATCTCGAATGTTATCGCCAAGCGCCGCGCATCCCAACTCCTGCTGCGACTGCGAGAATCTATGGAATTAAACGGGAGAGACGAAAAAAAAAAATAAAAGAGCATTCCCGACTGCTGAAAACGTTTAATATCCTGAAATTATGGATCTCCCTTGATATCACCAATCCACAAATCTTTCTATATATATCTACAATTTATCTAATAGCTTGAAGAAATTTATTATCCGATGAGAACAGCCTCTTAAAATACAATCAAATTCCCCCCCCCCCGCGTGTGCACGAAAGGATGTTGAATTATAAAGTAGCATCTTACTTGACCAAGGTATATATAAGTTGATTTAAAAACTTGCGAGCATTCGTGTCATGTTTAGTTCCTGAAAACTGCTTAGTATTCTCTTTGGAGGCATAAAAGATCCTTATATCAGAATTCGTCGAAGAAGGGTACCGTCTCGCGTCTCTTGGCCGTTTTATATATATGTATATACAGTGTTTGGATATATATACATGCTATTTCAGTTCGCGCCATATTCGTTCGTAAAAGTCGCCTAAAGGCGTGCGCATCCATCCTAATTAACAACCCATGGACCATCTGATACCAAAACGAGGAGAGTATAATCTGCTCGTTACCAACACGAAGCTCCCTCTAGCGCAACACTCTCTTATATTTTTCCCTTTAACAAAACAAGATTCGTATTTCGGCTTAAATATATGCGGTTTGCCTGCTCTCATCTCAAAAAGTCAACATTTACCATCGTATAATTCTTTCCTAAAATTAAAAAAAAAAAATTATTTCCCTCATAAAAACGCGGCATTGCAATTTTAACAATGTCTGTAATTTTTTTTTTCAATTAGTTTTCGAAACAGGTTGCGAAAATTTATATCAGAATTGTGGAGTGAATAACATTTGGGAATCGTTTGTGTAAATCTATTTCCACTTTTACAATTTCCACTTTCACTTTTTCTAATTTCTAATAACAGTTCGTCCATTTCCAATTCCATACTCTTTTTAATTTCTACTCTTATTTCCAATTACGCTTCTTTCAATTTCCATTCCCATTTCCATTATTTCTAATTTTTTTCCCCACTTCCACTTTTTTCAATTTCCATTCATAATTCCACTTACACTTTTTCTAATTTCCATTTCCAATTTTCTCATTTCAGATTTAAGGTATTAATCCTGAAATAAAATTGGAAAAAACCTCTGGGAGTCGATTATGTAAATCCATTTTAACTTCCATTTCCACTTTTTCGAATTTCCATTACCACTTCAAATTTTTCTAATTTCTAATCCCACTTCCAATTCCACTTTATTCAATTTCCATTCACACTTCCTTTTCCAATTTCACATTTTCTAATTTCAAACTCTCACTTCCATTTCCACTTCGTCTAAATTTTCCATTTCCACTTTCAATCTCACTTCCACTATATTTAATTTCCACTCCCTCTTCTATTTTCCTATTTCAGATTTAAGATTCATTCTGAAAAAAATTAGAAAAAGCCTCTGGGAGTAGAGTATGTACATCCTTTTCTACTTCTATTTCCACTTTTTCCAATTTCCATTCTCACTTCAACTTTTTTAAATTTCTAATATACCAGTTCCATTTCCAGTTCCACTCGTTTTAATTTCTACTCTTAATTTCTAATCACGCTTTTTCCAATTTCAATTCCCATTTATATTATTTCTAATTTCTTTTCCTACTCCCACTTTTTTGAATTTACATTTTTAATTCCACTTCCACTTCTTCTAATTTCCATTTCCATATCCAATTTTCTCATTTCAAATTTAAGGTATTCATCCTGAAATGAAATTAGAAAAAGCTTCTGAGAGTCGATTATGTAAATCTATATCAACTTCCATTTCCACTTTTTCTATTTTCTAATCCCACTTCCATTTCTATAATTCCACTTTTTCTAATTTCCATTGTTACTTCTATTTCCAATTCTATATTTTCGAATCTCTACTCTCACTTCCATTTCCACTTTTAATTTCTACTCTCATTTCCAATTTCCATTTCCACTTCCACTATTTCTAAATTCTACTTCCATTTTCCTATTTCAGATTTAATAGGTATTCCTTCTGAAAAAAATAGAAAAAGCCTCTGGGAGTCGAGTCCCATTTCCATTCCGACATCCCATTTCCAGTTCTATTTTTTCTAATTTTCACTCCTACTTCTATTTTCACATTTTCTAATTTTTACTCCTAGTTCTAATTACGCTTTTTCCATATTCCATTTCCACTTTTTCTAATTTCCATTCCTAATTCCATTTCCACTTCAATCTTTTTTTAATTTCTATTTTCATTGGGAATAAAAATTAGAAAAGTATAAAAGTAAATTAGAAGTTGTAATGGAAACTGGAAACAGTTGAAGTGGAAATGGAAGCAGGAATGGAAATTGGAAAATGTGGAATTAGAAATGGCATTGGGAATAGAAATTGAAAAAGTATAGAAGTAAATTAGAAGTGGAAATAGATACTGGGAAATAATGGAAGTATAAGTGGAATCAGGAATAAAAATTAGAAAAAGTGGAAATGGAAGTAAGAATGGAAATTTGAAATGTGTAAATTAAAGCAACAATGGAAATTGATAACAGTGGAAATGGAAATTGGTATGGGATTCGGAAATGGTAGTGAGAATAGAAATTGGAAAAGTAGAAGTAGATTAGAAGTATAGTAACGGAAATGGAAGCAGGAGTAGAAATAGGAAAAGTGGAAATCGAAGCGGGAATAGAAATTGAAAAAAGTGGAAATGGATTTATATAATCGACCCCCTGCTTATATAATTCCATTTCGTGAATACAACACAACATGATGAATATAATTTTCCAATTCATTTGAAAATGGTATAAATCAAGTTCCTTGACGAGGGAATAACAAAATATATCGAGATGATCATTGAAGAAAAATACAAACCACTATACCATATATACCCCCTTCTTTCCAATATGTTGGTAATAATTCGTAATGGCGACGACGAAGAGTCACGCATTGCTGCTGGTGATAGAGGCAGCCAGTTCCGCTTTATGATCCCATAAATATCTCAATAGGATCTTAAATTACATCGTCCCCGAGAGTCTCTGCCGACGTCGAGGTATACCGGGGGTTACGACGTACGTTTTATCCGCTCGAGTTTTCGGTGGAGACGTTAGTGTTATTTATGAGCTCGTTTATCAAGTTTGCACCCCTTTCCCCCGTTGCGCAGAGGGAGTGAGTGAGAGAGAGAGAGAAAGAGATCGACTATTCGCCGCGCACGGCAAAGCCAATCCCGAGATATATCGTTCGATACGAATCCGGTGAACGACGAAGAGAGGATGAGGAGAGGCCACGAAGTGAGCAGCGCGCCCCGATGATCCTTCTTCTTTTCGCCCGGGGGGGCCCTTGCGGTTCCCGCAGTGATAAATGCTCGAGAATCGTGCGATAGCGGCAATTAGTGGCTCCTCGTTTGTCTCCTTGTCTTCTGTGTGCGAGTCGACAAGTCCGCGTGCGTGCCTCATCCTCTCTCAACATGACGCCTCTCCCTGTTTTGATGATCCATACGGATCGTTTCATAAACTTTTAAGTCTCATCAGCTTTCGATATTGTGCCGTAATGACATTTATTTATTTTTTTTATTTAGTAATGAAATTTGGATATTTTTATTTTATTGAACATTAATTCGAATTGATACACTTTACTTATATGGAGTAATTGTTGAAGCATTCTAATTTTTCGATTACATTGAAGCATATCTGTATTTATTAATTCATAAGCATCTGTGATATTAAATGGGGTTTACAACTTAAGTATTTGGAATGACGTTATAGTTTCATCAGGGGGTCGATTATGTAACTCCATTTCTACTTCCACTTTTCTCATTTCCATTCCCATTTTCACTTTTTCCAATTTTCATTCCCACTTCCATTTCTACTTTTTCTAATTCCACTGTTACTTCCATTTAAATGAAACTCAAAGTGGAAATGGAATTGGTAGTGCGGAAATTAGAAAAAGTGGAAGTAGTGGGAGTAGAAATTATAGAAAGTGGAAATGGGAGTAGAAATTGGAAAAAATGGAAGTAGGAGTAGAATTTTGAAATCGTGAGAATGGAAATGGTAATGAAAATTAGAAAAAGTGGAAGTGGGAGTGGAAATTGGAAGAAGTGGAAGTTTCCTTACAGTCTTCCTATCAATCTATTTCACTTTGTTTTTAACCATGTTTCCCTCACGACCACGTGATCAAGGGACAGGCTTGAATTGATTAATTCAGCTTTCACTTTTCCGGACATTAGGTCGTCAATAATCGAATCATGAAAATAAGTCTCCTTATAATATGTCACAAGTCATTAGGTATCACCATCACCGCCATATGGCTAATCTAATCTAATCTGAAACGGAGGTGTACCAACAATCAATATCTTTCAGTGCTTTTGTGACAAGATAAATCGTGAGAGTCGACAGAGTGTGCAACCCACTTTAACCCCAATAGTATAGTGTATATTGAATAAACATCTAATCACTTTACTAGAGGCCAAAGGGGGAGGATGAGAAATGCACTTCTCTAGCAATATAGTATAAAAAATCTTTAGACTCATAAAAAGTTTATTTTTTTTTTCACCAATCTGATAATAATAATTAGTATATATATATGACATTAAAATATCTTTCGTTATACATATTTTTTCTGCTTGCCATGTGTGTTTAAAGTTTATTTTAACGTTCTCTAAAATATACAATGAAATTTAGAAATGGGTATTACATTTGTAAAAGGTTTACATTTCCTTCTCCCTTTGCTTTTCGCATTGATACCCGCGCGCGCGGTTTGTCCTCAAAGCATGAAACTTGCGGGTGTCTGGCTCTAATGTAAACTGTGAACCATCCCACACGATATACGAAATAATGGAACAACGCGGACAGAAATGACGAGGGAGTATAGCGAGTCATCTGCCACAGACAAAGATAAATAAATGAAGGAAACGTCGCTCGTCTACAAAGAGAAGCAATATCCTTTACTTTAACGCGCGTGGACCCAACTAACAGTAACTGCAGTAAACAAGTCGCTTCTCTCTGCAGCATCAGCAACGAGACATCGTGTGCTTCCAGTCTTTTTCTCTCTTATCCTTTCGACTTCCATTCCGTTTCGTATATATACAGCAGTACATACATATACATACATATATACATTTACTCACTGACTCGTTTTCAGCTCTTTTGCCCATCGAGACCACCCTTTCCCTTTATATACTCTTGCATCTCTATCCATTTTCTCTTATTCTCCGAAACTGTACACCACTCTGCTTTTCTTTACTGACGCTGTTTACAGGGGGCCACTTAATTCACTTTACACTCGTTCCCAGTAATTCTCTCTCTCATTTTCTCTCTCCTGCTGTCTTCTTTTATATATGCCAAAGAGTAATGAGTGTTGCGCACTCTATTTGTCTTCTTGTCTCACATATATTAGAGAGAATATATTATTATTTTGAAAAAAAAGAACTGTAATCAACTCGATACATGTGTGATAAATTCAAATTTTCTAAAATTTATTAGTGTAGGAATTATTTCTAATAGTGGAAATTATAATTTATGCGGAAAAAGGTAGTGATCTTCAAAAAATAAATTAGAGATTATTTAAATTATTATAAATATAAATATTGCTACCGAATACTGGATGACACATCATTAAATCAATTAATTATTACACCACTTCTACTTTTTCTAATTTCCACTTCCGTTTTCACATACCCACTTCAATTTTCAATTCCACTTTTTCCGTTTTCCAGTTCCACTTTTTTTATTTTCTATTTCCATTTTCACTTTTTCAATTTCCATTCCTACTTCCAATTCAACTTCTTCCATTTTTCAATTTCATTCCCATTTCCACTTCTTTCAATTTTAATTCCCATTTATACTTCCCTTTATTTCTAATTTCCATTTCTACTTCCATTTTAACTTCCCTTTATTTCTAATTTCCATTTCTACTTCCATTTTAACTTCCCTTTATTTCTAATTTCCATTTCTACTTCCATTTTAACTTCCACTTTCTCTAATTTCCATTTTCACTTTCATTTCCAATTCCACTTCTTCCATTTTCCAATTCCCACATCAACATTTTTTAATTTCTATTCTCAATCCCATTTCCTCTTTCACTTTTTCTAATTTACACTATCACTTTAATTTCCACTTCCACATTTTCCAATTTTCACTTACACTTCTCCATTTTTCAATTTCATTCCTACTTCCACTTCTTGTAATTTCAATTCCCATTCCCACTTATACTTTTTTTTATCTTCAATTCTCATTTCCATTTTCACTTTTTCATTTCCAATTTCATTCCCTCTTTATTTAATTTCAACTTCCACTTTCTATTTTTCTAACTCCCACTTTCATTTCCACTTTATACAATCCATTCCCATTTTCATTTTCGCTTTCTAAAATTTTCATTCCCATTTTCATTTCCATTTCTTCTAATTTCTATTCCCATACTTCAACTTTTTTCAATTTTAATTCCGATTTATACTTTCCACTATTTCTAAATTCTACTTCCTTCCAACCTGAAAAAAAAATTTTTAAATAAGCTTCTGGGAGTCGATTATGTAAATCCTTTTTCGCTTCTTCCAATTTCCATTCCCACTTCCATTTTTTCTAATTTTTAATCCCTATTTCCAATTCCACTTTTTCTAATTTCCGCTCACTTCCTTTTCCACTATTTCTAATTAATAATCCCACTTTTATTTTCAATTCTATTTTTTCTCATATTCATTCTCACTTCCTTTTCCACTTTTTCTAATTTCTACTATTATATTTCCAATTACTCTACTTCTAATTTTCTTTTACACTTCCCCTTTTCTAATTATCACTCCCACTTATATTTCCTTATTTACGATTTAACCTGAAAGAAAATTAGAAAAAGCCTCTGGGAGTGGATTATTATGTAAATCTATTTCCACTTCTAGTTCCACTTTTTTCCAATTTCCATTCCCACATCAATTTCCATTTTTCTAATTACATCACTTTTACTTCTATTTCCCAATTTTCTAATTTCCACTTCCTTTTCATCATTTAAGATTTACGATATTTAACTTGAAAGAAAATTATGAAAAACCGCTGAAAGTCAAATATGTAAATTCATGTCCACTTTTTCCATAAAAAATCATTCCTAACTTCTACTTTTTCTAATTTCTACATCCATTTTCACACTTTCACTTACATTTCTACATCTAATTTTTCTAATTTACATTTCCATATTTTCTAATTTATTTTAATTTTTTTCAATTTCCATTCCAATTTTTTCTATAATTTCCACTCTAACTTCCATGTGCACTTCCACTTTTTCCAATTTCCATTTCTAATTTAATTTCCACTTCCTCTTTTTCCAATTTCCAATTAGATGAATTGAAAATATTGACATTTAAAAATGTGAATCAAATATATCTACAAAAAAGTGGAATGAATATTGGAAAATTTAAAAATGGTAATAGTAATTAGAAAAAATGGAAGTGGGAATAAAAATTGGAAAAAGCTGACATGAAAGTGAAAGTAGAAGTAGAAAGTAGAAAAAGTGGAAGTAAAAATGTAAGTGAGAAATTAAAATTAAATTAATTAAAATTTTTATTACACTAGTAAACATTTGCAAGCATCTTATAATATGACTCGAGATTCAATACACTGTAAAAAAAAGGAGTTGAATTTCAACTCCCCAGGGGATGCTATAAAAGTCCCACCCATTAAGGAGTTATAGCAAAGGGAGTTCAGATTAGGAAGTTCAACTTTAACTCCTTACACGAGTTGGAGAATATGATACTCCATTATAAAATAACTCAAATGGGAGTTGATACTGAACTCCCTTCCATTCTTTGTTAACTCCTTTTTCGAGTTGATTTTTAACTCTAAAAATCGAACACCCAACTCCTAGTGCCGTTAACTCCGTAAATTTTTAACAGTGTATAATAATAAGGACTAATAGAAATTTAAAATTCCGCATCCCATCACTGAGATATGGAACCGGAAGTTACTTTAACAATTTCTATAAATAGATATATCAACAATATTACGATTAACAATATTTTTATAGTTGCATTACAACTTTATATATACACCGTTTCTTATTATCCGCGTGTATAAATGATCATAAGGAGTTTCGTATTTAGCTGAAATTGATCACGTACTATCTTAATAGGCAGATCAAGTTAGGAATGATGATAACATATGTCTAAGTAGAGCCTTGGTGAGATGAACTCGTGTTGTCTGAATGATGAATGAAGGTGATCAGTCATGCCCGAGTCGAGAATGTGCGGCGGAGAAACCTTGCCTTACCGACATCTGTATGGTCAAACCAATCTATCTTCCTAGAGTCTATATAGACGATTATTTTTAATCAGTCATTTCCTTATACACAATCATTCTTTTGGACACTGCAACTGTTATACATTATATATTCTCAATGATAAATAATGATGTGTTCTCAGTCAGTAATTATACTACTACTACTACCTACTACTACAAAATAAAGTTACCAACTATAAAACCAGAAAAAATATAAAACTAAAAATTTTATTTCACTAAAATCAAGAAAAGTTTCTAGAAATGAAAATTTATTGCAAAAAGTTGAAAGGAATTTGATTAAAGAAAGGAAACGTTATGACCAAAAAAAAGGATGGCGGAAGAAAATATATTTTCCAGTGAGGGGAAAAAAAGTCAGGTTTTCAGACTTTATCGTGATGGTTGTGGACTCTCTCTCTATATATATATATATATATATATATAGGGTTGAAAGCGAGGGCGAATGATTTAGTGGGGTGGCCACTCGACGACTTACCGAGATAACCCGCCTGTCCGCAGAACAACCCTATTTGTCCAACGCCTTCCGTTACAAAACTGCTCTCGCGCACCCCCTCAACGCGTATGTTGCCTTTGAATAATGACAACCCCTTCATCAACTAGTGTCTTAATAGTTCCAACATATATATATTTCTCAACAGTTTCAATACGTCCAACCTTTTTTCCACTAAAATTAAATCCCAATTTCCCAAATGAAGATCTGCGCATTTCATTAGTGACAACTTTTTTTTTTGATAAAAGGAAAAAGTCGATCTGAATTTCTCAGCTGAGTGAAAAAAAAAAATACGATCTTAGTGACTTGAACGAGACGGAACAAAGTAAGGTGAAGCGGAACAGGACAGGGATGAAGAAGAAGAGAATGAAACGAAGCAGCACCGAGTGAGGTGGGCCGTGGATTTATATCCTGGGCAGCCACTTTGAGCCATCAGCGGTTCGTTTGAAGTGCACCGTAGCCTCGCAGACGTTATAAAGACAAACTATGCCCACGGCGAAGTCATTCCCCACCACTTTATGCCATAATTCTTCGCCGATCTTCTTGGCGGGCTCTTTTCTCCTCTCCTTTCTCCGCATAGCGCAACACATATACACTCATGTATATAACCCAAGAGAACAAACTTGGGTCTATACAAGACCTCTCTCTTGCTCCCTTTACTGTTACTGCCCGCGGATAATAAAGATGGTCTGCTTATGTACAGTACAACGACTAAAGGAGGCGGAGTCAGTTGCCCTCCGTGGGCAGGACTAACGCAAATGACTCTTCCATTCAAGATGGCGTATAGACTTGCCAGTGCCGCGAGGTGTGCTTTTATATTTAGTGGCTGATGCGATGGTATACTTGTATATGCGTGCTGCTCTATTGGACATTGAGCCACTTATGACACTTGAGGCTTATATTTAAGAACCTTAGGGATTTAACGTAATTCTTCAGAAGCATTTTTATATAGAAGCTTACTATCTTTTGGAATCATATTTCTAGAATCATTTCTAAAATCGTTTTTTTGGAATCATTTCTAAAACCATTTCTTTGAAATCATTTTTTAATAATTTTTTTTAAACACATTTTCCAATTACTTATATCTTTCGTGAACCAAAAACTTTTTTTGGGTGAGAAATATTGCGTTATTATGTCAAGGTGAGAAACGGAAGTTAAGGTGGCATAGACGGAAAAGGAAAAGGTGGGTGATGGAAGGTGTGAGACAGTTTTACAAAGACAGATTCACATCGTAAAGACGTCGAGAACACCTCTAGACACAACTTGCACCCTCTTTCGCGGAAGAAGTCTCCAGGATCCACGAGTTACAATGTTACCTTTCCTTCTCCGAGACTTACTGCATCGCGTATATATATATATATACAGACGAAAACCCCAAGGGACCCTCGACTTTAGCCGAGACCATAAGTCCGGGAGTGATCACTCAGCACGTACTTCTAGAGCAGCTAAATCTCCAACCTTTAAACCACAGTAACCTACAGAGTTACTGCAATGTACACACACTTTCTTTTCTACAAATGCATTTTATACTCTTTGTTTTATATATATATGTGTAGTCTGTTTTGCACGCCTCTTGTTTCCTGCTCGACGAATTTGCGACAACTGTCCTATATTTTCAAGAAAAGGAAAAGATTTTTTTTATTTACATGAAGAGAAGAATAGTTTTTTGGATTGAGGTAAATAGAAGTTGATGGAGGTTGATGTTTTTTGCAGTGTTGGAAATCAAACTTGGTGTTCATAGAATTTTTGATACTGAGTTTAAATTTAATTGTTGCGACTAATTTATTTGTTTTAGATATTAGCCCTTTCAGGGGCGGTGGTACGTGTACGTACCACCTATTTGCTTTTAGTTTTTTCTGTATTTTCTACCATTATTTTTCAGTTCTCCTGTACGTGTGATTACTTTTTGGAAAAATGTACCCTTCAAAGGGTTAGAGAACGGATTAAATATTGTAAATATCATAAATATGCTAATATGCTGATTTTAAATTTTGACTTTTGAGACCATTATCATTTCTTCCTGCGGGTTGAGATTAAATGTAAATCCATCTCTATTCCCATTTCCATTTTCACTTCCACTTTTTCTAATTTTCATTCCTATATATTTCCCCTTTTTCCAATTTCCAATTCCATTTTTTCCAATTTCAATTCCTACTTCCACATTTTTTAATTTCCATTTCCACTTTCTCTAATTTCCATTGACACTTCCACTCATTGAAATTTCCTTTCCTACTTCCATTCCCACTGTTTCCAATTTCCACTGCCACTTCCATTTTCACTTTTTTTAATTTCTAATCCCACTACGATTTTTACTTTTTCCAAATTTTTACTTTTAATTTCTATTCCCACTTCCATTTATTCTAATTTTGACTCCTATTTCCACTGTTTCCAATTTTAAATCCTACTTATCCACATTTTTAAATTTCCAATCCCGCTTCCATTTCCAGTTTTTCTAATTTTCATTGCCACTTCCACTTATTGAAATTTACTTTCCCACTGCCATTTTCATTCCAACTATTTCCAATTTCCACTGACACTTTAATTTACACCTTTTTTTAATTTCTAATCCCACTACGATTTTCACTTTTTCCAAATTTTTACTTTTAATTTCTATTCCCACTCACCCTAATTCTAATTTTGACTTCCATTTCCACTTTTACCAATTTCTATTCCCACTTCCATTTCCTCCAAATTTCAATCCCACTACCACTTTTTGTAACACCTATTCCCACTTCCACTTTCTCAAATTAACTCCTATCTTATTATTTCCACTTTTTCTAATATCTATTTCCACTTCCATTTCCACTTTCTCAAAATTTCAATCTCATTTCCACTTTTTTAATACCTATTCCCATTTCGACTTTCTCAAAATCCCAATCCTATTCCCTCTTTTTATAATATATGTTCCCACTTCCATTTCCACTTCTACTTTTTCTAATTTTCACTCCCATTTCCAATTTTTGGAAATTGTAATGGAAATTGGAAAAAGTGGAGTTGGAAATGAAAGTGGAAATGTAAATTGGAAACTTGCAAGAGTAAATGGAAATAGAAAATGGAAAAATTGGAAGTGGATATAGAAATAGGCGCGGAAATCGGACAAAATGGAAGTAGAATTTTACTAAACACTATTTTTTTGGTACTCGTAATTTCTAATATCATAAATACGCTGATGATTTAGAATTTTATCCTCCGGGAATATTATCATCTTTTCTTGAAAAGATCAAACTGTCGAAAACAAATTTTCATTATATTGTAATAAGCTAGGTAATAATAATATAGATTTGTAACCAAACCCATATCGTAAAACTTGACACATTTCGCTATTTGTTAATTTATTTTTGTATCGGATCTTCGTAAACGGCTCAAATATTGTATATATCATATAAATATGCTGATGATTTTAACTTTTAGCTATCGGAACTTTTAGCTATTGCGCTTGTATATTTGTGTTGCACCAATTGTTGAACCAAAAAAGTTTGGGTGATAAATCTGTAAATTCCACAACTACCTCGACAACTACATTTTGTGTACCTCTTTGGTTTTAGAAAACATCTGTAGTGATTTTCGTTTCGGATAGCTTATATATAGAAGCTAATTCTTATTCCATTTTTGTTACTCTTTTTTTGACAATGTAGAAAGGATCTTTTTTTTAATCAATTGGTATTAAAATGTATTTATATGTAATGGTAATACATTGAGATACCTACATGTATTTTTAGATGGGTTTTTGGAGTCCTTATGGATAAAAAAGGAGTTTCTAATGTTTAATAAAGTTTGAAAATTATTTCTTCAGTATAGCAGATTTTGGCATCAAGATCAGCCGAAGTAGCTAGAACTTGTCTGAACGTCGCGTTATGATATAATCCTT
Organism: Leptopilina boulardi; assembly: GCF_019393585.1. Lineage (NCBI taxonomy): Eukaryota > Metazoa > Arthropoda > Insecta > Hymenoptera > Figitidae > Leptopilina > Leptopilina boulardi. The sequence goes on along the minus strand of NW_026137881.1, from coordinate 3,701,945 downwards.
AAAGCTACAAATATACTACTTGATTAATTTGTTGTAACTAGAATAGTATTTCAAATAAATCCAATATATTGTTCAATTAAATACATTTTCGGAAACTCACTAATTTTATCCAAGTGTATACTAATCTGCTTTTATGCGCGCCAAACAAAAAAAATTTTGGAGAAATTCATTCCCATGTCCTTCGTGTGAATATAGGGGCATATGGAAACATCAGTTTGGGAAACCTAAAGATTTCTACTGAATGTATACGCAGGGAAGGGGAAACATCCACTTAGGGAAAACTGAAAATTCCTGAACTTACAGAAGGAAAGGTTAAGATTTATGAACGTACCAAAATTTTTGTACAGCCTACATCTTTAAATTACAATAACAATTAAAATACAAAATCCAACAAAATTATATTTTCAAGATCATCACATCAGAAATAATTCTCCAATTGTCTTTTGTAAGCAGAAATCATTATACTACTATAATGAAGAGTTACTTTTTTTTTTTGTTAAACTTAACATGCGAGACAGAGTGTATATATGCGCGGATGCTTTGATATGGATCGAATCAACTGTTGAAGACGCACACGTTCCAGATGATAAGCCAAGGAAAGTTTTCAAAGTCTTAAAAGAAGCTTGATCTGCGAAACTTGGAAGAGTAGTAGAGGGACATTTCGTCTTCGCTTTGCAAACGACGCGACGTCTGAAACGACAAGCGACAACCCAAGCTTCTTCTTCGTCTCAAAGCATTGCGAAGAGAGCATCTCTCAGCAGCGAGGACTGATGTCGGGTCGCTTTGCTTTCGTCCAAGGCTCTTCGTCTATGTCTCATGAAGATTGATGGCCCTCTACTGGCTTAGCTTCTCTTCTCTCTACATTCGCGATTCTCATTCTCTCTTTCTCTCGTTGATGCTACATTTATGGAATATCTTGAAATCTCCACTCCACTGAGTAGTCAGCAATCGAGCGATTGTTTCCAGTTTGATGCCGCGGAGTCTTTCATCTTCTGCGATCTTTGAAAAAAACTATATAGTTTGATATAATATATCCTTGAAAATCACGATTGGCATCTAATTAAGTAATTCCAAATGACATATATATATGCGTTTGATAATATGATATAGTAATGAGATGGTGCCATATAGTATACGTCATCATTCTTAATTCGGAGACTAATTCCGATTTAAGATTTTGTTAATTCCAAAAATACTCCTAATTGAAAATTTTACAGAGGGAGATGATAATAAGGGAAATATTGCAAGTATGCTGGACATTTCTCGCGTCCATTTAACTTATAGTCAATGGTGAAAAGTGCACGCGGACCTAAGTCCACTAATTACGAGCGTCAGTAAAGGGGGATCTTTGATTTAGCCGATGTCTTATTGGCTTGCCGTGAATCTAGCTTTAGAGGAAGCGACGAGTGGTCGGGAGAGAAACGACACTGATCGATAGGAAAGAGTGGTTGTCGAAGCCTTGACCCTGGGATTCGTCGGCAGCTTTAGCCGCAGCCACTGTCGTCGTCGTCCGTTTAGATAGGAATCTGGGCTTAATGACGGCTCGTGACAGACGGGCATCGAAGTCACAGTGTGTGCAATGGAAAAAGATAGAAAGAGAGAAGTCACATCAACGGCGCCGCGAGATATACACCCCGCTTTAAACCAACGCAGATTCTTTTCGTTTTGGAAGCGCGCTTCAATGCCAATTCTCTATCGTCGTATATATATATAGTTGTATAGGAAAGACAGAGAGAGAGAGAGCGAAAAATTTATAAGAAAGAGAGTGCCGCTCTCGGTCATTGGCCCGAGGAATTACGAGCTCGTGTAAAGGCCCGCTATCACTCTTCATCCCTTTGAAAGGAATAAATTCGTCGTTCCCAAAAAGAGAGGCTCTCCTGCTCCACATTGCTGCCGTTGCTATTATAATATTTCGCATTCCACGCCCTCTATGAAGGAGATATTTGCTATTGAATGTAACTGTATGGAAAAATCAACGTTGTATCAATGGCTGGGGGACGATTATGTAAATCCATTTCTATTCTCATTTCCACTTTTTCCGATTTCTATTGCTACTTCCAATTTTCAACTTCACTTTTTCCACTTTTCTCTCCCAGCACTTTTAAATTCCAAATCTACTTTTTTAGATTTTTCATTTCAACATTTTTCCGAATTTTATTCCCACTTCCAATTCGACATTCACTTTTTCTAATTTTCACTCCTACTTTTTCCAATTTCCACTCCCAATTCCATTTTCACTTCCACTAATTGAAGAACCAGAAAAAGATCAAATAAAAATGGAAATAATAAGTAAAAGTGAAAGTAGAAATGGAAAATGGAAAACTTCTACTTCCATATCGACTTTCTCTAATTTCCATAATCCCACTTCTATTTCCACTTCCATTTGTTCTAAATTCAACTCCTACTTCCATGTTCAATTGTTCTTTTTATATTTTCCATTCTCTCCTTTTTAAAATTTCCATCCTCACTTCCAATTACAGTTGCAATTTTTCTAATATTCAATTGCACTTTTACCAATTTTCATTTCTACTCCCAATTTCATTTTAAATTTCCCTTTTCGGAAATTAGTAAAAGTAAATGTAGGAATTGAAATTAAAAAACTTAATCCACTTCCATATCGACTTTTCTAGTTTCTACTCCTACTTCCAATTTCCATATCCACTTTCATTTTTTCTAATTTCCACTCCCACTTTTTTCAATTTCCATTCCTAATTCCACTTCCACTTTTTCTAATTTCCATTCCTAATTCCACTTCCACTTTTTCTAATTTCCATTCCTAATTCCACTTCCACTTTTTCTAATTTTCAGATTTAAGGTATTCAACCAGGGGATGATTTCTAATTCCATTTCCATTCCTATACTTCGATTTTTCCAATTTTCATTACTATTTCCACTTCCACTATTTCTAATATTTATTCCCATTTCCACTTCTACTTTTTCTAATTTTCATTCCCATTTCCACTTTTCTATTTTTTTATTCGCACTTCCATCTTCTCATTCACTTTTTCTAATTTGTATTCTTATTTCTATTTCTTCTTTCACTTTTTGTAATTCTGATTCCCACTTCTACTTTTTCTTATTTTCATTTTTACTCTCATTTCCATTTCTACTTTTTTTCATTTTCATTCTCATTTCCATTTCCACTTTTTCTAATTTTCATTCTCATTTCCATTGTGAAAATTAGAAAAAGCGTAAATGGAATTGGGAATGAAAATTAGAAAAAGTGGAAGTGAAAATGGAAATGGTAATGAAAATTAGAAAAAGTAGAAGTGGAAATGGGAATAAATATTAGAAATAGTGGAAGTGAAAATGTAAATGAAAATAAATAAAAGTGGAAGTATGGGAATAAAAGTAGAAATGGAAATGGAATTACATAATCGACACCCAGAATGAAAAATATAAAAAGCCTCTGGGAGTCGTATGTGTAAATCCTTTTCCATTTTTTCTAATTTCCATTCCAACTTCCATTTTATAATTCCACTTTTTCTAATTACCACTATTACTCACATTTCCACTATTTATAATTTCTAATCCCATTTCCCACTTCCAGTTTCTAAATGTCATTCTATTTTCTATCCCCACTTTCCACTTTTTCCAATTTGAAAAAGGTGGAGGTGGATATATAGAAATTGAAATGGAAGTGTGAGTGGAAATTGGAAAAAGTGGAAGTGAAAATGGATGTGGGAGTGAAAATTAAAAAATGTGGAAGTGGGAAAGGAAATGTGGAAGTTGAAATGGAAATGTAAGTGGAAATTGGAAAAAGTGGAAATAGTTTTCGGGGTTTGAAATTTGTTACTCAGGGGTTTTCAGGGTCGCTGATTACAAATTTGCAATCAGTTTTTAATAATTCAAAATGGCGGATCCAGTATGTCGGACAAATTTTCAAAAATTCATTATAGATTCACAGGAAAAATGTTACTCAGGGGTTTTTGGGGTCTCTGATTACGAATCTAAAATCGCTTTAAAAAAAAGCAAAATGGTGAATCCAATAAAGCCCGAAAATCACTGCGTGTAAGAAGTTTCAAACGAATTTAAATAATTTTAGAATGTTTCATCAGACATATTGGATCCGCCATTTGGAATTTTTGAAAACCGTTGAATTTTTCAGCACCTAGCATCAGCTTATTGTTAGAGGTTAAGGTCGTTGTCAAATTCAAATAAATATTTTTGTTTAGGTGTTTACAGTTTGTACTAGAATTATATTTCTTCTATTTGTACTATATATATATAGTACAAAGTAAAATTATTTTTTCGATATTTTTACTTTTTTCGTTTCCACATATAGTTATTTCATTTTTCTTTATTCTATAACAATTTATAATTTTTGAAATATAGAAAAATCGCTCATCTATTACGTGCAAAAAAGTGTCTTTGTTCTTCTAATACAATGTTTAGTATTATAAAAAGCTCATTATAGATGTAACATCAGTTAATTTTGTCACGTATATGAATAAATTTCTTGTAAACGCGTATGGGCAGTAAAAGAAGATACTATCAAGTGTCTTTCTTTTTTTTGTGTCTTCCTTCCTCTCTTTCTGTATATGTATATGCGTGAGATATACAAATTTTCAACATTGCGTAAAATTTGCTCTTGTAGAATTGTGTCACGTTTGTGAAAAATGTGCAACTTGTATGTAGCCAAACTATAAAACAAGATAATTCACCGTAAATGTCAATTACATAAATAAATCGATCTTGCGCATACATATTATATGCAAGTACTCTTATTGCTTCCTTGCATTTCAAGGTCTTAAATTCCAAGAATGACAATAACTTCCTTATATATATTTACTTTATTACAAACGCAGTGAAATATAAACGACCAATTTGTGGTTTTTGTCTATATACTTATTCGAGATAGAACACCTCTAATGTAAAAAATTGTGCGGATACATAATTTGAAAATTACTTTATGAATACGTGGTAATATTTATACCTCAAAGATGTTTATATATACTCATGTAGTACTTATTGAGATAATTGTCCTGTTTTACATATGAATAACAATTGAAATTCATGATTTTATTTACTCGGATAATAATGTAATTACCATCAGTTGTTATATGGTAAGAGTTTGTAGTTAATTAAATTATTTGCATAAAGAACTAAAAATGTCAGTTGCAATACTATTATCGGACAGAAATAATGACTCACTTTTGTTGCAACTTATTTTGAATTGTATATATATCGAATTAAGTATAAGTAACACTTTAAGTTATTCAAAATCCGATTTTAGACGGAATTTCAGATTTCTAGGTTGGCATCATTTGCACAGTGATTTTATAATTGAAATTATTTTTTCTGATATTTCAATAATAAGACAAGTACAAATATTTTGTAATTTTTAAGTAAAATATACGTGAATTAATACCTATTTATTTCAATAATAGTTAATTTTTTAAAATTTGAAATTTAGCGCCATTCATTAAGTTGGCAGTACTGCTGTCAAATACGTTTTTGGTTTTCTAACCTAAAAACACCAAAAAAAGTATTTTAAGATGTTTTCAATATTTTTTGCCCATTAACCTGACGTCCTAGAGACTTTCATGAGGTCTCCAATTAAAACTTTAATCGTACACATTGAGATCCACATACGCAAGACAAAAAAAAATGTATTTTGAGAAAACTGGGGGTTGAGACTCCAAAAAAAATTTTTTTGTCATTTATTTCAATATCGTAGTGGTTTTCAATGTATTTTTGTCCATTGAATACGAATCCGGGTCTCAAAATAGCATAGCACGTCAGGATTTTGAGAAAAGTGAGGAAAAATCTTCAAAAATACGTTTTTTCATCTTTACCTCCACTTTTTTGAAAATTATGACGTTCTAGGCAATTTTGAAACAGGGGATCATGTTCAGTAGGCAAAAATACACTGGAATCCTTTTCAATATCGAAAAAAACAAGACTATGCATATTTCGAAAAAGCCCACCATATTTGATTTGCCATTTTTAATTTTGAAAATCTGACTAAAAATTCGTAATTAGCTAATTCAAAAACCCCTAGGTACAAAGTTTCATATAAATTATCAATTTTTAGCAAAAACGTGAGATCTCTAATTAAAACTTAAAGCGAATACTTTAAGACTCACATATACAAGACAAAAAAAAGAGTATTTTGAGAAAAGTGGGGGTAGAGACTCCAAAAAAATTTTTTTTGTCATTTATTTCAATATCGTAGTGGTTTTCAATGTATTTTTGTCCATTGAATACGAATCCGGGTCTCAAAATAGCATAGCACGTCAGGATTTTGAGAAAAGTGAGGAAAAATCTTCAAAAATACGTTTTTTCATCTTTACCCCCACTTTTTTCAAAATTATGACGTTCTAGATAATTTTGAAACAAGGGATCATGTTCAGTAGGCAAAAATACATTGGAATCCTTTCCAATATCGAAAAAAACAAGACTATGCATATTTCGAAAAAGCCCACCATATTTGATTTGCCATTTTTAATTTTGAAAATCTGACTAAAAATTCGTAATTAGCTAATTCAAAAACCCCTAGGTACCAAGTTTCATATAAATTATCAATTTTTAGCAAAAACGTGAGATCTCTAATTAAAACTTAAATCGAATACTTTAAGACTTACATATACAAGACAAAAAATTTTTTTTTGAGAAAAGTGGGGGTAGAGACTCCAAAAAAATTTTTTTTTGTCATTTATATCAATATCGTAGTGATTTTCAATGTATTTTTGTCCACTGAATACGAATCCGGGTCTCATAATAGCCTAGCACGTCAGGATTTTGAGAAAAGTGAGGATAAATCTTCAAAGATACGTTTTTTCATCTTTACCTCCACTTTTTTGAAAATTATGACGTTCTAGACAATTTTGAAACAAGGGATCATGTTCAGTAGGCAAAAATACATTGGAATCCTTTCCAATATCGAAAAAAACAAGACTATGCAATTTTCAAAAAAGCCCACCATACTGGATTTGCCATTTTTAATTTTGAAAATCTGACTAAAAATTCGTAATTAGCTAATTCAAAAATCCCTAGATACCAAGTTTCATAGAAATTATCAATTTTTAGCAAAAACATGAGATCTCTAATTAAAACATAAATCAAATTCTTTAAAACTCACATATACTAGACAAAAAAAATTTTTTTTGAGAAAAGTGGGGGTAGAGATTCCAAAAAAAAATTTTTGGTTTTTTTTAATATCGTGTAGTGGTTTTCAATGTATTTTTTCCTGCTGAACACGATTTTGGCTTCCAAAATTGTCTAGCACGTCGCAGGATTTTGAGAAAAATGGGGGTAAATACCCCCAAAAAACGTGTTTTTGAGGGTTTTCAATATTTATTTTCTCTTTAACCTGACGTATTAAAGACTTTGTAAAGATTATAAACGAAAGTTTGAATCGTACATCAAGACTTTAATAACAATTACGGATTATAGGTTATAAATACATGATTTTCGTGATTGGCTATACAATGTTGACGACTTTAAATTCAAGATTGTCGTTGAAAAAGAAATAAATCCCACATATATAAAAGCTGAAGGGGGGGGATGGGGGGACTATAAGGAGAGATGGGGCCTAATGAAACCATTAGAAAGCAACGTCACGTTCAAACGTTATGCTCCCCTCTTTGAGACAACAAAAGACTGACATATTTACGCACCGATAGTCCGTGCGCGCATCCGTTGTATCGCTTTTATAAATTAACAAGACGAGTCAAAGCAATATGTATATAGTGTGCGGCCTTAAATAGTAAATAGAAAATTCCAGTAGCACTAAAGAAAAAGAAGCAGTGGAAGAAGAAGATGAAGAAGAAGGATCAAAGAAGCAGGGACCGACTCGAAACTCCCATTGCGGCCATTTGAGAGGAATCCTCTCTTGAAAGGCAATAGATTCTCCTTCTGACTTTTATTATATATATATCATCAGAAAAAGCTTGTCACACATATTCGAGAGAGAAAGAGATCCCTTCTCTCTCTTCCTCTCTCGAACTTAAGTGAATCAAAATACGTCTTAATCGATAAAGCGTGTCCATCATCATTAAAGAATATCATTCTACTACTGAAAAAAAAATGATATTTTCTCTATGTCAAAATCAATTTAAAATGATGATATTATTATCGCTCCTATATATATATATTATAAAAAGCTTTTGCCGCAGCCGCCGCGTTTATTCAGAAAGTTATTTAATGACTTCTTGACCTAAAAATTAATTTAATTTTTTTCAGTTTATGTTAGCCGATTTTAACCTCAAACCTAGCGTTTTTTTTAAATATACGTCTTTAAACATTTGACCTTGAATTTTGAGGTTATGTTTGCATCTTGAGCCTTACTTATCACCTAATTTTTGAGGTTATGTTTTCAGGTTTGTTAGTATTTTGGCTCTGAACATATTGCCAAGTCGCATAAGTCAATCGACCGCCTAGGCTTGAGGTTTAAACTTAACCTCAAAATTATACGTCAAAGTTCAGGGACAAAAGTATATATTAGATAACAAATCATGACAACGTTGCGGGTTTAAGATTAAAATTCGGCAAACATAATCTGAAAATAAGCAAATTTCAGTATCAAGAGAGCGAACACATAACCTCAAAATTCGAGGTAAGATTTTAAGTTCTTATATGAAGAAGTTAAAATCGGTAAACATAACCTTAAAATTAGATCAAAACTAATAGAACTAAAATACAAACATAACCTTAAAATTAGATCAAAACTCAAAAGTAAAATAGGAACATAACCTTAAAAATTCGAAATGTAGAGAGGTTGGTGCGCGCAAATATATATATATATAATCAAAAACAAGTTGTTGGCATGTGAACATAAACCACCCGTCAATACCTACCGATGTTTCAATATAAAGAGATAAATAAAACACGATGTCTGCATCTGCTGCTATATAGGAATAGGAGTGATATATTATTACTCATCTCTATAAATCCGTAAACTGCTAGTGCATATATATATATATATATATGTATGTATATATACGACGAGTAGCCAACAACTAGACTCATGAGATAACTTCAGCTGTTGTTGAACTTGTCTCTGTCCCTTTGTCTCACTGTAGCTCACTTCCAGAAACGTCTGTACAAATGCCAATCTCTACACAACTCTCTCCCCCTCTCTCTTTCTCTCTCTCGCTTCGTCCGGCCAATTTGCACATAAGGATATATACACTGGACACCTGTCCCACTGTTCGCCAACGTTTCGTTTCAACGTTGAAAATTACTAGAGTTGATATGCAAACGCTTTTATGCAAATCGACACTATGTCACTTAGTTGTATATAATTATTCATGGTAAAATGACGCCTGCAGACCGCGCCTTCTAGTTAAAATTAGTAAAATATATATATGGGACTTATTCTCTTTTATTAAAAGCGCAACACAAATGCAGTGTATTTTATCATGATATATGTATTTGTATAAATTCGCGATTTTATGTCTTTAGAAAATAGAAAGTATGTTTAGAAAATTAAAGACACCTATATGTAAATTTAAAGAAAACATTTGTAATTCGTAATCAGCGACTCCAAAAACTCCCCGAGTAACATATTTTAAACAAATCTGAACAATTTTTTACACGGAGAAAAATAGATGCGGTATAAGAACTTATGATCTTAAGATGGTAAAAAGTATAGATGTTATCCGGTACCATCATTATGCGTCCGTATATGTAAGATCAAATATGGTACCCAGTACTATCTAGATAGTACCTCGTACCATCGATTTCTCTCCGTGTAAAGATATAATTGAATTTTAAAAAATTGACATAAAATTCGTAATCAGTGACACAAAAAACCCGCTAATAACGATTTTTAAGAGTGAATCCAAAGAATTTTTGGAAAAATTTATCCACCGTATTGGATCCGCCATTTTGAATTTTAAAAAATCGATATCAAATTCGTTATCAACTACCCTGAAAACCCTCAAGTAACAATTTGAAAGCGAATGCGTTGAATTTAATAAAATTTTACGCCATGTTGGATCAGCCATTTTGAATTTTACCAAATTTTGCCGCCACTTTAGATTAGATATTTTGTATTTTTAAAATCTGATACCAGATTCGTAATCAAAGACCCCAAAAACTATTGAGTTTCAAAGTTTAAGTTAATCCGATAAAATTTTTACAAACCTTTCGACATATATTGTATCCGCCATTTTTAATTTTGAAAATCTGATGTCAATTTCGTAATCAGCAATCCTGGCGCCAGAATGAAAAATGTAGGTATTCCAAAAGTAAACTTGAGTCACATAGTATTCGAATAAGTATTTCTCCGTGCCAAAGGGAAGACAGTGGAATACTTTGAGAAAAGTTACTAAAGTAAACTGATGGTATACTAAGATCTACCACATAGAGAGGAGATTATACCGTTCGTATACATTGGGATATTATATGAATTTTTCCAAATTATCTTGTAATGAACTCCAACTATAGAGTTCTAATGGTGTCTAATAGATGTCGCATTGTCATATAGACAAAAATTCTTCTTAATAACAAATGTGAATAAAAATAAATAATATTAAATGATAATTAATTTATTCATTGAATATTTTTTGATACATATAAACACCAAATATAAACAAAAATTTTTTCTTAAATAATATAATTATACATAATATGTATAATACTTAATTAATTAATATACAAGTTAAATAAATAAATAGATAAACATAAAAAAAAAAACTATCTAAATTAAATATTTGAAGCGATAAGTAATATGGTATATCCTTTATAAAACTCATAATTCCGTATCTGAAAAAAATGTAAACTTTAAGTTGCATTCTAATCAATGATATATTTAAATATTTTAATGTTATTAAATTATTTTTTATAAAAAATTTTTTTGTTATAATATTTTATACAATAATTTATTAAATAAACTATTACAATTGGCAGTGAATACAAGGTTAACATTTATAATATTAATTTTGTATTACAATATTTAATAAAATATAAATTTCTGGTTAAGTAAATAAAAAATATATGAAAAACTTTCTTGATTTGCTTATAATTTTTTCAGTATATGATTTCGTACCATTCGATAGGTAATTTGTCATTAAAGCATTGTGTCACTTAGTGCAGGATTTTTTTAGTTAAAGAATTATCTTACACTTCAAATTGTTTCGTTTAATAAAAAACTTTAAATATTACATTAAAATAATAATTAATAAATAAATTCTCAATAAATTCTTCACTTTAACTCACTAACTACCGACTGTAGGTTCCCCTTAGTTCCTGCACGGAGAGACCGCCGGTTAGAAAAATTACTAAAAAAATTTACAAGCAGCGGAAATAAGGTTACATTGTCAAACATTGCTGTAGGAAATCGAAAATTCTACTAGCAGCATACTTAATAAAACTGTAGAATATAGTAATTTCTATTCCAATTTGAATGCAATTTTACTATAGTATACAGGTTTTATTAAGTATGCTGCTAATAGAATTTTCGATTTCCTACAGCAATATATGACAAAGTAACCTTATTTCCGCTACTTGTAAATCTTTTTAGTAATTTTTCCAACCGGCGGTCTCTCCGTGTGGCAAATGCTAGAAAGCAACTGAAAACTTGAAGGTCTGCCTTAGGAAAATTTTTGAAAAAATACTAAAAATTTAAAAACATTTTCTTCGTCTTTTTGCATCTTCAAAATTCACACATTTTCTATCTAAATAAATCTATAAGAAAAAAACAGGTACCGAAAAACTCACAAAATAGGACCTCTTGCATCGAGAAACCATTGACTGGTCATCCTAATGCAAACCAGATGTGGCAAACCTTTAAAAACGAAAAAATACTCCAATCTCTGCTTTAGAGTGAAAATATTTTGCAATATTAATAAAAAATCTTTCTTCTTGTTATCAGTTATGTTTAGTAGTTCTTACTCAAAATATAATACTAAAATTTAAATAAAATATTGTAAATCTCAGTTTATTATGTACTATTTTATTTATTTATTAGTGCCATTCTAATTTTTTACTTCTGCCATCTATGTGTTGTATCAGCAATTAAGTATCCAAAAATTCAGAGACTGCAGTATTCATTTTATTTACTCCGGAAGATGTTCATACTTTTAAGAGACTTCTGAAGACCTTCGAGATTACTCTGAATACTTTGGTATACTTAGGAAACTAAGATTATCCATTTGAAGATTCAGCTTAGTTTACTCAGTGTACTGTCATATGCGTTTCGAATATTACCGAAGACTATCAGGTATACATTGGAGATTATGTATACAAGTTAGAGTACTATTTGGTATACTCTATATACTTTCAATACTGTTTGGAATACTATTTCGAATATTCCGATTACTGTGTATATACTTATTCGAATACTATTCATTTTATCCCGGGAATAACCGCAATTAACAAGTTGCAACCGAATCCAAAGAATTTTTGGAAAAATTTATCCACCGTACTGGATCCGCCATTTTGAATTTCGAAAAACTGACATCGGATTCGTAATCATCGACTCCGTTAACTCTTGGGTTACAATTGTCAACAAAACCCAAACTCTTCAATTTCTCGGGTTCAAAAATTATTATTATTATTATTATTATTATTATTATTATTATTATTATTATTATTATAAATTTATTATTATTGTTTTTTTTATTTGCTATTACAATTTATTAATTAACAATCATCATGGATCTTTTTTGTTCCAGCCTCTATACAAGTGCAGCCACACTAAAATCGTCTCTGTAAGTAATTTATATTTTGTCATTAAAATTTGTTTATTAAAAAATTTATTCCCAACAATTTTTCAATAAACAAATAAAAAGAAATTGTTAATTTTTGAAAAAAAAATTGATAATGCTATTTAATTTTACATATAGAAAAAAAAATTATCGAACAAAACATGTTTAAGTTTCATGAATATAAGGAGTATATTATTTTATGAATTATAAATAGTAATTAGTTGATAAAAAAAAATTATAAACGGAATATAATTGTTAATAATTTTTTATCAACAAATTGCTGTTCATAAATATCATATACTTGTTATCTCTGTAAATTTTTCCGTAAAATAGAATGGCATTATTTTTTTTTTTTTTATTAGTCATAATTTTTTTTCTTCTTTTTTTTGAATTGTTTATAATAAATTGTTTTTAAACAAAAATTATTTTGCTGAACAATTTTAATAATATTTAAAATATTTAAAATAAAATTCGTTATCTTATGTTGACTGTCACTATAAAAAGATTGCTACTTCTTTTTATATAAACCACAGTTGTAATTTCAGAAAATATACACATTCTAAAAATTAAGATTTATTGCTTGTAGTGAGTAAAAATTTAAATGTACAATTTCACAAATATTTAATAATTTGTTAATTATATGCGTACTATTTTTTCTAAATAAAATTGTTATTTAAGAATTTTCATGAATTCTATAAATTTCATTAATAAAAAATTATTTGTCAATCAAAAAAAAAAAAAAAAAAAAAAAATACTACACAAAGTACAGGTAATAAAATTTAATATTCCAAGGAGCCTTAGTTTTTTCTTTACTTCACTAATTGTAAGAATGAATTATTTTCTTACCTCGCAATTCTAAAAATAATTATATACATATGTCTCTCAGCAGTCAATTTATGCGGTTTTAAAAATTGAATTTATTTCACAATATAATTGGTGGAAGCAATTTGCCAAATGGCACAAGTAGTTAATATTTAAAAAAAAATAATAATAATAACAAGTGAGACTGACATATAAAGATATAGGTAATATATATATAAGCGCAAATAATACACGATTAAGTTATTTGTAATTAAATATAATAAAAGAATTTCAGCTAGAATATAATATTAGAAAAATTATTGCTAAAAAACATTATGTATTTTTCTTTTTGTTCATTTTTTTGAACTAATGCCAACCATCTTGAGGTACTTGAGAAATGACGTAATTTTCTAAAATTATAGCTGTCACATCTTGTCATTTAAAGCACTTACGACCCAACACAAACACTATGTTTACAGCCTGTTATTAATGATAATTAGCATGTGGCCGATATGAACTTTAAGAGAGGTGCAATTTTCATAATTACTATACGACTACATATATATGAGCAATCAGTAATCGATTATCCATCTCTGGGAAATTTTTTTTTTTCAATAAATGCGAAAATATATGCGCGTCTTATTTTTAATGTAAAGTGAAAATCGAAAAATGAAAAACAAATAAATGAATCGATTTTAAAAATGATGGTGATCGTAACATAACCTCAAATTAAAAAATTAGGATTAAGTTATTTCAATTTCACTTTCACCCTTCCGCTTCCACTATACTTTACTTTCATATTTCCACATCCACTTTTACCATTATACTTCCACATTCATCATTCCACTTCCACTTTCACCCTTCCACTATTGCACTTCTACATTTTCACATTCTGTATTCTACATCTATAATTCCACTTTCACTTTCACCATTTGAAGCTACATTCACTTCAAAAAAAATTTCTAGCTATCGAGTGACTCAAAAAAATGATATCATTTTCACAGATTGAGGTTGGTACAATTGTTTTCCTGATAAAATTCGAAGCTAAAATTTATATAAACTGAGAAAAATGTTTAGTCAGAGCAACCAAAATTTGGTTGAGCCAACAAAAAAATTTTGTTGGTATTTAAGCAACCAAACTATTTCTTTGAGTCAACCAAAAAATTTGGTTCAGTGTTTTTTGTTGGCATAACAAAAATGTTTGGTTAGCTCAACCAAATTTTTTTTGTTAGGTCAACAAAAATGTTTGGTTGATCAAACAAACAGTTTTTTTTTGTAAAATTAAAAATTTTATTCTACCTTATTTCCTTTTCTTTTTATGTTTTTTATTTATTTCATCATTCTACTTCCACTATTCTACATTCATTATTCCACTTCCAATTTCACTTTCACCATTTAACTTTTAAAGTGTGATAAAATTTTTATCAAATAATTTTTTACCAACATACTTTTAATACCAATAAAAAAATTACAATTATGTAATTCCATTTTCACTTTCACACTTCCAATTCTACATTCACCTTTTAACTTCTGAAGTGGAAGTAGAATGGTGAAAGTGGAATAGTAAAAATTACTAAAATTGAAAGGGTGGAAATGCAAATACATAATCGTAATTTTTCTAATGTTATTAAAAGTATGTTGTTAAAAAATTATTTGATAAAAAAATTTAAATACACTTCAGAAGTGAAATGGTAAAAGTGGAATAGAAAGTGAAATGATGAATGTGGAAATGTGAAAGTGGAATAGTATAATACTTAATTAATGAGTAAAATGAGAGCTATTCATAAAAATTGCTTGAAAAGTACAATTTTTGTCTGAGTTGAAGAAAAAAATCAATATGTTAAAAAAATCATTATTTAACGATAGATTTTTACTAAATATGATTATTTCTGAAATTTTTAAATCAATATACCTTCCAAAAGTGATGGAATTTAATTTTTCTCATAATTTTTGTTAAAAACCGTTTTTTAGTTTTGAGGTTATGTTACGGTCACCATCCCTCTTAATATATATTTATCATTCACGATTTTCCAAACACAAAAAAAACGTGATAGTCCGCGATATTTATATTTATTATCGAACGAGACAAACACAATGGCGTGACTTTTAAAGAAAAGGCCATAAATTAATGATCGCGCAAAGAGAGTAAGAGAAAGAGAGAGAGAGGCACGAGGGGTCAAAGCAGACCGCGCGCTAAGCCGTTGAATTGTCATTATCGCCAACTCTCTCCCTCTCTCTCTCTCTCTCTCTCTCTCTCTCTCTCTCTCTCTCTCTCTCTCTCTCTCTCTCTCTCTCTCTCTCTCTCTCTCTCTCTCTCTCTCTCTCTCTTACACACATTTAGCGGGAACGTTGACAGACAACGCCTTTTAAATGATGATGGATGGCTCGTATAACTGTCGCAATATATGCTCCCGACGAGACTCTTGTATCTTGATTTAACATTCGCACTTTCGTCATTGTGCAACATACACATATATAACTCTCTGCATATTTTCCCGCGACCATTTATACTTTGTCTTCCCACCAATTCGAAGATTGCACTTTTCAATGTTCTTCTCTATATAACACGACACGTGTTTTTTTCTTTTTCTTTTTTGTTATTGAGTTAATTATAGACTTATTATCTTTTATATTCAACTTATATTATTATTTCTTGTAAATTTCCATATTTTTCACGAAAAATTACACAATTATTCAACAATCTTGTGCAATTATGTAAATAAATAAAAAAAACATATTCATGAGAATTCAATATATATCATATACTTTAAAGGAAAAAAAATGTAATTTGGTAATACACTAAATTGACAAATTTTAAAAGAATCTGATAAATAACAAAAAAAAATTTGCCAAATTGGATTCACCATTTGATATTTTAAAAATCTGAGGCTAAATTCGTAATCAGCGACCCCGAAAACTCCAAAGATATAAATTTTATGTAAATCGGATTAAAATTTAACAAAAACTTTCGCCATATTGGATCCGCCATTTTGAATTTTGAATACTGATATTCATAAATTATCAGATTCATAAATTGCGTTACTAAAAACCCCAAGAAATATCTGGTTCTTTGTTTTCATAAAATTCTTAAAAGATGCGATAAAACGTAAAAAAAACTATATTTAAAATTGTTAATAACAACATTCCTGTAAGTTAAAATTAGTAATTTTTTAGGAAATATTAAAGCGCTATTTTTTGTAATGATAACACATGAAATATAGTATATTCATATAGTTAAATACTGCAATATCTAATAAAATTCAAAATGGCTGATCCAATATGGCGGAATAATTTGATAAAATTAATCGAATTAGTTTAAAACTTGTTTTACTGCGGTTCTTTGGGTCACTAATTATGAATGTGGCATTATAGATTTTGAAAATAAAAAATTATCTAGTCAAATATGGCGGCAGAATTTTCTATAATTCAAAATGGCTGATCCAATATGGCGGAGAATTTGATAAAATTAAACGAATTAGCTTAAAACTTGTTTCTCTGCGGTTTTTTGAGTCACTGATTAGGAATCCAGCATCTAATTTTGAAAATAAAAAATTATCTACCCACTTGGAAAGATTCCCCGGAAAGTGCCCCCTGAAGATTCTATCAGAATTCCGCCGGAACTTCCAACGTAATTCCGTCGGAGTTACAAAGAATTTCCGATGAGATTCCGACGGAGTTCCGACAGAATTAGGACTCTAAAAATATTGAAAAAAATTAATCGGAATTCCGTCGGAATCCCATCGGAAATTCTTTGTAACTCCGACGGAATTACGTTGGAAGTTCCGGCGGAATTCTGATAGAATCTTCAGGGGGCACTTTCCGGGGAATCTTTCCAAGTGGGTATAGTCCAAAAAGGCGTCAGAATTTTCAAAAATTCAAAATGGCTGATCCAATATGGCGGATTTTTTTAATTTACAAAATTTACTTGAAACAAGCTTGTACGGGGGTTTTCGGTGTCGCTGATTATTTATTATGAATCTGGTATCAAATTTTGAAAATACAAAATATCTATAATCCAATATCTCTATACATTTTCAAAAATACAATAACAAATTCATTGAAAATTTTTTACTTGGTTTCAGTTAGAAAAAAATTTTTTTTTTTCATTTTAATTAATATTTAAATGAGATCGAATGACAAATCAATAAAGTATATATAGGAATTAATTACGAATTGACACGTGTATATCAAAATAATTAGAGGCAGTGTGTTGATGGTATACATATAATTATACTTAATTTGATTAAACGGTGTTGGTTGCCTTTTAATATTGTAAATGGTGCGACTTTTTTAATCAAACGTTTATTTATAAACAAAACACGCAAATTTGCATAATAAAAAATAAACGTGACTATTAATTAAAGAATTATAACGAATAAAATGAAGAATCAAATGGCAAATTACGTCTCAATTTCAACTATATATATCGATTGTATATACATGCACTTTTTGCAATTTATTATAATTTACTTGTCGCGTTAACTAGACTGCACGTGATTGCTAAATGTTTACATATATTGCGTCTACATTATCGTAATATTTTTTTTGCTCCACAATACTATACTGATGTCTTTATTATATATATTATATATTATTTTCAGAGTATATATAGGGGGCAAATTTTCTAAATTGATCAAATAGCAAAAATGTGAATAATTTTACAAACAAATAAAGTGACAAAATTTTTTTTGTAATGAACCTAACCTAACCTAACCTAACCTAACCTAACCTAACCTAACCTAACCTAACCTAACAGAAACCTAACCTAACAGTAACGAAAACTAACCTAACCTATTAGAAGCCTAACCTAACCGAACCCGACTTAACCTACCCTGGATGAAAAATGTAGGTTTTCCGAAAGTAAACTTGAGTCAAATAGTATTCGAATAAGTATTCCTCAGTGCCAAAAGGTAGACTGTCATGGAAGACTTAGAGAAAAGTTACCAAAGTAAACTGATGGTATACTCAGATCTACCATATAGGGAGGAGAGTAAACCGTTCGTATACATCGGGTGATTATTATTGGTATACTCTAATATACCAGCGGTATACCCTGATTTTATTCTTTGGCGCGCATTTTTAAAAATTAAAAGTAATAAAATAATCATTTTTTTATTATTATTTTTTTTTTTGTTAAAAAATTATATTCTTCATTTTAAGTGAAAGGATCAACCACGATCTTGTTTTTTTTCATATTACTTTTAAATAATATAATTTTATTAAAAATCCATTAAACAAAGGAAAATAGTAGAGAATTTAATAATAAATTTAATGACTTTTAAATAATTAATACTAATTGAACGTATTAATTTATGAATAGAATAAATTTAATTTTGAAGAGTAGATTAATTTTAACTTAAAAAACTCAGGTCATTTTTAAAATATTTTATCAGATAGGTTAAAATTTAGATTTTGTATATCAAATTGTAAAATGATATTTTTTATGGTTCAAAAAGTTATTTAATTTACACAAAATGGTATACAGATCGAATTGGAGTATCAATGTGAATTCTAACTTGAATTTAACCTGAAAATTTAAAATTTGATATACAAAATCAAAATTTTAAGCTATCTGTAAAAATATTTTAAAATCTTTTAAAATAACCTGAGTTTTTGAAGTTAAAATTAATCTAATCTTTAAAAGTATAATACCATGATGTGTTAAACGTCATTAAATTTACTACACCTAACAGAAGCCTAAAAGGAACCTAACCTAACAGAAACGAAACCCAACCTACACTGTAAAGAAGGCCAATGTTGAATTACAGTCGGGTTGTTATTAAAATTTTTTCTGTTTGTAATTTCACTATGATACACCTAATAATTTAACATGCTGCAGACAAGTTAAAACTAACCTAAAAAGCATCTCAAATAATGTTTTTTTATTTTATTTATGTTTAATCTTATCCGTTTATTATTAATTTATTTGTTATTGTCTAGATTATTGAAAGAAAATTACAAATAATATTTTATTATTTCATTTGTTAACTTTTATTTTATTGAAAAAAATATATTTCTGATACTAAAATTCTGAAAAATTACAAACAGAAGTTTATGATAGAAACAGTTTGTAAATCAACATTCTGGCTGTAAAAATGTACGTGAATCGAAAAATTTCCAACGTGATACGTCGTAAATTAACATTGGGATTTTTTACAGTGCAGGGTTGCACAGTTACGCGTAACTCAGAGGTTTTTACGTAAATTACATGGGTTTTTTACATTTGTAAAATACGTATAATACCCCCCACCATAGAAAAATGCATTGTTTTTGAAAAATTTCAGGTAATTTACATATGTAATATACGTAAAAACTCTATGTTATTTACCTGAGGTATATTACATACGCAACCCTGTTACAGTGTAACAGAAACGAAAACTAACCTAACCCAACCTATTAGAAGCCTAACCTAACCTAACAGAAACGAAAACTAACCTAACCCAACCTATTAGAAGCCTAACCTAACCTAACCCGACTTAACCTAACAGAAACGAAAACTAACCTAACCCAACCTATTAGAAGCCTAACCTAACCTAACCCGACTTAACCTAACAGAAACATAACCTAACCTATCAGAAGCCTAACCTAACAGAAACCTAACCTAACAGAAGCCTAACCTAAACCACAATTTAATCGATTTTCAAACAAAATTTCCACCATATTGGATCCGCTATTTTGAATTTTGTAAAACTAACATCAAATTCATAATAAGGATATTTTTTCTTTCAGAATCGCCCAAAAAAAAGAGAAAATCGACATTTTCGGAGCACAGGTCCCGGCCCTTTTAACAGCGATGTTTAGTTCACATTGTATATTACGTTATATATGAGAAATGATAAAAGACATACGTAATCGTCCCCTGTTCTCTAATGACTTTTTTTTGTCTGTATCGCGCTCTCTTTTTTTGACTCAAAATAATATAAATGAGATTTTTTTTTCAACCAGGGGCGTTGAAGGATCGACCTGAACTGATCTTTGCGTGCACTGTTCCAAACGAACAACGAAAGGTATATACATGTCATTCATCACCATGAGACATATATATATAGGTTCCCATAGGGTTTGACAGGGACACATGAGAAGTTTATACCCTCAGTTTCATTAAATTAGTGTCACGTCATTAAAAACTCGTCTTGACAGTGCCAACTCGACAGTTAACTGAAATGGACAATTTCTGATTTTGGCAAAGAGAAATCACTCTCTCCATCTCTCTCTCTCTCTCTCTCTTGTCGTAACGTGTGACATTGCTTTTACACGCTGCTGTTTTCCTCAACATATAAATTTCCACGAATATTTATTTTTACATTGTCAATTTATCTGGAAGTCAAAAGAGATAACTATAAATGTATATCAGACATAAATTTATATATATATATATATTGGTTAATGTCTATCCTATTACGTCATAGAAACTCTTTGTTATGTATACGATTTACATAAATCCCATACTTTAAACGTTATGTTTACGCAAAGTCGGCTTTAGACGAAATGGCACTCGGGGCAAATATTATTATGATCATAAAAAGCAAAATTTTTATATTTTTTTCCTCGAGAAATGAATCATAGCGTGGTTGGAACAGAATATACTATACCCGAGTAGAAATTTTAAATTTCAATGGAAATTTGTAATTCAATAGAAATTTGAAATTCAAAAACTATTATATGCAATTTCAAAGAATCTTTTAACCAATTAAAAAGAAATTTTTAACGAAATTTTTTAATAATTAATTAATTTAATTTTTTAATAACATTTAAAACGTAAAATTAACAAATTTTCTTAATATTATGCTAAACATTTTTTAAAATATAAAGTATTTTTATTTTACGGGTATTAGAGGTCACCGATTATGAATTTGATGTCATATTTTCAAAATTCAAAATGGCGGATAGATTCTTAAAAACTGCTAGAAATTCGTTTGATAATATAAACTTTGGGGTTTTTTTGAGTCGCTAATACTAAAATTTGTTATCTATATTTATAAAAATCCAAAATAGCGGATCCAATATGGCGAAACATTTGTGAAAAAATTGTCTAGTTTCACTGGAAATTTGTTACTCGGAGTTTTTTGAGGTCGCTGATTATTATAAATTTGGTGTCAGTTTTTAAAAATTCAAAATGGCGGATCCATTATAGCAAAATATTTCTTAAAATTTGATCAAATTCGCTTGAAATTTGTTATTTGGGGGTTTTTAAGATGGCTGATTATGAATTTGATATCAGTTTTACAAAAAATTCAAAATGTCAGATTCAATATGGCGAAATATTTGTAAAAAATTTGATTACTCGGAGGTTTTTGTTGTCGCTGATTATAAATTTGGTGTCAGTTTTAAAAAATTCAAAATGACGGATCCAATATGGCGAAATATTTGTTAAAATTTTAACACTTTCGCTTAAAAATTATTATTCTGAGACATTTCAGATCCCTGATTGCGAAGTATTAAATATTGATTGATATTCCATATTGGATCCGACATTTTGAAAATCTGACATCGAATTCATAATCAGTATTCTTTTTCCCATTGCAGTCAACGAAAATAGTAAAAATCGATTTTTTGGTCGTAAAAAAAAACCTTTTTTCCCAGACGCGCAGCCACATTTATGACGCATATAATTCTAACGGTTTTTTAACATCTTTAATATTCCTTCCATTTGAGTTACATTGAGTTTGAAAAAAGAGTCACTTGAGCTATTAACAATTGGAATTTGTCTCTCCCCAGTGTATATAGTGACAAAAAGTAACAGATCATCTCATTATTCTTGAAGGACTTGGCATGCTTTATCATGTGTATATATATATACCTACGTTATGGATCAACGTGTTTAATATAATTACTTGACGAATTCGTTTTGTATAGTGCATGTATGTATGTGTATGAAGTTTCATGTTTCACATATATAAGCGGGGTAGTTTTCTCTCCCGAGGGAGGGAAGGTTGTGGTGCGTTTGCAAGATTGTTCCGATATATAGACGAATTCAGGTGCGAGGAGGGGTAAAGGAATGGCAAAGAATGGCAGCATTGTACGCTGATAGATGTGTCAAATACGGGGTGCATTGTGTCTACCAGAGATAAATGGAGCTACAGTGAAAAAGCAAAACACGCACCTTTGTTGCCTAGTCTACTCATCGAAGGTAATTTAGCGTCTGTCCATATATTTTTGCCCCCGTGTGCGAGCACGTATATACATATATATATATATATAGAACTTGACATGGTCTGCCTTGATATTATGTTCCAAGCGGCGCAATACATGGGAACGAATCCCCTTTTAAAGAACCTTTCACAAATTGAGACAGGACTTGTATATATATGGGAAAATCCACGAAACTTTTAACATTTAAGAAAAAAAAATTTCTTTTTTTTTTAATTTGCAGGCATATTGATGTCACTTTGCGTATACACGTTTAAGTACATTTTAGCACTACAAATTCATATGCGTGATTCATTTTTAGCTCACGCCGTCAATGGTTAACTCTTCAAACTCTTTAATGTTAATAAATGACATATAAAATTGAAAAATTCAACTTTTTTTATTTTTGATATCGGAGTGGTTTTCAAAGTATTTTCATCCTCTGAACACGATTCTGGCACCCAAATTTGCTTATCACGTCAGGATTTTGAAAAAAGAGGGGATAAATACTCCAAAAAAGTGTTTTCAGCATATTTTTAACTTTGATAAAATTTGTTTCACTCAAAATCCTTAAGCGGCGTTTTTGTGTTTAAATATATGTATGAAAATTTTTCGATCACATACCATAGATTGACCTGTTTAAAGCAAAAATGCATTTGTGCCTTTCAAAAATGTATAAATTTAAATGAAATCACGATTTTTATTATCATCTTTAAATTGTTGCCACAGAAATACAATTAGAGAGGCCCATCATTGAAAAAGGTCTTAAAATTTTTGTTTTTTCATCACCTTTTAAGAAATGCATTAAACTTTTATTTTTATCCAACGTCGTAATAGATATAGACAAATAATTAATAAAATTAAATAATAGACGTTCAATTGAATTTTTTTAAAAAGTGCTATCACTCAATCAAACCTTCGTATTTTTAGTTTTAGTGGTGGCATACTAATGGAATAGTGAAAATTTTTTGACAAAATATGTCTGTTAGATATTTCCATAGTATATAGCTGAAGTGATATTTTACACGCCGCAAAAATAAAAACGTTAAGAATATAAACTTTTTCAAGAAATTCAAATGAAATTTAAGCATTTTTTCACTTTTTAACTTATAAAACTAATTGTCAAATAAATATTTTGTTCTAATACTGTAAATAATTGTTTTTTTGTATATAATTTAGAAAAAAAAAAAAAATGATACCCAAAGTTTTAATATAAAATAATTCAGATTTTTAAGTGTTCGATTCGAGAATCACAAAAGTTCAAAGTTTCGTGGATTTGCATATATAAATATATATATATAGGTATATATGTTTCAAAATTAATTCAAATTTTCAAAATAATCGCAGATTTGTAATCAGCGATCACAAAAAGCTCTGAGTAATGAATTTCAAGTGAAATACTTGAATTTTTAATAAATTTTTCCGCCATATTAGATCCGCCATTTTGAATTTTAAAAATCGGACAAGTGCGAGTTACACTCGCATTAAAACCGAGAGTTCCGTATCCTTAAACGTAAAATTTAAGGGGGTTAAAGTGTGAAGGCCGATGTAAAAATTCCAATTTTGATTAATTTTTTCTGTAATGTGAGCATGAAAATACATAGATTGCCACATACACTGCAAAAAGAAGTATCTTATTTTTAAGATGTTTTTTATAACTTGCTTCTAAGTTATTTAAAACAACTTAAAATGCATTAGTTTCTTAAGATATAAGATGGATAGGAAGATACTTTTGGTAACTCGCTTCTAATGCATCTTATAATAAGATACTTCTTTTTACAGTGTAGACAGAAAATTATCAGTTTTTTCTTGAAAACGCTATGATAATCAACTTCAATCCTACTCACTATATATTTTTTTGTAATCTACACGTAAAAATGTATAAATTTGAAGCCCTTTAGATAAAATTTTCGTCTTTTTTTTATTCGAAAAATTCATGATTTTTTCTAAAAATATGAGTTTTCCTTAAAAACAATATGATCATCAACTTCAATAGTGCTCGCTATATTTTTCCTGTAATCTGCACGCAAAAATACGCATGTATATATATATATTTTATAAAATTATTTATTTTTACATTTTTACGTGTATGCGCTTTTAATATTTTTAAAGTGTTTGTACTATTTACAAGAAAAAAAAAATTAAGAAAAAATTGAACTTTAAAAAATATTACTTGTCTATGAGAAATATAAGAATAAGTATACGAATATATATTTTATTATAGGATGTTGCTAAATATTAATCCTCAAACTGGACATAAAAGAGAAAGGAAAAATAAAACCAAAAAAGCTGTAGAAGATTCAAAAGTTATGACTTTAATCTCAAATATTGTAAATTATAATTCATAAGTCTGCGATTTGATGAAATGTTTAAGTTTAATTATTTTAGCTTCGAATTACAAAATATACAATATTTTCAATAAAATTTTTTAAAGTAACAAAATTATTTATTGCCAATTATTTCGGAAAAAATTCCAAAAAAGATTGGACGAAAATCATTCTTATGAGTAGGTACAATTTCCTTTCACTGTGACAAAATTCCGAATGAATATTTGGAAAAATTCCCTACTAGTCCAGAATAATATCCAACTTCATTGTCGGATTAATTACCTTTTATTTCGGAAAAATTTCCAACTTAAAGGCAGGAAACGTTACCACAATAATTTGGAAATAATACCAATAACTTATTTGGAAAAATTTCCATATATTCGGAAAAATCTCCAACTTAATAGCAGGAAACATTTCTAAAATAATTTGGAAATAGTACCAATTGCTTACTCGGAAAAATTTCCGAAATTCGGAAGAAGTTCCAACTTAATGGCTGGAAAAATTTCCGAAATAATTTGGAAATAATACCAACAACTTATTCGGAAAAGTATCCACCCCATAGGGTTATGTGCTGTCCGACTTTTTTCGGAAAAAATTCCGAATAACTTTTTACAGTGTACCAAATATGAATTGTCTTGGTTAAATAGTGTGTGCGCTATGAGGATTAAACGCTCTTTTTCAAAATTTGATTTTTTGTTGACAACACTATGTAAATTGATCCGAATCAAATTCGCTATATATTTTTCATTTAATTTTCACGTAAAAATACATAAGTGAACCAAATTTGAGCTCTCTATGTAAAAATATGTGTCCACCAGGGGGGTACATAGTCATTTTTAGGGGTTTTTTTCGTAAAAATTCATGGTTTTTCTTTGACAACGCAATGATAATCAATTTCTATGAGATTCGCGCTTCACTAGTCTCATTAATAGGGTTCCCTTTTCGGGTACAGAACCATTTAAAACACACTGGATTTAAAATCAGCGACTCTGAAAACCCCCGAGTAAAGATTATTTCAAAAATTTTAAAAATCGAAAATTTGTTCAATAATACAAAATTTATTTTGACCTATAGCTCAAAATCCCTTTGTCCAATCAAAAATTCTCTCATATACATTTTTTGTGTTACATTTTTACTGTGTTAAGACTTTGGCGGTATTTCCGAACGATATTATCTCTTAAATTTTAAAAATGAAATTTTTTTATGATAAAAGTTTTAAGTAATGATTTTTACGGGATAAACATGCACCTCATAAAAATATAAAAATTTAAAGATGAATGGAACAAAATTTATTGAAAAGTCTTTTTATTCATATTATTTTACTTAAAAAAAAAACTGCAAAAATAAACCAGATAATATATTGTAATAAAATTAATGTTTCAGTGCAGCCCATGATGTTACAGTGCTACTACTATGAATCATAATTGAAGGTAAGTTTTCTTATTTATTTTCTATATATGCATAGAAGAAGGTTACGAATTTTTTGCTACCATATAGTAAATTGTACTCGTTGATATAGGGACAGCGACATAGCAAAAATTTTCTCTGTTATAGCAAAATTTTTGTAGTTTCTGTAGCAAATTTTGTCAGAAAAAATTAGTTTGCTATTGCAGTGTAAATCCATTTCTTTTCATATACAGCTCAAAAATGCATTACACCTCGCATTACACTATAAAAATCTTTCCAGTGTCTTTAAAAAACCCAATTTTCTCTTATCAATAATATTTAAAAATAAATCTTATGTAAAATATAATATAAACCAAAATTAACATGTTAAATAGTTTGAAATGAATTTCAATTCATAATCATCAAAATCTACAATAGATATATAATAAAAACACGATACAAATCTAGTTTAGAGGACAACAATAATAAAATAGACATTTTTACATATTGCTGTATAATTTTTCAACTATCTTCAATGAAAAATCCGTTGAATAACATGTTGAATTTTCAAAAAAAAAAACGACTACTCCGGTGGTCCAAACTTCCTGTGTCATTATAATAGGTATGAAAACACGACGGGCTGTCCAGAGGAGAAAACACATTTTTGGAAAAGGCAAAAAGACTATATATATATATATATATATATGTGTGTATAGTGTACATAACACTAAAGGCGCAAAATACATTTTTAGAATGAAAGATGCGCGCATGGTCTTGAAACGTGAAGATGTCCTTCCACTTTAAGCAATGTCGCGGTTGGACGGCGAGAATTCTCCCGCTGTGTCTAAAAGACACACTTGCCGGATATAAATCATTCTACATGCATTAAAAGGCAGCAAAATAAATGAAGCGCTATACTAGCGTTATATAGGCCGAGACAAATAGGTCTTTTTTACATTTCCTCAACACACACACACTCTCTCTCTCTCATAATACTAAATTCGACATCTTTTTTTCTTCATTCTTTTATTCTATTTTTTCTGCAAATATTTTTTTCTCCTTCGACAATATTTTTTCATCTTTTAATAGTACTAGCTGTGAAGAAATTGACCCAATTTGTCCAATTTGAAATGTGAATTTTGACTAGGGCTTGGCCAGTTTTCCTTGTTTGAAAAAAATTTAAATAGAAACTAATTTTTAAAATTATTTTTTATAAACTAGTTGCTGATAACTAGAAGAAATTTTTTAATGTGTAATTTTATATTTTAGGAATTTGATCAGAATTATTAATTATTAGATTTGAAATAGGGCTCTGGTTAGGATTTCACCAGTTTTTCTAGTTTAAAAATGTAATAAACCTTAGCGAAAAGTGGTCTTGATAGAGCCTTTTTCGAATCAATTTCCATACTTAGGGAAAAACTAGTCAGGGCCTTTTTAGTTTTCCTATTAATTGACCCGAGGTATTGATACAATCAATACAATGATTCGCTTTTGTAATTAATAACTTTCTTATAAAAACTATTTTTGAAAACTGGGCTAACATCTAGTGAATACGCTATTTGGGGATTTGGTCGGGAATTCTAGTCAGACCCCTAAAATAAAAATATAATTAAAACTCTCGTACTAAGATTCCTTTTAGTCATTAATAGCGTTTACAAAAAATAATTTTATAAACAGATTACTTACATTTTTTCAAACCAGAAAAACTGGTGACGCCCTGGTCAATTCCCTATTTGAAAAAGGGCAAAGTAACGTAATTTCTACACAGGAAACTAAGTATCAAAATTTTTTTTTTTTTTAAGAAAATTATCAATACTAAAACGAATTATTGTAAACTTGTATTTTAATCATTTTATATAATAGGGATGAGACTAGAATAGTAACAGAAATTCTGTCGAGGCTCCAACCAGTTTTTTCTTAACTAGGACACAGCTTCAAACTAATTAGCGTCCAATAATTCTCTTTCGAATAAAAACAGATACTTATTATGGGCGCTAATTAGTTTCTCCAACGATGGCCAAATTGGAAATAGGGAAAACTGGAGAATACCCCATTAGGCCCACATTTCAATTTCTGCCCGATTATCTCCTCTTTTTTTTTAATCAATAAAAAGTTTTACTGCACAATGGGGCAAAAAATTGTTCATAGAATTTCTCTGACTTCACTTCTTCATTGTTCTCCTTTCGAGATAATATATATAATAAACCATATGTGTGAATAAAGTCAATCATTACCCTTGACGGATGTATCCGGTAAATTCTTCTTCCACGTTGTATAGGCATTTTCACGCATTTAGTTTCATTGTTATATTGTCTGACCTCGACTATATAGTCTCCAATTTTGCTCCATAGTGTGACTCTCTCTCTCTCTCTCTCTCTCTCTCTCTCTCTCTCTCTCTCTCTCTCTCTATACATATATATATATTGGACTCTTTTGCAAAGTGCGCGCATGGTACCCCATAAATCTTCACCCTGTTTTTACGTGTTTGACTTAAAACGACTCCGTCCATTATTATTAGGCCAGGGAGACCTGTTTCTACGAGAATTTCGTAAAACCGCACACACCATAAATGCCTCTCGTCGTTTCGTTTCGTTTCGAAATTCGAGGTTAAATGAAAAATTGACTTCCAACAGCGAGCGAACATTGCTGGAGATCAATCTCAAAAAGTTCTGACACGCGACGCGTTCTTTGTTCACTTGGCAAAACTCATGGTTTGAAAAAAAAGAGAAAAATTTCACAAAGCTTTAAGCCAGAGAGTAAACACTTTCGTAGAAAGACTGTAAAACCTATTTCCGCTTTATGTGTATACCCGGCACACCATTAAATTACTTCAAAGGCCGCACGAATTATTTGCTATATAGCTTCATGGAAAAAATTTCAAACTGTGAAATTATATATATGGTAATGATTTTACATTAGTTGGAAAAAAATATTTTAGAACCAAAATAAAATCTTTTTTTTTTTTTTTTGCTATAAAGCATTTAATTAGTATTTATATTTATTATTCTTCCCTGCATCTATAGAGTTCCTAAGCCCCGCGCATTATCCACAGCGCCCCCTTTTTTTCGCATCGTAAAAATTACAAGACTCAATTTTTATTATTCCCTAGCTGGTTAATCCTATTATATAGGTCCACAATTTAATCTTTAAGCTTCGAATATCCGCGGAATGCAATGATATAATTCAAGCACCAAATGGTTCGAAAAGACGTGTATGTCATCTATAACTATATATATATATATATGGTCAGAGGAATTGAAACGAACCTCACCCCTTCCCCCCCCGTGGGCACAGCGTGAAGCACAGGTCGACAAATCATATAGCTGTCTAAAATGGGTAGACGTGAAAAACTACCGTGGCTTCCGTAGAGGAGTACCTACCTACTAATAACAGATGCCAACATCAAACGCAATTCCGGTGAAATCATTATACAACAGCACACATACACATAACCATAGTGCATTTAAAGCTACTCACGAAATTTTTTTCTCCCCTATATTCATTTTCTCTCTCTCACTCTCTCGGGCATTGTGCAGTATATATATATACACCCCTATAACGCCCCAAGTAATATTATACATTGACAGTAATTGCTGCTTTGATCAAGGTCACGAGTTACCATCACGCTACCCCGTGATGTTGGAAACTATATAAATTTCGATCCTTTCTTTCTAACTCACATACTGGGATACGATGCAACGATTCTAATCCGTATTATATTAAAGAAACCTGATTAGGAACTGTGATTAACGATTTTTGGCATGCGCAGTGTTCATTTAGTTATGGTAAAGGTTACTAATTTTAATTTTTGTTTTATTTAAAAAATTTTTTTTTTGAGGAAATAGTAAAAACGATAGTAAATTGTATGGAAATAGAGAACAATGGGTTTAGGAAAGATTAGAGCCTCTGGTGGTGGCGTCATGTAACTACAGTGCGTTAAAAAATCATCAGCGCCTCTAATGGTGGCGTCCTGTAAATTCAACACGTTGAGGAAACTTCAGGCGTCTTTATTAGTGGAGTTCAATAACTATATAGTACGTTGGGCAATCAACAGCGCCTCTCACGGTGGCGTCCTACAAGTTAGTCGTGTTGGAAAAACATTAGCATCTTTATTATAGTGGAGTTCAATAACTACAGTGGGTTGAAAAATCATCAGCGCTTTTAATAGTGGCGTTCTATGACTAAAATGCATAACAGCGCCTTATGCGGTAGCGTCCTATAACTTTTTTACGTTGGAAAAACTTCAGCGCCTCTTGTGGTAGCGTCATGTAACTACAGTGCGTTAAAAAATCATCAGCGCCTCTCGTGGTGGCGTCCTGTAACTTAACCATTAATATCACTAATGATTAATGAAATTATAAAATAATTCCTCAGAAATACCAGTGTAAATTCATTTGAATAAATTCCTAAATAGAAGTACAGAAATTTGTAAAATCTATAAAAATAATTTTACAGAAAGTACCAAAGAAATTTATATTTTTATATAATAAGAAAATAAAACTTATTTTTAAAGAAAAGTAAATGCAGTTTAAATTATAAACAAAGAGTTAATTAACGTTAGTCACGTTACATTTCTCGTATCAATTATTAAAGCTCGTAAATTACATATAGGAGTTCACCAATAAAGTATATATGCGATCAGAATCAAAGCAGTGGTATTGCCTCCAATGCACGGAAATGCTATTTAATGCCAGTTTTCCTGTTTAAGTATATATATACACCACGCGCAGGAAAAGTTAGTTTACTCAACGTTTAATTTATGCCGAGGAACATATAAATCAAAGATCATTAACGAATTAGCAAATCCCAGAGACAGATAAGTGATAAATCAATGAACGAATTATGCCACAATAATTCTTCTATGTCACGTCTGACGTGCGAATCTTCACTAACCAGTCTCTATTTTAATATACTTCAATAAAAGAAAAAACAGCAAAACTTTTTTTTTAAAACACTACCTCGTAAAAATGGGAAAATAAAATATTTTTTGAATGTCCTGTTTCAATTGTTTGAAAGTTAAAAATGGCATAAACTATAAAGAAGATAGAATTAAATAGAAAGGATATATATCTATAAGGAATATAAAGAAAAAAAATTTACGAGCACAAGGGGTCGAGCACGACGTCATTATTATTAAGGGTCCGCGTCGATTCATTTCAAAGTGAGCTCGTTTGGCGCGCGAAGCTAACAAAATCGTCGGTACACTGAGTTTATGAAGCTAGACTAGATTAATGACCTCGTTTGTTGGTCAATGGCAATAATAAATTATCTTAATAGCTTGGCCAGCTATAAATATATATATGTTTTGTCCGTACCCTCTATATGCGTTCTCGTTGTCTTTCAAGATCAATTCTTGAAGCATTTTTTTTTTCAATTCCCGCATAGGACTTACTTTCTTTAAATGTGAACATTTATTAAAAAAAGTGATACATTTCTAAATACAGTAATTATTTAGAAATTTTGATATAATCATCATGAAGGAGTTAATATTACTCTTGGTGAGCAAGAGTTAATATTAACGATAAATATGCCTATATAGAGCAGGATATTTCTGACAATATACGCGGGTTTTGGCAGTACGTCAGCCGCTTTGTGGCACTTAGCGCCGTAAAATTGTTTGATGATGCCGCTATCACCCCAAACAGTTCCTAACAGTCGAGAACGTACAAGCCTCTCTGTGCTCGCGTCTGACACTGCAACTGTGAGTTATTCACTTAATGCGGCCATTACGTGCTCCTCGATGGCGCTTCATCCTGATTTACTTGACAAGCATTTATTACTCCTATCTCCGTTTCTGATATTAAAGCCTCTCTCGCTCGCGTTTCATATAGTATATATAGCAAAGAGCTTCTAAAACCAGATACTTGAAAGCAAAAATGAGAGGTCATCTTTACGACCGCTGACTCTAATTGATTATCTTGACAAAAATTTGTAATTTACATTTTGTACTAATAGGAGAACATTTAAATTGGAATGGTTCCATATCGTTAGTAGCTTTCAATTAAGAAGCGCCATTTCTGCCTCTGGTGGTGGCGTCATATAACTTCAACGCATTCGGGAAACTTTAGTATTTTTGTTAGTGGAGTTCAATAACTATATAATAAATTGGAAAATCATCAGCGCCTCTGATGGTGGCGTCCTATAACTTTTTTGCGTTGGAAAAACTTCAGCGCCTCTTGTGGTGGCGTCATGTAACTACAGTGCGTTGAAAAATCATCAGCGCCTTTAATGGTGGCGTCATTAAGTTAACCGTGTTGGGAAAACTTCACATTAGTGGACTTCAACAACTACAATGCGTTAGAAAATCATCAGCGCCTCTAGTGGTGGCGTCAGGTAAGTACAGTGTATTGAAAAATCAACAGCGCCTCTCGCGGTGGCGTCCTATAACTTAATCGCGTTGGGAAAACTTCATCATCTTTATTAATCGATTTCAATAACTACAGTGCATTGGAAAATCATCAGCGCCTTTTGCGGTAGTGTCATGAAAAAAAAATTACTTGATTTTTATCAAGTCAAGAATCTGGATAATTTTTTTTTTTGAAACTTTATTATCCCTTACTGAAGTCCGGTTAGACTGAGTAAGGATTTGAAGGAGGAATATCCGGGAAAGTGGATGATTCGCCTCCTATTTGGAAGTTAATATACCTTCTGAGCGCAGGCAAAACCTCGTAAACCCAGAAACGACCAATTAAACGAAACGAGCTGCAGTGAACTGATGCACTCCTCGAACTGGTTACATTGCTGTTTATACGACTCGGAGAATTACCTTCAAATTACACAGTTGGTCCCGATGTGTGCACTTGTACTATATATTTACCTGTGTGCTAATAGAACCCATGACTTTCAGGTATGACCAATATCGAAAGCGAAAAATTTATCATTCTTTTAGAAAGAAGCCGCTGTCTACCATTCACCATTACAGAGGAGACAATAATAAGCCTATGATTAACTGGCGACAATGAGCCGCCGAGTGTGCTAAAAGATAAAGTTTCTTGCTGACCGGAAGTTGCTATAGCAATTATATCAAATATGAAGCCGGAATTCTCCATGAAGATGACGATCAGTTTTTTTTTTGCTAAACCCTTTTGTTGCAATAATTAAAAAAAAATAATGTCAATTATTAGAGGTTTTGTTTACTCTCTTTCTGTGGGGACTGAAAATTATATACTGATATATATATATAGCAAAAGGAACTAGCGCTGATAAAATTTACAACCTCACCCCCGTAACTCATAAAATAACAGCGGCTGTATTTTACCGTTCCACATAACAAAGAGAAAAAAAATTTTTTTTTAAAACCCTAAGGAGGAAAATTGTATTATCACCACCACGTTCAATTTCAAGTCGTATAATATACATACCAATTGAACTCACTTTTCTGCGAAACTATATATATATATATATAGGTATATACGCGAGAGAATTTTACTATATAGTCGTTGAAACTCTTTCAAAGGAATCAGTTTACCGAGTTATTTCCACTTTGTACACCCAGTTTTCTGACAAGCTATATATATTTTTTTTGTGAGCTGAGAAGTGAATAAATAACTCGAGGCCACTAGTGCTTTTTTCCAGCACAGGTGAAAAAAGAATTACTCTAAGTTCATGTTTAACATCCATTTCACTGTCATTTAAATATGCTGTATGTATATATATATATAGTTCCGTGTATAGGGTATTCTTATATAATCATTTGGTATTTCAAACCTTTTATTGATCATGATTATGTACTTTACAATGTACTCTAAAGAAGAAATCTCAAATTTCTCTAACTTATAGTTCTATAAACGAGGCTTTGCTAACCCTTTGACAGTTCATGGTCCATATTTGTCCAGAAAAAAGTCGTGACACCTTTGTGAGTTTGGACATATATGTTCACATTAGAAAAAAAATACTAAATATAATTCGATTTGAGTGTCAATGGATATACTAAGGTTTTCGAGGTCGCTAAATCCACATGTGATGTCAGATTTAAAAAATTCAAAATGGCGGACCCAATATGGCGGAAAAAATTTAAAATTGATTCGATTTGTTCAAAATTTGGTACTTGGGGGTTTTTGGGGTCGCTGAATCCAAATTTGAGGTCAGATTTGGATTCAGCGACCCAAAAAACCGAATTTTGAACGAATCGAATCAATTTTAAATTTTTTCCGCTATATTGGGGTGCCATATTGGGTCCGACATTTTGAATTTTTAAAATCTGACCTCAAATTTGGAATCAGAGTGCCCAAAAACCCCTAAGTACCGAATTTTGAACAAATTAAATCAATTTAAAATTTTTCCGCCGAATCGCGGGTCTGCCATTTTCAATTTTTTTAATTTGACCTCAAATTTGGATTCAGCGACACAAAAAAATTTTAATACGATGATATGATATTTTTTTGGAAAAATTTTTTT
Organism: Leptopilina boulardi; assembly: GCF_019393585.1. Taxonomy (NCBI): domain Eukaryota; kingdom Metazoa; phylum Arthropoda; class Insecta; order Hymenoptera; family Figitidae; genus Leptopilina; species Leptopilina boulardi. The sequence goes on along the minus strand of NW_026137881.1, from coordinate 3,667,249 downwards.
TGGACCCACAAACGCTATTTCTACTGGACTGTAAAGGGGTTAATTTTGGAAAATATATTCAATGGAAAGTTAATGCTTTTTATTAGACCACTGAGAATAAACAGATTTTTAAAAATAGGTATTACTAGCAAAAAATACACATTAATGTGCAAAATTTTCGTTTACCAGTTTGCCAAATTTATATGTTGCAACTAATATTTTTTTAAATTTCATAATGTAAAAAATTTATTTCATTAATATTGCACAAAATCTTCGCATTTTATTTTTTAAGAATCATAAATATAATTCTATCAGTAAAATTATATTTTTAAATATTATAATTTCCAATAAATATTTTAAATTTGACGAAACGAATTTGGAATTTTATTACCTTTATATACCTGCATTGCGAGCTATATGTATATTTATATATATATTACAAAGGGGTATCATAAACCGCGAAGGTTAGAATAATGGAAACCGGCAATCCTAAAGATAATTATATCATTTGCAATTCAAGCATTGACGTGTTCAGTTTAAATGTTAATTTTATATTAATTTTGCTGTGACGAAATTTTTTTTTTTTTTTTTTTTGATATTTCAGTAAAATATTTGTTTCGGGAGTGTTCGAAATTTTTAAAATCGCGATCGCTTTAATCTGTAAGGAAGTATTTTGTTTCTTAAATTAAATGTGTACTCGGGAGTGTTGAAATTTTTTTAAATCACGTGTGTTACTAGAAGATATTCGCTCGTCTAAAGTAGACGATACATCCGCTGTTGCAGGCTAAGGTCAGGGATATTTTTTTTTATAACCAATAATAATTGTACGCTAAGAGAAAGTGTGTTAAAAATATTTTAATACAGTTTCAAAAAAATTATGGAAAAATTTTTGTAGTTTTTTTTTTAATTAAAATATGATTAATACTTTCTCTTTACGTGCAGATTCAATTGCATATTTTATCAAAATTTTTTTTAACAAAAAGATTAATACTATTATAATAATAAACTAAATACTATAATATTATATAATATAATATATAATATTATAATACTTAATACTATACTATTATACTATTTTTTTGTTAAATTACATGAATCAAAAGTTTTTTTTTTTAAATATTAATAATTGACAAAATTATTATTATCATTATAATTTTTATACTTTGAACTTTCAAGAAATTTTAATTTCCAGTAATTTTAAATGTTGTTGAAAAGATTTTGAAATTTTTATTACCCTTATACCTTCATCTCTATCTGTATGTTTACTTAAATAATTTCTATTAAGGCAAAGGTCATAAACTATGTGGTTGGAAAAACCAACACTGAAAAAAAATTCCATTTAGAATAACCAGAATTCTAGTTAGATTAACCAGAATTCTGGTTAGGGTATATTTAACATTTGAAAAATTCAAAATGTCGGATCCAATATGGCGGACATGAAAGTAAAAAATTAATTGCATTTACTCTAAACTTGGTACTCGAGGGTTTTTGGGGTCGCTGATTACGAATATGATGTCAGAATTTAAAAATTCAAAATGGCGGATCCAATATGTCGGACGAAAATTTTAAAACTAATCGGATTTGCTCCAAAATGATGAAATGATATGAATATGATGAATTGTCCGTACTGTGTCCATGACCATATCGGGTTTATTATCAGCAAACCAAAAAATCTTTTTTATATTTGAATTTTCGAATTCTGTCATCATATTCATAATCAGCGACCCCATAAACCCTTTAAGTAAGAATTTTGAGCCAATCCAAGCATTTTTTAAATTTGTCCGCCATCTTGGATCCGCCATTTTGAATTTTTAAAATATGACTTCAGATTTGTAATCATCGACCTCAGAAACCCCCAAGTAGTAAATTTCAAGCAAATCCAAGCATTTTTTAAAAACTCATCCGCCATATTGGTTCCGCCATTTTGAATTTTTAAAATCTGACATTAAATTCGTAATCAGAGACCCCAATAACCCCCGAGTAACGAATTTCAAGAAAATCCATTCGCTCGGTTTATCGTGGGCACGAAAGGGTTAATTATACGATCTGTAGACGCATATATATATATATATATTGTTAAATAACTTAAGATTATGAGCGAATTATGATCTAATGATTTAACCACACATTCTTAACATACTTTCCTATTAAAAAATGAAAAAAAAAAAATTAGAATTTTTTGACCAAAAAAATTTAGGAAACCCCTTAACATAACTAGAAAGTAATGTTAAATATAGCCTAACCAGAATTTTTTTTCAGTGAAAAGGTAATTAAAAAAATTGTAATTTATTTATATATCTGTTCGAATATGCAGAGTGAATTTCATGTTCCGTAAACCCTAAAAAAAAATTTTTATTCTTATTTATTTTCGTAGTTTAAACAAAAATAATGAATTTAAAGAAAAAATTCATTAATTACGGAGCAAAAAAAAAACAACCTGTAAATATATTATATATTTTCACATTTAACCTAAATAGGCAGCTTTTTTTAAACTTTTTTAAAACTTTTTTTACAATGAAAACAATAAAAATTGTGAATCGGATCAATAAATTAATAATATATTTTTTGCAACAATTTATTTTTGTAAAATAATATTTCACAAAATCTTTACTTTTTATTTTTTAAGAATCCTATAAATATAATTCTATCAGTGAAATATGTAATATTTTTAAAACTTATATTATAATTTCCAACAAGTATTTAAAATTTGACGAAATGTATTTGGAATTTTATTACCCTTTTACCTGCAATGCGAACTGTATATTTATATATATTACAAAGGGGTATCATAAACCGAAGGTTATAATAATGAAAACAGACAATTCAATAAAAATAATAACTAATTCATTTCCAATTCAAGTATTGACCTGTTCAAACGTAGTCAGTTTAAGTGTGAATTTTATAATTATTTTTCTGTGAAGAATAGGGTAGCCATCTTTAATCTGTGTTTTATTTCTTATTTTCAGATTTGAAGTACATAGCTTCGGGAGTACTCGATTCTTTTATTTTATAAACGAAGTCATTTTTTAGTGTTGAAATTATGTTTTTTTATATTTTAGTAAAATATTTGTTTCGGGAGTGTTCGAAATCTTTTAAATCGCGATCGCTTAAATCAGTAAGAAAGTATTTTGTTTCTAAAATTAAATGTATATTCGGGAGTGTTCAAAATTTTTAAAATCACGTGTGTGTTACAAGAAGATATTCTCATCTGAAGAAGAAGAAGAAGATACATCCGCTGTTTTGCAGGTTAAGGTCGGAGATACATATTTTTTTATTCAATAATAATTACACGGAAAGAAAAAGTGTTAAAAAAAATTTTTAACCGTTTCAAAAAAATGATGTCCAATTTTTTAGTTTTTGTATTAAAATATGATTAATACTTTTTCTTTACGTGTAGATTTAATTGTATTTTCTATCAAATTTTTTTATAACATTTCAAAATTATTTTTAAAAAAAAGGTTAATTCTAACTTCAAAAATACGAAATTATCCTTCAAATTCATATTTAAGAATATTTAAAAAAAAAAAATTTGTTTTAAGAATGCTCTATGAAGGATAGTTTTTGTTAGTGATACATTGATATAAAATGCCCTATATAAATATATAACTATTTGCATATTTTTTGTTAAATTACATGAAGCAAAAAATTTATATTTTTTAAATATTAATAATTGACAAAATTATTATTATAATTTTTATACTATGAACTTTAAAGAAATTTTAATTTCCAGTAATTTTAAATGTTGTTGAAAAAGTTTTGAAATTTTATTACCCTTTATACCTTCATCCCTATCTGTATGTTTACATAAATAATTTCTATTAAGGCGAAGGTCATAAACAATGTGGTTAAAAAAACCAAAAGATAATTAAATTGATTGCAATTTATTTATATATCCGTTCAAATATACAGGGTTTTTTTTATGTTCCAGACCCCCTAAAAAAATTTTTTTTGTGCTTCTATGTTGTCTTTGTTTAAACAAAAATAATCAATTTAAAAAAAAAAATTACTAAGATCCGGAGCAAAAAATTAATAATATATTTTATAGTAATAGGTTAAAGATATTGAAAATTAATTAGGATAAATATTTTTTATATACACTGAGAAAAATATGCTATTAAATTAATAGCATTTCTGGCAAAGGTATAAAAATTATTTATTCAAAAGCATATGCTATAGAATCTATAAAATATTTTACAAATTTTATAGCATATGCCTTTGAATCAATAATTTTTATACTTTCGGCAGAAATGCTATTGATTCAATATTCGGGAATTAAAAATTTTATTAAGAATTTTTAACGGATACTGTCATTAATTTATGCTATATAAAAAAATAACTATATCGACATTTTTTAAAATATATGAACTAACAACGTTTTTTCAAAAATTTGAAAAACGCGAAAAATTAATTATGATTTATTAGGATCAAAATACTCCACCTTACGTCTCTCGCGAGACTTACAATTTAAAAAAAAATTTATTAAAAATAAATTTAAAAAAAAAATTAGATTTTATAGCGCATACATTTATGAAAAATATCTAAAAGGTATTTACAGAATATATATAAATATGTTTATAATTTACAAAATAATACTAAATGATAAGAAAAAATAAAAATATTGGTAAACATAGCTTCAAAAGTAATAATTTTAAACAAATATAAGTAATAACTTAAAATGTAACTTTATGACAGTTTTCATTTGTAATTATTGATGAAAGCTCTTATGAAGCAGACATTGACTGAAACTATCAACTACTGACTATAACTACAAACAACTGAAAACATCACTGACTTGAACTGTTAAAAATTGAAAGTAACTTCTGTAACCGACAGTTGAAGGTATTATTGACAAAGACTATATCAGCAATCGAAGCCTCTGTTGGCAGTTCTTGAAGTTATCGCATTGTCTGTAATAACCAGCAACTGAAGTTGACATTGTTTGAAAAACCGCAGCTCTTGTAGACAACTTGACTGTAAGAAGCAACAACTGTAGTGATCATAGTCTTCAAAATCAGCAAGAAGTTATCATTGTCTGTAAATACCAGTACATGAAGCAAAAAAAATGATTGGATTAAATTACTAAATTCTTAAATTTTTTAATTTTTCTTAATTCTTCTTTTTGTTTTAATTTAATTTTATAATTTTTGCGTATATTGATAGGACTACCTGAAGAGGAAATTAGTGTGATTTTGAAACGTTGGAGAAAATATTATTAAAATCGATTTGTCCGAATGTTATCGTTTCTGTTATGAAACCAATTCAAATATATTGTACTCGGATGTTAAAGAATTAATAATTACTAATTCTTAAATTATACAAGTACCCACAGTTGTCTAGGAACGCTAATTTTGAACCGAAAGTTAAATAATACTCGGAAAACCAAAAATTTACCATTGTCAATTATTTATTTCAAAAGTTTACGGGTATATTAAGGAAACCCTTTCGTACATGGGTACTACGTATACAAGTGGCCAAATGCCAAAAAAAACTCGTGCAATATATTTAAAAAAACTAAATTTATTTATAAATTTATTTATATTAAATTTTCTTTTTAGAAATAGTTATTTACATAATTAGTTTAGGGATATGTTCCATTAAATAAGAAAAAATATTTTGAACTTCTGGTTGGTAATTATACTAAACCATCTTTGCCCTTACATATATTTTTGAAATGCCTAGACCATCACTTTAAATCTCCAATTTGGATCATGCAAATCCGTTGTTTTATTGACAAGATCTCTGAGTTATCTTGGGTCCAACCGTAATGGGCTTAAGAGCACTGGATTTATTTTAACATTACTTAAGATGTAGTTCACGTCAGTTTCTTTATTTTTCATGCTTTTTAAAATTTTACGTTTTGCGAACTTAATATTTTTTGAGTGTCATAAAGAGCATAACAGAAAAATGGATCAGGTTATTGTCACTCACAAAAAGTCGTCCCCTTGGCACCGAAAATCGTATGTACTACTTTGAATGCGAATAATGTAATGCAAATAATTTCACACGAAAAAAAAGTAGAATTTTTACCCCAAAATCGGTATAAAAATTACCTGCAACAAATTTTATCCTAGTTGAGGGCGCCACCGTCTATGTGAATTAGCATTGGTGAAAATTACCCGCAACAAAATTTACCCAGCGTTTTTTCTGTAAATTAACACAAATAATAATAATAATACGAATAATATAAAACAAATTACATAAAGGAATAAATGTTCTACAGTAGAACCTAGAATTTATACCTTTTATATAGATTTGGTACTGCGCGATATTATACACAAAAATACAGATTATTGTTTTTATAACAACAGAATATGAAAAAGCACAAAAAGGAGCGCGTATCGACGACAATGTATAGTTAAGAAAGTATTGGATATCATACTAAAAATGATTTTACGGTGTTATTAATTAGGTAAAATCAATAGTTTATTATTTCGCATTTGGTTTCATAAAAATTAGAAAATCACTCATGGATACATTCCTCTACTAAAGAATCGTTATATACTTTATATTAGGTATAAATTGCCCATATGTGTATGAAACATAAATTTATTAGTGTGTATACTTTCATGGTTAACATTAGTACCGTTGAAAAAAAATTAAGTCTTATTTTTATACTTGCACGTGTTCGTGAATGAGAAAATAAAAAATTACTAACTAATTTTGAGATAAATGAATTATTTAAAAAATTGTAAAAATTCTAAATTTTTAATTACAATTTAAGTATTGATAAAACATAAATTTGTATCGTTTGGAAAATAATTTATACGTAATGAAAAACTAACTATTAAATGCGCAATTGTCTTGGCGATTCCGGACCACCGTATAGTATTTCTCATGACAAAAATATAACCAATCATTAAAAGCTATCAAAAAACTGCAAAAAGCAGCAAGAAACTATCATTGTCTGTAATAACAAGCAAAGATGACACTTTACAGTTCGATTGAAATTACTAGTTCTTGATTGTTCTATTAAGACTGCAATTATCATCAATTAAACTATCATAGTCTGAAAAATCAGCAATCGAAGCTCTCTTGTTTCTAGTCCATTAAGCTATCATTGACTGCAGACATCAGCAATAAAAGTTATCATGGTCGAAAATTTAATACGAATTAAAGCAATTGATCAACTTATATGCTGGCGAATACCAACAACTTTTTATTTTTATTTATTATCTAACCACTAACTATTGAAGCTTTTGTTTACTAGTATTGATTAAAAATTATTAAGTGAATCTTTTTTTTTTGCATGAAACTACAAACTATTGAAACTCCTTTGAGGAATCGCAGCTTTTTAAATAACAAACGCGAAAAAAATATGCAGCTCTTATGAGGTCCATAAATTTAAATCTTATAATATTAAAAATTTATTTATTTTATTAATTATTATTTGTATTTATTTTTAACCTATTCCCTTTAGAATATCGTATAGATTATCAAAGATGCCGTATTTTGAATATCTTAAGATTTTTTTTATATATATATAATTTTATATTGAAAATAGTTTAAAATAATTTGAAATATTTACAATCTATTTATTTTTCTTTCTTTCATTCTTTTTCTTCTTCAGATTGAACACTGACCGACAAAAAGCATTAAAAAAATAGGGAATTTTGATTAATTACATTTACATTAAAAAAAAAAATTTTATCAAAATTATTTAAAAAGAAATTTAAGAAGGGTAATTTTATATCAAACTGTATCACTGGCAAATAAATTTATTATCATTGATTTTCATTATTTGATAGATATTTTATCACTAATATTTCGTTGTTAACATTATCCTTTTAACCATATTATTCCTGATGAATGTTCCTCTAAACATGGCTCCAAAAAGTAAAGGAGTCTCCTTAAAATTTCCTTGTTTATTTTATCCTATAACATGAAACGTTGAAATGAATGGTTAACAACGTTCAACTTTGGTAATTTCAAAAGTATAAGTTGTCGCGGTTTGCGCCTGTACCCTAAAAATAAGAAATAATTTTCAATTTTAAATTTCCTTTAAAACCCTAAATATATGTGCATTTCTAGGATTTACATAATTTAATATTTTTTAAATATTTTTTAAATATTTTTGAATAATTTTTTATTATCTTTCTAAAAGCTAGTTAAATTTTTAAAGAAATACATATTTTTCAGTATTTTTACTATTTTTTTATTTCTCAGGAAGAAATTATTAATATTTTTTAATATTCTTGGACTTAATTGAAATTATATTTTTTTTGTACAATTTATATTATTTAAAATAATTTATATATGCACGTTTTTGATTTAAAAAAGGGTTAAATTTTGATAAAAAAAAAATTTGCACCATTCGAAAGAACAGAAAAAAAAACCTTTCGAAAACATATAATCCCAAATTTTGTTCATCTTTTTATACAATATTTTGATAAGAAGCAAAATTCAATCAACAAAAGGTAAGAAACATAAATAACAAATTTATGTTATTTTTTCAAGTTGCAACATTTCGATGGTTTGGTTTGACCATTTTCTTTATTTTTATTTGTCTTTTATAGGATAAGTGTACCAATTACGGCGCGTTTATAAATTATTTTAATCTATTTTTAATACAATTACTTATATATTTACCCTCGCCGTAATTGAAACATTTTAAAGATTTCCCATTGGCTTCAATTACGGCGGGCACAGTATGTATCTTCAAAATATGTACACGTAATTTTGATTACCAAAATTGATACACCGAAACTGATAAAAACGCGCCGTAATAGAAAATTGCGATATTAATTTTAATTTCTCATATTTGTTTAAATAATCGATTTTTATAAAGTTTACATTTTTTGTTAATATCTAAATAAAATAAGCTTTTAGTTTAATAAGTCTTCAATTGACTTTATACAATAAAAATGGTTGAATTTTCTATTTCAAAGGTACTTTTACTCGAATCGCGCCGTAATTGGTACATTTACCCTACATTATAATATGTTAAGATTTTTCAAAAAATTGCAATGTACACATTTTTTCAGGGTGTCCAGCAAAAAGTCCAAAAAAAATCCCGCGACTTTTTTTTCTAACCTTTTTTCAACTTTTCTTTAATAAATATTTAAATATAAAAAAAAAATGAAAAGTATCAAATATTGTATTTTTAAAAAATTTTATTTATTAGCATTATAAACTTGCACCAAAAAATTTTTAAAAAAATTCATAAAAATTATTATTTTTGGCAAATTTTTGAAAAGTTTCCCTGACCGCTGGATACCCTGTTTTTATATTGGATCATTAAAGAAATTTTGACCCATATGTACATATAAAAGGTAGAATAACAAAGGAGTCAAGCGCCAATTTATTGTATTTCAGAAAGTGAAAAAAAATATTTAAAAATTCTAATGATCATTTGAAATAAAACTTAGAAAACCATTTCTTCACAACATTTTATTAAAATATTTAAATCTCTTTTTTAAATATTAATAATTGACAACATTATTATTATTATAATTTTTATACTTTTGCATTTTCAAGAAATTTTAATTTCCAAGAATTTTAAATGTTGTTGAAATGATTTTGAAATTTTATTACCCTTATACCTACATCCCTATCTGTATGTTTACATAAATAATGCCCATAAACAATATGGTTGGAAAAACCAAAAGATAATTAAATTGATTGCAATTTGTTTATTTACCTATTCATCTATAAAGGTTGATTTTAATGTTCCGGACCCCCTGAAAAAAATTTTTTATTCTTTTTTGTTGTCTTTGTTTAAACTTGCTATACTGTCGAGCAAATATCTAATTTTTAAATATAATTTTTAACAATTATTATAATTATAAAAATAGTTGAAAAATTAATAATTTATTATTAATATTATTATTTTGTCTATTACTGGTTTTTTTATTTATTTTAGTTTTGTTAAAAGCAATGTTTTTAACCTTATTAAATTATTCATAATATTGTTGATTTACCACTTTATTTTGTTTTCCAATCGCATTGTAATAAATTAAATTTGATGCTATTTTATGATTGTAATATTTATTCAAAACTGATTTAAAATATAATGCAATTGAAAATAAAATCCGTTTACAGAAATGTGTAAATGAATTTACCTAATTTTTTAACGAAAAAATTTCGATTTCGAAAATATATGGCGCTTGACTCCTTTTGTCATTCTTGACATGATGATTTTTGCGGATAACAAAACAATCGATTTATGTATACACAGAAAAAACTTAAACTCATTTTTGTTGCAATTCATTTTGGGTTGAGTATCGAAATAAGTAAGGGACCAAACTTCATATGTTACTCAAAATGATCCTTCCCGAAATTTCAGATTTCTAGAAAGATTATTTTTCTCAGTAGGAATATTTAGAAATTTTTAACTTAAAAGTAGACGGTTATTATTTATTTAGAATATAATAATTAATTTCCTAAGTTTTGAAATTTACCGCTATTAATTAAGTTGGCAGTACTGTTTCTATTGTCAAAACGCACATATTTTCATTTTTATAACCTAAAAACATATTTTCTTTATTATTTTATTACGCGATTACAAGCTTATAGTTTTCAATCAAATATATAAAGTCTAACATGTTATTTACGTCTGGTAATTATATTTTATGTATTTGTGCAAAATTATTCGTTATTTTGCCTTTTTCTTATTCTCAAAATGAAAATTGCCTGTTTTATTTTTGATACTTTTACCATAGAACTCGAAATGAGACAAATTTCATTTTTAATACGTATCAATTTAAGGTACGAAATTCTTACTCCCTTTGAGTTCAAGTTTTTTCTGTGTATAAAATAGGTACAGTGACCGACGTCAGTGAACGACACCTGCTATTAAAAACGATAATAACTATAAACCTAATAATATTGAATGAAATATCACTAGTAAATTAATTAATATACACTATTTAGAAACGGATACAGTTGACACAAAATTTTATATGTGTATATTTTCGTCAATATTTTACTTTCTAGAAAACTAACCTCAAAAAATTTACTTTATTGATTACAAAGGACCCCGCATTTTTAAATTGAAAATGTCTTTCAGCCAAATCTTTTGAAACTCTGTAGTTTTGTAGTTTAAGGCTTTCTGAACAAAAAATCCTTATGCCAAAATTCAATCCTATGAGTAGTTTTATAGCTACAGCACTTTAAAGTTAAAAATTAATAACGTAGAAATAATGTATGTATATTTATGAATGTTTTCTTTTTTACAAATGAATCAAAATGGCTCAAAATCTGTTAATCGGGGGTTTTCGGGGTCGCTGAGTACAAATCTGTGCTCAGAATTTCGGAATTCAAAATGGCGGATCCAATATGGCGTAAATTGTAGTTTAAATATTTTTTATTTTATTCGAGGGTGTCTTTCACTGTTTTTATAACATACATTTTTTTTATTAATATTATAAAATCTTATCAGTTTTTTTAATTTTAAACTTGTGTACTATAAATTTTAACGCAAATGTTTTATTTGTTTATTTTATAACTGAATCTTTAATAAATTCCGATAAAATGGCATTTAAAGTTAGTAAGGGTGTCGGTCACTGTAGATATTTTATACAAAAATCGACATGAATTTAGAATCAATGAAATTCGGGTGACAACGAGTACTCTCGACGGCATGTTATCAACACACAGGTGGGTAAAAGAGAAAGGGAGTGATCAAGAGTTGCGAGAGAATGAGGCAATGAGAGACAGTTAAAGGAGGACGAGATAGTCGGCAGTGATACACACACAGAGAGAGAGGAAGAGAGAGCCGCATTGTTTGTCGCAAAGCATTCCCGAATGTCGGCTGTCACCGGAAACATTCATTATTCGCGTCGCCCGCTAGGAATCGCTAATGTATTCGATGGGTACGCCGCCGTGCCGAGAGGGCCAACTATATATATATATATATAGGTCCGGCGCTTCGAGGAATTGGGAATTCATATCGGTAAAAAGCGGCGGCTACTCACTTGTTTGTATATGTATATATTAAGACAAACAACAGTTGGTCCCTGTTTATATATTGGTGACTTTGGTCACAGAATTCCTCGTTAGTGAAGCATCACCCTTCTTCTTCTTCTTTGCTTCCAATTCTAAAATCAATGTGATTTTGACCGATTCCTGCTATTCGCCATTTACCATCCACTTTCGTTCTCGTCTCTCTGTAAAAGAATTTCTTTCATCTCAAAGAAACTTGATGCGATAGATTTATTGATGCTTTATAAAATGAGATAAACCTGGAGAATAACAAAATATATATATATATAGGTTTTTCTTATGTCGATAAAAAAGGGTAATTTTTGTAAATTCAATTTCTAAGGATCATTATTGTTTTTAACCCCATTTGTGGTGTAGAAAACTGCACCGACTTATTACCGACATTCCGCAAATGGAAAAATCGAGTCACGTAAATTTTGTTCTAATTTTTTATGGTCTGATTTTTAATTCGTATCTAAATTTGATTTTAAATTTGCCACATGGACTAAATCTTATTTCAATTAATCAAAATCTTAATTAATTTTTATTTTGCATAATGTTTTCTTAACCCCTTCCATATGTTATTTTGATACTGTGGTCCCAAAATGTTCAACAAATTCTGGTCGACAAATTCTTATGAAACTTAGTATTTTGAGGTTTTTTTGAGTTTTTGAATTAAAAACGAAAAATTTTTCTTACAATAATTCTTTATACAAAACCAACTAGTAATTGAATGTACGGAAAAAACCGGGATGATTCAAAAATTTTTTTAATTCTTTTTTACAAAAGTGTTAAATCAGTGTTAATTTAGTGTTAAGTGAGTGTTAATTTAGTGTTAAGTGAGTGTTAATTTAGTGTTAAGTGAGTGCTAAGTCAGTGTTAATCTTCGCTGGACGAGATACCCACCCACGGTGGGTCAGACCGAATTCAAATTGTCATATCTTTTAAAGTTTTGCCTAAATTGAATCGCGATTTTAAGTCACTAAACAAAATCTTAAGAACTTTCAAAAAATACAAAAAAAATTTTCTTGATTATTTATAACTTTTATCAATGTATGTACGGAGATTATTTTAATTTATTTTTATTTTTTTAATTCTATTTTACAAAAAGACTTGAAATCATCCAGACTTTTTACTCGTAGGTGTTTTGTGTTGGCAAATAGTCAGGAGCTTTCTAACGATCTCTACCATAACACTATTGATTGTTCAATCGTTTGAAAATTAAATAATCTATATCGTCAGATTAATTTTTTAATTATTTAAACAATTGGTTAAATAGTAAATTCATATAAAATCTTTATGCTATTATATTGTGCTTGTTAAGTTGCAAAATTAGAAAAAAATTGCAGCTATCTAGGATTATTATGAAAAATGTTAAGAAATAGTAACAATTATTAGTTTAAACAATTAATAATAATAGTTGTTGCAAATTTAGTTATATATTTTATTTTTTTATAACCTTTAAATTAATAACTTCGAAATAAAAGGTAACACAGTTTTTCACCTCTTGAACAAGAAATGTACATAAAAAAACCTCCAAAAATAAAGCCCTTCTGAGCTGCACTACGTTAAATGCATACAAACTAGGAGAAAAAAGACTAAGTCGCTCAAGGCCTGGCTTTGGCTTAAGGCTTGGCTTTGGCTTAAGGCTTGGCTTTGGCTTAAGGCTTGGTTATGGCTCAACGTTTGAGTATGGCTCAATCCTTGGCTGCGACCCGAGGCTCGGCTGAAGACTTGGATTTGGCTTAGGACTTGTGTTTGGCTCATGACTTGTGTTTGGCTTTGGTTTAGGACTTGTGGTTAGCTGAAGGCTTGGCTGTGACTAAGTTTTGAATTTGGCTCAATTCTTGGCTGCGACACGAGGCTTGGCTGAAGACTTGGCTTTGGCTCAGGACTTGTGTTTGGCTGAAGGCTTGGCTGTGACTCAAGGTTTGAATTTGGCTCAATTCTTGGCTGCGACCCGAGGCTTCGCTGAAGACTTGGACTTGGCTTAGGACTTGTGTTTGGCTGAAGGCTTGGCTGTGACTCAAGTTTTGAATTTGGCTGAATTCTTGGCTGCGACCCGAGGCTTGGCTGAAGACTTGGACTTGGCTTAGGACTTGGACTTGGCTTAGGACTTGTGTTTGGCTTAGGACTTGTGTTTGGCTGAAGGCTTGGCTGTGACTCTAAGTTTTGAATTTGGCTCAATTCTTGGCTGCGACCCGAGGCTTGGCTGAAGACTTGGACTTGGCTTTGGCTCAGGACTTGGCTTAGGACTTGTGTTTGGCTTAGGACTTGTGTTTGGCTGAAGGCTTGTCTGTGACTTTAAGTTTTGAATTTGGCTCAATTCTTGGCTGCGACCCGAGGCTTGGCTGAAGACTTGGACTTGGCTTAGGACTTGGACTTGGCTTAGGACTTGGACTTGGCTTAGGACTTGTGTTTGGCTTAGGACTTGTGTTTGGCTTAGTACTTGTGTTTGGCTGAAGGCTTGGCTGTGACTTTAAGTTTTGAATTTGGCTCAATTCTTGGCTGCGACCCGAGGCTTGGCTGAAAACTTGGACTAGGCTTTGGCTCAGGACTTGTGTTTGGCTGAAGGCTTGGCTGTGGCTCAAGGTTTGAATTTGGCTCAATTCTTGGATGTGGCCCGAGGCTTGGCTTTGGATGAGGACTTGTGTTTGGATGAAGGTTAGTGTTAGGCTCCAGGCTGGCGTTTGGCCCAAAGGTCGTGTTTGGCTCAAGCGCTTGAACCAAAGCCAACCCTTGAGCCAGGGGGACTTATAGTTTTTTTTCCTATTTTTGTTTGCTTTCAACGTAGTACATCTCAGAAGGACTTCGTTTTTGGAGTTTTTGCTATTAACATTTTTTGTTCAGCAGGTAATAAGCTACAAAACTACAAAGTTTAAAAAAATTTGACCAAAAGATTTTTTCCCCCTATTTAAACAAATAATTAATCAACAAAACATTAATAAAATATATTATTTGGTAACATATAACAATTGCAGTAGCAAAGTGGATGATTCCAAGTTTTTATTGCAAATTATCAAAGAAAGAAAACATTTTTGTGTGAGTTTTCGTCGACCGAGCGTATAAAAAATCTCCAGTTCGGCGAAGAGGTTAAAAAAATCAGTAATAATTCTCAAAATAAAAATTCAAATAGAAAAGTTAAATAGTGTTAAACTTAAACTTCAGTGGCTCATAAAATAAAAACTTTCTCACGGATCTCAATAATTGTGTTTCGAATTCTCTGTTATTCGAGAAAAGTTTTGATTTTTGCAAAAGAGCTTTGAAAGTGAAATTGGCGCGGAGATAGGCACCGCAGCTCTCAAAGTGCGATTAAGTTTACGACCAGATTCGTATCCGAGTATATCCAAGAAGACGTTCAAGCCTGTTAAGTCAAGTCCTCTGCTGTATTCGTATACAATATACGCACTGAAGTTGGCTCTGAAGCCAATTCAAAGATGCGCACACAGCCTATATACATGTATATATATATATACTAACAGTGCACGTTATCGTAGGGTCGTGATAACGAGCAGTTAAATCGAGAAACTGAAAGTATAAAATGTGTTCGTGCTTGGAATAAAAGTTAAAAGAAATAACCACTCTAATAGTTGATTCTCTAAACGACTTTTATAAAACTATTTGCGCCGGACGTTGTATACTATATATAGAAACATACATGAGAAAAGAACATTTATTTTTTCATATATTAAAAAACAAATTGCAAAATTAACCACTGAAAAATAAAAATTTATTTGATTTAAAGAATCAATTACTTGTCTCTTATTAAGTGAATATTTATTTGTATCAAATAATTATTTAAGTCAATTAAATATTTGTTTTAATTAATTATTTGATTCAAATATATTCATACTATGTTCAAAATTAATTAAATAATTTATAATATATTAAATATAAACCCTGGACAGTACAACGTGGCTGTCTCATACGTAAAAGTACAACTGGGGTAGAAAACAATCCCAAACGATTTTTAATTAATTATCACCAGTTATTATAAAAGTAAACTAGGGTCAAAATTGATAGTTCGATAAGGCCTAAGCAGAATGAAATCTCTAATCGTAAATCTTAAGCTTTTACATGAGAGAGAAAAGGATAGAAATAACTTTTGTTCTTTTTTCTCTCATGTAAAAGCTTAAAATTTACGATTATAGAGATTTCATTCTGCAAATTGAATTAAGGTCAGGTTGTCGCCATGACAGTTAAAGATTACAGAGCCGTACTTTGAATTTTCTCTGGGGTATTTTTGTACCCCAGTTGTTCAGTTTAGTATTAATAATTATTTAAATCAAATAATTTTTTTTCTGTGCATATCATAAATTGAAAAAATTATTTAATTGATAATTAAACGATGATTTGAGATAGTCTAATAAATTTTTATTTTATTTTAATTAATTTTTTAAATTAATAATTTCAAAATAAATTGAATTAAAAAAAATGGAAATAAACTTTAAAAAAATTTTAAAAGACAAAAATATTAATTAACCATTATTGGATTTCAACAAAGCGAATTAATAATATTGTTTTAAATTTCTCCAAGAGACATTAATATTTTATTATATATATACTTCTTTAAATATTACATATATTTGTATTTATAATCTAATCGGTAAAACTCGATATTTCTTATATATATATATATATATATATATATATATATATATATATATATATATATATATATGATAATAATTATACTATTATGTATATTAAATTGACCTCAAATCATTTTTAATGTCAGTATAATCTTTATTCAAATTTTGAAATTAATATATTATAAATAGTTTAATTAAATTTGATTTAACTTAATGGAAGTCATACATATAATTTATATCACAGATAAGAAATATTTTACTATTTTGACAAAAATAAAATTACAATTAATACTTTCTTTTATATATTTCTTAAAAAATTTTTAAGAATTAATAAAATATGCAGAGAATCAAAAATGAAAATGAAAGATTTGCTATTTATTGCATACATAACCCTCTCGCTTATACGGCTAGTCTGTTACATTGTGGAGGGTCTTTACATATCCGACAATCGAAAATTGGCCGTTCGATTCGAAATGTGGAATGCGTAGTCCTTTGCTCGCATTTGAATTCAACAATGTTGGAATGCTATCGTGTGTGCAACTCTTGCGTGAGGTTATTTGAGAATCGAGTTCATTTCCATTGTTAACCACTATACATACATATATATATATACCGAATATAGACGCACTTAAGGTAGAACTAATTTTTGAATTTCTCCACGTTTCCATATAAAATGTTTATTTCAGTAATTCAAAAATTTCACCTTCTATAATCATTTATTTTATTTCTGTCATTTTGAATTATGTTCATCACGTTTTTCTGAAAAATCACATCGATAACAATATAAGTGAAAAAAATTTCGATTTTTTTTTTTAGTAAAAATAGTCACTTTTCTTTTCTGCTATTAATTTGAATTTGGCGTGTTAATTTTTTTCCCCTACAGATGGCGTCATATGTAAAAGGTACTAAACGCAGAGCACCACAGAAAGTTATAAGGTATGTATTAAAATAAGCTGCAACGCTTATAATTTTAATCCAATTTTGCTTATTTTAATACCAAAATGGATTAAAATAAGCAAAATTGGATTAAAATAATAAGCGTTGCAGCTTAATTTAATGCCTTTTAATTTTCTGTGACGGCTTAGTAACAATAATTGCTACGTTGTTTAGTAAATTTCTTGTTAGTTTTTAATTATTTATTTATATAAAATTGCTTTCAAATGTAAAATCCAAAAAACCTTATAAACATGGCGCGATGATGATTTTAAGGAAAAATTTCATATACATTTCAATTTCATTATATTCGCCGCAGTAAATTTTATGAAAGAAAAGGGAACCCTGTTTTGAATCAAGACTTGGTCTCTCAAAGACCTTGTCTCTTTCTGTTGCGGCCAGATAAAAGGGGCACCGACTCAACCAGCCATACATCAGCTCTCCCGCATAAACCTTGTATTTTCTATATCTTCCAAGTACGCGAGATTTCACGCAGAAAAATTAATTATACTCAATCCTTTAGAACAGATATAAATATACCCAAATAAATATATATATATATAACGTATATTGTATAATAGAGACCTTTATAAATTCGACTATGCATCCCGCATAATTAGATTAATGGTTTATTTTGAAAATTTAAGTAAAAACATTTAATTCTTTTATTTATTATTATTATTATTATTATTATCTTTAGCATCAAATTCTTTGAAACGATACACAATCAATTGTTTAAACAAGTAAAAGAATTTTGAAAGGTTAATTAATAAAAGCTACGAAACTAAATAATTATTGGAAAGAATCCTCTAATTTAGTTTAAAAAGCGACAAATAGTTTAAAAATAAAAGATAAATATAAATTTAGAATAAGAAATAAGCAAAACAAACTTACAAGAATTTTATTTCATTCATAAATGTCTACTATATTTTGACAATATCGTTGTTTGTCCCGCTCTCCTTGATGCGCATGATTGTGGCTGGATGATATTAGCTGGAACAAAAATCCAAAGTTTTTTGGAATTTATGATAAATTTTCAAATTTAACTTGGAAGTACGTAGGATTTTTTGAAACATGTTAATTTTTGTAAAAATGGTACTTGAAAAAAAATCAGAATTTTAGAGATAAATATTTTCACAGAAAATTAAAAGGCATTAAAATAAGCTGCAACGCTTATTATTTTAATCCAATTTTGCTTATTTTAATCCATTTTGGTATTAAAATAAGCAAAATTGTATGAAAATAATAAGCGTTGCAGCTTATTTTAATTCCTTTTAATTTTCTGTGTTTTCATAATATGAGTTTAAAATAAAAAAAAATTATAATGTCAAAAAAAGCTACGTACTTCCGGAAGTACGTACGTACAATTTTCTTTACATATTTTTTTATTAGTCAGTTTTAAAAATTCGCGCCAAATTCATTAACAATTCATATTTATAGAGAGAAAAAATATTTAAAAAAATTTATTTTCAAGGATCCCATATATAAAAGGGTATGCGCTTATTCTGCACACTTGCCCCGGGCGCCATTTCGTCTAAAGCCAACCCTTCGTTTATTTCTATTAACGACTATAGAATATATAAAGCATACTCCTTTTTAACAATAGAATATTTCATTGAATATATGAATATTCATTCGTGCCAGACATAATCGAATAAATATTTATCGATTCTAAATAATTATAATTATTATTCTTCCGCTAGTAATAAACTCACGAATTAAATTATGAGATGTAGAATAATAAAGTTGTTGGGGAGAATTTGTCACATTTATATATCGTCGAAATTAATTATCATTTGGATTGATATTTAGGATGCAATATATATATATATATATATATATATATATATATATAGGGGCAAACGATATTAATTTTGTAGACAGAAATTTAAATTTAATATAAATAAAAAATGAAATTGATGGAAAAAAATGACGAAATAAATTTTTTAATTTCCATTATCACGTTTAGAACTTTCCCCACTATTTACAATTTGACGTAACGAATTTGAAATATTATTACCCTTATACAAAGGGGTGTCATAAACCGAAGGTTATAATAATGTAAACAGACTAGCCTAATCAGTTGCAATTCCATAGCATTGACCTGTTCAGACGTGGTCACTTTAAATGTGAATTTTATAATAATTTTGAAAAAAATATTCTTTTCTGTGCTAAATAGAGTGTATTGACATCTTCCATTTTGTGTTTTTAAACAATTTTTCTATTTACAGTGAATAACTTCGGGTGTGCTCGATTCTTTTATGGCTGCCATTTTTGATCCGCCATTTTGGATTTTTTTAGGTAATATTTTACTCTTATATACTAACTTTCGAGCTAACTTTCATAATAAGTCAACCAGAATTTTTTAGCCCACAGTGTCAATTTTTTCTTAACAGTGAAGGGATTAATAATATTTCATACTCTCTAAATTTGAATCAGCGAAATCTCGCTGATTCTCAGCTATAAGTATACCACTGATTCCAATCAGCGTATATGCAGTGATAAATTAGTGAAAATTCACTGATTTTTCAGCATATATACGCTAATTGGTAATAGTGGTATACTTATCGCTGATTCAAATTTAGAGAGTAAAATCTTTACTTTTTATTTTTTAAGAATACTAAATACAATTCTATCAATGAAATAATATTTTAAAAATTATAATTTTCAAAAAGTATTTAAAATGTGACGAAACGAATTTAGAATTTTATTACCCTTATACCTGCAATGCGAGCTGTATATTTATATATAGTACAAAGGGGTATCATAAACCGAAGTTATAATGATGTAAATAAACAAACCTAAAGATAATAAAATCAGTTGCAAATCAAGCATTGATCCGTTTGGACGTGGTCACTTTTAGTGAGAAATTTATAATTTTATTTAAAATTTTTATATTTAAAGTCAATAGATTCGGAAGTTCTCGACATTTGTGTGTTAATTTTATTTTTACATTTTAAGTTTGTTCCGGAAGGGTTTGAAATTTTTAAAATTGCGATCGTTTAAATGTACAATAAAATATTTTGTTCCTTAATTTAAACGTGTATTCGGGAGTGTTTGAAATTTTTTAAATCACATGTTACCTGGAGATATTCCCATATAAAGTACAGATTGCAGGTTAAGGTCAGATATATATTTTTTTTAAATAATAATTATATACAATTGTTTTTTTGCCAAAAAATTTAAAAATATTACATTAATTTTTTTATAAGAAAAAAATTTTGAAATTTTTTTTTTTATTCAAAATTTATATTTATTAAGATTATCTATTTACTTGATTTTTTAATATTTTTTTCCGAGAACTAATTGAAAAATTAATATATTCTCTTTGTAAAAATGCCATTTCTTTTAGAATTTTATTAGTTTTTAGAAAATAAAAAAAAATTTATAGAAAAGTGTTTTTAAAGTAATTATCATATACAATACAAAAATTACAACACATTTTTTAATATTTAACCTACAATTTCTGACTGACATACACCTGTATTTAAAATTTGATACATTTTTGTTTGAAACTTCAGATATTTTTATTAGAAATTCAGTTTAGTTTTATTTAAAATTTTAAACATTTTTAGTCTAAAAGTGTGTTGTAGGGAATACCGGGGTTGAACGTGCCCCTTTTTGACAAGATATTAACATGCCTATATATTATAAAATTTGATGTAGTTGATAAATCCATTATTATTTTTTTTGATAATATTTAATAGTTTTTTTTGTGAAAATCGATTTTATTCAGCGAAGCGACGCTGCACGTCAAACCCTCTGTCCTGAGGAGAGTCGTGCCGACACCGGGAATGGTTGTGCTGCTCAGATTTTTTTAGTTTTCTAACTTAAAGCAAGTAATTTTACACGCAAGAAATAAAATAACTATTGCCAATATATGATTTACTGTTACATGTTAATCATTTGTTATAAACATTTAAAGTTTTTTGTGAACAATCATAGGATTTCTAGATTTTAGAACCACTTTTAATAATGTACAAATAAAAACTGCTGGCCAAAAATACGCAGGTACAAAACAGTACTTCTCTTGCTTCCAATTTTCAAATTTTTTTATTGGATTTCTAGATATTCATATCGGCACATCTTACCTCCCGGACTTTCAGCCCAGGTATTCCATACTTTATTAAAAATATTTTGTACGCATTTAACGGGTTACATCTAAATAAAATAGAAACACATGGTTTTAAAATATTTATTCACAATAGTTAACAAGAGTACTTAACAACTTGCAAAAAAAAATTTTAGTACAACAAAACATTTAAATTTACTTATAGAGATCAAAAAACTTAATTAAAATTTTGTAATTAATGTATTATCAATAAACATCCTTTCATTTGTAGATCAACTGAGATTTCTTCACTTCATCTATTCTTTTTTTCCCTGGTGCTGAAAAGACATCCATAAAAATTCTGAAAATTATTATAAATATAAATATTTGTACATACAGAAAAAATAAAAAATAAGATTTCATCAAAAATGTAGTCTTATATATGACATAATTCAAAGGCTTTCTGAAAATTTAAAAATTGTATAAGAAAACATATAAATATTGCATCCAATAACAAAATGAACAAGTTTACATAAATTATATAAAAAAAATAAATAATTTTAACATAACTAACGACGATTTAAAAGTGACATAAAAAATTTAAACAAACAAAACAGAGAATTAACAATCACAACATTAACTTAACCGTAACATAACATTAACTCAACATTAACTGAACACTGACTTAACACTCCCCACTTAACACTCCCCACTTATCACTCCTCACTTAACACTCCTCACTTAACACTCCTCACTTAACACTTCTAACTTAACACTCCTAACTTAACACTCCCCACTTAACACTCCCCACTTAACACTCCCCACTTAACACTCCCCACTTAACACTCCCCACTTAACACTCCCCACTTAACACTCCCCACTTAACACTCCCCACTTAACACCTCCCACTTAACACCTCCCACTTAACACTCCCCACTTAACACTCCCCACTTAACACCTCCCACTTAACACTCCCCACTTAACACTCCCCACTTAACACTCCCCACTTAACACTCCCCACTTAACACTCCCCACTTAACACTCCCCACTTAACACTCCCCACTTAACACTCCCCACTTAACACTCCCCACTTAACACTCCCCACTTAACACTCCCCACTTAACACTCCCCACTTAACACTCCCCACTTAACACTCCCCACTTAACACTCCCCACTTAACACTCCCCACTTAACACTCCCCACTTAACACTCCCCACTTAACACTCCCCACTTAACACCTCCCACTTAACACCTCCCACTTAACACTCCCCACTTAACACTCCCCACTTAACACTCCCCACTTAACACCTCCCACTTAACACCTCCCACTTAACACCTCCCACTTAACACCTCCCACTTAACACCTCCCACTTAACACTCCTCACTTAACACTCCCCACTTAACACTCCCCACTTAACACTCCCCACTTAACACTCCCCACTTAACACTCCCCACTTAACACTCCCCACTTAACACTCCCCACTTAACACTCCCCACTTAACACTCCCCACTTAACACTCCCCACTTAACACTCCCCACTTAACACTCCCCACTTAACACTCCCCACTTAACACTCTCCACTTAACACTCTCCACTTAACACTCCCCACTTAACACTCCCCACTTAACACTCCCCACTTAACACTCCCCACTTAACACTCCCCACTTAACACTCCCCACTTAACACTCCCCACTTAACACTCTCCACTTAACACTCTCCACTTAACACTCCCCACTTAACACTCCCGACTTAACACTCCCCACTTAACACTCCCCACTTAACACTCCCGACTTAACACTCCCCACTTAACACTCCCCACTTAACACCTCCCACTTAACAATCCTCACTTAACAATCCCCACTTAACACTCCCCACTTAACACTTCCCACTTAACACTCCCCACTTAACACTCCCCACTTAACACTCCCCACTTAACACTCCCCACTTAACACTCCCCACTTAACACTCCCCACTTAACACTCTCCACTTAACACTCTCCACTTAACACTCTCCACTTAACACTCTCCACTTAACACTCTCCACTTAACACTCTCCACTTAACACTCTCCACTTAACACTCTCCACTTAACACTCCCCACTTAACACTCCCCACTTAACACTCCCCACTTAACACTCCCCACTTAACACCTCCCACTTAACACTCCCCACTTAACACTCCCCACTTAACACTCCCCACTTAACACCTCCCACTTAACACTCCCCACTTAACACTCCCCACTTAACACCTCCCACTTAACACCTCCCACTTAACACTCCTCACTTAACACTCCTCACTTAACACTCCTCACTTAACACTCCTCACTTAACACTCCCCACTTAACACTCCCCACTTAACACTCCTCACTTAACACTCCCCACTTAACACTCCCCACTTAACACTCCCCACTTAACACTCCCCACTTAACACTCCCCACTTAACACTCCCCACTTAACACTCCCCACTTAACACTCCCCACTTAACACTCCCGACTTAACACTCCCCACTTAACACTCCCCACTTAACACTCCCGACTTAACACTCCCCACTTAACACTCTCCACTTAACACTCTCCACTTAACACTCCCCACTTAACACTCTCCACTTAACACTCCCCACTTAACACTCCCCACTTAACACTCTCCACTTAACACTCCCCACTTAACACTCCCCACTTAACACTCCCCACTTAACACCTCCCACTTAACACTCCCCACTTAACACTCCCCACTTAACACTCCCCACTTAACACTCCCCACTTAACACTCCCCACTTAACACTCCCCACTTAACACTCCCCACTTAACACTCCTCACTTAACACTCCCCACTTAAGACTTCCCACTTAACACTTCCCACTTAACACTTCCCACTTAACACTTCCCACTTCCCACTTAACACTCTGAAGTCGGAGTGTTAGTTTATGAGTGTTAAGGGGAGGCACCACCCCCAATTTTGACACACTTAAATTTAAATTATTGAATGAGTTTATATTTTTTTTCTTGCATCATTTGGGTCCTAAAAACATAAGGTGGTCAAAAAATGAAAATTTTAATTTTTGACCATTTTAAAATTTTTATGCGAGATACTAACAAATCATTAAAAAAAAGTGTGGAAAAAATTTCACGATGAAAAATACTTAAAATTGTGAAAGAAGATACATATTTCATAGGAGAGTGCAATTATGTTTTAACTTTCATTTTTCGCTCTTTTTTTGAAAAAATTAAAATTTTTGAAAATCCATGCGAGCGATTCTTATAAATAATTAAATAAACTTCAAAAAATTAGCAATGAAAAATAGTCTAAATTTAAAAAAAATGGATATCTAAAATATTAATTTTTTTTAAAAACTTCAATTTCTAAAATGGTCATAAATTAAAATTTCATTTTTTGGACCATCCTGTATGTTTTTAAGACACAAATTATGCAAGAAAGAAATAGAACTTCGTTTAATAATGTAAATTAAAGTGGGTCAAAATTGAAGGTGATGCCTCCCCTTAAGTGCGAGTGTTAAGTAAGTGTTAAGTAAGTGTTAAGTAAGTGTTAAGTAAGTGTTAAGTGAGTGTTAAGTGAGTGTCAAGTAAGTGTCAAGTAAGTGTCAAGTAAGTGTCAAGTAAGTGTCAAGTAAGTGTCAAGTAAGTGTCAAGTAAGTGTCAAGTAAGTGTTAAGTGAGTGTTAAGTGAGTGTTAAGTGAGTGTTAAGTGAGTGTCAAGTGAGTGTCAAGTGAGTGTCAAGTGAGTGTCAAGTGAGTGTCAAGTGAGTGTCAAGTGAGTGCCAAGTGAGTGTCAAGTGAGTGTCAAGTGAGTGTCAAGTGAGTGTCAAGTGAGTGTCAAGTGAGTGTCAAGTGAGTGTCAAGTGAGTGTCAAGTGAGTGTCAAGTGAGTGTCAAGTGAGTGTTAAGTGAGTGTTAAGTGAGTGTTAAGTGAGTGTTAAGTGAGTGTTAAGTGAGTGTTAAGTGAGTGTTAAGTGAGTGTTAAGTGAGTGTTAAGCGAGTGTTAAGCGAGTGTTAAGCGAGTGTTAAGTGAGTGTTAAGTGAGTGTTAAGTGAGTGTTAAGTGAGTGTTAAGCGAGTGTTAAGTGAGTGTTAAGCGAGTGTTAAGCGAGTGTTAAGCGAGTGTTAAGTGAGTGTTAAGTTGGTGTTAAGTGAGTGTTAAGTGAGTGTTAAGTGAGTGTTAAGTGAGTGTTAAGTTGGTGTTAAGTGAGTGTTAAGCGAGTGTTAAGCGAGTGTTAAGCGAGTGTTAAGCGAGTGTTAAGTGAGTGTTAAGTTGGTGTTAAGTTGGTGTTAAGTTGGTGTTAAGTTGGTGTTAAGTTGGTGTTAAGTTGGTGTTAAGTTGGTGTTAAGTGAGCGTTAAGTTGGTGTTAAGTGAGCGTTAAGTGAGCGTTAAGTGAGTGTTAAGCGAGTGTTAAGCGAGTGTTAAGTGAGTGTTAAGTGAGTGTTAAGCGAGTGTTAAGCGAGTGTTAAGCGAGTGTTAAGCGAGTGTTAAGTTGGTGTTAAGTGAGTGTTAAGTGAGTGTTAAGTGAGTGTTAAGTGAGTGTTAAGTGAGTGTTAAGTTGGTGTTAAGTGAGTGTTAAGTGAGTGTTAAGTGAGTGTTAAGTGAGTGTTAAGTGAGTGTTAAGTGAGGGTTAAGTGAGTGTTAAGTTGGTGTTAAGTGAGTGTTAAGTGAGTGTTAAGCGAGTGTTAAGCGAGTGTTAAGCGAGTGTTAAGCGAGTGTTAAGCGAGTGTTCAGTGGGTGTTCAGTGGGTGTTCAGTGAGTGTTAAGTGAGTGTTAAGTTGGTGTTAAGTTGGTGTTAAGTTGGTGTGAAGTGAGCGTTAAGTTGGTGTTAAGTGAGCGTTAAGTGAGTGTTAAGTGAGTGTTAAGTGAGTGTTAAGTGAGTGTTAAGTGAGTGTTAAGTGAGTGTTAAGTGAGTGTTAAGTGAGTGTTAAGTTAGTGTTAAGTAAGTGTTAAGATAGTGTTAAGGTAGTTATAATTTAATGTTTATTAAGTTGTTTGTGTTAAGTATGTGATAAGTATGTGATAAGACTGTGATAACACTGTGATAAGACTGTGATAAGACTGTGATAAGACTGTGATAAGACTGTGATAAGACTGTGATAAAGACTTTATTAAGTCTATTATTAACCGTCTGTCTGTCTTAAATATTTTTGCACAAATTTATTCTTCTGTATTAATAGTACTATCACTGTGTATTTATTAAACATTAATACATTTTCTTATGTGTATTATTATTTTCAGATTCCAATCATTGACGAAAAGAATTAACGTATATTGCAGGAAAAGAGGATGTAACTCGGTTACGAAGTGCAGTAAATAATAACATATACGTTATAACATACACAATAATGTATACAATGTAGGTGAGACATATTTTTGTGAAGGAGTACATATCCTATCTTCTTATTGATAATTTCAAATGGACAACTAATTTAACCTTCGCGCTACCGACAGCCATCCGGGGTGACCAAGCGATAAATAATGTTTAAAATCTACTCGAGTTTTTCATTACTATTATTAAAATACATTACTTGTAAAATTCACACTATTATATCGAAAAATCTTGATGAGTGTATGTCTTGTGCAACATAAAAATAAAAAAATGTTTGGGCCATCCGAGTGGCTCCCGGTAGTCCACGTATACAAAAAATCGTTTGGTAGCGCGATGGATAAAATGAATTTTACAACATATATTATATATTTGTATATTGTATTTTTACTGTAAATTATTTGTTCTTAGTTATTTATATATTAACGTAATAAATTTTTCTTTTGAAATATAAACAAAATTATTTAAAATAATGGAGGAATATTATTGAGACCACCTGTATTACATGCTCACAGTCAAAACACTAACAAATTATCATTTAAACTGAATAATCATTTCATGTTATTGGTATTAGTGAAATCTAATATTTATCTTCTACTATCTTTTACCTATTATACCTATTATAAAATAAAGTTTAAAACTATTTAGTTTAAATGTAAAAATATATACAGGGTAAAATTTTAAAATAAAAATAGTAAATAAAAATTAATTTTTGATATAAAATATTTTATATTATATAAATAATATAATAAAAATATTATAATAAAGAATAATTTTTTTATTTTTGAATATGAACTTCACCCTGTACATTTAAACATATGTATATTATAAATAAATTGCAATCAATTTAATTATCTTTTTGTTTTTTCAACCACATTGTTTATGACCTTAGCCTTAATAGATTTTATTTATGAAAACATACAGGTAGGAATACAGGTATAAGGGTAATAAAATTTCAAAATCATTTCAACATTTAAAATTCTTGGAAATTAAAAATCTTTGAATATGCAAAGTATAAAAATTATATTAATAATTTTGTCAATTATTAATATTTTTAAAAAAACATAAATTTTAGCTTTATGTAATTTAATAAATATGAAAATAGTTATATATTTATATGCAATATAAGACATTTTATATCAATTTATCACCCTCAAAAATTATGATTCATAGAGCATTCTTAAAACAATTTTTTTTTTATTAAAAATATTTTTTATTTTTAAATATGAATTTAAAGGATAATGTTGAATTTTTTAAAATAGTATTAACCTTTTTTTAAAAAAATAAATGTAATGTTTAAAACAATGTGAATAGAAAATATAATTGAATCTACATGTAAAGAAAAAGTATTGATCATATTTTATTTAAAAAAACTAAAAAATATTAAATTCTCATTTTTTGAAACGATTTTTAGCACTTTTTCTTTTCGTGTAATTATAATTAGTTAATAGAAAATAAATCACTGACCTTGAGCTGCAACAGATGTCACCTACTTTAGACGAGAATATCTTCTGGGTAACACACACGTAATTTGAAAAATTTCAAACAATCCCAAGACTATATTTTACTAAAATGTAAAAAGAAAAATTTAACACTAAAAAATGTCTATTATATTTATCACAGAAATTTTTTTTTTCAAAATTATTATAAAATCCACACTAAGTGACCACGTCTTTAAAGGTCAATGTCTGAATTGCAACTGTTTTAATTATCTTTGGGATTGTCTGTTTCCAATTTTATTACCTTCGGTTTATGATATTCCCCATCGTAGTACATATAAATATACAGCTCGCATTTCAGGTATAAGGAAAATAAAATTCCAAATTTGTTTCGTCACATTTTAAATAATAGTTGGGAATATTGTAATTTTTAAAATATTATTTCACATATATATAATTGTCTTTAAAATTCTTAAAAAATAAAAAGTAAAAATTTTATGAAATATTATTAACCTCTTCACTGTTACTCTCTAAATCTGAATTAGTAGTTTTTTTTACTAATGAAAGAGTGCGTATTTGTTTACCAATTGAATTAGTAACAGTTTTGACCAATTTTTAGTAAAAAGCTACGCAAAAAAAAACCGAATATATTCTTAATTTAAGTATAAAATATTCTTAAATATGCGCCATGAATATATTCTTAACTTCAATTTACGGGTTTCTCTGTGTAGTAATTCGTATAGTAGAAAACTACTAATTCATGGAGTAAATCGGCTTACTAATTTGAAATAGTAAAAAATATGATTTATTCCATGAATTAGTAGTTTTCTACTAGCAATTAGTAATTTTTTTTACTGAAAATTAGTCAAAACTGTTACTAATTCAATTGGTAATCGAATACTCACTCTTTCATAAGTAGAAAAGTACTAATTCAGATTTAGATATAGTAGAGGAAAAATTGATACTGTGGGCCAACAAACTCTGGTCGACTTATTATGAAACTTAGTATATAAGAGTAAAATATAACTTAAAAAAAATTCAAAATGGTGGATCCAAAATGACAGATATTTTTTTAATTTGTGCGGAATTTTATATAACTTTTTGTATAAGAGATTTTGGGATCGCTGAATTAAAATATGACCTCAAAACTAAAATTCAAAATGTCTGAAATATTTTTTTAAAATGCGAAAATCAATCAAAATTAATATAAGTGGACATTTTGGATATTATGAAAAATAATTAAGGAGATTCTTACAAGACTCCTTTACTTGTTAGAGCCATGTTTAGAGGAACTTTAAGTGGCAATGATTGTTGAAAGGATAATGTTAACGACAAAATATTATTGGTAATAAAATATAAAATAATAAAATTATTAAATGTAGGATTGATGTAGGTAAATAACAAGACTTAACATACTGCCGTGTTTCTTGAAAACACGGCTATACTCATAGAATTTTATTTATTAAATTAAAAAAAAAAATTTTTTTGTTATTAAAATAGCATTAAATTTTTCATAAAAAATTAATGTATTGTTTAAAAAATTTTTATAGAAAATTCAATTCAAACTACACGTAAAGAAAAAGTATTCAACATATTTTAATACAATAATTAAAAAAAAGTTTATTGACATTTTTTTAAAACTTATTTTTTTAGCACTTTTTCTTTCCGTGTAATTATAATTTAGTTATAAAAAATATATCACTGACCTTAAGCTGCAACAGATGTCATCTGCTTTAGATGAGAATATCTTCTGATGGGTACTACACACGTAATTTGAACAATTTCAAATAATCACAAGAATATGTTTTACTAAAATGTAGAAAGAAAAATTTCATACTAAAAAATGTTTTCGTTTACGAAATAAAATAATCGAGCACTCCCGAAGTTGTTCACTTTAAATATAAAATTTTTAAATAAAACGCAAAATGGAATATATCTATTATATTTATCACAGAAATTTTTTTTTAAATATTATATAAAATTCACACTTAAACTGACCGCGTCTGGAGAGGTAAATGCTTGGATTGCAACTGATTTGATTATCATTAGCATTGTTTGTTTTCATTATTAAAACCTTAGGTTTATGATACCCCTTTGTACTATATATAAATATACAGCTCGAATTGCAGGTATAAAGGTAATAAGGTTCTAAATTCCTTTAGTCAAATTTTAAATACTTGTTGAAAATTATAATATAAATTTCAAAAATATTATTTCACTGATAGAATTATATATTTATATTCTTAAAAAATAAAAAGTAAAAAAAAGCTACTTATTCAGTTTAAATGTGAAGATATAAAATATATACAGGGTGAATTTTTTTGCACCGTAGTTAATGGATTTTTTCTTTAATGTCATTATTTTTGTTCAAACTACGAATACAAATAAGAAAAAAAAATTTTTTTAGGAGTTCCGGAACATAAAATTTACCCTGTATATTTGAACAGATGTTTATAAATAAATTGCAATCAATTTAATTATCTTTTAGTTATTCCAACCACATTGTTTATGACCTTCGCCTTAATAGAAATCATTTATGTAAACATACAGATAGGAATTCAGGTATAAGGGTAAGAAAATTTCAAAATTATTTCAAGATTTAAAATTCTTACAATCTAAAATTTCTTGAAAATGCAAAGTATAAAAATTATAATAATTTTGTCAATTATTTAATATACTTTCTAAATTTGAATCAGCGGAATCTCGCTGATTCTCAGCTATAAGTATACCACTGATTCTAATCAGCTTATATGCACTGATGAATTAGTGGAATTTTACTGATTTTTCAGCGTATATCTGCTGATTGGTACCAGTGGTATATTTATCGGTGATTCAAATTTAGTGAGTATAAAAGAAAATAAATTTTTGCTTTATATGTAACAGAATTTAATTTAATGTAATAATTTAATTTAGTCCTATATAAAGGTATATATTTATATAGGGCATTTTATATCAATGTATCACTAACAAAAACTATCCTTTAATAGAGCATTCTTAAAACAAAATTTATGTTATTAAAATTTTAATATTCTTAAATACTAAATATGAATTTAAAGGATAATTTATGTAATGTTTAAAAAAAATTTGATAGATTATATTTGAATCTACACGTGAAGAAAAAGTATTAATAATATTTTAATATAAAAACTAAAAAATTGGACATCATTTTTTTTGAAACGGTTGTAAAATGTTTATAACACTTTTTCTTTTCGTGTAATTATTATTGGATATAAAAAATACGTATGTCTGACCTTAGCCTGGAACAGCAGATGTATCGTCTTCTTTAGATGAGAATATCTTCTTGTAACATACACGTGATTTTAAAAATTTTAAACACTTCCGAATGTACATTTAATTTAAGATACAAAATACTTTATTACAGATTTAAACGGTCACGATTTAAAAAATTTCGAACACTCCCGAAACAAAATATTTTACTAAAATATAAAAAAAAAATTTCAATACTGAAAAATGACTTCGTTAATGAAATAGAAGAATCGAGCACTCCCGATGCTATGTACTTTAAATCTGAAAATGTGAAATAAAACACAAATTAAAGATGGCTATCCTGTTCGTTACAGCAAAATTATTATAAAATTCACAATTAAACTGACCACGTCTTAACAGGTCACTACTTGAATTGGAAATGAATTAATTATTATTTTTATGGAATTGTCTGTTTTCATTATTATAACCTTCGGTTTATGATACCCCTTTGTACAATATATAAATATACTGATTGCATTGCAGGTATAAGGGTAATAAAATTCCAAATTCGTTTCGTTAAATTTTAAATACCTGTTGGAAATTATAATATAAGTTTCAAAAGTATAATTTCACTGATAGAATTATATTTATATTATTCTTCAAAAATAAAAAATGAAGATTTTGTGAAATAGTATTAAAAAAAATTGTTGCAAAATATATTATTAATTTCTGAATCCGATTCGTAATTTTTATTGTTTTCATTACTCTCTAAATCTAAATTAGTATAGTTTTCTACTAATGAAAGAGTGCGCTCTCTAAATCTGAATTAGTAAACATGTTTACTACTTTAAATTAGTGACCCACTTTTTGCATCAGAATCAGTGAAATTTCACTAAAATTATTAGTATCTTTTACTAACAATTAGTAAAATTTAACTAATTCTAAAGCAAAAAGTGAGTTACTAATTTAAATTAGTAAACATTTTTACTAATTCAGTTTTAGAGAGCGTATTCGTTTACCAATTGAATTCGTAACAGTTTTGACTAATTTGTAGTAAAAAAAAGCTACTAATTCCTAGTAGAAAACTACTAATTCATGGAGTAAATCGTATTTTTTACTATTTCAAATTAGTAAGCCGATTTACTTCATGAATTAGTAGTTTTCTAACAAACAATTAGTAGTTTTTTTTATTATAAATTAGTCAAAACTGTTAGTAATTTAATTAATAAACGAATACACACTCTTTTATTAGTAGAAAACTGCTAATTCAGATTTAGAGAGTATTAAAAGGTTTAACACTCTGAAAAAACTACTTATTTAGTTTAAATGTGAAGATATAAAATATATACAGGGTGAATTTTTTTGCTCCGTAGGTAATGGATTTTTTCTTTAATGTCATTATTTTTGTTCAAACTACGAAAACAAATAAGAACAATAAAAGTTTTTTAGGGGTTCCGGAACATAAAATTTACCCTGTATATTTGAACAGATATATATATATATATATATATATATATATACCTATATTACAAAAAGATATCGCCGCCAACGCCGCCGCTGTTCCAAGACTCTGAATATAGCCGCAAGTCAAGAGAAGGGGGGGAAGAAGAGAAGGGAGAGGGGGGGACTTGCGGCTATATTCAGAGTCTTGAAACGATCTTAACCATTAAATTTAGGGTGGGGGAGGGGAAAAGGAGGGGAAGAGAGGAGGGGGAGGCGGGTTGGCGCGTGAAGCCGCTGTTCCAAGACTCTGAATATAGCCGCAAGTCAAAAGAAGGGGAGGGTAGAAGAGAAGGGAGAGGGGGGGACTTGCGGCTATATTCAGAGTCTTGAAACGATCTTTACCTTTAAATTTAGGGTGGGGGTGGGGAAAAGGAGGGGGATGGGGGTTGGCGCGCGAAGCGCGCAGGGGGCATAGCCCCCTAGTATATATATATATATATATATATATATATAAATTGCAATTAATTTAATTATCTTTTAGTTATTCCAACCACATTGTTTATGACCTTCGCCTTAATAGAAATTATTTATGTAAACATACAGATAGGAATTCAGGTATAAGGGTAACAAAATTTAAAAATTATTTCTACACTTAAAATTCTTAAAATCTAAAATTTCTTGAAAATGCAAAGTATAAAAATTACACAGGCACACAAAAAATAAAAAGCTGTTTGGCCGAGACACTACACTAGTCTATTTCCATGTATTTTTTACGCTGAATCCGAAGTCAGAAATATCAGATTGGCTTTTATTTTTGAGCTAAACTCAAAAAACTGCTCAGAAAGAAAAATAAAATCAAAAAGTTAAAAAAATTTTGAATGTCACTGCGATAGTGTAATTCCATGTATTTTTTGTCACTGAATCCGAATCCAACGTCAGAATTGTTAGATTCGCTAAAATTTTTGAGATAATTGCAAAAAAACGCAAGTAACAAAAAACTCAAACACAGTTTTCCTAAAAGTATCAAATTGAGACCAAAAATTGCATCAAATCTTTGCAACGTTTTGATGCACATAAGCTATATCAAAAAGAGATCGTTTTGTGTATCATTTTTAGAAATGATACACGAAACGGTCTCATTTTTTGATGCAAATATTTAATTAATTTATATCAATCATGGCCGAATTGAATCGACTCAAAATTAAACGAATTTTTTTCAGATATTTTGGTAATAGTACAATTGCGGAGACCATTGCACTATTTGATTTGAAAAT
This sequence comes from Leptopilina boulardi, assembly GCF_019393585.1. NCBI lineage: Eukaryota > Metazoa > Arthropoda > Insecta > Hymenoptera > Figitidae > Leptopilina > Leptopilina boulardi. The sequence goes on along the minus strand of NW_026137881.1, from coordinate 3,633,096 downwards.
GAAAATAACAGAAAATCGAAGACAATGTGCAATTCGATAATTAAAAAGTGACAGCTTATAAGCATAACCTAAAATGCATGAGAAAAAATTTGTCGATAAAATTAATATAGCCGAGCTTTTTAGAAGGTAGATGGCAGCACTCATCTATTTTCTTTTTTTAAATTTTTTCTGAATCGTTTTTATAAAAAACAAAACTGATATAAATTGATATAAATTGATTAAATTTTTTGCATCAAAAAATGAGACCGTTTCGTGTATCATTTCTAAAAATGATACACAAAACGATCTCTTTTTGATATAACTTATGTGCATCAAAACGTTGCAATAGAAAAAGATACAACCAAGTTTACTGTGAAATACTCAAAATCAGTTTTTTGGAATTATCTTCAAAATTTGAGCCAATCTGTCAATTCTGACTTCGGATTCAGCGTGAAAAAATACATGAAAATGTACTATCGTAGTGTTTCGGCAAAAAAAAATTTCTTTCAGCTAAAATCGCCAAAAACTGATAAAAATTCTGAATTGTGGGCACAGATATTTTTTTTTACCGAAACACTACGATAGTGCATTTTTATGTATTTTTTTACGCTGAATCCGAATTCGAAGTCAGAATTGACAGATTGGCTCAAATTTTGAAGATAATTCCAAAAAACTGATTTTGAGTATTTTGAGTTTTTTGTTACTTGCGTTTTTCTGCAATTATCTCAAAAATTTGAGCGAATCTAACAATTCTGACCTTGGATTCGGATTCAGTGACAAAAAATACATGGAATTACACTATCGCAGTGACATTCAAAAAATTCTTAATTTTTTGATTTTATGTTTCTTTCTGAACAGTTTTTTCAGTTTATTTCAAAAATAAAAGCCAATCTGATAATTCTGACTTCGGATTCGGATTCAGCGTGAAAAAATACATGGAAATAGACTAGTGTAGTGTCTCGGCCAAACAGCTTTTTATTTTTTGTGTGCCTGTGTTATACTAATTTTGCAATTATTTAATATATAAAAGAAAATAAATTATTGCTTTATGTAACAGAATTTAATTTAATGTAATAATTTAATTTATAGTCCTATATAAAGGTATATATTTATATAGGGCATTTTATATCAATGTATCACTAACAAAAACTATTCTTTATAGAGCATTCTTAAAACAAAATTTATGTTATTAAAATTTTAATATCCTTAAATACTAAATATGAATTTAAAGGATAATTTATGTAATGTTTAAAAAAAATTTGATAGAATATACAATTGAATCTACACGTGAAGAAAAAGTATTAATAATATTTTAATACAAAAACTAAAAAATTGGACATCATTTTTTTTTAAACGGCTGTGAAATGTTTTTAACACTTTTTCTTTTCGTGTAATTATTATTAGATATTAAAAATACGTATGTCTGACCTTAGCCTGGAACAGCGGATGTATCGTCTTCTGTAAATGAGAATATCTTCTTGTCACATACACGTGATTTTAAAAATTTTAAACACTCCCGGATATACATTCAATTTAAAAAACATAATACTTTATTACAGACTTAAGCGGTCGCGATTTTAACAATTTCGAACACTCCCGAAACAAATATTTTACTAATATATTAAAAAAAAATTTCTACACTAAAAAATAATTGAGCACTCCCGAAGCTATATGTACTTCAAATCTGAAAATGAGAAATAAAACACAGATTAAAGATGGCTATCCTATTCGTTACAGCAAAATTATTATAAAATTCACAATTAAACTGACTACGTCTAAACAGGTCTATACTTGAAATGAAAATGTATTAATTATTATTTTTATAGAATTGTCTGTTTGCATTATTATAACCTTCGGTTTATGATAACCCTTTGTACTATATATAAATATACAGATCGCATGGCAGGTATAAGGGTAATAAAATTCCAAATTCGTTTCGTTAAATTTTAAATACTTGTTGGAAATTATAATATAAGTTTTAAAAATATTATTTCACTGATAGAATTATATTTATATTCTTAAAAAATAAAAAAATGAAGATTTTGTGTCATATTTTTAAAAAATTGTTGCAAAATATATTATTAATTTATTAATCCCATTCGTAATTTTTATTGTTCTCATTATAAAAAAAGTTTTAAAAAAAACTACCTATTTAGTTTAAATGTGAAAATATAAAATATATACAAGGTGAATTTTTTTGGCTCCGTACTTAATGATTTTTTTCATTACATTCATTATTCTTGTTCAAATTACGAAAACAAATAAGAATAAAAAATTCTTTTTGGGGTTCCGGAACATAAAATTCACCCTGTATAGTGGAACAGGTATATAAATAAATTGCAATTAATTTAATTATTTCTTTGTTTTTTCAACCACATTGTTGATGACCTTCGCTTAATATAGATATATTTATGTAAACATACAGATAGGGATGCAGGTATAAGGGTAACAAAATTTCAAAATTATTTCAACATTTAAAATAAAATTCATGGAAATTAAAATTTCTTGAAAATGCAAAATATAAAAATTATAACAATAATTTTGTCAATTATTAAGGAGGAGGTTACCGTTCTCGATGGTAAAAACTGCATAAACTTTGGGAATTTTTTTTTTCCATATAAGTAAATAGTTTTAGACATGGGGTTTTTTTATTTTTATTTATCTATAAATACATTAAAAAAAATTCATATTTCTCATAAAGTAATAATTCAAAATGGCGGCTGTAGCTTCTATTATGTAAGGCCTTGAGCGCCATGTTTTATTTTTCGCGGCAACTTCCTAAAATCAGCCAAGTCATCTGATTCAAAAAAAGTTTGAAAATTATTAAATTAGAATAAATTTTGAAGGCTTTATCGTTTTCCTTTTTAAAAAAATAAATTTTTAAAACAAAATGGCAGCTGTTTGAAGTGAAAAACCCTTTTTTCCTGTTTTTTTTTTAACTTCAAACAGCTGCAATTTTGTTTAAAAAAGGAAAACGATAAGGTCTTCAAAATTTATTCTAATTTAATAATTTTCAAACTTTTTTTGAATCAGATGACTTGGTTGATTTGGGGAAGGTACCGCGCAAAATAAAACACGGCGCTCAAGGCCTTACATAATGAAAGCTACAGCCGCCATTTGGAATTATTATTTTATGAAAAATAATAATTTTTTTAAACGTATTTACAGACAAATAAAAATAAAAAAAAACCATGTACAGAACTATTTTCTTATATGAAAAAAAAAAAATTTCCAAAGTTTATGCATATTTCGCCATCCAGAACGGTTGCCTTCCCTTTATATTTAAAAAAAAACTTTAATTTTCGCTTTATGTACCGTGGATGTCCCAGTTACCGTCCACCTAAGACCTAGTTTCCGTCCAGTTTAATTTTCAAAATAACATTTAAAAAAAAATTATTTTCTTTTATTTGTTTACTTAAACTAATAAGTCGATTGCGTGCCAAAAGGAATAAATTATTGTTAAAAAATAATTTAAATTACTATAAGAGATATTTGTAAAATGGACGGAAACTGGGACATGGACGGTAACTGGTACATCCACGGTAATTTTAACAAAAAATATGTAAATAATTGAATCCTTGATAGCGCATTCTTAAAACAATTTTTATTTTATAAAAAATATTTTTAAATATTAAATATGAATTTGAATGATGATTTTGTATTTTTGAAGATAGAATTAACCTTTTTGTGAAAAAAAAAATTAATATGATTTTTAAAAAAATTTGAATAGAAAATACAATTGAATCTATACGTAAAGAAAAAGTATTAATTATATTTTATTAAAAAAAGTAAAAAATTCATCATGATTTAAAATGATATTAAAATATTTGTAACACTTTTTCGTTTCGTGTAATTTTTATTGGTTTTAAAAAATATATATCTCTGACCTTAGGCTGCAACAGATGTATTATCTTCTTTGGACAGTAAAATCTTCTGGTAACGCACACATAATTTTAAAAATTTTTAACGTCTTTGAAGGTCAATGCTTGAATTGCAACTGATTTAATTATCTTTGGGATTATCTGTTTCCATTTTTATAACCTTCGGTTTATGATAACCCCTTTGTAATATATATATATATATATATATATATATATATAAATATACAATTCGCATTACAGGTATAAGGGTATTAAAATTCCAAATTCGTTTCGTCACATTTTAAATACTTACTGAAAATTATAATTCTTAAAATATTATTTCACTGATAGAATATTATATTTATAGAATTCTTAAAAAATAAAAAGTGAAGATTTTGTGAAATATTATTTTTAAAAATAATTTTTTTGATAGTATATAGTTTAAAATATAATATTAGTTACAAGCAAGTAAAAGATTATATGTCTGCCATTTTGAATTGTTTAAATCTATACTGAAATTAAGATTAAACGACTCCAAAAACCTTTAATAAATATAATTATTTTTTTTTGAAACTTTTTTTTGGACCATTTTTAGGGCCCACAAACGATTTTCCCATTAGATTGCAAATAGGTTATAATTTATAGAAATAAAAAAATGTAAAAACTGTCATTTAATATAAAAATTATGTCACAGAATAATATAATAATAATTATAAATAAAAATAATGTCACAAAATAATATAATATAATAAATTTTTGATTAGTTTTAATCTTCAGCGGCATATACACACATAGGAAAGGCTTTATTGGACCAATGCTCAGAACGTAATTTACGTTTATGATTATTGTCGGCTGATTTATCGGAGAATCAGCATAACAAGTTTGTAAAGTACGTTTGAATATATATATGTATATATATACATGATACATAAATTTGATATGTCAAATAGAGATTAAGCTTCATCATTTCCTTTATAATTACAATGAGACCAAACGTCAATCATAATCTTGATGATTATTGAAATGATTATTATTATTGACGAATTGAGATAACTTTCTTAGTTTATACATATGAGAGATTCTTTTTCAATCGCCCCAGCCCAAAAAGTCAATGTTCTGGGATTGGCTTCATACTTTGGTAAATTGTTGTCCTATATGATAGTAATAAATCCCTAAAATATAAACTAATTAAAAAAATATTTGTAGAAAGTAGAGGGGGTTGAAGTTTTGACGTTAAGGGTAACATTGTCATTTTCAAATCCGTTTAACTATGACAAAAGTTAATGGATTTTAATTTATCTATAATGAATTTTATTGCATTTTTCACGTACTTTTCAAAAATGTATACAAAATTTAAAAAAAAAAATTTTTAACCCCTTTTTTTTCAAAATCAACCCTTATTTTTCGATTTTCACCCCTTCGGGTATTTTTTTTTTTTTTTTTTATTTATTTTCATTGGAAAGCTGAGGTTTTTTCCGATGAGCTATGTAAATATGAAAATGGGACAACAATAATTTTGTGTGAAACAGAATATTAAAGTAGGTGGTGCCGATAAGGGGTGTACCTGGAGATCATCTTTGAGGATTTAGATAGGCACCGCCTAATTTAATATTATGTTTCTCACAAAATTATTGTTGTCCCATTTTCATATTTACATAGCTCATGGGAAAAAACCTCAGCTTTTCAATGAAAATAAAAAAAAAAAAAAAAAAATTCCCGAAGGGGTGAAAATCGAAAAATAAGGGTTGATTTTGAAAAAAAGGGGTCAAAAATTTTTTTTTTTAAATTTTGTATACATTTTTGAAAAGTACGTGAAAAATGCAATAAAATTCATTATAGATAAATTAAAATCCATTAACTTTTGTCATAGTTATACAGATTTGAAAATGACAATGTTACCCTTAACGGCACCCTTATCGGCACCGCCTACTTTAATATTCTGTTTCACACAAAATTATTGTTGTCCCATTTTCATATTTACATAGCTCATCGGAAAAAACCTCAGCTTTCCAATGAAAATAAAAAAAAAAAAAAAAAAATACCCGAAGGGGTGAAAATCGAAAAATAAGGGTTGATTTTGAAAAAAAGGGGTTAAAAATTTTTTTTTTAAATTTCGTATACATTTTTAAAAAGTACGTGAAAAATGCAATAAAATTCATTATAGATAAATTAAAATCCATTAACTTTTGTCATAGTTAAACGGATTTGAAAATAACTATGTTACCCTTAACGTCAAAACTTCAACCCCCTCTACTTTCTACAAATATTTTTTTAATTAGTTTATATTTTAGGGATTTATTACTATCATATAGGACAACAATTTACCAAAGTATGAAGCCAATCCCAGAACATTGACTTTTTGGGCTGGGGCGATTGAAAAAGAATCTCTCATATATATATGTCGTAGGCAAATAGAAGAATCCGGCAGTAAGCCTACTGCCTAGGCAGTAAGCTTACTGCCGGCAATTAAAGGAAATCGTTCAGATTCTTCTATTTGCCTATGGAGTAGGCTTACTGCCGGGCAGTAGGCTTACTGCCCGATGAAGATTGGGCATATAGACAACTCGCATCAGCATCCCCAATGTGTGATTGACATAAGTGCATTACAGTAATAATAATTTAATAAATACGGAGAAATTAAATTGAAAGATGAAGTAAAATATAAATTTATGAAGAAATATAATACCTACTGTTTTTTTACTTCATTTGAAAATTGTCATAAAATAAATAAAGAAAATAAATGAAATAAAAACTACACTTTTATTAATTATTTTATAGGTTTAAGAGAAATTCAAGAAATTAATTTTCATTGTAATATATTTTGGCTATTTATACTTAAGAAATAACATTGTATAACATGTGTTTATGAGTAAGTGTCAGCCAAAAGTCGCGATTCAAAACAATTATTTTAATTATATACTATAGCTATATTTTCCTCGTTTAGTATTTACAGTGTTAAATTACTGTAACTCTATTCTAATTCATAACGAGTGAAAAATTTTGTATTTACAATTCGCAAATGTCTAAGAACCGTTGAAGTAGAAAGTAGTAACTTTATGTACATTTTTATTTGTTAACCTTCTATTATTTTATTATTAATTATAATAATAATGGATGTCAGTTCAGTGAATCGTTGTGAATTTGAAAAACAATGTAAAAGTAAATTTGAAACTCAAAAAGGAAACAGATCCATGTGGGACAGAGAACAATATGAAAAAGTGAAAACAATTTTGATTAGTGGAAGTGAAAAAAATACTAAAAAATACTATCACTATTCAAAAATGTATGAAATCGTGCAGATTGGTTCTGAGTGCAATTTAATTTTAAAAAGGAGTAGTGGAAGTGACGATCTTGTTTATATGGTCCCGTTTGAAGAATATTATACAAAACTAATGGAAGCACATACTCAAACTGGGCATGGGGGCCGTGACAGGATGATATACTATATGAAAAAAAAGTGGCGCATCCCCAGAAATGCTTGTGAAATATTCAACAATTTATGTGAAACTTGTAATCTGAAGAAATCAAGTAAAAGGAAAGGTGTAGTTGTCAAACCAATTATTTCGCATGGTTTTAACGCACGTGGTCAAGTTGACCTGATTGATTTTCAGTCTTGTCCGGATGGAGAATACAGATGGCTCATTAACTACCAAGATCATGCCACAAAGTTTTTACACCTTCGTCCTATCAAGTCAAAACATGCATCTAATGTCGCAAAAGAATTATCAAAAATTTTCTTCACTTTTGGGGCACCGGCCATATTGCAGAGCGACAATGGTAGAGAATTTACTGCCAATGTTATCCGCGAGCTCGTTTCTATTTGGCCCCATAGTAAAATGGTTCATGGACGACCTCGTCATCCACAAACTCAGGGGAGCGTTGAGCGCGCTAATGCCGACGTCGAAAACATGCTGCGGGCATGGATGGTCGACAAAAAATCAAATGAGTGGGCACGAGGCTGTTATGAAGTTCAGGTAATTTTTCTATTTTTATTTACAAAAACTTAAATAAATTAAAAAATTTTAAATAAGCTATAAATCATTGTTTTCTCATTTTTATTTCAGTGGCTAAAAAACACTTCAAAGCACCGCATAATTAATAGAGCTCCATACGAAGCCATACTTGGGCCAATAAGGAATGGTTTAGCATGTTTTAATCTACCTGACAGTGTGACAGAAAATTTAGAAACAGAGGAAGATTTAGAAAATGCTCTTTCCAGTTTCAAAGAACTCCATGCCAATCAAGAGGACCTATCATCTTCAAGTTCACAAACCTACGAAGAAAATGGGACTGAATCAAGAGCACAGGGTCAAATACAAAAATTTTGCGGTATTTGTGAAACACCAATGGAAGTAAAAGACACCGTTTCTTGTATGGAATGCGATGCTGAATTTCATTTTCAATGCGTGAATCAAGTTGCTGCAGATAAATTTATTTGTTTACTTTGTGCAAGAGGGAAACACCTACTCGATGCCCAAGAAGACTGCAACAAAAGGCAAAAAATTGCAGCTGAGAAAATGGTAACATTTTCTCAAGAATTGTTTCCGCCACTTTCTATCGGAGATTGTGTTACCATAACAATTCCTTCTGTTGATCGAGGGCCTTTAGATTTCGGGAAAATCTTTGGAATTATCACGGACTTCAAAAATGGAGTATATCAAGTAGGAACTGAGAATGGAGTGATCAACGTCTGGTTTCCTAGGACCGAAATTGAAAAATCAGGAGCTGCTGTGATGCACCTTCAAGACGTTCAAAGAGATATTTCCATTTCTCTTCGAGAAGCTGCATCTTATCAATCCAGCGGTGGAGGTCAGGGCTACAAAAAATGTAATTGTATGGCTACAAAAAGTCAATGCTCCACGAAACGCTGTTCCTGCTTCAAGTCAAAAATTAAATGTGGTTCACGGTGCCACAATGCAAATCCATGTAATAATAAATAATAATAAATATTTGTTGAAAATTGACAATTTTAAAAAATACACTTCGTCGACGTAACTTCAATTTTCAGAAGTTTAATTAATAAATAAACAAAATAATTAAGAAAAGTGTAGTTTTTATTTCATTTATTTTATTTTAAAAACAGTAGGTATTATATTTCTTCATAAATTTATATTTTACTTCATCTTTCAATTTAATTTCTCCGTATTTATTAAATTATTATTACTGTAATGCACTTATGTCAATCACACATTGGGGATGCTGATGCGAGTTGTCTATATGCCCAATCTTCATCGGGCAGTAAGCCTACTGCCCGGCAGTAAGCCTACTCCATAGGCAAATAGAAGAATCTGAACGATTTCCTTTAATTGCCGGCAGTAAGCTTACTGCCTAGGCAGTAGGCTTACTGCCGGATTCTTCTATTTGCCTACGACATATATATACGTATACGTATATATATATATACTTAATACCCTCAAGAGTTTTTTTTACTCGAGCTAAATATAAAGTTTGTATGTAAATTAAATAAAAAAAATAATTTATGACTGAACTTAGATTGTGAAAATTCAAAATGGCGGATCCAATATGGCGGACAGTTTTTTAAATTCGTTTAAAATTTTTTACTCGGGAATTATTTTCACAGTCAGAGTACTATAAAAAAAATGTATTTTCGTTTCGAATATAACCTCTACTTGAATATTGTCAAATAAATATTTATTTGTATTAAATAATAATCATTATTTGAGTCAATTAAATGGTATTTGTTTCAAACACAGAAATTATTGATTCAAATACAGTTTATTTAATTCAAATAAAAATTGTTTATAGTTGAAGTAAATATTTATTTAATAATAGTCAAGTAACCGCAATTTTATTGAATCAAATAAATTTTTTTCAGTGTGCCATGTTAATTTAAATTTAACATTAAATTTGTAATCGCATCCATAATGGATCCGCCATTTTGCATTTTCAAAATTTAATGCTAAACTTATTAGCTTATGAACTATACCAGATATATAAACTGAAATTAATATTGAAATAAAATATTAAAAGTTCATTTAAAAATTAAAAATTTTGAAAAAAGTAAAAATAAGATATCAATTTCTGTGATTAATATATATTATTATTATAAATATAAAATACTAACCTTAATGTTTGCGGATAAGAAAAACCAATGTGAATTTTCTATATAATATACGTGTCTCGCCGAATGACACCTTCATGCTCTATTTATATGACTATTATAATCTCTCGCAACAGATTGATGAAAAATTAAAAATCCAAATGTCAAATCACTGCTGACCCAGACGACGTCAATCTAAAAGGAGATACATATATATATACATATATGATATATAAACTATATATATTTTCATATTTAACATACTAATCTAGAATTCTAATATTTCACTGACAAATGAGATAAAAAATTACAGATGATCTATTGCATGTTACATTATTATCCAATATTCAGTGACCTAAATTCATTTATCTTTTCAGCACAATGATTGCAATATTAAAATGCTTATCATATATATATATATATACTCGAGTTGATAAAAATATAAAAGATTCATCGAGAATATATGTGTGCGCTTTATAAAAGAACATATACGTATATTATTGTAATAAAAGTTCCTATTTTTGAATCCTTAGAAAATGTATAAGATTATAACTTAAATGATTTCAAAGATTTATTGAAATTGAAAGATATTTTTAGTGCAGCGCGCTATATAGAACTTGATAAATTTTTTAATGACATTTGTAAATTTTTTAAGCGCGCACAAAAATCGTTTAAATAATTTACATATATGAGAAAAAAATTTTTGTTCAATCGGACTATTAATATCTCTTAAAAATACAAAATATGTCATTTTTGTTATACTTAAAATATAAATTTTTATGAATAGGAAACGATTTAGGTAACATAACCTAAAAACATTATTTTTAGGTTATGTTACTTAAACCATTATTTCGCCATTACTAATATAATATAAAAATATTTTTAATAATAATAAAACATTATTTTTAGGTTATGTTACCTAAATCGTTTCCAATGTATAAATATTGAAGCGAATTACTTATTTGATGAAGTATATAGAGAGAGACTTTTATAGTAGAGGGAGAGAGATGTGATGAGACGCTCGAATAGAGAGGTAGTGGGAATTATTACACTGAAAGAAAATTCATACTACTAAGTATTAAACTCATATTAGAGTTTAATATAAATGTTACAATTTAGGGAAAAAGTGCACCTATATTGATTACTATTACAGTTTTTATGAAAATATATAATGAATTTAAGAGTAACTATTATTTTAAGAAATAAGAATTAGTATATTTATTTTAAAAATTAGTATTTTCTTTATGAATTCACAGAATACGAAATATTATAATAAATAATTTCACAAAATAGTAAGAAAAATAACATATATCCGTATACTTATTTCACATTTTGTAAAACTTTATATTAAAAGTCACGGATTTTCCCGAGAGACTACGAATTTAACCGAAGTTCTGTCTGTTTGCGGCTTCGTGTCCTACTCGAACTTCTACGACTTGATCCGATCTTCGAAAGTGTTGTTAACCAGCAGAACGTACCTATCAACTGTCAACACACGTGTTTCAAATGTTTATAGTGTTTTAAATTCTTTTTAATTTAAATTTATTTTCAATTTATAAAAAATGTTTTATTAAAGTTATTTAATAATAATAAATTTATTATTAATTATTAAATTTATTATTATTTTTATTAATTTTTATTTTTTGATGTCATCTTTACAATTATTTAATTTTTATTTGCAATAAAAATTTTTATAACAATCATAATTTTTAATCTGAAAAAAAAGAAAAATCTATATATAGACAATTAATAATAAAAATGAACCCAGCGTAACCTCTATAAAATTACACCATTGGCACTAGTAAACTATTTTTTATTATTAAGTTATTATAAGTAAACTTCTTTCTCGCAAGTGGTAAAAATATTCAGTAGTTAGTATATAAGAAAACGATATATGCCGACCCCCAGCGAAATTTATCGTTATGCGTATAGAATTGTAAGTGTAGGTTTCGTTGCGATCGTGTAATGTCTATGTATAAGCGAAATGAACGTGCGTGTTCATTAGTATGTGTATTAACCTGTATCGTAAGTGTGAATGTGTTGTTCCTAGTCTCACTCCTCTTCCTCCCGAGAATTAACGGAAACGTCCGACAGTTTCCGCTTTTTTTCCCTTTTCTTCCGACATTCTCAATTTTTCGTATAAAGTTTTACAAATATTAGAACGCTACATTCCATATAATGCAACAACTCTATGAGAATTTAATATAATATTTTCAAATATTGGTAATCTTTTTACGTTCTTTCTACAATAATTATTAATATTTGAAAAAAGATTTTAAGTTGGAACTTTAATATAAAGTATATTGAATTTTAATAAAAAGTACACTTTTCCCTAAATTCTAAAAGAATATATTAAAATGTAATACGCATTTTGTTATTTTTTCCTATGAAATTTCTTTCAGTGTACCCGCCAATTCATCTAATTCGGAAACTTTCGTAGAAATACGAATCCCTGCGAAAGGTTTCTTATATAATTTTATTCTCATGCGTTTTCCACACTATTATAATTAACCTCGAGATTGACTTATCGCTGCACGATAAGCGCGTCGCCGACGACCTTATAGGTATGTCTCAAGTGTCATTTTGGTGCATTTGTAATATAAAAGTATGTGATTTTGTTCAATTATTGAAAGAAATATGTTGTAAATTTTTATAGTGTGGCGATTTTTAAGGCCAGGTCCAAGTCGTGTCAGATGTTCCATTGAAACTTTAAAGGAACAGCTGACTCGACTTGGACCTGGCCTTAAGTGGTTCTTTTCCAATGTAAAAGAGGTTTTGTTCCTCGCCTCGTGGTCACTCCAATGGCTTGTATTCTAAGTGTCCGGACCATTCATTTGCAAGTGGAGTATTTGACTAACGAAGTCCGTGATTCGCTATTCTGCATTTGGGGGATAATCTCTTTATACTCTAAGGAAGCGATAAGTCCATATTTTATATCACATTGTATTTGTCTCTAAATTGTCTATATCTCTCTCTACATCTAAATTATTATTATATCTACATTCTATTTAATAATTAAATTTGCATGATGAGCTCATCTATAATAAATAATATGACCTGATTGATATTTGCTTTATTTGGGAATGAAATGTATAAAATTATTTGCGATTGTATGACTGTATTAAGGACTGATTTATTTAATATATTATATATATATATATTTCTATGATTTTTGAATTTAATTTGTATTTTGTATATTCGTGACCTTTTATTTATAAATGTTCATTTATTGTGACGTCTTTCAGATAAAGAAAATTGTTACAATATATATATGAGAGAAACATGCGCATGGCGCCTCCATTGCAAGGTTGCCATAACCTATAAAAACTTGTAATTTTGATTAAAATGCAATTTCTAATTGTTTAAAATTTTACCGAAACTTTTTTAAAATTTATTAATTTATCACTGAGAAAAATTTTTAGTTAGCGAGTAACCAAAATTGGGTTACGCCAACAAAAAAATTTTGTTGGTATTTAAGCAACCAAACTATTTGTTTGAGTCAACCAAAAAATTTGGTTGAGTGTTTTTTTGTTGGCATAACAAAAATGTTTACTTTTTCTTTTGTTCATTTTATAATATTCTGAAATGAAGGCGCAATATTTGGCCTAAAAGTTCTATTATTTAACAAAATTTAAAGGGCCCATTACTAACCAAAGTAGTGTCTAGGACGGTCATTTTTGGTACTATTTAATTATTTTTCATAATTTTGACAATTCATCAATTGGTCGGTCGGTAATTTATGTGCAAATTGCGGTAGTACCGAAGGGCGATTCACGATTTGCCGCCAACTCATCCCCGTGTACCTGCTCAGCGGCAAATTTTCGTCCCCGAATGTTCACCCACTACCGGCCGTACTGTACCCCGCTCCGTTCAGTCTGACTGCATGTGTTTTCCACTTCCCCCTTCCCCTTCTCCTGCACAATGAATTTTTTATTTAATTTTTAATTTTAATTTAATTTTCTTCGATTTTGAATTGAAATTTTTGATAATAATTTAATTTTAGTTGATTGTTGTTGATTACAAAATGAACAAAAGAAAAAGTAAACGTTCATAATTTGAATCATAAAATGATTTCTTATGTACTTATAAAACTGATTTTTTTCGCGCTCTAGAAAAACATTTCAATAAATAACTAAAATTTATTATAAATATCTTTTTTAACACTAAAAAAATTACAATTTTTACTCTCATTAACAAAACTTTATTATAATTATTCAGTAAATATAGTAGTAAATCCTTTTTTGGAGAAAAAAATACTATTATTTTCCCTTGCAGGGCCGCAATTAAAATCAGTAAACATAACCTCAAAATTAGGTCAATCTCTGAGTGAGCAGGTGGAATATAATGTCAAAATTCGCAAGGTAAAATTTTAAGTTGTAAGATCAAGAGCCCACTGGGTTTGAAATTAAAATCACTAAACATAACCTCAAAATTTAGTCAATTTCTGGATCCAGATGGAGAATATACTATCAAAATTCGGAAGGTAAAATTTTAAGTTCTTAAATCAAGAAACCGCTGTGTTTGAGGTTAAAATCAGTAAACATAACCTCAAAATTAGGTCAAGAATGAAAGCTATAATGCCAACACGAAGTAGTATAAGGAGACGTAACGCCATATGCATTGAAAGCAACCCCAAATGCGTGTCCTAGAGTTACTAAGGATTTCGAATAATGCTCTTGTAGCGCCTCTACTGAGATAAATCGGAATCAAAATATGTCGTCTGCTATCGCGTAAACAACTGTAGTTGACAGCAAAAGTGTTTTGATCACGAAGTGGTTTTGATAAAATATTGTGTAATAAATAAATAATAAAATAAATATTGTGAAATATTAAATAAAAAAAAAATTAAATCTGATTCCACAAAGTGCAAATCACATATCTTATCCTTTTTTGTCAATTTTGGTTTTTTTCCAATGCCAACAATAGCACTCGACCAACTTAACAAACTTTCATTCTATAATAGGAAAGCATTAAAAAATAAAAAACACTTCGGAAATAATTAAAACTCTAATGATATAATATTAACAATAATAAAACAATAATAAATAATAAAAATTAAATACTGTTCGAGCCGAAAAAAAACTTCGATTTTCTCCATTTTTTTCTTCTTTTGTAGTTATTTTTGATCCACATCCTTTAATAAAACATGACATTTCACTGATAACATTAACAAAGCACAAAGTACAAGCGCGAAACACCGGTTCAAGACAATTTGTCAGCACATGCGAGCACGTGATAAATTTTAATTCTCTATTTCTCCACGCGCGGCGTCCTCATCGATTATTAGAAAAATGCGTAAACTCTGGGACACGATTTTGGGGCTCACTTTCACCACAATCTACTATGGGCGTTACGTCTCCTTATACTACTTCGTGTTTGAATCATAAAATGACTTCTTATGTACTTATAAAACTGATTTTTTTCGCGCTCTAGAAAACCATTTCAATAAATAACTAAAATTTATTATAAATATCATTTTTAACACTAAAAAAATTACAATTTTTACTCTCATTAACAAAACTTTATTATAATTATTCAGTAAATATAGTAGTAAATCCTTTTTTGGAGAAAAAAATACTATTATTTTCCCTTGCAGGGCCGCAATTAAAATCAGTAAACATAACCTCAAAATTAGGTCAATCTCTGAGTGAGCAGGTGGAAAATAATTTCAAAATTCGCAAGGTAAAATTTTAAGTTGTTAGATCAAGAGCCCACTGGGTTTGAAATTAAAATCACTAAACATAACCTCAAAATTTAGTCAATTTCTGGATCAAGATGGAGAATATACTATCAAAATTCTGAAGGTAAAATTTTAAATTCTTAGATCAAGAAACCGCTGTGTTTGAGGTTAAAATCAGTAAACATAACCTCAAAATTAGGTCAAGAATGAAAGCTATAATGCCAATAAACGCTATTATATAAAAACGAATATAACCTTTAAAAATTCAGGCTATCCCTCCTGGTATATATATAGAGAAGCAACCGCTTTTAAATTTTACGATTCAAGGTAGATTCGATTGTATAGAACAGAGAAAGATGGAGAGAAGAGAAGCAAAGGCATTATATCGCGATCTCTATTTCTGATGGTTATTGTGCGTGAAACCAAAACCATACGAAACGAGACGCAAAGCTTATGAGCGGTTGCCCGGACAACATTTGGCAAAAGCAACAGAATCAGGACGACGACGACGACGAAAACATACACACAAAGGAAACCAGGAAACTTGGATTATTTAGAGTGTTTAGACAAGCTGTCACTCGACAACAATAGAGAAATATACTGAGTTTATGGCTGCAATAAATATACCAAGCAAAAGGGCACGGGCTCGCCCTTTCTACGTTTAATACTCAGAATGTGTGGCATAATAGTTATAATATTATCAAGAAATAGAAACTTTGGACAATTCATATTTTTTTTTCACCCACTAATTCCTGCTCTTTGTTTCTAATAGAATTGTTACGACTGCTTATACACTCACACATATATACTCTCGCGCATATACGCGCGACTTACCCTTTGTCTCGCCATTACCCTCAGGCTATACACATGTTACATTATTTTCGCTAATGTTACCATAAAACGCTTTCGCAAAATAGAATTTAGCCTTAAGCTGCGGAGATTAACTTTTATAATAAAGAGTTGGGATAGAAAAATGAAAAAAAAAAATTGAACCAGTTTAATAGTAGGGCTATTGTTAAATATTTCTGTTTTATGAATAGAGGGGCTAGTTATAGAATTATATAATGAACATTAACTTTTTGTTGAATATTACACTGAGAAAAAAAATTTAGTTTTTGCAACAAAATTGTTTTGGTTAGGCAATTTTGGTTCTTGTAACCAAATTTTGATTGGCTGAAATAAAGTCGTAGAGTTATCTCAACCAAACATTTGGTTAGGCCAACAAAATTATTTGGTTGAACATTTTTAAATGCCAACTAAAATTTGGTTACAACAACAAAATAATTTGGTTAATACAACAAAATAGTTTGGTCTAAAAAACCAAATGATCGTTTGTTGTCCTAACCAAAATTTGGTTGCGACAACCAAATAATTTGATTTGTTCTCAGCTCATAGCTCAAGAGAACAGTTAGTTTAAATCTCTCACAATTATGAGTAGTCCAGTATTCTTTTTTTTGGTATTCTGCGAGTTGCATTAATTTTACCTAAATCTTAAAAGATCGTCAGTTTTTTTAAATTCAAAATCGCTTGGACTTTTGATGATTTCGATTTAGATAAAAAAAAAATTTATCTTTTACAGTAGGTACTCTACCAAAAATTATTGCATGAATTTTTTTCAAATTTTTTTATCCAGCTGTTTAATGATATGAGTTTTTCAAATTTTCAATGAATTTATTTTTAAGTGGTTATAACATTTCTTAAAAATTCATCAATTTTAAAAGTGATTTTTTTTGTTGAAATTGTGTGTTTAAAAATGTGAACTTTTCGAAAATTTGATACAAAAAATTCTAGAAAAATAATTTTTTTTGCAAATTAAAAGTTAAAATTTTATTTTTAAATCTATTTATATCCTTCAATGTTTTTTGAAAAATTTTAAAACAGACAACTTTTTACAAAAATTTTATGCCTTGTTCGTTCGTATGGGGAAATTTTTTTTCAATATTTATAGAATTTTGTTTTAAATTTTCAAATTTTTTTTAAATTTCTTCAGTTTTTTTGATACTACGTATACATTTATATATATATATATATATATATATATATATATATATATATATACCCATAACTTTAATTTTTATAGTGAAAACCATAAAATAGTGTCAAAATTTCATGTTCATTAAAATTTTGAAATTGAGGCTTTGGATTTTAAAAAGAATTTGAATTTGCAGTAGTTTTGGTCCCTAGATTAATAAATTTGGAAATTATTCAGTATCAAACTTTTACATTCGATTTCTATGGTTGGAATTTGATATTAAAAATTTCAAAAATTTTAACACCAAAGATCAAAATTTGTGATTTAAGATCCATATCCTCAAATTTGAAAATTTCATATCTCGTAAACAGCTTGATAAAAATTTTTGAAAAAAATGTATGGAACACTTTTTGGTAGAGTACTAAAAAATAAAAAAAAACATTTTAGTCAAATCGAATAAATGTCAAAGTCAACGATATGTTGGAATGGTGTGGACCTCCCCATATATATATATATATATATATATATATATATATATAACTACCTGACTTTCTTTACTTCTCATTCTACATAATTCATTGTATTTGTGTTGGGACATAAAAACCTCTGACCTGCTGAGTACTGGCAAAAGGGAAAACGAGTTAAGATGAATCGACCATGTTTGAACCATTTTCAGGCGAGAATTTCTTTGCTCACTATAATAAAGAGAAAATTGACAGCTTTTAGGAAAAGCACGTGGCGGGCATAGGTCGGGGCTTGAAGTCTATTTTTTTCTATTTTTTTTTTTGTCAAGGGGATTTTTTTGTATCCTTGATTTACTGAAAGATTGTTTTGTTGTTATATGTTTCCATTCACAAAAAAAACTCGGGGACATTTTCACTATATACATATATATATATATATATGACAGAAGTTAGTTTTAGATTTCTTGGCAAACTTTTGTGAAAATATATAATATGTCTAATATATACAAAATAGATTTGAAAGAGGAAGAGTCAACAGCTGGTAGATGTGAAATAGATTTCCAAAGAAAATTCTCATTATTTAAAGGTGATTTATTTTGGTGTTCTTCTAATCTTTATTTGAATTTTACCTCGTGTATAATGTGCACATTTATAATTGTTGAAAGAAAATAATTTTAGAAAAAAAATAAATAGTTTTTAAAAATTTTATTTCCTCGTGAAAAATAAGATTCTTATTAGTTCATAAATATTGTATGAAATAAAAGATTATTTTTGGTCTAAAACGGTTATTGATGTAACAATATGCCACAAGCCCTTAACGAATTGATTTTATATAGAAAATTAACGACAGGAAAAATTTTTGAGAGTCAATAATAAAATACCAAACTTTCTTTGACTTTTGTGTTATGTATATTGACCACAGGGAATAAAGAATAGTTTCTCTCTTTCTTTTTTTTTTTGTCACGGAAAGTAATACAAAGGCTTTTTCGAATTACGTAATCCTAAAGCAAGAAATATGACTTTTGTAATAAGTTCCGGTCAACCAACGCTTAAAATCAGAATTCATAATATAATAATAGGAAGAAGAGGAGCTACCGTATATACAAGAAATTCTATGCCTCGTCGTCTATGAAATTTACAGTCTATCTAAGAGAAGCAACAGCATCTAGCACAGAAAGTAGAAGAAGAAGAAGAAAAACGTCGACTCCACGGGTAAGCCAATATTTCAAGTGTAGCGGAACCAAGATTGAGGTTAGGAAGCAATGGTGGCTGCTGACCGCGGTAGAAGATAAATTTGTTCGGCAATTGAGACGGGCGTGCCGCAGTAAATCTTCTCTATTAGGTATCTCTTCTTCTTCCTCTTCTTTTTTTTCTCTCTAAACCACGCCACAGGTATAAAACTATAAATCGGGATATGGTAGACACCTTTCCTTTGGGAACCTTTGGTCAATCTTAATGGGTCACAGACGAGATGAAAAGAGGAGGAAAACGATTATTGTTCGTATATATATATATATATATCTGACATTAAATCTTTAGTAATATTGGTTTCCTATAGAGAAAGTTTTTCTAAATTAACATTTGGCAAATTTTTTTAAGGCAGTTTAACGTTTTAACGTTCTTCAAGCCTCGGAAGGCAAGAATTGAGAAGAATTACAAATACTTGATATTCGATCAAATTGTGAATTTTATGAATTCTATTTTGAATCTACTTGGAACCTACATTTGACCAGCATTGAACTTATATTGGACAAACTTTGAATTTAGAATAGACTTACTTTGATCTTCATTGATATTATGTTGAAGATTTACTAATACTTCCTAATTTAATACATCCATTATATTGGAATTACTTTGACCTTTTAAATTACTTTGAACTGAATTTAGATGTTTTTAAACCCACATTGCAATTATTTGACCTATATTAGAACCTATTTCAACCTACATTAGACCTACTTTTACATATATTGACTATATTTGATATACATTGAACTTACATTGAACCTACTTTGGACATACTTTGACCCACATTTAACCTATTTGACCTACATTAAACAAATTTTGGACCTACTTTGACTCACATTTGACCTACATTGGACCAATTTTGGACCTAATTTGACCTATATTGAACCTATTTGAACATATTAGACCTATTTTTACATATATATACACTGAACCTTCATTAGACCTACTTTTACTATTTACTCTATTCATGACCTACATTGTACATAGATGAACCTACATTAGACCTATTTGACCAACATTGAACCAATTTTGGACCTACTTCGACCCACATTTAAGCTACTTAAACCTATATTAGACCTATTTGACCTGCATTAAACCAATTTTGGACCTAATTTGACCCACATTTAACTTATTCGAACCTACATTAGACTTTTTTGACCTACATTGAACCAATTTTGGACCTACTTTGACCCACATTTAAGCTACTTAAACCTATATTAGACTTATTTGACCTACATTCAACCAATTTTAGACCTAATTTGACCCACATTTAACTTATTCGAACCTACATTAGACCTTTTTGGCCAACATTGAACCAATTTTGGACCTACTTTGACTCACATTTAGGCCATTTAAACCAACATTAGACCTATTTTTACATATATTGATTCAATACTTGACCTACACTGAACTTATTTGAACCTTCATTAGATCTACGTTTACTATTTACTCTATATTCATGATCTACATTGAACCTTGTTGAACCTAAGTCAACCCTACTTTTACACTTATTGTCTCTAAATACAGACCTAAATTGAATGTATTTGACCTACATTGAACCTATTTGAACCTTCCATAGACTTACATTGACCTTATTAAGCGTACGCTGGACCTACTTTAAACATACAATGAAACTGGAAACAGCATTAAACTTATATTGGACTAATTTTGAACTTAGAATAGACCTACATTGACTTAAACATTTTTCTCAGTGTTTATTAATTTTCGCTGGACTGCATACTCACCCAGGATATGGGTCAGACCGAATTGACATTGTCATATCTTCTAAAGTTTTGCCTAAATTGAATAGCGATTTTAAGTCACTGAACAAAATCTTAAGAACTTTCAAATATGTAAAAACAAATTTTAAAAAAAAATTTCTTCTCGATTATTTATAACTTTTATCAATTTATATACGGAGATAACCGGGATGATTCAAATATTTTTTTAATTCTATTTTATACAAAAAGGACTTAAAATCATCCAGACTTTTCACTCTAAGTGTTTTATGTTGTCAAATAATGGATATAAAAATATTATATTGCATTTTTTATTTGTTTAAACAATTTATTGATGTTATTTATTAACTTTTTTTGTTCTGCACCTAAAAGGATGCAGTTTTTTTTCTAATTTTGCAATTTATCAAGCCGAATATGATAAAAGATAGATTTGATGCAAAATTATTAATTCAACAATTGTTTAAACAATGTATTGTTGTTATTTACTAACTTTTTTGTACTGCTCCTAGAAAGATGCAGTTTTTTTTAAATTTTGCTATTATATTATGTTTGTTAAGTTACAAAATTAGGAAAAAATTGCAAAATTTTTCTAAACATTGTGAAAAAAGTTAATAAATAGCAACAATTATTTATTTAAACAATTTATAATAATAGTTGTTGCAAATTTAATTATATATTTTATTTTATTTATCACTTCTGGCTTTGTATATTTGAAAAAGTTATAAATTATTAATAATAAATTGTTTAAACAATTAAAAAATCAACAAAACATTAATAAACTATATTATTTGGTAACATATAACAATTTCAGTAACAAACTAAATAATTCCAAGTTTTTATTGCAATATACAAAGAAGAAAACATTTGACCCAACCCAAATTTCCAGTCCGACGAAGATTAATATAGCGGACAAATGTCAAAGTCTCTTACAAAAATTAGAAAATGGAAAACAATAAGTATAGTATTATTATAAAGAATGTACATAATCTTGACAATGATGATCATTTCACATTTTAATGTAAAAGCAGTACACATTTTTAAAGTCTTTGAAACTATATATTATACGGGATGAAACATGAAAGATACCGATTCACCTACATTCTTCGAGTTGGCGAAATGCCGCTAACTGAATAGTTTTATATGTGACAGTTAAGAAAAAGTAAGTATATATACATAAAGAGAGGGGATATCTCTCGCACATATAAGAGAGTCAATAAGAGAGACGAAGAAGGAATAAAACGCAGGGCTGCGTGCCTGCCTGTAATCACGAGTCGGGATAAAGTTATTCCGGGGCATAAATAACCGACATGTCTGGAATAAGGCATTAATTTATGTTATTTATCGCCTATTAAGCCGCAAAGAAACACTCGCATGGGAAATAATGTATCATTCTCAACACGCGCTTATATATATATATATATATATATATATACGCGGGAATCAAGAGAATGATTCAGAATGCCAACGAACGCGGACGTTTATTCTTCTATATAAGTATTAAATATATCAGCAAACATGAGTGCATGCCAGTGATTTTCAATATGTAAGTGTAAATTTCTATATAGGAGGTGATGGTGAAGAAAGAATACAATATTTCTTGATCGAGTCACACTGCGATATAATATTGCGCAACAGAGATCATATATATGTATAAAACGAGAATCGTCTTCTTTTACGTAAATTGAATTTTTCGTAATTTTAGTGTTTTTAAATTTAAATAGCAACTAACGTTCTAGGAAAAGCAATCGTTATATGATATAACAATTTTTAAATTATCAAACAAATTTTCTTAATGTAAAAATACTAGAGAAAATGGAGACACATTTAGAAATGCTTATATGTATATCTTGATGATATGTAACCTCAAAATTATCGCAATCGATCTAAAATGTCAAAGATGTAAGGAAGTGGATAGGCATCAAGATGATGGACATATTTCATAACAACATAACCTCAACAAAATAGTATATGGGTTATTCCACGGAAAATTTTCATTTAAAATTCTTTAGTCATCAAACATTGCACTTGACACTGCCTTTGATAAAATTAAATTTTAAAAAGTCATAACTTTTTTAATTTATATCAAATAAAAAAGAAAGGAAAAAAATCTTGGGAAACGATACGATTCAAGTTAACCGAAAATTCACGAATACAATACGACTTTAATTTAAAGGAGCTACAATTCTAACTCGGGCGTGCTCAGCGCCAAATACAAGTAGAGGAAGTCACCTATTACTGCACTTAAGTCAACCAGCATCATAAAAAAATTCCAGAAAAAATTTAATTCTTCTTAGGCAGACGATTTAATTGCAAATTCTTGCACAAAATACTCCTAAAAGTGTAGAAAAAAATTGACAGCCAAAAATAAGTAGAGGAAGACACCTATTACCAACCTTAAGTCAACCAGCATCCTAAGAATATTCCAGAAAAAATTAAATTTTTCTTAGGCAGACGATTTTATTACAAATTTGTTCACAAAGTACACCTAAAAGTGTAGAAAAAAATTGACAGCCAAATACAAGAAGAGAAAGACACATTTTACCACCTTTAAGTCAACCAGGATCCTAAAAATATTCCAGAAAATATTAATTCTTTCTTAGACAGACAATTTTATTGCAAATTCTTGCATAAAATACTCCTAAAAGTGTAGAAAAAAATTGTCAGCCAAATACAAGTAGAGGAAGACACCTATTACAACCCTTAAGTAAACCAGCATCCTAAAAATATTCCAGAAAAAAGTAAAATTTTTCTTAGGCAGACGATTTTATTACAAATTCGTTCACAAAATACTCCTAAAAGTGAACAAAAAAATTGTTAGTTAAATACAACTAGAGGAAGACACCTTTTACCACCCATAAGTCAACCAGCATCCTAAAAATATTCCAGAAAAAATTAAATTTTTCTTAGGCAGACGATTTTATTGCAAATTCTTGCACAAAATACACCTAAAAGTATAGAAAAAAATTGACAGCCAAATACAAGTAGAGGATGTCACCTATTACCGCCCTTAAGTCAACCAGCATCATAAAAAAATTCATTAAATATGTTTAATGTAGCTCAAAGTAGGTTTAAAGAAGGTTAAATTTAAGTAAAAATAGGTTTTATGTAGGTCAAAGTAGGTTTGAAGAAGGTTATTTTTGTAAAAATAGGTTTAATTTAGGTCAAAGTAGGTTGAAAGAAGGTTAAATTTAAGTAAAAATAGGTTTAATGTAGGTCAAAGTAGGTTTAAAGAAGGTTATTTTTGTCAAAATAGGTTTAATGTAGGTCAAAGTAGGTTGAAAGAAGGTTACATTGAAGTAAAAATAGGTTTAGTGTTGGTCAAAGTAGGTTGAAAGTAGATTCGGTTTAGGTCAAATAGGTTTAGTGTAGGTCAAAGTAGGTTACATTTAAGTAAAAATAGGTTTAATGTAGGTCAAAGTAGGTTGAAAGTAGGTTCGGTATAGGTCAAAATGGGTTTAATATACACTACCGTCGGAAATTGTCGGTACGATTGACGTGCGCAGGATGAAATGTTGATATCGCATCTAAATTAAGATATTTTAAGTTTGAGAAAAGCTAGAGACTTGAAACTTAGATCACCTGAAAGCTGATAAAATTCTGCTTCTGAATATATACATAGAATTTTTTTTCGACTTTCTGGAGCGATTATAACACTGGAAAGATTTCGAAAAAAAAACGTCTAATTTTCCCAATTTCGTACCCAGTTTTTGATTCCCTGCATAATCTAGGAAAATGCAAGGAAAAATTTGTAACTCCTACAACATAATCTTTAAGATCTTAGCTTTAAAAGTAATTTTTAAGACTTAAAAAATATTGTTTCGTTTTTGAGATAAGTTGAAAAATGTCAGAGCATGTTTTTTACACAACTCAGCGTCAAAGATTAGTTCTTGCATCCCCGCTGCTTCGCCCGTTCCTTGCGCCAGGGCCGAATATGCGTGCGGGCCCCTGCTTGAAACCCGTCTTGTATTTTCTTACATTTACAGTTATTGATTATTAGAATATTAATTAATTTATTTAAAAAATGTTATTATTATTAGTTAATTAAAAGTTTAACTGCCTAATTTATCAATAAATTCTATAAGTTTTTGTTTGCAAAATTCAATGAATCATTGTTTTTCTTTGCTTATTAGAAATTGTCGAAATATTATTCTTATTATTCTCATTATTCTCATAAGATTCCAAAACTTTTCAAGCTGTTGACAATATTATAGGTAAAATTTAACCAAAGGTTTGAATGTAGATACAAAAATTAGTCTCGATTAAAAGGGCAGAAAGTGCATTTTCAGAAAAAAAGAATATTCTTATGTACACTAAATTATATATAGTATAATATAATATAATATAATAAATAATAATAATATAAATATTAATAATAATAAAATATTTATAACATTTATAATAATCAATAACTGTAAATGTAAGAAAATACAAGACGGGTTTCAAGCAGAGGCCCGCACGCATATTCGGCCCTGGCGCAAGGAACGGGCGAAGCAGCGGGGATGCAAGAACTAATCTTTGACGCTGAGTTGTGTAAAAAACATGCTCTGACATTTTTCAACTTATCTCAAAAACGAAACAATATTTTTTAAGTCTTAAAAATTACTTTTAAAGCTAAGATCTTAAAGATTATGTTGTAGGAGTTACAAAATTTTCCTTGCATTTTCCTAGATTATGCAGGGAATCAAAAACTGGGTACGAAATTGGGAAAATTAGACGTTTTTTTTTCAAAATCTTTCCAGTGTTATAATCGCTCCAGAAAGTCGAAAAAAAATTCTAGGTATATATTCAGAAGCAGAATTTTATCAGCTTTCAGGTGATCTAAGTTTCAAGTCTCTAGCTTTTCTCAAACTTAAAATATCTTAATTTAGATGCGATATCAACATTTCATCCTGCGCACGTCAATCGTACCGACAATTTCCGACGGTAGTGTAGGTCAAAATGTGTTAAAAATAGGTCATTTTAGGTCAAATTTATTCCTTTAGAGGTCCAATATATGGTATCCATGAAACAGAAGAACCTTATTTATATAGTAAAGAACAATTCATCATTTCTAAGGTCCAATAAATTAAACTAAACAAATTTTTCTATATTTTCCACGCAAGTACCGTCCTCTATAATTATACACATATACGTGCGAAAGAAACATGAAATTTATGGCGTTTTAACGAATGATAATTTTGAACCCACGTCTTGAAAATCTCAACTGTGCAATGCTTTTATATATATATAGGTACATTTATACTGTATATACATACTAGAGATTTACGATCTTTGCTTTAGTATCGTCGGGTGTTTGTGATTTAGTGCGCGCTTGTCGCGCCGTCACTTACTTTCAAATTAATCTTGAAGAATATGAGCCATACACGGAAATACCACATTAACAAGTAGTACTTTCCTTATAGAAAATAGAAAGAACGTAAAAAATGTTATATATGATAAATTTATATAAATGTATAATACAATAAAGCATTCGTTGGAAATTTAGTAAACGACATATAGACATATACATATAAATTAGTAGAATCTAAAATGGAATAACAATAAATTTAATTCCAATAACATTTCTTTAGGATTACCAATTCATGAGTAGCAATAATTTAGAATTTACTACAATGATATTATTCTGCAAATAACAAAAACATATCTTGAATTTTTGAGGTTATGTTCGTATTTTAGCTGTGAGTTTTCACCTTCCTTTTAGGGTTATGTTTAAACCTTAGACCTAGCAGTCGCTTATGACCTATATCAATATTCACCCAGAAAAAAGATTCTTTGTTTCAAGAACGTTTTTATTTGAATCAAAGAAATGTGTGCATTATTATATAATGTCAAAGAAAAATTTCTTTGATTTAAAGAAATTATTTCAAATGTACAGTTTAGCACAATTTAAACACGTATAAATAAAGTAGCTATTATTTCAAAAATTGGAAAAAACATTATAATTTAATAACATTTCCTGCATGTATTAAGGGGGTTCAACCCATTAACATAATTTCAAACTAAAAAGTAGTTTTTAACAGAACTAAAAATATATTTAAAATTTATTACATCCAAATTCGACAGATCCAATTGTACAATTTTGGAAAAATATTATTTTGAGTTAAAATTTGTTTATGTTTCGTTATGTCCTGTCGCCGTCAGATGGCAGAAGCATGCAGGGAGCACAATTTGTATTGAAATATTAAATTAAAATATTGAATTTTCGACCTTAAATAAATAAATAAGAAAAAAGGAAAGAATTTTCGAATTTCATAATTATGGTCTAAAAGTAAATTTTTGTTAAAATATTAAATATTTCAAAAGAAAAATAAGGAGAGAAAGGGACATAACATGAGACAGAAGTTTTGACCGTTCAAATGAGTAAAATTTATTTTGCAACTTCTTTGAGTACGAATTGTATTATAAAATATTGTTTTAAATATCTAAACAGAAATTATTAATTTTATATTTGTTTAATTTACTATTTTATTTTACATTGACATTATAATTTTTAATAATTTATAGATTGAAAAAAATATTTTGTTCATTTGAACGTTCAAAACTTTTGGCTCATGACATAACAAAAATAGAGTCAACTGGAATTGTGCATTTTAACACTATTAACATTAGTTAAATGATTAAAATTACGTCACTTAGAAGCTATGTTAATTAAAATATATTTAAAATGAAAATTCAATTAAAAGGAGTTTAATATAAGATAATAATATAAATTGAAATTTGTTAAAATATTAAATTAAAGTATTAAATATTCCAAAAGAAAAATAAGGTATTTTCCATTTTATGGTAAAATTCCAAATCCCTGTATGGAAAAATTCCTATACGTATAAAATTTATGTATGGAAAAATGCTTTTCCATACACATGTATAGAAATATTACATAACATTATGGAATATTTTCAATCATGTATGGACAATTTACAAACATTATTGTATAATGAACATTTTGTTATATAATATATTTTATTAAATTCTTTTTATTAATTCATAATAATAACAACAATATTTTAGTTTATGTGTCTTATTTTTTAACAAAAGTGTTGTAAAAAATTAAGGTAAGTTTATTTCATTTATAATAGTTTAAAAATGTTAATTAATTAGTTGTAAACATTGTTGTTGTATAAATAACAAATATTTTTATTTACTGTGTAAATTATGAAATATAAGTTTTTAAAAGTTAAATGAATATTATAAAATTGTGAAAACAACTTACGTTATTTAACAAAAAGTTAAATACAATTATTGTTAAATACAGTAATAGTTTTATAAAAGATTTGTTATATACTCTGAAATATTTTTATTCTGAAGTAACGATAGAAATTTTTTTATCTTTTGTAATACATATTTTCTTATTTTGAAATGTTTGTCACATCTGGTATGGTTTAGGATAGCCGGCTAAGGGTTTCTTATTTCAAGAGAGATAATTTTATGAGTTTTTCGTGACCATTTTTTTTTCATAGTTTTTCGTAGACAGAAAGTTTGTGAAATTTTTTATATGAAAATATAGGAAATTTTAGAATGTTTTAAATGTTCCCCATGAAATTCTCGAAAAAAGCCCTTTCAAGCGTCAGTTGCTCTCAAGCATTAGTCTGGGAAATATACTACGAGAAAATAAAACCGTTTGTGTTAAAAGTTTTTTTTTATAATATATTACAAAATTGTTTGTTTTTGTGTTATCGGATTTGTAATATGAGGAATATTCAAGGATTACATTTACATTACCTATTTGTGGCATGTTTCAAAATATATTTTTAATTGTATTAATAATTTTGGACAAGAGAAAAACGTAAAGCGTATAAAGAATTTAAAAATATCTGAAGTAAATATTTTTTTTAGAAATAATACCTAGAGAAACATTAACTACATTAGTTAATAAATATTTTTATAACAAATTTCATACTTAAAACAATTAAAAATAAATAATTAAATTATCAATTTTATATTCAGTGTGATGAAACTTCAGAAAATTTAAGTAATTATTATTTTCATTACAGGAAAATCTTTGTTTAACGAAGAAGAATAAAGACGTTAAGGTAAATATCTTATTTTATATTTTATATTAATATGTATATTTATTTATAATACATAACAAGAAATTATGTCAAACTTAATTATTTTTTCTTGATTTTTCTAGAGTCTTCCAAAAAAATAAACACGAATAATGGACACAATAGAGGAAAAAACGCAAAACGAAGAAGTTGAATTAGTGACTGGAAAGTTAGCAACAAGTATCTAATTTATATCACAATTTCAAAGTATAACATTCATTTGTTAAATGGTAATTGTATCTTAATGAAATAAAAAATAACTTTCAATATTTAAAAAACAAATATACTCTACAGTTTATTGTACCAAAAATTCCAAATACCGAAAAATATATTCCATAAAATTTGTATGGAAAAATTAAAGTGCAGTATATATTAATATTACTGTACACCATTTAGTTATTTCCATACAATTTTATGGAAAAATTACCATTTAGTTTACTAATACTGCCATACAAAGTATGGTTTTTTTCCATACAAATTTAGGGAAAAATTACCATTGTGTATATTAAGTTTCCTATACACTGTATGGGTTTTTTCCCATACAAATGTATAGCAAAATTACAATTGTGTATATTAATTTTCCCATACACTTTATGGGCTTTTTCCATACGATTGTAGGGTAAAATTACCATCGTGTATATTAATTTTCTCATACGCTTTATGGGTTTTTTTCCATACGATTGTAGGGTAAAATTACCATTGTGTATATTAATTTTGCCATACAATGTATGGGTTTTTTCCCATACAATTGTATGGAAAAAATCCATTACTGTATGGGTTAATTACGTCCAATACATGTATGGGAAATTTACCATAAAAATTTTTTACAGTGCATAATAAACCATTTATGATACCCTATTTTATTAGTTGTCCTTCTGTACCTGAATATTAAAATTATTTACTTAAATTCATACAAAAACGCAATTGAAAATCAAAAATTAGAAAAGTAATATAATGATAGATACGTTACGTCCTGCCGCCGTCAGATGGCAGAAGCGTGCAGGGAACATTAAAAAATATATATTAAAGTTCTCCAAATTAATACATACTTTTTAAAATAGGTATAAATTTTTTTCTTTTCTTATTTTAATTTAAAAAAGGTTTAAGATGATTTTTTTTTTTAAAAACGTCTGGAAATAAAAATAAAAAATGATAGGTACTCCTGATGTATTATTCTTTAAGGATAAAATTACCACAATAGCAGAACTTGCAAAAAAGGTATTTATTTTGCAGAATAAAATGTGACTTTTTAGGTAAAAATTAAAAATTTATAATTATTAATGTTTAAAGCTATAATTTATTCTTTGTATCGAATTAGTTGTATCAAAAAACTTAGAAAATTACTAGAAATATGTCAAACTAATATATTAAAATATAAAATAATATTTAAAAGCTACACATTCAATTAATTTGAGCTCAAAAACATACTTGGGTCTACTGGACCCATGGTGCCAGTTTAGGGTTAAGAATTTGTTTGTTGCAAAGAAATGTTTTTTCTGGGTGTTTTAGAGTCAAAATACTAAGAAACCTGAAAACAAAAACTAAAATTTAGGTGATATAAGCAAGGGTCAAGAGGCAAACGTAACCTCTTAATTAGATCAATTTTTAGGTCAAAAGGCCGCTGAGTTTGAGATTAAAATCAAAGCCAAAATGGCTATCTATATTCAGGGGCTTATTTAAATAAAATTTGTCGCCCGGGGCGAATATTTAAATTTTTTTTGATAATCAATTTAAAAATTTAAATCCATTAAACTTTATGGCGGGAACAATAAGCCAATAAGCGTGGTATATAAAAGTGACGCATGCGCACGTGTCAAAAACAGTTGAACGTCGCTTGTTAATTGGATCTTGTATATAATATATGTATATATATATATATATATACATCGATACACGGTTATATACCGCGGCTCTTTTCATCCGTTTATATATTTGACAGGGAGTTAAAACGAATATAATAAAACGCACAAAAGCATATACTGATGGCGAATGAATATAAAGAAACAAATTGAAACAAGGGAGCCTTTTCATTAATCAACGATTAAAGGTTCTCGACTTTGACTTTATGAATTATTATGATTCTACATCTCATGACATTGCCATCAGTCACACGCAGTCAAATGTGTGTAAGTGTATTATATATATATATATCTTGAAACTGCTTGGCGGACGTGTTTACATTTATCACCGTCATCTTTTCAGCGCACTTGATTTATTTCCCGCGCATTATCATCTGGCACTTTGACATTTTGTTTAAATGGATAAGAGCGGTTAACGTCTCTCGCCCAAAGGCGCTATATATGCGCGTATTCAAAATGAAATAAGGAGATGAGACACACGAGAAAAGGAGATGCGATATATTTTGTATAAAATGAAAGCCCAATCAATTATTATCATATCCGTCATCGAGTCTATTTACAATATCAAAAATCATTGTGAACATTATTTTTTTTAATATTCTATTAACCCTCGGAGCATACACCTATTTTTTCGAACACGCATCACGCAATCATGGTCTCTGTGACCCTGTTCATTTTTCAAAATTCTATTCTTTAAAAATTTGCCATTAGATCGACATAATTTTTTTTTTATTATTCTTTAAAAATTGTAGAATGTAAGTTTCTATATACTTGAAAAATTTCATTATAAATATTTTATTTTTTATTATAGAAAAAAATCTTAAAAGAGAAGAATTTTTCAGAAAAAACGAAAAAAATTATATATTTTGTAAAAAATTGTAGTTCATTTTCTATATTTTTAGCTAATATTTTACTTTTGTGTTCTCGAATAATGGTACAATAAAATAAAAATATATTGTACCCAGATAGCACGTAAGCTTGCAGCAACCTTGCGGAAAACTTGCCGCGCAATATTGCCAACCTTGAACAGCAAACTTACTGCAAGCTTCAAATCTTCCACCTGAGCGAAGCTTGCATGGTAAGCTTACCGAAAGATTGCAGTGCAAGGTTACTGCAAAATTGCACAATAAGATTATCGAAAGATTGTCCAATAAGATTATCGCAAGATTGCTCAGTAAGCTCGTACGGTAAGCTTTTAGCAAGGTTAGTGCAATGTTGCCAAATAACCTTGCTTTAGACCTAAGAAAATTTTATTTTATAGTGTTTCGTCTAATTTATATAATAAAATTTGTATATAATAAAATTATATAAATTATAGACGAAACATTAAAAAAAATTTTTTAGGTTAAAAGCAAGGTTATTTGGCAACCTTGCACCAACCTTGTTACAAGCTTATCGTACTGCAATCTTTTGGTAAGTTAACAATGCAAGTTTGGATCACATAGAAGATTTGAAGCTTGCGGAAAGTTTGCTGTGCAAGGTTGGCAATATTGCGCGGCAACCTTGCCGCAAGGTTGCTGCAAGCTTACGTGTTATCTGGGTAGCTTGCAGAAAAAAGGATTTTTTGCAAGTTAATGAAGGTGATTTTTATTTTTTGACGAGATCTAGGCGACAAATTACTTAAGTATATATTGCACTCGGGGAGCATTGGAGCATGTGCTCCAAGGGTTAACATCAAATTAAAAAGAAATTTAGATCCGAAAATAAATCAAGTTTTATCGAAAATAAAGTAGTAATAATAATAAAAAATTTTGTGACGATGCATTCGTTTTGGGAGGTATTATATTTTTTTCTGCATTTACTTTTGAGTAATTTTCCATAACAGTGATTGTTATTTTGTTAACAATAACCTGGAAATTTTACATTTTGTTATTTTATACAAAACGGGTATAAATATAAGTGGTGTGGCAGAACCGGGTATTATATACAAATACGTTATGTTGTATTCATTTTAAAATTTCCCTCTAAAGTCTGTATTATCGATATAGTTAACTTTCGATATATCGATTTTTTACCATATCGATGTACTACATAACCTAAAAACTTAGGTTGAATATAATATAAATATAATTTAAATATGATAATATAAACATTTATTTATTATAGGGTTGAACAATAAAGAGGGTAGAAATATAGAACGTTACTGATCAGTTGCGGTAAAATTATTGGAAATAGTACTTACTCATTAGAAGACATGCGGTGATCTTTACAACGTTTCATCAAGAATGTATATACCTTCCGTGCAGAAATTGATCCATTGTAAAATGCGTCTTTGGTCACAGCCTCGGCACTTTTCCCTATTTGAAAATAATGTACAAAAAATCATTTTTATAAGTGCAAAAGTTAATAAAAAACAGAAGAAATATTTATTTATAGAAGAAAAATTAAATTTTTTTCGGAACTTTCTTATGGTTTTAAATTTATGGGTTGGATGAATATTAGGTGGTAATAGGTGTCTTTCTCTACTCGTATTTGGCTGTCAATTTTTTTCTCCACATTAAGGAGTATTTTGTGCAAGAATTTGCATTAAAATCGTCTGCCTAAGAAACATTGAATTTTTTTGGGAACTTTTTTATGATTTTGGATTTATGGGTTGGATGACTTTTTGGTGGTAATAGGTGTCTTCCTCTCCTCGTATTTGGCTGTCAATTTTTTTCTCCACATAAAGGAGTATTTTGTGCAAGAATTTGCTTTAAAATCTTCTGCCTAAGAAAAATTGAATTTTTTTGTGAACTTCCTTATGATTTTGGATTTCAGGGTTGGATGACTTTTGGTGGTAATAGGTGTCTTCCTCTACTCGTAATTGGCCGTCAATTTTTTTCAACACTTTTAGGAGTATTTTGTGCAAGAATTTGCATTAAAATCGTCTGCCTCAGAAAAATTGAATTTTTTTGGGAACATTTTTATGATTTTGGATTTCTGGTTTGGATGACTTTTTGGTGGTATTAAGTGTCTTCCTCTACTCGTAATTGGCTGTCAATTTTTTCTCCACATAAAGGAGTATTTTGTGCAAGAATTTGCATTAAAATCGTCTGCCTCAGAAAAATTGAATTTTTTTGGAACTTTTTTATGATTTTGGATTTCTGGTTTGGATGACTTTTTGGTGGTATTAAGTGTCTTCCTCTACTCGTAATTGGCTGTCAATTTTTTTCAACACTTTTAGCAGTATTTTGTGCAAGAATTTGCATTAAAATCGTCTGCCTAAGAAACATTGAATTTTTTTGGGAACTTTTTTATGATTTTGGATTTATGGGTTGGATGACTTTTTGGTGGTAATAGGTGTCTTCCTCTCCTCGTATTTGGCTGTCAATTTTTTTCTCCACATAAAGGAGTATTTTGTGCAAGAATTTGCTTTAAAATCTTCTGCCTAAGAAAAATTGAATTTTTTTGTGAACTTCCTTATGATTTTGGATTTCAGGGTTGGATGACTTTTGGTGGTAATAGGTGTCTTCCTCTACTCGTAATTGGCCGTCAATTTTTTTCAACACTTTTAGGAGTATTTTGTGCAAGAATTTGCATTAAAATCGTCTGCCTCAGAAAAATTGAATTTTTTTGGGAACATTTTTATGATTTTGGATTTCTGGTTTGGATGACTTTTTGGTGGTATTAAGTGTCTTCCTCTACTCGTAATTGGCTGTCAATTTTTTCTCCACATAAAGGAGTATTTTGTGCAAGAATTTGCATTAAAATCGTCTGCCTCAGAAAAATTGAATTTTTTTGGAACTTTTTTATGATTTTGGATTTCTGGTTTGGATGACTTTTTGGTGGTATTAAGTGTCTTCCTCTACTCGTAATTGGCTGTCAATTTTTTTCAACACTTTTAGCAGTATTTTGTGCAAGAATTTGCATTAAAATCGTCTGCCTAAGAAAAATTGATTTTTTTTGTGAACTTTTTTATGATTTTGGATTTATGGGTTGGATGACTTTTTGGTGGTAATAGGTGTCTTCCTCTACTCGTATTTGCCTGTCAATTTTTTTCTCTACATTAAGGAGTATTTTGTGCAAGAATTTGCATTAAAATCTTCTGTCTAAGAAAAATTGAATTTTTTTGGGAACTTTTTTATGATTTTGGATTTCTGGGTTGGATGTCTTTTTGGTGGTAATAGGTGTCTTCCTCTACTCGTAATTGGCTGTCAATTTTTTTCAACACTTTTAGCAGTATTTTGTGCAAGAATTTGCATTAAAATCGTCTGCCTAAGAAAAATTGATTTTTTTTGGAACTTTTTTATGATTTTGGATTTCTGGTTTGGATGACTTTTTGGTGGTATTAAGTGTCTTCCTCTACTCGTAATTGGCTGTCAATTTTTTTCAACACTTTTAGGAGTATTTTGTGCAAGAATTTGCATTAAAATCGTATGCCTTAGAAAAATTGATTTTTTTTGTGAACTTTTTTATGATTTTGGATTTATGGGTTGGATGATTTTTTGGTGGTAATAGGTGTCTTCCTCTACTCGTATTGGCCTGTCAATTTTTTTCTCCACATAAAGGAGTATTTTGTGCAAGAATTTGCATTAAAATCTTCTGTCTAAGAAAAATTGAATTTTTGTGGGAACTTTTTTATGATTTTGGATTTCTGGGTTGGATGACTTTTTGGTGGTAATAAATGTCTTCCTCTACTCGTAATTGGCTGTCAATTTTTTTCAAAACTTTTAGGAGTATTTTGTGCAAGAATTTGCTTTAAAATCTTCTGCCTAAGAAAAATTGAATTTTTTTGGGAACTTTTTTATGATTTTGGATTTATGGGTTGGATGAATTTTTGGTGGTATTAAGTGTCTGCCTCTACTCGTAATTGGCCGTCAATTTTTTTCAACAATTTTAGGAGTATTTTGTGCAAGAATTTGCATTAAAATCGTCTGCCTCAGAAAAATTGAATTTTTTTGGGAACTTTTTTATGATTTTGGATTTCAGGGTTGGATGACTTTTGGTGGTAATAGGTGTCTTCCTCTACTCGTAATTGGCCGTCAATTTTTTTCAACACTTTTAGGAGTATTTTGTGCAAGAATTTGCATTAAAATCGTCTGCCTAAGAAAAATTGAATTTTTGTGGGAACTTTTTTATGATTTTGGATTTCTGGGTTGGATGACTTTTTGGTGGTAATAGGTGTCTTCCTCTACTCGTATTTAGCTGTCAATTTTTTTCTCCACATTAAGGAGTATTTTGTGCAAGAATTTGCATTAAAATCGTCTTCCTAAGAAAAATTGATTTTTTTTGTGAACTTTTTTATGATTTTGGATTTATGGGTTGGATGACTTTTTGGTGGTAATAGGTGTCTTCCTCTACTCGCATTTGGCTGTCAATTTTTTTCTCCACATAAAGGAGTATTTTGTGCAAGAATTTGCATTAAAATCTTCTGCCTAAGAAAAATTGAATTTTTTTGGGAACTTTTTTATGATTTTGGATTTCTGGGTTGGAGGACTTTTTGGTGGTAATAGGTGTCTTCTTCTACTCGTTTAAATAGTTGTATAATTTTTGTAAAATACATATATACCTATTCTACGAATATTTATTTATTTGTAATAATTTAATTTATCAAGGATTTTGAATAGTTTTTTTTTAAATCAATTATTAATTAAAAGAATTATAAACTAATATTGGATTTAAAAATTTGATGATAATTGTAAGGTAAATAAACAAAATAATTCATATTCTCAAGCAATTTCAATATTATATATATACTTTACAATATTCATCTCTCATGCAAATTCTAAATATAATAAATGGGGTACGTATATTATTGTGAAAAAAGTTTTGAAAAAAAATTCTAATAGTTAAAATTTTTAATTTCCACTTACATATATTATTTATTCCTTATATGATAATTTCGATGCACTTGACACAAACACGAGTTTTTATATGTGTATAGAATCGCACGTTTTTAGCACTCCTCAAGATTTATAAAGAGAGTCGACAATAAGCTCTATGAACGTCAAAATGGCGACGCGTCCATCACGTGACCTTCCAAGGAATACATAGGGGTCACGTGATGAACGCGTGGAAATTAACATTCACAGAGATTATTATGGATTTATTATTTATTATTATTATTTTTTATTTATTATTTTATTATCTTCTTCAAGTAACTCTACATGTACGAGTTGAATGCAGTTAAATGTGGCAGCGTGGCATGCAGACATTTTGTAATTTCTGCGCATGCGCTTATACAACAATTTGAATATTATAAATATACCGAGTTATGTTATTAATATTACAATTATAATAATTAATATTTTTAATAATAATAATAATAATATTAATAATAATTAATAATAATATTGATTCCTATATTTTTTTTAGTATATTTTGCATACTATCTTCAAATATTTATTTTTCTTGTATAGTATTGAGATTGAGTATATTTATTTTTATTTATTTTATTTAATTTGTTATATTTATTAATGTTTATTGATAGCCTATATTTTATTAAGTATTTCATTTTTAAATTATATTATTTTTATTATTATTATATTTTTTTGGATATATTTGTTATTTTGCGTAATATCTTTAAATCTCTATTTTTATCCCTGTAGCGTTGAGTACATATATCCTATTTATTTTAATTTATTTAATTTACTTAATTATTATAATGTTTATTAATACCCTACTATATTTAGTAAATATTATTTTGTTGTAACAAACAAAAGGTCTTAATAATCAACAACAAGAAGAGTTATAGCATAAAACATCTCTACTCTCTTAATCTGAATAAGTGAAATTTCACTTAAAATGTGTCAAAAGTCTTCCACGTAGAAAAAAAAGTGTATATGCACTTTTAAATAAGTGGTTTTCACTCAAAAATAAGTGAAGTTTCACTTATTTTTAAGTGCATATACACTTATTTTTCTACGTGGAAGACTTTTGACACATTTTAAGTGAAATTTCACTTATTCAGATTTAGAGAGTAAGTTTTCATAGCTGCGTGGTCAGAGTAGACGACTCGCGTCCCAACGGTCCCGGGTTCATTTCTCCATGCGTGCGCGATTTTTTTAAAATTATTTCCAAGTATTTTATATACCGTCAATGTAATAATTTTAAAAAGAATAAAAAATTATAAAAACTGTGATTTAAAATAAAAATAATTTCACAAAATAGAACCACAATTTAAAGAAAAGATATGGGTAATATTGCTGAAAATAAAATTGACAAGTCTCAAGGTTTTCCTAAATAGGATATTGGTGGGTATAATAGCATAGCAGAATTGTAGAACAGTTATTATCAGTTTTTCTAGGAAGGGTCATACATCAAAAGGGGAAATCTGATCAGAACCCTATCGGGGAGACATTTCACTTTCTCTATACCCTTAATTTTTTGTTATCATACATTAATTGCTCAATTAAGGAATAAAAAGAAATTTAGGGAATTTTCTTTTTAAAAACTGGTAAAAAAAAAATTATGTAATACAATTTCAAAAGCGTGGTTCTAATTTTGCTTTTGAAAATCCTTTTATGTCGCAGCCCAGGGCTTTCGCACGTACATCAGACTCGGCTAATCGGACAGTTTTACACACGTGTTGGTGTGGTTTACGAAGGAGCTGCTGGGGAGCGGTCCTTTGATGTCGGATGTTTATTTTATGGCGAGGCATGATTGTGACACCATCGGGCCTTTTGACGTCACGAATGAGCTGGTCCCTATCCCAAGTATCTGCATAGTTTCTCCTTTACCTATCTCATCAACTCTCTCTCTCTCTCATCTCCTCATTCCCATTTGACTGCGAAAGGGTGATCTATCCGAGGTTTACGATCCATAACCTTCCATGGGGCCAGAGCTTTATGTCGCCATGTGTCACATGTCATTATAGACCGCAACTCATGAGACGTTTACGATAAGGTATGTCGCACCTTTCGCCCCTGACAGTCAACTGATTTACCGCTCGGCACTTTTATATACATATATATATATATATACGGCACGCCATATAGTGAATACCGGCGCAGAGAATACTCATCTTCACAAAAATAACGATAAAAACTAAGAATATTACGTCTACGGATCTTTTAAACACAAATCTTTGATACTTTATGGATCGTTAAATATTCACTCGTCTCATAAAGATAACTTAAATTGAAGCGTAATTTTGTACGGTCTCACTAAACTATACATCCTTATATCTCCAGAAGCTTTTAATAAATTTCAGAAAAAAAAAGAAAAATATTTTTTTTTTCTTTTTTAATACCACTTTTTTATTGAGATGAATTTGTTATCTTTATAGCTATGCTGTTACGAAAATGGAAATTTTCGAAATATTCACAGTTTACCTCTTCTTCTTCTTCTTCTTATGCTTCGTGGAATGAGTCTTACTGCGCGAATAAAATGTGACCTTTCTTTCGATTTTCAGAAATATAAATTTTCATAATATGAAAACTAAGTGGGAAAAATAAATTGGGGTCAGTTATAAATTACATAACTTGAATGAGATCACATTTGACATTAGATATATATATATATATATATGCGTATATAAAGTAACAATGAAGTAAATTATAATGGTGATGAAAAACGAGGTAATATGGGGTGGGCGAATGCTTTTGAATTTTTGGGGAAAATTGCGTAATTTATGGAGAGTTCCTATATTATCGTTTTGCGTAAGGATTTTAAATGACAACCATAAACTGTAAATGAGTTTTAAGTTATATAAGAGATGGTCACAGCTCTTTTGTTAAGTTCCTTACATTGTGTGAGGGAAAAATTTTCATTTTCTAACTTTATAATTTCTCTTCTCTATATATATTTTAGAGTTAATTTATTAAATCGTCTTTTCGCAAAAAAATAAAGAGTTTAATTCAATATGGCAAAATTACTAGGGCGTATGATTATCCCATAAAAATCATTTGAATTTTCATTCTCAACAATATTTTATTATTAGTTTTTAGACGAATTTTTGTTTTTCGAATTAACATTTTTCGTAATTTCTTTATTATAAAGAATTTTTAATTAACAGAATTTTTAGCTAATTTTTATTTGGTATAGAATTCTTAAAACGCTGAATTTTTATTTCTTCGAAATTGCGCAAATGCCCGAACAAACAATCGACAAAAAGATTTCGGCGCGATTTTTAAAATCCGCACTAATCACGATTTTCTTGTTAACTATTTTAATTGATAAGAATATTTTAAACATCGTGCCGAAATCTTTCTGTCAATAGTTTGTTCGGGTATTTGCAATTTCGGACAAATAAAAATTCGGCATTTTTATAATTCTACCAAATAGAAATTCGGTGTCTAAAATTTCTGCTAATCGCAAAAATTAAAAAAAAAAATTGTGACAAATATTAAAAAAATTTTTCCTGCTTTTTTGAATGGTACGCAAAAATTTATTTAAATAATTCAAAATTTACCCTTTTTTGAAAATTAATAATATTTTTGAATTTTTTTCTAAACAGGTGCCTTTTTCTTTTTTATTTTCAAAAAAGGGATAAATTTTGAATTTTTTTGATTAAATTTTTGCACCATTCGTAAAGTTAGAGAATGAATTATAATATTATAGGACGAACTTCAAAGTTTTTACCTTTAAGGTTGTGAAAAAAAAACCTTTGAAGGTTCTGGAACAAATTTTAAAGGTTGTAAAATAACCTGAAAGGAAGTAAAACATATTTTCATTAGTTGTCAATTAATCTTTAAGATTCTACAACTTTGAAAATCTTAAAATAACTAAAAAAAAGTTTTAGACTAGGTTTTAACCTAAACTTTAAGGTAGTAAAATAGACTTTTAGATTTTAAAATAACCTTGAAGGTTATTTTTAAGGTAGCAAAGTATTTTTTAAAGTAGTGAAGTATTTTTTAAGGTATAGTAAAGTATTTTTTGAAGTTGTAAAGTATTTTTAAGGTGGTAAATTTACGTTAAGGTTGTAAAAAAACATTAGAAATATAAAAGAAAAATAATGTTGCAAAATAATCTTTAAAGAAGTATAAAAAAATGTTTTAATATTGTAAATAATAAACCTCCAATAAGGTTATAAAATAAACTTGAAGGTTATAGAACCACTTTATGGTTGTAGAATAACCTAAAAACTTGAATAAAACAAATTTACAGAAAATTTAAAATATAACTTGTACAAATTTGTAAATCATAAAATAATTTAAAAAGTTTTAGAATAGATTGTAATCTAAAGTTTAAGGTTTTTAAAAATAACCTTGAAGGTTATAAAGTATTTTTTAAGGTAGTAAAGTATTTTTAAGGTGCTAAATTTACTTTAAGGTTGTAGAATATACCCTAAAATCTCGAGTAAAACTTTACAGAAATAGTAAAATAATTTGTACAACTTTGTAAACCCTAAAATAACTTTAAAGGTTCTAGAATAAATTTTAAGGTTGTAATTTAATCGAAAAATTGGTAGAATTCCTATAGAATAACTTTAAAGATTCTATTATAATTTTTAAGGTTCTAAAAGTAATTGAAAGTCTATATCCCAAAGTTTAAGGTTATGTAGCAAATTTTAAGGTTATACAATAAATTTTAAAAGGTTGTTAAACAGCCTGCAAGGTTGTATAACAAAACTTAAAGGTTTCAACCTTTAAAATTATATACAGAACCATCACTAACCAAAAAGGAACATAACCTCTAATTGTAAAACATAATTTCCTCGATAATTTCAGTGAAATTTCGTTTCTTAACTATATTTTTTTCCGAAATTCAAAATATGCGACAACTTTTACATAATTCAGTTGTGAATAAAAATAATTTGGCATGTAATAATGATAATTAGCATTTTTTTTTGCCTATACTAGTATATGTATATGTTTGCAGGAAGTGTTTAGAGAACTAATAAATATGGGACGTCGAATGAAATTAAAATTCCTCTGGGGCAGTGCCTCTCGAATGTCTTACAATTCCCTTTCATTCTATTTGCCGATCGGTATATAGGATATAGAAAAAGGCTGCACTGGCGCCAAGACAAAATTAGGGTTCCTCTATATAACCTTGGATCTTAACGATATATGTAGAGCTATATATGTATATGTGTGCTTCTATTTATTATAGAGTCGAAACAGCCGGAAAGGTTTAAAAATCAACTCCTGTCTTTCTTTTTATTTTCTCCGTCGATTAGAAGTTACGAGTGTTTATTTGGCGGCACAAACGTTTGTTCTGGTCATTTCCGAAACAGATTTATCACCTCAACACAAATGTTACGTCATCATTTCTTTTATGTAACATACGTCAAAATTTATAACCCAACCATAATATTCACAGCGGTCCTCTAATTAAAGAGTATAATAGACAAATTTTCGAAACGTACATGAGAGAGAGAGAGAGAAAGACACTGTCTCTAAAAGTTATATACGATATGGTCCCATATAGTTTAATGTTCCAATTCTTTTCTATGAGAAAAATGAGGATCAATAAATTCTATTCACTGCTTGATATATATATGTATATAGATCACAATGATTTCTGGTTCAAATGATTTGACGTGTATGCAACATAACCATAAATATTTGTCAATATATATATATGTTTAATATTTTTTCTAAATAGGTATATATTATCATGATTATTATGCATTCAATAGATTTACGCAATTATAATTAGATTTGAAATTTTCCAATTGATTTCAATACATAAAAGATTGAATTTAATATTTCTCCGAAACATAATAATATATATAGTTTTAGATGAAATGGCACCCGGGGCGAATATGAAAATAAGCATATGCCCTTTTATGAGTCTTAAATTATATTTTTCATGGTCCTTTTACATCACAAAATTAATACTGAGTCAACAGTTTGTTACAAATATTAAACATTTTTTTAATTAATTTTTAATAGAGTTAAGTGATTTTTAATTTAATTTTTGGTGCCTATGTATGAACTGCCCCGCCCTATATATATATATATATATATATATACACGGAGAGAAAAAACGAGCCTTTACAGCATGGACCTATGTATGCTCTCTTCGTACGCGCCTCTATCGTCCATCTTCGGTACCATCTCTTGCTGTAGTAGCTCGGCTCCTTACTATTTTAGTACGGGCAAGTGAAAATATAGTATAAGGTCGTACCGAAGATGGACGGTAGAGGCGCGTACGAAGAGAGCATATATAGGTCCATGCTGTAAAGGCTCGTTTTTTCTCTCCGTGTATAGTACTGGTACTGAATATGAGCAATTCCACGTGAAATCTACCTATGAGGCAAAATTCCTGAAATGTCCGAACAAAAAATTAAAAGTTCTCGAATTTAATCCATACTTTTCTAAAATGTTGTTATTGTTGGTGAAAGTCTAAAAATCAATTATTATTGAATTTAATAAAATAGTTTTTGAATTACAACGTTTTTAATTTTTGACTTTTAAAAAAAAAAAATTTTTTTCAATGTACAATATTTATAAGTAGAATGCATAAAAGTTAACATATATATAATAATTTTTAAAGCTTTTTTGACGGGCTTCACGCTGTTAATAAAATTTTTTTTTTTAAATAACATTTGACCTTGAAATTCAAGGTCAAAATGTTAATTTACGTTTATCTCAAAATCGGATTTTTTAAAATTATTTTTAACTATCTCAATGGAAAGCTTGACTAATTTCCTACAAAACATGTAATTTTCAGAGTGGGATCTTTTAAAGTTTTTGAGATATTAATTAATTAATTAATTAATGTTTATAACAAATGAAATATTTTACAAACGAATAAAGTTACCGTAATTCTGAAGTTAGTAATTGAAAGTTAACGTAATTCCGCATCCAACGAGCCCTATATGAAGTATTTTGGATAAGTAGATTGTTAATAAACAATTAGTTAACATTGCAATTGTTTATTAACAATCTACTTATCCAAAATACTTCATATAGGGCTCGTTGGATGCGGAATTACCTTAACTTTCAATTGGTAAGTTCAGCATTACCATAACTTTATTTGTTTGTAAAATATTTTATTTTTTATTGTCATTTAACTAAAATTGAACAAAAATACTTCATATAGGGCTTTTGGATGCTTGTTGTTAGTAAAAAATAAAATATTTTACAAACAAATAAAGTTATGGTAATGCTGAACTTACCAATTGAAAGTTAAGGTAATTCCGCATCCAACGAGCCCTATATGAAGTATTTTGGATAAGTAGATTGTTAATAAACAATTGCAATGTTAACTAATTGTTTATTAACAATCTACTTATCCAAAATAAACAATTGCAATGTTAACTAATTGTTTATTAACAATCTACTTATCCAAAATAAACAATTGCAATGTTAACTAATTGTTTATTAACAATCTACTTATCCAAAATACTTCATATAGGGCTCGTTGGATGCGGAATTACGTTAACTTTCAATTACTAACTTCAGAATTACGGTAACTTTATTCGTTTGTAAAATATTTCATTTGTTATAAACATTAATTAATTAATTAATTAATATCTCAAAAACTTTAAAAGATCCCACTCTGAAAATTACATGTTTTGTAGGAAATTAGTCAAGCTTTCCATTGAGATAGTTAAAAATAATTTTAAAAAATCCGATTTTGAGATAAACGTAAATTAACATTTTGACCTTGAATTTCAAGGTCAAATGTTATTTAAAAAAAAAAATTTTATTAACAGCGTGAAGCCCGTCAAAAAAGCTTTAAAAATTATTATATATATGTTAACTTTTATGCATTCTACTTATAAATATTGTACATTGAAAAAAATTTTTTTTTTTTAAAAGTCAAAAATTAAAAACGTTGTAATTCAAAAACTATTTTATTAAATTCAATAA
Source organism: Leptopilina boulardi (assembly GCF_019393585.1). Lineage (NCBI taxonomy): Eukaryota > Metazoa > Arthropoda > Insecta > Hymenoptera > Figitidae > Leptopilina > Leptopilina boulardi. The sequence goes on along the minus strand of NW_026137881.1, from coordinate 3,588,507 downwards.
TAATTGATTTTTAGACTTTCACCAACAATAACAACATTTTAGAAAAGTATGGATTAAATTCGAGAACTTTTAATTTTTTGTTCGGACATTTCAGGAATTTTGCCTCATATATATAGTACTGGTACTGAATATGAGCAATTCCACGTGAAATCTACCTATGATCTTTTAAATTCGGTTAAATATTTTTTTTTCACTTTCTTTTATTTTTCAAATAAAATATATTTTAGTTTACTGTTCTATGCGAATAAAGTGAAAAATCCAAGCAGCCAAAAAACTTTTTATTTTGAAAAATAAAAACGAAAAGAATTTTGTTTTATGCAAATTACAGACCGAACTAAGAAAAAAAAATTTTTTTCTTTGAATTGGAGCACTTTAGAAATTTTGCCTCACATATATATTGTAAAAGAGATACTTAACCTCTTTTAAAATTTTATTGTCATAATTTAATGGAGACAAAAACTGAAAGATATGATAATTGTTTTGCATATATATATATATATATAGTTGAAGAAAATGGAAGTTGCATTGATTCGCTCGATTCAAGATGCACGCACTGTGGAGACAATAAAATTTATGAAACGTTTCAAGTTTAATGTACTTACAGTTATCGAAGAGTCATTGTAAATTTTTACGATTCAGATTTCATGTTTTTATATTCTCACATATATTTTCAAAGTACATTTACTACGAGTATTTCAATCGTAAAACTTTCTGATCAGTGTAAAAGAGTATATACATATATATATATATATATTCGCTCTCAAAAAGTGAAAATACTCTACGTCATCAATTCTATATAAGAGATTCTAAATTTTCAAAGACAGTAATCCTTTATCTTGTATGTATATTAAATACTGCAGGGCACAAAAAATCTCGAAATTTTAATTATATATATCTCTCTATATTATAAAAAGATTTCGCTGCTGTCTTTAGTATGGGTCATTCCATGTCAAGTGTACTCAACTCATGTTTTTGACAAGATTAGGTTAGGTTAGGTTAGGTTAGCATAAACTCCTTCCCAAGCACCTCATCACCCTAAAAAACTTCTCTGATGAAATATTTTATACAAATTAAGTAAGATTAGCCTCTCTTATCTTTACAACATAAAAAATAAAAAAAAAATAAAATAAAAATGTTCTCCAAATAAATTATAGAAAAAGTCGATTTTTTTATTGCCTTTTTTATTACACTGTGAAATATTGTTCACACGAGTATTAAAAGAGTTATATGAAAATTGTTACGACTTAAAAAGAAACATCAAAAACGATATACATATACATATATATATATACATATAGGTATACACTTCCCAATGAATTTCACATAAATGTCCAAAAAAGGTTTCTATATATAATTTCTATATATATATACCTGACATCCGCCATATACTATTTTATACAGACACATTTTATCGACTGCTCGTTGTCTGACTATTGAGTGCGATTATATTGATGAATACGCCTAACCTATTAATAATTCAACGAATCTTTCAAGGGAGGGACTTTTATTACCTTAGAACTGATGAATATATGCAGAAAAGGAGTAAGATGGTTATATTCTATGTGTCATGGCCATTTCATTGTCAAGCTGTCTTTCCAAACAGTCGCTATATGTTACTTATTTATAATATATATGAATCGTGACACTTTATGGTTTATCTTTCTCTATTTGAATTTGCCATTGACAAGGATTGCTTTTTATGTGACCCTTTCTGTGCGGACATGTGCACTTTATCTTTTATATATTTTTATATATATATATATATATATGCCACAAAAGTGTGGAGAAAAAAATCCTTAACATTTTATAGACTGACTTTATCATTTCCGATGTACTTGTTTAATTTTTTAATTTTATACTGTTAAATGGATAAATTATTTTATATTCAAACAGGTTTAACTTGATTATACCGCATCAGATATATGTATTTAACGAACTTTGTGTATATAATACAATAAACATACTCAATTCTCCTAAAGTAATAATGTTTTTTTTATCATATTTTAGGGATGATGTTTTAACTGCGAATTAGATGAATTTTCAAAAAATCTGCCATATTGGTACGGCCATTTTGAATTTTAAAAATCTGTTACCAAATTCGTATAATCAGAGACCCCAAAAACGCCTGAGTAACGAATTTGAATAGCGATTTGGATAATTTTTTTAAATTTTTTTGGTCGCTATATTGGATCCGCCATTTTGTATTTTTTAAATCTGATGTCAGATTCATAATCAGCGATCCCGACAACCCCCGTGTAACAATTTCACAGGCACACAAAAAAAATTGGTTTGGTCGAGACATTACAGTAGTATATTCCCATGTATTTTTCGCCGCTGAATCCGAATCCGAAGTTGGAATAGTCAGATTGGCTCTGGTTTTTGAGTTATACTCAAAAAACAACTCAAAAAAACTAATTAAAATAAAAAAACAAAAAAAATTTTTTATGTCACCACACTAGTATATTTCTATGTATTTTTTCCCGCTGAATCCGAATTCGAAGCCAGAAATGTCAAATTGGCTCAAACTTTTGAGATAAACTCAAAAAACTTTTTGATTTTTAATCACTTTTTTGAGCAGTTTTTTGAGTTTATCTCAAAATTTTGAGTCAATTTGACATTTCTGTCTTTGAATTCGGATTCAGCGGGAAAAAATACATGGAAATACACTAGTGTAGTGTGTTGGCCAAAAAAATTTTCTTTTTTTTTGAATTTAACTAATTTTTTGAGCAGTTTTTTGAGTTTATCTCAAAAGTTTGAGCCAATTTGACATTTCTGGCTTCGAATTCGGATTCAGAGAGAAAAAATACATGGAAATATACTAGTGTAGTATGACATAAAAAAATTTTTTTTGTTTTTTTTATTTTAATTAGTTTTTTTGAGTATAACTCAAAAACAAGAGCCATCTGACTATTTCGACTTCGAATTTGGATTCAGTGGCAAAAAATACATGGGAATATACTACTGTAGTGTCTCGGCCACACCACTTTTTTTGTGTGCCTGTGCGTTTTCAAGCGAAATTGATCATTTAAAAAAAATTTTGTCGCCTTATTTGATACGCCATTTTGAATTTTTTTAATTTTACCTAGAACGACTTTTTTCTGAACGTATTTAAGTTCTAAAGTATCAAGGGGTTAAAAACTTGTAAATATTATGTTTGAAACAAACTAAATAACTTTTAAAAATTTGTATAATTCTAAAAAAAGATTTTGTGTTTGCAAACAAAATCATTTGGTTTGTCAATTTTGGTTCTTGTAACCAAATTTTGAATGGCTGAAACAAAGTCGTAGAGTGTTATCTCAACCAAACATTTGGTTAAGCCAATAAAATTATTTGCTTAAATATTTTTAAATTGCAAACCAAAATTTGGTTACGACAACAAAATAATTTGGTTAACACAATAAAATAGTTTGTTCTAAGAAACCAAATGATCGTTTATTGTTGTCCTAACCAAAACTTGGATACGACAACAAAATAATGTAATTTTTGTTAGGTTTAACCAAATTTTGGTTGTTGAGACGAAATATTTTTCTCAGTATTTATCATTATCATTACTATATTATAAAAGGATATCGCCGCCGCCGCCGCTGATTCAAGAATTCTTGACCTAGGAGGGGGGATTCCCCCCTCCTACATTTTGAGGTTATGTTCGTTTCAAGGCTCTGAATATAGCCGCAAGTCCCCCCTCCCTCCTCTCATTTCCCCTCCTCCGCCAAAAATTTACCTAAATTTTGAGGTTATGTTTGTTTTAAGACCCTAATAAAGCAGTAAGTCTTTTCCCCTTCCCTCATCTCTCTCTGTATTTTCTGCCAAAAATGACATAAATTTTAAGGTTATGTAAATTTCAAGACTTTCAATATAGCCGCAAGTGAAGGTGGAGTTTCCGCCAAAAATGACTTGAATTTAAAGGTTATGTTCGTTTCAAGACTTTTTAATAATTTATTGGTTGTTAGGCAATTTCATTGAAATTATTTTTAAAAATAATTTCTTAATGTCGATTTTAATTTATTTAATTATTTATTTATTATTAATTTAATTAATTTATTAATTAAAATTTCATAATTTTAATTTTAATAATATTTATGCAGATTTCAATGAATTTGTAATAATAATTCTTTGAAATAAGTGGTTCATTTGGAAAAATAAGATTAGTGGAAAATTAAAAAAAAATGATTAAAATAGGGGGGTTGGCGCGCGAAGCGCTTGGGGGCGTAGCCCCTCTAGTGTGTATATATATATATATATATAGGATGTAGTATACCTATATGTATAATTAGTATAAAGAAGAAATCGAAAATGAACAGACAGCAGTATTAGGAAGTATAAACACCGGACATGAGTATATACATGATGAAGGCCAATAGGAAAAGCATATACACAAAGCTGTATTCCTAGCCTCCTGTACAAACACGACTAATGGAGTCGGCGTTTGACGTTATACACGCTAATACGTTTGATACCTCAACGGTGTAATCTATCGCGGGTTTCTGTTGGTAATTAGCAGAGGGACGGTTTCATCCGATATAGGAACAATGGTGGTGGGGAGGAGGGGGAGAGAGAGACGATGCCGATGCGATGGGAATAGGAAGAGGGAAATGGGCGAGTGAGTATGATAAATGAACGTCGGCTGACAAGCGGCCATCGCTGCCCAATGATGGATGAGTTCTGGCCCTGTCCCTAATTATTTCATACTTTGCAATCAGTAAGATAATCCATTCGCGGTGCCAACAAACTGTCACTGATAAATCACCAGTTATCAGCACTTCCGATAACGACACGTATATTATCCATATATGCGCATATACATATATACTTCTCGGAAAAAATATATAAATCTATTTGAGTCATCGTTTTCATATATATTGTATATATTTCTCAATCTTTTGTAAAATGGCATTTAAATTTATTGTTTTTCAAATTTTTCATTTATACACTCAGAAAAAAGATATGTTTGAACCAAATGTACCATTTTTTTATATTTACCCAATTTTTTGGTTAGTTCAAACAAAATTTGTTTAATTCAAATAAATATTTATTTGATGTAAATAATTGTTTGGTTTATTTTAATAAATTTTTTGAACAAAGAAAAAATTTGATTAAGCTAAATAAACGTTTGGTTTATGCAACCAAATATTTGGTTAACTGTATATCGATGCATTTATTTTGTTGATTTAACCAAAATTTGGTTACTTCAAACGAATTTTTTTCTGAGTGTATATTTCTTCCAAGAGATTATATTTCACATATTCAATAGGGTTTATAATTTTCAAAATATTTATATAAGTGGGGGGTGAATAAAAAAATTTTGTTGGCTATTTATAAGCAACTGAACTATTTCTTTGATTTAACCAAAAAATTCGGTTAAGTGTTTTTTGTTGTCACAAGAAAAATGCTTATAGTTATATAGCTCAACCAAATTTTTTTATTAGGTCAACAAAAATGTTTGGTTGATCAAACCAACAGTTTAAACTATAAATTGTTCTTCTAAGGTACGAGCTGAGAGCGAATTAAATTATTTGGTTGGCGTAACCAAATTTTGGTTGGACTTTAAAAATGATCAACCAATAATAATTTTGTTGGCCTAACCAAATGTTTTTTAAAGTAAATTGCAAAGCCTAAGTTAATTTAACTAAATTATTCTATATAGAAAATAAAACAGAAAACTTACCTTGAATTATGATCCAGGTAGAACTGTAACATCAAGGGCCACTGAAACATAAATTTTATAACAATATATTATTAAAATTATATTATTTGATTTTTTTTTAATTTTACAGAATTTTTTTACAGTTTACACGTAATGAAAATGAGCGCACCAATCATAGAACGTTTCCCCCTCTCTAAATTTAAAGAGAAATATATACGTTTTATATTAATTGCCGACAGTTGGCTTACCAGTATTGGTTCAGTACTGATATAGATTAAATTCTGTACTGTGCCAATACTGCAAGCCAATACCGGCATGCCAGTATTTTCCAATACTGTGCCAGTATTATTGAGACAGAGTAATGGCAAACCAGTACTCGGTCAGTATTAATTCAATACCGAATGCCAGTATCCATAGAAAAATTATGAAAATTTACCCCCATGAAGTTGGCGTTGACGCTCAGCGCCGAAAATTATTTTTCTCAGGACCAAAAATGTCAAATTATTTTTTTTTTTAAAGATTTTCAGTCCAAATATATATTTGTAATGCCTTAAGAAATACTTTTTATAAGGTATTATGTGAACCCAAAACTTTTTTAAAAATGATTTGTTATTTTTGGTCCCGTGAAAAATAATTTTCGACGTTGAGCGTCGACGCCAACTTCACAGACGTGAAAATTGTGTATTTTTGTTGGTTAGAAATTAAATTTACATACATATTTTTTTAAAAATTATTTTAATACTTTCTTTTCGATTACTGCAATGCGTTCGTTAACGGAATTATGAAATTTAAATTTAATATTAAAACTTTTTAATAAAAAAACTACATAATTAATAAAGTTCTCAAATTATTTTTCTTACACTGAAAAAATATATTTGAATCAAATAAACTCTATTTTAACCAATAATTTCATTCAATTTCGGTAATTTAAAGAAATACAAATAAATACAATATTTTATAATATTTGACGAAATTAAAGAAATAATAAAATAAAGAGTAAATTGTTAATATAAAAAAATAACAATTTAAAACTTATTATAATAATTTATTATTATTAATAGTTAATGCTATGAGTCGGTTCTTCGATCCAGCTGCTCAATTAATGTAAAAATCAAAAAGAACTCTGAATTTTGAATATCTACCAGTGCTGGCTTATTACTATAGTTTACTATAATTTTGCCCGTACTGACTAAATACAGAATTACTGCTAAATTCCAGTACTGAAACCATTACTAAACGCCAGTAGTAAGTCATTACTAATAACCAGTACTAATAAACGTTATCATTCCAAACATATGCCAGTATTGGTTCAATATTGGCGGTCAGTACTTTGCCAGTAATTGACAGTACTGGCGCAACACTGTGCCGGTTGTAAATTTTTGCTTCGGCATTTTAAGCTTCATTTTGAGGGGTAAAAAAAGGTGAAAAATATATTTTTGATTTTCAAAACAGGGGTTAATTTTTCCTTTAAAAAAAAAAAAAATTCCACCATTTGAAACAGCAGGAAAAAAATCGTTTTATTTATTATTTTACCCTTTAAAATTAAGCTTCAGAAATTTCGGCTCTAATATATATATATATTAATAAGCGCACACATTATAACTGACTTTATGATAATATAAATGAATAACGAGATGTTGAAGAAGCCGCTGAACAAAACACTAGCAAACGTGAACAAAGAAACTTTTGTTGTCGGGGGAGGACAGAGTCGCTTTATGTGCACTTATTTTATCCATTTAAGGGCATTGTGGAGGATCGCAGTCAGCATAATGTTCTGCAACGATTCCAACTGCATATATATATATATATATATATATACACTTTCTAACGTTCAGTATTATAACAAAGTCTATAAATTACTTGAGGATAAACTTTACAACCGTAATAATCATAGATAGATTATGTTTGTGGCATAAAACGTTAAGAAATTTTAAAAAGAAATAACCTCAAGAGAGAAAAAAAAGTGGGAAGCCTCCTAAAACTAATTTCTCTATCCGGAGGCCATGAACATTATTTTTTTTTTGCGTTTTACGACTCAAGGTATTTTTCAAAAAAAAAAGAAAAAAAAAACAAATTTCAAGAGACTTTTAGTATATAATCTGTATAAAGAATATTTTTGTGGCTCACCCCCTCAAAATAATTTAAAGTGTCTCTATAATAAAATCGGTAAAAATCCAGGTATCCGGAATTCTTTGAATGACGCCAACTACAACGACGACTGTTAATAACTTGTCATGGATTATGCAATAAACAGCTTAAAAATAAATAGAAAACTCTCAATGGTTGTTTTTTTCTGTTCTTTTTTTTTACGATTTTAAAACGTCTATAATTTATTCGAGACATTAGAAACTTCTCGTCTAAACATTGTTATTTAATGTGAAACAAATTTATGTGGGACAACATTCAATGTTGGATGCGCATATCAGACGTGGAGAGATCTTTTTTTTTTCTTTTTTTTTTCTCTTCTTTAAGATGTCGAGAGAGATGGGTCCCTCTTTAAATTAGTTTTAATGCTGAGTGACGGGGATTGGTTTGCTTGTTTAGGATCCTTTTTGTGTGTGACTTCCGAATGTCGGCAGCTCTCGATTACCCCCCTTGAAACGTTGGCTGAATAAGAATATATGTTGTATATATATACAGATTGGAAGAGGACACTTAGCGAGGTTAGTGCCCGTAGCTACTTTATTTACACGCAGTCAACGCTTAACAATCACCTCTGTATACAGTAGCGCTTCTGTTAACTGACAGTGCAAATATAATACAGTGGTGCAAATAACACTTTCAGAATCGAACAACCATGACGTTGTGAAATCAACGTTCCTACGATAATGACTCCTTTCATTTCTGCCGCTTTGATCATCAGTGGAACATCTCAAAAATTACAATTTTAGCTATTAGGATGCGGTCCAAAAATATATATGTATATAGGGAGAAAAAAAATAATTTTTCAAATATTTTGCTGTGATCCTCAAAATTTGTTCTAAATTGAAAACAAAAATAACTGTTTTTTTTTTCTAAACTAAATATTATCACATATAGGTTTACGAGGCTTTGGACTCGAGAAACGAAAATCTGTTTCTAAGGTAAATTTTAACGTTGAATTCGAATCAGAAGTCTGTTTTTTCACAAATACGCGTCAGGTTTTTGAGAAAATGGCAAATTTAATTCTTTTGCTACTAATTGTTACTAAAAATCGAAATATATGACTTAGAAAAAAAGTCGTAACTTACATAAAAGTTTTTGGGTTTGCTGATTATAAATTTGATGTCAGATTTCAAAAATTCAAAATGGCGGATCCAATATGGCGGAGGAAAATATTAAAAATCAAACGGATTTGCTTGAAACTTATTACTCAGGGGTTTTCGGGGTGTAGAATTACGAATTTGATGTCAGATTTCAAAAATTCAAAATGGCGGATCCAATATGGCGGAGGAAAAAATATTAAAAATCAAACGGATTTGCTTGAAACTTATTACTCAGGGGTTTTCAGGGTTTCGATTTAAAAAAGACAAAATGGCGGATTCAATATGGCGACCAAAAATTAAAAAAATTATTCATATCGCTACAAATTCGTTTCTCAGGGGTTCTCATATTCAAAATAGTAATTAATAGTATTTTCATTTTCTTAAATTAAATCAAATGTTTATTTTCATGGGAAAAATTGAAAACAAAATTTCATGACATTTCTGCTTAAAACTAAAAAATAAAAAAAAAAGTTTTAGTCTCAAGAGCTATTAATTAGTCACGTCCCACCCTTTTCTATATATATAAATTAATAAAAATACTACAAATATATTTCCTATTTCTTTAGTAACGCAAAAAAAAGTAAAAAAAAAAAAAATGATAAGTGGAATCCTTTTGGAAACATTTGTCGCGGATGGAACAATAACCTTTATGGTTTCTTTTTCTTATATATGTGTATAAGAAACAAAACAAACATATATATGTTTAATACAATATATAGAAATGCATTTGTGTAAGAATATAAAGTACATTATACACACACATATATATATATATATATATATATACATGAACGCTAAAAGTTTTTGTAGATTCGACAAAAGTTTGGTGAACGCGTCGAGAGCAGAGAGAGGGCATTCATTTTCAAGAGAGCGATCGATCTGGATGATTTATGAAATCACTTTCACGTCGAGCGCGTTGATTGATCACAGCTGTCCTGCTCGACCGGTTGAAAGATTGAGCTAAGTGTGCGGAAATGTTCATAAGAAATGTGGCGTTAATTATTTCCTCAGATAATTTTCAACTTTGATATTCTATATATATTTATATATATATATATATATATGAAATAAAATTTCTTTATTACCTTTATAAATGTCACGCGCACTTAATATATTTTAATAAAATAAATTTATTTCTTGAAATGTTGATTGTTAATAAAATTATTATGAAAAAAATATTGTGCTATTTAATTCATATTCAAAAATTATTTTAATTATCAACAAAATTAATTTAACTGTCAACATAATTATTTTTAATACAAAATTCTTTTTTAAACTAGGAAAACTGGTAAGGCCCTGACAAGGCCCTTATTTAAATATAGTAAACACAATTTTAGGGTTTTGTCTAGGAATTCTAGTCAAAGACCTATAAAAAAAAAATTATTAAAACACCTCTGTATAAAATAATAAAAGCCGCACATTAATGATAGGGAAAACTAGACAGAACCTAATTAGACCAAAAAGTTTATTTCTACATGCGTTCATGCGACGTTTTCACGAAAGGTATAATTTTATAGACTTGATTTAGTTTAATTTTTCCAAACTAGGAAAGCTGTCGAGATCCTAATCAGAGCCCTATTTTAAATGTAGTGAATACTTTTTTTTAGTAGTTAATAGCATTTTTATAAAAGGAAGTTTGTTTCTTTAAATTTTTTCGGTCTAGGAAAACTGTTTACGTCCTAACCAGGGCTCTATTTTGATTATAGTCAACAACGTATTTGGGATTTTGTCCGGGAATACTAGTCAAAGCCTATTATAATAAACAATTATAAAACTCTTGTATAAAAAAATGTTCCCAATGATAGGGAAAACTAGACAGTACCCAATTAGATCCACAATTCAATTTCTATACGAATTCATAACGTTTCCACAAAAGGCGTAATTTTTTAAACTTGGCTTACTTATATTTTTCCAAAATAGGAAAACTGGCAAGACCCTATTCAGAGCCCTACTAAATATTAATCACTAATGGAAAAACATCGCGAGAGGGGGGGGAGTGTTATATTTTTGAAAAAATGTATTACTTTATGAATCACTTCTTTGTTGTTAATCACTTTTTTATGAAAAGTATATTTTTAAATGTTTAGTTTACTTACATTTTTTTCCAATCAGGGAAAACTGATGACGTCCTGTCCAGAGCCCTGTTTTGATTCTAGTAAACAGACCATTTGGGTTTTTGTTAAGGAAATCTGGTCACAGCCCTGTAATAAACAAATAAATAAAAATCTTAATAATAAATAAATCATCTTGACTAAAAAATTTTTTTGGTATTTTAATAATTATTTAAATTAGTTAGTTATTGACAAAAATTATTATTATAACCCAAAAGAATAATATATTTATTATTCAAAATATATAATACCCACTTGGAAAGATTCCCCGGAAAGTGCCCCCTCTGGAGATTCTATCAGAATTCCGCCGCAACTTCCGACGGAATTAGGACTCTAAAAATTTTGAAAAAATTAATCGGAATTCCGCCGGAACTTCCAACGTAATTCCGTCGGAATTCCATCGGAGTTCCAAAGAATTTCCGACGGAACTCTGACGGAATTCCGATTAACTTTTTAAAAAAATTTTAAAGTCCTAATTCCGTCGGAATTCCGTCAGAATCCCATCGGAAATTCTTTGGAACTCCGATGGAATTCCGACGAAATTACGTTGGAAATTCCGGCGGAATTCGGATAGAACAGCTTCAGGGGGCACTTTCGGGGGAATCTTTCCAAGTGGGTATTTTGCTAATATATGCGATAAATTATAGTTATAAATGTGTAAATTATATTTAATTCAAATATTTTTTTATGAGCTTTTAAAATATATTTTTTCTTCTTTTCTTTATAATAAATTATAACCTCCCTCACATATTTTCCCCACGCTCATAAAAAACGATGAAACTAATTATAGGTTACTTCTAATGTATTACCGTTGCAAATAATGACTTAGATAGTGCAAATCTAAAGCAATTAGTCTCTGTTACATATATATGCAGGCTAAGCAATTAACTGTTAACTGACTTTCATATGTCGACTTCTTGACAACGCGGCATTTACATTTTGACATACTAATTTTATTTCAGGAAGTACTTTCTAAATTGATAATAATAATAATAATAAAATAAGATAATAATAATTATCACAGAGTTCTTTTTTCCAAAAAAAAAAATTTCTTGTAACTTTTACTTTTCTCACGCACTTGATTTATAATGTGTCACCTTTTTCTTTTTGAAAAAAAAATTCTTTATTTCACGCTTCAAAGAAATAGAAATTGATTTATCAGGTTTTTTTTCCATATTATCTATAAATAAATTTATCGAATGAGCACCTTTTAGTTATTTTTAAATTAACACGGTTTAACGACTTATTGACATAACCTCAAACTATCAAAATTGGTTTTATCGTCATATAAATAAATAAATAACAAAATGGAAAAATTAAAATTAGTTTTAATAAAATTTAAAGGATCCACTTGTACTATTTTCAAAAAAAAAAATTTATTTTGAACTAAGATTTTTTGTTAAATAATAATTGTTTAATATTTTGTATATAATTTGTTTAAAGTTAGTCACACGTTATTAATATTTAAAAGTAAACAAAATTAATAAAAAAAAAAAAAAACGGAAAGAAAATTAATAAAAAAAGAAAGAAAAAATTAAAAAAGAAAAAAATATTATTAAAAAAAGAAAGAAAAATTTGAAAAAAAATTAAAGAAACAAAAAAAAATTTTAATTAATAAAATAAAAAAAAAAATTTCTAATATTTATTCACGTGAAAAATAATTTTTTGTGAGATTGTCCATATATATTTTTATAAATGCGCACATTGTCAATATTATCTCATCTCTCACGTGCCTTGATTTTATTTGAAGTGGTTCCGCGCGCGCCGATTGCCAATCGCTCCAATAAATTTCAGTGAAAATCATAATGCATCTTTATACCACATACAAAGGTAGTTTTCAATTTCTCCCCTCAGCATGTTATACCTGTCACGCCCATCTTTCTATATATGCTGTCTCTCTCTCTCTCTCTCTCTCTCTCTCTCTCTCTCTCAAAATGCACCCTCAAATATTTCATATTGACACTTTCGGACATTAACTCCATTCGTCAGGGACTTACCACCCAGTGACACATTCTCCCATGTGACACGGCAAGCACTCGTCGGCTTTCAAGCTTTATATCGAGTGGCAGCTGCACCTCAGTGTCATTATATGTGAACTTTTTAGTGTCATCTCACTTTTTTCTCTCTCTCATTCTCACTTTTCATTCAAACCTTTTTTTTTACAATTTCAAAACATACGTTTTCAAATATATTATTTTAATTGTTTTTAATTAACTGACATTTTATTTTAAGAAATTATTATTACTATTATTATTATTATAATTATTATCATTATTATTATTATCATTGCATAATTTCTTCAGTTTTTAATAAATAAATAATTATTTCAACTTTTTTTATTTTTGTAGCAAAAACGAATAAACTTTCTTGCGCATGTTGCGCGCGCCAAACGTGCTTGGTGGGGGAAGATAAAGGTCGGTTTACAATGCAGCAGGTTACGCAATGCGTTACCCCCACTCTTCTAATGCAGCGCGCGCAGAAATATCAATTTTCCGTTTTTACATTTTCATCATAATAATATGAGAATGTATATTATTTGATGAACTAAAGAAATTAATTTACATAAATAGAAAATATGTTACCGTAAACTTAACAAATCTGGAAATATACTAATACACAAAATTTTGCAAAAAAAAAAAAAAAAAATGCTACATTCAACAAAACATAAATAATTAAATATTGTTATTATTTACACTCGATTTTTTTAATTTTGTTATTTTAATCATTTTCAATTTTTCCTTATTGTTTTTTTACGTTGAAATTTTTTTTTTTTTTATTTCAGACATTGAAACGTTTTGTTCTTTTTTATTTTTTAAACAGATTTTTTCAATTTATTTGCTATATTACATTACTACTTTTTTTAATTTGTTTTTTTTTTTGTACAAACCCCACTTGGAAAGATTCCCCGGAAAGTGCCCCCTGGATTTCCGCCGGAAATTCCGTCGGAATTCCATCGGAGTTCCAAAGAATTTCCGATGTGATTCCGACGGAATTCCGATTAATTATTTTCAAAATTTTTAGAGTCCTTATTCCGTCGGAATTCCATCGCAATCCCAACGGAAATTCTTTGGAACTCGTTATTTTCTATATTATAGAACATTTTTTTAGTATTTAAAACAAATTGTATGTACAAAATAACACTTTAAAAAAAATATAGATAATTAAAACTAAAAAAATGTTCAATCAAACATTTTTTTTTTATTCTGTGTATGACTATTATAATTATTTTTATTATTATTATTATTATTATTATTATTATTATTATTTCTTTATTTATTTGTTCTGTTTTTAATAAAGAAATACTTGCTTAAACTTTTTTTTTGTGTTTTTAGAAGAAAGTAAAAATGGTTATAAACTTTCATAGCAATTGAAATCTTTGTGCAATGTGCGCGCGCCGAATTAGATTGGTGGGGGGAATAAAGGTCTGTTTACAATGCAACAGTTTACGCAATCCGTTACCCCCACTCCTCTCATGCTGCGCGCGCAGAAGTCTCAATACTCTTTTCTTTTACATTCTAATCATAAATATAAGAATGTATTATTATAAATATAATAAAGAAATTAATTTAACTACAAAAAAAATACGTTACACGGTAGAATCAACAAATTTTCTGGAAATTTTTCAACTATTATACACGCTATTATCGTTATTTTTTCTTATATATATCACGAATACAAATCAATTTAGTGTTTTCTTTTTATCTTCATGTCCAGCACTGTTGAAAGGGAAATAAATTTAAGGGGGCTATTTTTTTTCTTTTTTTTTTTTTTGTTATAAAGAAAAAAAGGGAATATATATGAGTCTAAAGTAAATAAGTTTTGGAGCTCGCAACTTCTTTTCCTTTGTCGGAATGAGAATTGTCCATGTTTAGACAGCCTTGCTTTCGCTCCCCCCACCCCAACCCTTAGGTCCAGTGAAGATTTTACTGCCTCGCAGCATCCCGCAGGTGTGTTTATACGCGCCCACTTTTCCCGGATGTTTTTCTGAAAAATTGTAGTGCTCGCCTCGCGAGCCACAAACAGAAGGACCAACCATAAATCCTGTCCGTAATAAATTAACTGACGAGTCTCATTGTGTGCCCCGAGTACATAGCCACCATTTCGGACGCTTTTACGCTTTAGTCACTGTCATCTAATTATACGTTTCTATTCTGCGTTGCAAGTGATTTAAATCGTTTTCAGACGTTTTATATATATATATACTGAAAAGCTGTTTTGGCTTTAGGGGGCAAAAAAAAAAAAAATGAAAGCTAATTCTCCATAATGTATGGCTATTTTTCAAAAGAATTTCAAATTTTTTGATTTATACATGTGTCCTACTTTTTTTTTTCTTTTTTTTTCTTTTCTATTCAATTATTACAATCTGATTTTTTTTCCAAATATAAATATTTTAAATTACTCGATTTTTGTTTCAATAAACGTTAAACAGGAAACGATTTGTTCAAATAACGTAAAACCATCAAGTATATAGATATTGAAAGTATAAAAATTTAATTTTTATTCTTCCTGTCGACATTTGAAAATTTAATGCAATTTTTTTCGGATCCGGTAAATTTTTATTTTTTTTTTCTTTGTCCAGTAATTAAAAATATTCTCGGTATTAATAAAGCAGAGAGGTGACAATTTTGTCAAATAATATATAATATTTTTGCTTCCTTTTTCGTGGTTTTCATATATAATAATTGATATTAATTTTTATTATTTTAATTTCTTAATTTTAATAAGGTAAGAGGAGGGACTGTTGACTTTTCGAAATTAAAGCTGTTTAAGGTTGTCAATTTTTTTCTGACAATATTATTATTATTATTCATATAGATTTTAAATAAATTCAATTTTTTCAAAAAATAAAAAAAAAATTGTTAAAAATTACTTTTTTTCATTTTTCATTGTCAAATATGATTTCAGGTTCTAAAAAAATTATTTTAAAATATTGTTACATAATAATAATAATAATAATAATAATAATAATAATAATAATAATATTAATAGTATTTAACAATTTTAAAAAATGTTAATAATTTCAAAAAATTAAATTTTTAAAATAGTAAAAAATATTATTTTAATTTAATTATTTTTAAGAAGATAATTTAAAAAATTTACTAGTAGTTATATATATTATAATTTAATTTAAAATTTTAATTTTTTATAATTATGGCAAATTTGAAATATTTATATTTTTTCTAATAAAAGGAGTATATAGTTTCTTTTATCAATGAAATATTTATTTAAATTAAAAAAAAAAAAAAAAAAAAAAAAAAAGAAAATTACAGGAGGAAGTATTACGCATGCATGTGTATAACAACTATATAATGTATATATATACTTTGTCAGGAAATTAATGGATATATAAAAATTATACCATGTTGTTAAGCATTAAAAGTAAAGCCACGTTATATATTTATATGAAGAGATACATTATTCGAAAATATAATTTAAATATTGCATGCATCTTTAATGAATGCATATTACAGATTCTTTTTCTGTTAACGAACAACAAAATTCATGCACATGTTTATTAATTTGTGCACTTATACCTTACATATAAATATATAGCGCAAATTTAACTATATACAAAAATTAATATGCATGACACGCACACATTATAACGTCGCGCATAGCACTATTGTATAATATTTTTTTAAAAGATTTTTTCGTTTTTTTTTTATTTTCTTTAATTTGGTCCACTATACCTTTGTATTGCTCGTTCTAAGAAATTTTTTTTTTAAATTGAATCACTTACAAAATTTTGCTTCTATATGTTTATTATTCAAAATAAATTTAAAAATTAAAGTTTAATCTTTTTTTTCCATTAAATTTTAAAATATTAAAGAGGTACGTTTACCATATATATTATAATACCTCTTTCATATTTATTTTAAGTGTTTTTAAATGTATATATATATATATATTTTCCTGATTTTTTTTCAAATCTTTAATATTTTAGATAATGAATTTTATTTTTAATCTAGCTTAATGTTTCAAACCTTTTTAAATGATAATAATAATAATAATAATAATAATAATAATAATAATAATAATAATAATAATAATAATAATTTTCTCTTGTTTTAATTTTCGCAAAATTGTTATATAAAAATAATTTTTAGATAATTTTCTTTTCACTATAAATGTGAATTAATGAGTTTTTTACATTTCTATATACAAATAAAAAACTTGTGTTATTTTACGGGTTTTCATAATCGCTGATTACGAATTTGGCATCAGATTTTCGAAATTCAAAATGGCGGATCCAATATGACGAATCTGACATTAAATTTGTAATCAGCGATATCAAAAATCCCTAAATAATAAGTTTCAAGCGAATTTGATCAATTTTAAAAAAATCTTACGCCATATTGGATCCGACATTTTGAATTTTGAAAATCCTACATTAGATTCGTAATTCGCGCGCACAAAACTCAAATTTTGTACACTGAAAGAATTAACTATGAAGTACAGCGATAATTATCGGTGAATTCCTGTCAGGTTTTAAAAATTTGTCCGCCATATTGGATCCATCATTTAAAATTTTGAAAAACCAACATCGAATTCGTAATTAACTTTTTATCTATCGCAGAATCATCAAAAACAGTATATTTTAAGCTTCACGGTAATAGGGACCTTTGCTGCAAACAAATTTTAGGTTATGTTTAGTGATAGTTTTATTACTTCGATTGCAGCTAAAGTCCTTTTTTTTACAATGAAGAGTCTACGTACTTCTTCTAACATAATATGTGTATATCTAATTATTATCAGAATCATATGCTTCACGAGAACCATATATATACATATATATACTTTGTAGACAAAGTGGTTTTCACTGCGGATCATTTACAGTTAATCCTCTTAATTATATTACACTTCGTTTTGTATTAAATAATGATTAACACTCGAGCAAAGAACTTTAGCCTTTGTTCTCACTCGCTATGCGCCGTTACGGAAACTTGACATACTTTCTTTATATAAATACTTTATAATTAAGAATTTAACCAAGCTACTTACAACTGTATAATTATATATAAACAACCGACTCTAACAAGGTTTTAAATCGTGAAACGATATATTTTTTTATTTAGAAAAATCTTTCAATAATTAAAAAAAGTGATTTTATAAATAATAATAATAATAATAATAATATATGAAAGCAAGAATTGGTCATGGTTATAATGCGGGATATCGATCAATATATCTTGATGTTTAACCATAACATTATTTATACAGATAGGAGGAGAGGTTTTATATATTACGTATCAGCCGAGCATTTGATGGTGATTTAGATCAATGACGGTGGCACATCTGCCGATGAAGATTAACGATTAGAACTCGCATATACATATAGAAAAGAGACAGAAAAGCATGAAATTTATTGAACCGCAAGAGATGTAACCGATTAGAAACTAATTTAACGAGTAGCTTTCATTTCAAGATCCAATCCTATATATATAGTCCTAGATATATAGCTGATCATTCACTACTGTACAATACATTATCTTATACACATGGTGATAGATGATACGCGTAAGAAATTGATATTTTAAAACTCATTTTTCTTCTTGGAAAATTTGTCCTCTCCTTGTATATGAAAACATTTTGAAACAAAAATCCCAATTTCTATAAACAACACCGGAAATGATTCTTAAGAAAAATAAGTAAAAAAAACCTATGAATCTCTCTCAAAAAAAAAAGGAGATGGTTGTAAAATTTTATATCCTTATAGTGTAAAACATATTTATGAAAAAGCTGATATAGCTTGCCTATATATAAAAATCAATAATTTAGGGTGGATTGAGTTGTCATTTTAGTATGAGCACTACACTCCGGATGCTTTCTCAGCTGTTTGTATTTATGTGTGTTGCGATGTTTACGAGAATGCAGGAATCGTGTTAGGATGGTTCGAAAGCAGCGCCTTGGGTCCATGACTGGAAACACCCTTTGAAATGCCCTCCCTAAGGCCATAAACTGACGGAAACCGTGCCCTGCCTTACCGACCTGTCCGCCCGCCTGTCACATACGCTCTTTCGCGTTTACAGTGAGTTACGGCAAGCCGTAATTTCCGAGCGCTCTTTTATCCCCACCTCACCCTCTATCCAAAGGTTTATTCTTTGTCCCTCCTACAAATCCTCACACCATCATCATCATCAAAACCCTATATATGTAGCAGAATACTCAACTTTCATTTTGGATGTCAAAGGGTCGTATACCTAAAAATTTGAATTCAATGACTCTCGTCATCATTGCATATTAAGAACGCATGCATTCAATTATTATGCAGCTAAAAATTCTAAAAGTGGCATCAGAAATATTATCCTAGGGATCGATTATGTAAATCCACTTCTACTTCCTTCATAATTTCCATTCACAATTCCAGATTCATCACAAATCCGGTGTTAGTTTTCAAAAATCCAAAATAGCGGATCCAATATGGTGGACGAAAAATTGAAAAATCGTTTAGATTCACCTAAAACTTGGGGATTTTTGGGGTCGCTGATAACGAAACCAGTGTTAGTTTTCCAAAATTCAAATTGGCGGATCCAATATGGCGGACAAAAATTTAAAAATTCGTTTAGATTCACCTGAAACTTAAGGATTTTTGGGGTCGATGATTACAAATTCGGTGTTAGTTTCAAAAAATTCAAAATGGCGGATCCAATATGGTGGACGAAAAATCGTTTAGATTCACCTGAAACTTGGGTGATTTTTGGGGTCGCTGATTACGAATTCGATGTTAGTTTCAAAAAATTCAAAATGGCGAATCCAATATGGCGGAAAAAAAAATTGAAAAATCTTATTTAATATACAGGGTGATTTTTATGCTTCGGACACCCCAAAAAAAATTTTTTTAATCTAATTATTTTCGTTTTTTAATCAGAAAAAAGTGTAATTAAAAATTTGTTTTAAGGGATCCGGAATTTAAAAATCACTCTTATATACTAAAATGCTATACTGGTATTAGTACGAACGAACTATAAAGCGTCGTAAAAAATAACTATAATCTAAAAAAAAACATCTCTAAATTGAAATAGAAATGGAACTTGATTATTTTAAATATATCTTTTTCGAAAATTTTTCCACTTTTAAAACGTTTTAGAAGATATAATTTTATTTTAAAGAAAAAAAAAACGGTGAAGAAGATGAAGAAGGAAAAAAAACAAAGTAGAATATATTTTACGTCTTGAGAAATATTGTTACGTTCCTGTGAGAGAAGGTAACACCACTGGAGACAGCCATACCATCACCTCTGTTGCGACAAAGTTAAAATTACGACTACCAGTAAAGTCACAAAAGCTTTTTACAAAATTGTTACCTGTTTCGCCGTTGGGAGACGATTAATTTGCCACGCTTTAAGTAACATGATGGCAAAAGAGAAGGTGTGTGTGTATATATATACAACTATTCTTCGATTTCTGAGTACTCTCTTAAGAATAGTTATCAATTTTTTCTAGATAATAATAAAGATGATGATGATGATGCAACGTATATATATTTATTTATCAGCTATCAAAAAGCGATAAATTTATTAGTATAGCTAAACATCAAAATCAATAGCAATTTTGAAGCTATATATAAGTACTGCAGTGGATTATTTAATCATTAACAAAATCATTATCAAGGACTTATCTCAAACAATCTGGATACACTTTACACAAACTGGAATAATTTCAGGCTAAAGTGACAAAAGTATACTACAAAAAACTGATAATATATATATATAAGCATACGGACTGTTTTGAGCTAATTTGGAATATCTTTTGTATATATGTATATATAGAATGTTGAAATTTTTGCTCTGTTTGCAGATCCACAAACAAAATTCAAATTATTCCGAATTTTTTTTTTTAATCGAACTAAATTCGGATTGGTGGGGACTAATAGCGGACTATTTTATGTAAATTATACATAAAACTCTTCAGAACTGATTACGGATTTATCCGCTGATGCGAATTTAATTAGGAATCAGTCCAAAATTTTAACCATCAGGGATACCTTTTGAAGAACATATTAGCCATGCCAAGATTTAGTACAATTATAACTACTATAAATTATTATTTTATCCAAAATGCACGAAATGAAAAAGTTCAAGAAAAATTCCTTAAATAATAATTCAGTATAACTCTGGATATACGAAGAGAAAAATTCAGAAATATTCATAAATTTTCAGTTGAAAGTCCGAAAAATTTCAAGAAAATCTCAAAATAATTCAGTACCTTTATTTTCAGTACTTTCTCCAAATAAATTTAGTAGTTTCTTCTGAAAAGTTCCCAATTGAGCCGCCGGAAAGTAAAAGGGCGCATAAAGTTTGTACGGCCGTTTGAGTTAGCCGGCTGTACAAATTTTATGCGCCTTTTTACTTTCTGGCGGCTCAATTATAAAATTTCGAATGAATATTTCTATTTACATTCATAACTTTTCATTTTACAGCTCGCTATGGAAGACTTCAGGATTTGAACCAGAAAAATTACGGAACTCGTAATTGACTCTGATGCGCAGAGTTAACCATTGCCACTGTGTATGAGTGTGTATGCACTCGGCATACAGTTTCTTATAGATTTCTACTAATAAACAGAAGTTATGTACCTGTTTTAGCTCAGAGGATACACACCGGATTTCTGTAGTACCTAGAGGCGAAAATTCGAATCCGCTTGCAGTCAAATTTTGTCTAAAATTAATTTTCTGCTTCAGATTCTTAATAAAAATTGTGTCACGTGTGTGTTATATTAATAATATATAAATTTATATTTGATCGCTATATATAAATTAAAATATATTATAATATAAATAGTTATGTGTGTTTACAAAAAAAATGTGAGTGATGAAAGGAACCATTTGGAAAGTGCCCCCTGGAGGTTCTATCAGAATTCCGCTGGAACTTAAAACGTAATTCCGTCGGAATTCCAAAGATTTTCCGATCGAATTAGGACTCTAAAAATTTTGAAAAAATTAATCGGAATTCCGCCGGGATCTCATTGGAAATTCTTTGGAACTCCGATGGAATCCCGACGGAATTACGTTGGAAGTTCCGGCGGAATTCTGATATAGAACTTCCACTTTTCGGGGAATCTTTCCAAGTGGGGAGAAACAGAAGAAAGTTTTTTTCGTCTTTCTCAACTAAGAATTTTCAGAAATAGTTCCGTAATTTTTCATATGAGGCTTTATGAGAAATTCATGCGTAGTAACTCGTCAAATAAGTATAAGGAAGTTTCTTTAACATATATTTCTGAAATGGACCAAGCAAATTCCAATTTGATTTCTTCTTGAATTATTATTAATGTTCATTTTAACAGAATATGAGAAAATATTTTAGACTATATCGAAAATATTTTATTACTTATTTAAACAGATAAGTTTGAAAATATCCCGAAATGATCGCGATATCCATCAGAGTTACTCAACTAAGTTCCGTAATTTTTCCTCCATTTTTTTCTTTCCATGTGGAAGACTTTTATGAAACAAAAAAATTATTCAAATAAACATTTCGAAACCTTGTTCCGCTAGTAAAATTTCTCCTGCAGATAATATATATAACTTTGCCGAGAAATGGATAATAGAAATCATTTCGAAAATTTCACGAGTAAATACCGTGGCTGTACATAACCAAACTGAAGTCCATTTGAGTTATTTGAAATAGAAGATTGTTTGTGCGCTCATCATATATATAGACGAAACATGGTATAATGATTTGAGAATGCATAGCATGTGGCTTTAAGTCAGTCGTTTCGACGTATGTGGTGTATATATACCATATAGGTATTTGTATAATGCATCACGACTGGTGCAAAAGGCATTATTTATGTCCTCTTTGTCGGATCATCGATAACCTCTACTCCGCGCTTTGGTGTTCCATGTCACGGTGTGGTCATGCTAGCTCACATAAATAATGCGCGCGCAATTTCCCGTGTAATTGATGAGGCTCCTTCCATAATAGTGAGTGAGCCTGAGCTCTCTCTCTCTCTGGATGTTAGCTGGAGCACCCTGCAGGGCGTAAACTGAAATGCCACGCATTGTTTGCCGAGTTGCCAAGAGAGAGAGAGAGAGAGAGAGAGAATTTAGACAGTAGGAGCTTATTGCATGCAGAGAGAGAGAGAGGGGGGGGGAGATTGAGAGCAAAGGGAAATGTGTGAGGGTGAGATTGTGGACTTGATTTACTGTTCCGGGAGGCAAATGCCATGCCGCCTCGACGTCCACCAGTGCCACGCAAAGAGCGTGTTTTCCGCAGAAAGATCCTCATACACGCGCCAGCCTCCGCTTTCTCTCTATATGCTCCATATAGACATACCTTCCCAAGGGACATGTCTGCAAATGGCATTGGTCACTGCCATTTCCATTCCACTCTTGACATTAACGCCGTGATTTTTCAATTCACTATATATATATATATTTTGTCCACCCTTTTCTTTCTCATCTCTTCATTATTACACACGCACGTCTTTGTAATGAATTCTTTATTATGCTTCATTCTATTTAATAAAGAGCTTTTTGCTAAACAATTTGATGTACGGAAAATTATTATTTCATTGGCTTGTTTCGAAAAATCAAATTTTCTACAAAACTTCTTCATAATGGGTCTTTACCCATTTGAAAAGATTCCTCGGACAGTGCCCCCTGGAGGTTCTATTAGAATTCCGCCGGAACTTCCAACGTAATTCCGTCGGAATTCCATCGGAGTTCCAAAGAATTTCCGATGGGATTCCGATTATGCAATCCATTTTATGGATTAGGTAAATCTATTTCCATTCCCATTTCCACTTCTACTTCTTTTAGTAACCGCTCCCACTTTCATTTCCACATCCACTTTTTTTAAATTCTGCTCTCATTTCCACTTACTCTTTTTCTTATTTCTACTCTCATTTCAATGTCTACTTTTTCTAATTTCCAGTTTTGTTTCCACTTTCAATTTTTCTAATTTCCACTTTCATTTATACAATTCCACTTTTTCCAATTTCCATTCTTGCTTCCTTTTCCACATCCACGTTTCAAATTTTCATTCCCATACTTCCACTGATTTAAATTTCCATTCTTCCTTTCTTTTCCACTTTTCAAATTTCATTTCCACTTTTCAAATTTCATTTCCACTTCCACTGATTTAAATTTCCATTCTTGCTTCCTTTTACAGTTCCACTTTTTTTAAAAAAAATTCGAATGTCACCAAATATTAAATTATTTATCAGAATTCTCATTCAACAGAATATAAGGACAAAGTAGAATGGAAATTGAAAAAATAGAAGTGGAATTTGGAAAAAGTTTAAACGGAAAGTGATAATGGAAATTAGAAAAGAGTAATTGAAAATGGGATTTAAAATTAGAAAAAATGGAAATGGAATTTTGAGTGAAAATTAAAAAAAGTAGAAATGGGAATGGAAAGTAAAAATGGAAATCAAAGTTAGAGTGGAAATTAAAAAAAGTAGAAGTGTGAGTGAAAATTATAAAAATTGAAGAGGGATGGAAAATAAAAATGGAAATTGGAAAAACGTGATTGGAAATGGGAATTAGTATGGAAATTAAAAAAAAGTAGAAGAGGGGGAATGAAAATTGTAAAAGTAGAAATAGGAGTAGAAATTAGAAAAATTGGAAGCCGAAATAGAAATGGGGAGAAATGGGAGTAGAATTTGGAAAAAATGGAAGTTGAAATTAAAGTGAGAGTGGAAATAAGAAAAAGTGGAAGTGGAAATGGGAGTTGAAATTAAAAAAATGGAAATGGAAGTTTGAAAAAAGTAGAAGTTGGAAAGGAAAGTAAAAATGTAAATGGAAGTTAGAGTGTAAATTAAAAGAAGTAGAAGTGGAAATGGAAAGTGAAATCGAAATTGTAAAAGCGTAATTGAAAATGGGAGTTGAGATTAGAAAATTGGAAATGGAAGTTAGAGTGAAAATTAAAAAAAGTAGAAGTGTGAGTAAAAATTAGAAAAAGTGAAATTTGGAACAGAAAGTGCAAATGGAAATTGGAAAAGAGTAATTGGAAATGGGACTTCAAATAAGAAAAAATGGAAATGGAAGTAAGAGTAGAAATTAAAAAAAGTAGAAGTGGAAATGGAAATTAGAAAAATTAAAAGCAGGAATGGAAATTGTAAGAAGTGGGAGCGGAATTTGGAAAAAATGCAAGTGGAAATTGAAGTGAGAGTAAAAATACGAAAAAAGGGAAATGCAAATGGGACTTGAAATATAAATAAGTGGATGTGGGAATGGATATTAAATAAAGTAGATATGTAAATTAGAAAAAACATAATCGAGAATAGGAGTAGATATCATAAAAAGTGGAAATGGGAATGGAAATCGGGAAAAGTTGAAGTGGGATTAAAAACTATATAAAAGGCGGAAGTAAGAATGAAAATTTGTAAAAGCGGAAGTGGAAATGGATTTACACATTTCACTCCCAGAGTCTTTTTCTAATTTTCTTTCTGGTTAAATATATCTTAAATCTGAAATGGAGAAATGGAAGTGAGAGTGGAAATGGAATTAGGAATGGTAATTGGAAAAAGTGGAAGTGGGAATGGAAATTAAAAAAGTGGAAATGGATTTACATAATCGACTCCTTTTTTCTAATATTGGATTTCTCCTATAAAATCGATACCTAATCAAAGCCATAAAGAAGAATACAATTTTTAACAGAACGCATTAATTAGAAAATAGAAAAAACATTCTCGAGGAGCAGGATTAAGTCATCACATTTTTTATATATATATATATATATATATGAGAGAATATTTGAATCTTATTTCAATAAATACATGCGCATTAAGCATCAAGTGGATTTAGAGAGAGAAGAAAAGGAAAGAAAAAACTTAAAGTTCGCGCAGGGATAAGGGGAGATGACACTTGGTACGTGGGAGTAGGATGAGGAAAAGGGGATTTGTCGACGATGGATATACGATATATACACTCTTGGCTGTTAGGACAGGACGACAGCTGTCGATTTCGTGCAGCCCTTGCGCAGAATGTATATACCGCAGTCGAGTTGCAACCGACTAACCATAAATAACATCCAATGTTTCTGGGGCACGTAGAGGTTAAGCGAAAAAGAGACTCTCTGATGGTAGAGAGAAAGAGTAAGAGAGAAAAAGGGAGTAAAGAAAGGCCAGAGGGAGAAAAAACAAAAAGAAGAAAAAAAATGAGGTCCAAGAAAAAATATCGCGCTGCTGTCACACACACACACAAGTGAACACAAGTTCGTGCTCAACGACAACGTAACTGGATTAGCCCATTATCCGTACGTTATGCTAATCATGTTTACGCCTCGGCTGATCGGTGCTCTGGTAAGTAGAAGTATTATCTATCCATGACTGCACAGAGGATACAGGTTGATCCACAGCTTCGTTGACGTGGTTATGTGTCCGATCGACAGTGAAATCAAAGACTCCATCATCATTATATAGAGGATCTTTAAAACAATTTCTAGAAATATCCGACAAAAGTCTTCAAACTAAATCCAAAAATTCTCCCACACGTAAAAACTTAGCTATATACCTATTTGGCTAAATCCATTTGCTATTATATTGCAATTTTTTGTAGGATACAGTGGATTAATTATTATCCTTTCTTCTGTCATGAATGAAAGCAAATAATTATTTAGAATATATGTCAAAAGATCTAAATGTTAATCTTAAATATATACTATATTGTATTATCTCTAGACGACGGGATGTCTGATGCCTTAAATCATCTTCCTTAAACTCCGGGTGTGGTTTTATCGACACGTTTTGGCCCAGGGCAAAATGGCACTGTTGTAATATCGTCGATGGGGTGACTTTACGTACGAGGTACTTTCGTATATATACTCCATTTCGAGTCGACTTTCCTCTCTATATATACTATATAGACGCAAACGATAAATATTTCCGAGGGTTAACCAACAGGACTCTCTATAGATTATATTCCCCTAGGCTAATAAATATGTTATTGTCTGCTGGCTGATCTATCGTATCTCTTTATCTATATATCTATATATATATATAACAATTTACAGACGAGAACTTTTGGAGCGCAGTTTATACTTTTCCGTCGCCTATGCGTATTATTATTATTATGCGTAAAAGTAGAGTCGATCCCATATCGTTTCTATTATATGTTCATTATCTATAGTGAATATTGCCATGCTCACAAAAGTTAATGTGCCCGAGAATCGCAAATACTTTAAAACCTCTGTATAGAGATAATAGAGGAGATGTACAAAATCTATTAGGGTGTTTATTTCATTTATTACATTCATTTTTGTACTTGCATGACAGTAGTGCTATCTATACATCGTAACTAAAATTTTGGTTTTTCAACAGTACTTATACTTAAAAACCAGAAAATAAATTGTTTTGTCCTTTGGAATAATTGATTATTAGCAAAAAATACAGCAGATAAAACTTTTTTTGAGTTAATATAATATGAGAAAAAAAATTAATGTCGGTAAAGTAAATAACAGCACTTTTTTTTTATTATTTTACCACAAATAAAGTTTTATCTGCTGTGCACAGCAGATAGCCAATAACACAGAAAATTATAAGGTATTAAAATAAGCTGCAACGCTTATTATTTTAATCCAATTTTGCTTATTTTAATACCAAAATGGATTAAAATAAGCAAAATTGGATTAAAATAATAAGCATTGCAGCTTACTTTAATGCCTCTTAATTTTCTGTGAATCAATTACTCAAAAGAACAATAAGCATTTTTTTTCTTCTGTTCGAGTAAGTATTGTTGAAAAACCGAAATTTTAGTTTCTATGTAGATGGCGCTGTCTTACAAGGACTAGCCCTTAACCCCTTTTTATAAATGATCAAAAAGTACTCTAAAAATGGCATTTTTTCAATTTTGTTATAAACAAATTAAGTTTAAAAATAGCGTTTTTTTTACAATAAATGTAATTGTGACGAAACAACAATAGGAAATAACCTAACAATAATGTCTATGAAGTTTTCGGGGTCGCTGATTACGAATCTGGCATCAGATTTTCAAAATTCAAAATGGCGGATGACAAAATGAAAAATTGATCGGATTTCCTTGAAACTTGTAACCCGTGGGTTTTTGGGGGCGCTGATTACGAATATGACGTTAGATTTTCAAAATTCAAAATGTCGGAACCAATATGGCGGATGAGAAAATGAAAAATTTATAGGAATGGCTTGAAACTTGTTACTTGGGGGGTTTTTGGGTCGCTCGTTACGAATATCATGTTGGATTATCAAAATTCAAAATGGCGGATCCAATATGACGGATGACAAAATGAAGAATTGATCGGATTTGCTTAAAACTTGTTAATCGGGGGTTTTTGAGGTCGCTGATTACGAATATGACGTTGGACTTTCAAAATTCAAAATGGCGGATGACAAAATGAAAAATTGATCGGATTTGCTTGAAACTTGTTACTACGGTGTTTTTGATGTCGCTGTTTATGAATATGACTTTGGATTTTTATAATTCAAAATGGCGCTTTTGTGTGTGTGATCAATTTGATCAATTTTAACAAAATTCTCCGCTATATTGGATCCGCTATTTTGAATTTTGAAAAACTGACATAGGATTCGTAATCAGCGACCCCGAAAACCCCTGAGTAACCAGTTTCGAACGGATATGATCAATTTAAAAAAAATTGTCCGCCATATTAGATCCGCCATTTTGAATTTTTAAAATTTTTTAAATCTGGCTTCGGATTCGTAATCAGCGACCCTTAAAACCCCCTATAATGCACTTCAAAGATAAATTCCTGTTAAAGAAAAATGTATGCTTCAAAGGGTTGCGAAGATCAAATTTCTCGAATATTTTGAAAAGGGGAGCAGTTAAGATTTTCGGCAAAATTGCATTTGACTATTTTCGTTGTGCTTAAAACGATGCAATCATAATTTTGAGTTACAACTTTCATGACTCATGAATTAGCTGAGGAGAGGTTTTAATCGTAATATATATATATATATATATATATTACGTACCCTAAGGAATTTAAAAGCACTATACTGATTGAAAATATTGCAAATAATAATTTGTTCCAACTTTACCCCAACCACGGGGGTAATATATGGGACATTTATAAAGAACCAAAAAATGAAATTGCTGTTTTATATCGAACGTGGAGTTAAAAAATGAAAAGCTCTCTATATATATTCATTCGAAAACCGAACGTGTTTTTAACAATTGGAAACGCATTGCGCACGTTAAACTTTGTTGGTGTAGCATTGCGTCAACGGTGATAAATGGATTTATATGAATTTCAATCGAAAAGCAACATACACAGTATATCGCATTATGGGGCGGAACGAAGTATAAAATATATGGCATTTTGGGGTCGACAGTGTGTGGCACGAGGGCTTTTACAAAGATCCAATGACAAATAAAAGTTCACTAACGAGAGAGACCGGAAACATGTGTCAAGAACGTAATTCGTGAATTACACACTTCGCTTATAGTTTTTCACATTAATCAATTCATTCAGGTCATATAGTATTGCGTGTGACGTGGAAAACAAGGTCTCCATATACGCATATATACATATATATATATATATATGTTTGTGATCATCAATTTTACGTCATATTGCTCGTACTTCATTATATTATAAAATACGTGTCATTTCATTTGAGATTTTCATCCAAACATTTTTTTTTTTTACTGGAAAATTTTTTTTCAAAATTTTTGTGAAAAATAAGAAAATAGATATTTTTTATTTTCTTTATTTAATAAAAATTATGGAAGTTATGATTTTTGTAAATTTAACGTTTTCAGAAGCCGCGAATACTTTTTTAATCTGTTTTTCTCTGTCATGCTAATAGATGAAAAATAATATTATGTATGAAATTTGTTTGATTTTTTTTTATTACTTTATTAAACTTTCAAAAGTATGACTATAATTTTTTTTTTAAATTACTATTAATAATTTCAATTTGCATATGTTTTTGAATTTTTTATACAATATTGTATACAGAAAAAGTCGTATAAAAATGAAAGAAATAACCTCTCAAATAAAAAATATTTTACTTCAGTGTTAATATTGCTATAAATATAAATATTATAAATATTAAAAAATTTTAATTTTACGTGAAAAACAAATTATTTAATAAATTTAAAGTGTATAAAGATAAACCGCATACACGTGTGTGTGTGTGTGTGTGTGAAGGATAAAGGTGCACATTTTTTTTATCATATCTGTCTAATTTGAATAATTGCATATGATATACAGCTTAGTAAAAAATAAAAGTTTACATATATCGTTTATTATGTGACATTGAAGTATTTGTTTCATAAATAAATATATATATATATATATATATATATATATATATATATATATATACAAAAGAATATGAATTATATTATTCTCAGTTGCAAAGAAACAATTGCAAATTTTTTTTTCACAGTGATGAGCGATAAGGTATATATATATTGAAACTAAAATGTAGAAGCACGTATTGTAAAAAGAGAGAAAATAATCCCCGGTAAGCGATATGCTTGTCAGCAACTATTATGTTTCAAAATGTTAATATAAAATATTGAACGACAAAGCGATAAGAAAATTGAGACAAACAAAATTTATATTTATTTATTTTTTACCTATAAATTTTTCATGAAACGTGTGAATGTATTATAAAATCTCTAAACTTATTACTCTTTATTATATATATATATTTTTTTATACATTTAATAAATAAATAAAAAAAAATGTTATTCATTGGCTTACAATGGTATACAATATAGTCGCGACGTTAATGTTAAAAAATAAAATATGAAAAATGCTTTAAAAAAATGTGCTAATTATTATTATTATTATTAACAAATAAATACATGTGACGCTCCACGAGAAAAAATGTACGTTAGAAGCAAAAAATTTTAGGTTATATGTTTAGTGATAGTTTTTTTTGGTCGAAAATAAAAAATTCAAAATAGCGACCAAAAAAAATTTATAAGTTAACGAATCTGGCTGAAAATTTTCAAATTTTTGGTCGCCATTTTGAATTTTTTATTTTCGACCAAAAATTCGGTTTCAGCGACCCCAAAAACCCCCGAATAACCATTTTCAGCCAGATTCGTTATCTTTAAAATTTTCTAGTCGCCATTTTGAAACCGCCATTTTGAATTTTTTATTTTCAACCAAAGATTTGAATTCAGCGACCCCGAAAACCTCCGAGTAACAATTTTCAGCCATATTTGTTAAAACTTTTAAATGTTTTCAATATTAAAGTTTGAATAAGATAAAAGATAAAAAAAAGAGGATTTTGAAAAAAGTGGGGGTAGAGACTCTGAAAAAATTTTTTTTTTGTATTTTTGACATTGGAATGGTTTTCAATGTACTTTTGTCCGCTGAACACGATACCGGCTTTCAAAATTGTCTACAACTTCAGGGTTTTGAGAAAAGTGGAGGCAAAGAGAAAAAAATATTGAAAACACCTTTTTTTGGGAATTTTTATCCCCCCTTTTCTCAAAATCCGGATGTGCTATAGACAAGTTTGTGACTCGGAGCCGTATTCAGAGGACAAAAATACATTCAAAACCACTTCGATATCAAAAACAAAAAAATTTGATTCAATTTTTTTTTTGCATTTTTTATTTTAACACTATATATTCAAAAAAATTAAAAAAAAATAATTCCTCAATCAATTTGATTATCGAAATAAAATATTGATTAATTAATAAAATTTTATTGACGATAGTTAAAATGTAACAATTGAATATATATATATATATATATAGACACGCATGTAATCGAGTATAATCAATGATTTTGATACGAAACGCGTGTTAATAAAGATGGTTGTCAAATGACAAAAGCGTCTGTTTCACATGTATCTATATACATATATACATAGAGGAATTACGTTGGTATTCCGCGTGTAAAATGGATAGTCGAATAGTGGAGTTCGTGCGAACATTATCGTTATCAAAACCCCAGTAATAACAGCGAGCTATAACAGGCGCGTTACTCGGGTAAGATTTATGAGAATACCACACGCAGTCCTACTTTCCTCACGTTAACGACCAATGATTTCACCTCGATATTTTGCCTATACGTCTGATTAAAAGCTTTTCAGTCGTGCCTCTCGCAAATCATTTTGAAAATTGCACGCGCAGGTTATATACTTTATATATATATGTATATAAGCCGGAAAGTGGTTTTTTGTTCGTTCTACGCGTGTATATTAATTCACATTGTGCGGAAAGTTTTAACTATTTTGCTAAAGCAATTTTAATTTCTTTTATATATATATATATAATGATTATATATAGGTTAAGTTGTGCATGAAAATTAAGATTATGTCATATTAGATTAGAAAAACAAAGTTAAAGGTTATAGATTAGGAATAAATTTTGAGGTTAGGTTAGATGACTTTTAAACTTCATGAAAATCTGCGAAAATTTTGTGTCATTTTTGAACTTTGTATATTTAAAATTATTTGGCATAACGACCTTTATAAAATATGTTCCACATTACCCCCGTGGTTGGGGTAAGTTTGGTAAAAATTATTATATTTGCAATATTTTTTAATCAGTACGCTTTTAAATATAAGATTACGCTAATGTTATATATAACATACGGAAAAAAAACTATCCACCCTGAATTAGCGATAAGTTTCACTGAAATAGCGAAAGTTTTTGCTATTCTAGAAAAACATATCGCTATTCCAGATATATATATTTTTTTTTTTTCATGCAGCTTATGTAATTCTTATAGGTATATATTTTAGAATTTTTTTTAGAAAATGTAAGATATTTTTAAGAGTAAAATTCCCCGACAAAATTAACATTGTGGACCTAATAATCATAATAACACAGAGAAAAAAGAATTGTTAATATAGAACTAACAAATTTACTTTGCTTTTGTAACAAATTTTTTGTTGGCAGAACAAAACCAATTTAGAATTTTGTTCCAACAACAAACTGAATAATTGAGACAGCAGAAAAATTTGTTATTGTAACAAATAATTTTTGTTGGTTCTATATTAACAATTCTTTAGTAGATACAACAATTCCTTTTTCTCCGTGAAGCTGTTAAATTCCATGAAAATTGGAAAACTTGCATGTTTTTTGGAACTGTGTATTTATATATTTAAATCGTTACATAACGGCCTATGGACAAGCATGTTCTATACATAGATATACACAAAACTAGAGTTTCCTCGAGGGAGCATTAGCGAGGTTATTAACGCTACTTAGGAGGATTCACGTTGATGAAAGACAAGAGTGCAGTGCAATTATCTCACACTACATATATATATATATACACACACTTTCACTCTTTTAAACAAAGATGAAGTGTTTATGTTGCATTCAACAAGCAACGAGTGAATAATGCCTAAAATTAATTTGTTAGAATTTCATTAGATAGAATTTTTGTTTTAGCCGAATTTATATATATTTACTCAAATTATTTTTTGACACAATTTTAATTTGTTCAAATACTTCAAATAAACATTTGGTAAAAATATTTCGGTACGAATTTGAAAATTAACCGCGCAGTCAGAAATTAGCGGAAAAAATTTTGATTTAATTTTAAAATTTGCGCTTTTATATTTTTATTAAAAGTTTATTTAAACAAATGAAAGTTGTGTAAAATAAAAATTCTAACAAATAGATTTTAGGTATTATTTATCCGTCTCAATAAAATCTTCCTATTTTTGAATGAATTTCTTTAAATTTTTTTTTGTTCACAAAATAAATTTCAAAAAAAATAATAATATAATATTTAGAATTATAATTGCCCTCATTCAGAAAAGATGGTACAATTATCGACAAATTAGAAAAGAAAAATTTTAAGGCAAAATTCATCTGTTTTCTCTAGATTACAACATTCATTAACATATATGATGTCAATTGTATATATAACAGAACTGAAGGATATATAGACCTTCGGTGAATATTTTTCAAATGTTATTCTTCAATAAAATTTATCTAAATGGAACTAGAACACGATTTTAAAGAATAAGACGAAAGCAATAAATGTATATGCGTATATATATACATAGGAAAATTCAGTAATGAGAAGAGATCAGATTATACGTAATACTGGAGCACAGTTAATGACATATATTGTAAATCACATTATAAGCAAAAACTATTTGTCACTGAAAAACTTTCTCGTAGGATTATATATATATATATAGAGTGAATATTCTCTACCTGAGTTTAATTAGAGCAGAAATTCTTATTTGAAAGACATGATTCTTTTCTTTTTCTATATAAATAGTGCAAAGATTGGGGAAAAATGTTTATTTTGTTGAAAAAACCACGCCTCTGCTCTAATTTTACATTTTACAAAGAGACACCACCATCATATAGAAAAGCGACACCATCTTCTAAATCAAAAATTTTTCAAGAATCATAAAAGTATCCATTGAGTTACTATTCAATGCATCTCATAAAGTTCTATAAGACACCTAAATGAAAGTCTTGGCTATTTATATAGATATATATATATAGTGTAGGTAACTATAATTACCTGCAAAAGTATATAAAACCCCCTGAAGATAAGCCAAAAGAGGGACAAGAACAATAAATTTTAAACATCATCCACTTCAAGTTTATATACAACGTTTACAAACATGACAAAGCTTATGCTGGTTAGTTTTTGAAATTGAGGTCCTAAACCGTAATTATTTTTTCTACTTACACACAGCCTTTTGCCTTTATAAAGCAATAAAATTTTTGGATATTATCTTTTAGGATGTATTCTCTGTATATATATATATATATATATGTACAAGTGTAAAAGAAGAAAAAAAAAACTTAAAAGCACTCAAAAGTCTCTAAAAAAACAAAATCAAATGCTTTTCATAGAAAAACTGTGTATTTCATTTTTGAAAGCCAGACATAAGGTTGTTTATTTTTCACACACAATTAAAAAAAAAAAAGTTTCTATTTTAGCTAAAGAACTGAATTTTTTTTCAAACTGAAATTATTACTGTATTAATATTGTTATAACAGTTGTAATATTTATAGTTTTATAAATATATTATTAAAAATTCAAGAGAAAAAATTGTTTAAAATAACAAAATTTTGTTTGAATCAACCAAATAAATGCATTGCTATACAGTTAAACAAACGTTTGGTTAATTCAACTAAATTTTATTCAATTGAATACTTTTATTTGAACGTACCAAATGATTAATTGCATTTGAATAAATTTTAATCTTAACGCGAGGTTTAATCCATAAATATAACCTCAAACTAAAAAGTATAGTTTTTAATGAAACTAAAAATATATTTAAAATTAATTTCACCTAAATTCAAAAGATTCAGTTGTACAATTTAGAAAAAATTATTTTGAGTTAAAATTTGTTGTTAAATAATAATTATTTTACTTTTTTATATTTTTTGTTTAACGCTTCGCCGGACAGGATACTCATCCACACCCAGAGAAAAGATTTCTTTGATTTAAAGAAACCAGTTTCTTTGACTTGTTTTTTTTATTCAAAATAAAATTTTTATTTGAAACAAAAAAAGCTTCTTAGTTTCAAAGAAAATTTCATTGATTCAAAAAAATTTTCTTTGAATGAAAGAAATTTGTGCATTAAATCGAAGAAATTCTAACATATAATATAGGGACAAAGAAACATTTATTTGAATTAAATATAACAAATTTCTTTGAAACGAAGATAATTTTTTTTGAATCAAAGATAACTTCTTTGAAACAAATAAATTTTCTTTGAACCAAAGAAAAATTTGTCAAAGAAATTGATTTCTTTGAATCAAAGAAATCTTTTCTCTCGGTGCAGAGTGAGTCAGATCGAATTGACATTGTCATATCTTTTAAAATTTTGCCTAAATTGAATCGCGATTTTAAGTAACTGAACAAAATATTAAGAACTTTCAAAAAAATGTAAAAGAAAATTTTTTTACAAAAAAATTCTTTTTGATTATTTATAACTTTTATCAATGTATGTACGGAGATAACCGCGGGAGGATTCAAATATTTTTTTAATTCTATTTTACAAAAAGACTTGAAATCATCCAGATTTTTCACTAATAAGTGTTTTATGTTGTCAAATAATGGATATAAAAATATCATATTGCATTTTTTATTTGTTTAAACAATTTATTGATGTTATTTATTAACTTTTTTTGTTCTGTACCTAAAAGGATGCATTTTTTTTTCTTATTTTGCAATTTATCAAGCCGAATATAATAAAAGATAGATTTGATGCAAAATTATTAATTCAACAATTGTTTAAACAATGTATTGTTGTTATTTACTAACTTTTTTGTACTGCTCCTAGAAAGATGCAGTTTTTTTTAAATTTTGCTATTATATTATGTTTGTTAAGTTACAAAATTAGGAAAAAATTGCAAAATTTTTCTGAACATTGTGTAAAAAGTTAATAAATAGCAACAATTATTTATTTAAACAATTTATAATAATAGATGTTGCAAATTTAATTATATATTTTATTTATCACCTTTAAATTAATAACTTTGAAGAAAAGGTAACAAATTTATAAAATTTTGCTACTGTCTATATGTTTATTTGAAAAAATTATAAATTATTAATAACAAATTGTTTAAACAAAGAAAAAATCAACAAAACATTAATAAAATATATTAAAAAAGTTTGTTCCGTACAAGTAAAAAATTTGTTTCATTTAAATAAATTTTTATCTGTTAGTAGGACAGAGAAAATCGCATTTCAAAAATATTCGGCTTTTGACTACCTTAAATTTAAAAAAAAAATCATAACTTTCATAATTTTTGTAAAATAAAAAAAACAAAAAATACGTATTTTCTTATTTTTCACAAAAATTTCGAAAAAAAATATTCCAGTTAAAAAAAAATTTTTCTGAGTGAAAACATCACGTTGAATGTCCCCCGTATGTATCAGATTTTAGTTAATTATCTTTATATAGTCATGTAAATATATAATATTCTTGTATGAAATATTTAACTTTATTATCCTTTTGATTTCTCGTATATAAAATCCATGTGAAAATTTAGTTTCAACAAAAACGACCTAAACAAACATTTTCATGGTAATTCGAAAATTTGCTTAAATAAGATAACTTCAAGGCGAATTAAACAGAGTGCATATTCCTTCATAGTAAATTTCATAAAATATATTTTACTACTCTATAAACAGTTCTCTGTAAATGTATATAGATAATGTACTCTCATCAGCATATATTTAAGTTCTCACTCTCTCTCACTCTATCGCGGTGTGCAAATATTTATAAACATAAAAATGACCAACAACAGCTGTTATGCCATGTGAAATATTATAAATTTCCCAGAACAAGTATAACAAATAAAGATGCATTCATAATATTCACTGGACCAGAAATTTTTATGTAATAATATATATTCAGACGATTAGAATTCACTCGCTGTGGCTAAATGCGAGCCAAAATGGTTTTTTTTTTTTTTTGTTGGGTATAAAAAAATTTATTTCATTCAAATATTCCGTTAGTTGACTATTATCAAATAAATATTTACTTGAATCAAATAATTTTTATTTGTATTAAATAAGTTGTATTTCAACCAATAATTTCTTTACTTAATACAAATAAATATTTATTTTGATAATAATTAAGTAACCGATTATTTGAATCAAATCAATTTTTTTTCAGATGTATATTTCAAAAAAAAGACTTTGTAACCATTGGAAGTGATTTCAGAATTTTTTCCGAAAAATCTACTTATAGTATTTTCGGAAATTCTTCCACATATGGGTCAAATTAAATATAATTGTAACAAATAAAAATTAAATATGAAATTATTATTTCAAAAATTGTTTAAAAAATCATTATTGTTACTTACAGTGCTGCTTGAATGTTGGAAAATTGAAGGCGCAATGTTGCAAGTAAATATTGCTGAAAGGTTACGTCTTGTGTGTATATAAGTGTATAACCTGAAAACACAGAGAATAAACAGAAAATTAATATTAACATATAAAAAAAGTGACCAATAGATTTAAAATTTTCGTGTATAATTTTTAAGTTTGCAGCATAGTTGATTACAAATTCGATGTCAATTTTCCAAAATTTATTCCGGTTTTTTTGTATTCGTTAAAAACGAATGTGATATTAGTTTTT
The DNA here is from genome assembly GCF_019393585.1 of Leptopilina boulardi. Classification (NCBI taxonomy): domain Eukaryota; kingdom Metazoa; phylum Arthropoda; class Insecta; order Hymenoptera; family Figitidae; genus Leptopilina; species Leptopilina boulardi. Next base: position 3,550,523 of record NW_026137881.1, on the reverse strand, counting down.
TAAAATTCCTCAAAAACTGACATCGAATTCGTACATTCATATACGTCAAAATTTTTTCACAATTTTATATAGGGGAGACCGTGGCTGTTTGTCGCACTTGAGTTTATTCAAAAAGTTAAGTTATACATTAATTTTTCTCTTTATTCTGCTTAAAGTACTTGATGAACTGTAAGTTTGTACAAAATTTCATTAATATTCATTAATTATTGTGGAGTATAGATTAAAATAACTGATTTTGGCACTCCAAAGTAATTTTTAACCTCTTCATTTTTTTGTGATATCTCTTTAAAAAATTTATTTTACAAGAGCTCAAATATTAAGTTTTGAGCTCTATATATTTTTTATTAAGAAACAAAAAAAAATTTTTGATTTATATTAACAGTTTTTATAAAAAATTAATAAATATTTCAAAAGTACATTCAGGGTTAGGTGGCACGGTTATCTGAAAATTTCGTTAAATATTAATAAAATGAAGTTGATTATATGAAATTTACACATTAATAAGCACCAATAACAATGCTATTCAAAAAATTTAACCGAATAATGGTTTTTAAATATTCACAGCGTTATTATCAAAAAAAAAAAAATTTTTTTGGTAATTTTACGATTTCATTTAATTTAAATAAAATTTTCTAATTTTTAAATTTAAAATAATTTTATTGTAAAATTACAGTACAAGACTTAATTTGTTAAGTCTTATATTATTTAAACTTTAAATCATATAATTTAATTCTAATTTCACTCCTGCGCCACGCTACCCCAGGCCGGGGTTACTTGGCGCGCTTTGCACATCTTCAAATAAAGTAGTATGAAAATAAAAGTATTAAATATATTTCAACTTTCTCTTTTTTTTTTTAATTAAAGCTGATATGTTATAACAAGTTTTCTATACATTAACTTTTTAAAAAAAGCAAAAATGAGTGAGTTACACAACAAAGAGTAAAAAGTTCTTTAATATTCAAGTTGAGAACTCTGTAAACGGTGGAGAGCGACCAATGATTGCTCGCTTCTCCCTTCCCTCGTGCGTGGGTTCTCAACCTAAACATCAAGAGGCAGCGCGCACATAAAACTACATGTAGGTACAATAGTTATGATTTTTTTCAAAAATTTCAATTGCTATTGAATCACTTCACAAAATTTTGCCCCCCATCTATAAAAATTGTAAAATTTACACAAGAAATAATAGAAAAATTTACCAAAACTTTTTACAGTGTATATATATATATATATATATCATTATTATTATTACTATTGCATTATCGGAGTGTAACATCTCGGATAAGTGGCTTAAACCACAATAATTAACAAATGATAGATGATGGTAGTACTACCTCGGATTCGTGTGTTATCATTAAAAAGATAAATAATGTAATTGTCCGTATGAAATATATCTACAATTGACCAACGTTCGCCGATTAAATATGTTGTCCCTCTGCATTAATGGTCCAACTTGCAATTATCCTGCAATGCAATATATTATGCTTTTGGACAATCATATGGATTTATTAATGCTACATGGATAATTCACTAGATGGTATATACGCATATTCGGTACAAGAGCTATATACACAGTTGGGAACTTCATTATGATTAATTTACACGGTAGTGTAATACACTATATATAGAGAGAGAAATTTTAACGTATACATATAGTGGCATTGTAACAACGCATTTATATATACATATGGAGATTGTATCAATGATTGAGATTATATTTTAATGTAATTTGCTATGTTAAATATATAAGTGCCAAACAATTATATCGTAATTTACATCAAAATGTGATAAATAACATTGTGACTTTGGTATATATTATAATACGTGTGTGGGTTGAATTAAATGATGGTGAATTACAGAAATAATTATAATATGTGTGTGTGCGCATATATATATATATATACATTTCAATTATTATCACAGTGTGTTTCGCGAGATGTATTTTGCATGGTGTAAAGACTAATTTTTTTCTTTTCACATTTCCGCTCATCATTTATTACATGTTGGGTGTATGGAATAAATTAAAATGGACAACATACTTGTTGTATATTACAGTTTTAACTCACCTCTTACAGAAATAATAATGTTATTACAGATATTTGAAATATAAAAAAAATTACACGTATAGAAAAAATTTGCTGTAGCAGCGAATTATATGTTGTCACATTAAATTACGTTAGCTAATATATAGGGACAGCGAACAAATTTGCTGTCTGGTCAAAAAAAGTTTACTGTGACAGTAAATTTTTAAAAACTAAGACTGATATTGTTTATCATAGCAAACTTTTTCATTGTCATAGCAAAGAATTTAGCTGTACGGTTACTAATTTTGATAGATCTGATGGCAAACAGCACACTGAAAAAAAAATTTATTTGATTCAAATACCGGTGTATTTGGTTATTATCAAATAAATATTTACTTGAATCAAATATTTCTTATTTGAATCAAATATATAGTATTTGAATCAAATATTTCAGTATTTGAAGCAAATACCATTTATTTGATTCAAATAAGAAATATTTGATTCAAGTAAATATTTATTTGATAATAACCAAATACACCGGTATTTGAATCAAATAAATTTTTTTTTCAGTGCAGTTAGCATCTGTAAGCAATTTTTTATTTCTCTAGCACATCGGGTTAAGCAGAAAAAAATACTAAAAACCCTCGAAAATACAATTTTTTGGGGTCTTTACCCCCACTTAACTCAAAATTATGATATGATACGCAATTTTGGAACACGGGATCGTGTTCAGCATACAAAAATACATTGAAAACCACTTCGAATTCTAAAAAAAAATTGAAAGTCTTATTTTGTAGACCTGTATTATAAATCCAATGTTACTTTTGCAAAATTCAAAATGGCGGAGCCACTATGGCTGACGACTTTTTGAAAAATTGATCCATTTTACGTGAAATTTGTTACTTGGGGGATTTTGGAGTCGCTGATTACGAATCCGATGTTAGTTTTTTAAAATTCAAAATGGCGTATTCAATATGGCGGAAGACTTTTTGAAAAATTGATCTAATTTATCTGAAATTTGTTACCTGGGGGTTTTCGGGGTCGCTGATTACGAATAAGATGTTGGTTTATCAAATTTCAAAATGTCGGACTCAATATATAGCGGACTTTTTTAAAACATTTTAACCGATTTACTTAAAACTTGTTACTTAGAGGTTTTCAAGGTCGCTGATAACGAAACCAGTGTTAGTTTTCCTAAATTCAAAATGGCGTATTCAAAATGGCGGAAGACTTTTAGAAAATCTACTGCAATTTGGTTGAAACTTGTTACTCAGGGCTTTGCAAGGTCGCTAATTACGAATCCAGTATTAGTTTTTCAAAATTCAAAATGGCGGTTCAACTATGGTTGACGACTTTTTGAAAAATTGTTCCAATTTACCTGAAATTTGTTACTCGGGGGGTTTTTGGGGTCGCTAATTAAGAATTCGTTGTTGGTTTTAAGAACTATTTAAATTTTCGAACTCTAGTAAAACGTGAGCAACTAATTCAAAGTAGGAATTTTTACTAATTTATAGTAAAAAATTACTATTTGTTTCAGTAGTTTTAAATTGTTTTTACTAAAGTTTATGTAAAAAGTGATTATTAAAAATTAGTGCAAAATTCTTACTAATTTAAATTAGTTGCTCACTTCTCACCATAATTCAGACACGGAGAAAAAAGGAAAAAATGAATAAAGTAACTTTTACTGTACTTTAAAAGTATATAACCGGAACTGTCCCCGCAGTTCCTGTGCATTTTTCCCACTTGGAAAGATTCCCCGGAAAGTGCCCCCTGGAAGTTCTATCAGAATTCCGCCGGAACTTCCAACGTAATGCCGTCGGAATTCCATCGGAGTTCTAAAGAATTTCCGATGGGATTCCGACGGAATTACGTTGGAAGTTCCGGCGGAATTCTGATAGAACCTCCAGGGGGCACTTTCCGGGGAATCTTTCCAAGTGGGCTGGCAATTTTTACTCCAGAAAATAGTATAAATTACTATTTCCAGAATAATTTTTACTATTTCAGGAGTACAATTTACTATTTTCGGAGTAAATTTTAATATTTCTGTAGTAAAAATTCCTAAAAGTGCGCAGAAACTGCAGACAGTTCAGGTTTTACTTTTAAAATAGTAAAAGTTACTTTATTCGTTTTTCCATTTTTCTCCGTGGATTTTGAGATAGAATATCACTGAAAGAATTTAATATTTCAAAAATTAATATAATTTGTTTCAAAATGAAGAAAACTCTATTCTAGTACTATTTATTCGTACACGTACTAGTTTCTAACCAAATATTACCAAAAAAATTAATATGCCCATAACTAATTTTCAGTATTATCTGGTCAGAAACTATAGTTTGTTCCTTCGACTAAATAGTTTTTCTCATTCTGAAACAAATTATATTAATTTTTCAAATAAAAAGTCTTTCAGTGTAAATTTAAAAAATAAAGAAACCTAATTTGCAAAATATATATGTATACATATAATCCTATATGAATAGAATAATTTTTATTACATGTCAAGAAATTGTATGACATAAAGATCCATACAAGTTTTTTGTGCTATAGTAGAAAGGGGTAAAAGTGATGAAAACGTGATGTGGTGAACGCGGACGATGCCGACGGTTTATATACAAAAAGGGGGGTATGAGAGAGAGATAGAGAGAGAGGGAGAGTGGGATTTTGCACAAGTTGACACGTCGTTGTTCGGGTCGAATGTCGGCTGGGCGCGAACAACGACCGCCAGGACATCGTGTCGTCGTGACCGTCAACAGGGACGAAAGTCTAGGAATACTGCTGCTTCTGCCTGCTACCGCTGTTGTTACTGGTAGTGGTGATGACGTTGTTGGATAGAGGTGAAGAGCAGTAGAAGGAGGGGAACTAAACCCCCAGATAGTCGCTGATTCTAGTTGAATAGAGGAGGGGGTAAAGCGACCGGCCTGCCACACTCTGCTGACTATACCACCAACTTTCCCCCCACCGTTCAGTTGCGATTCGGAGTCCGTAACGTTGACTTCGTTTTGCTTTCTTTTTGTTCTACTCTCATTTATCGTCACGTCTTTCAAATGTCACTGACGAGAATAGAGTACACTTAACAAAAAAAACTTGATAAAGTAAAAAAATCAAACAAAAAAAAAAAGAGTTTTGGAAAATTATTTTTTCCAGTGTTGTGTGTTTTTTTTTTGGGTTTTGGTGCCTAATAGTGATTCGCAGAAATTAAGAGGATATATATATATATATGTATGAGGTTTCAGTGTAAAACGTTTTTTGTTGGATTATCCAGTTAATTTGTGTGATATTTCTTTTTGGTGTGTACATGTGTTAATAGGAAAAAAAAAGTTTTTTTGTGACACAAATTTGGAATAATTTTTTATAATACCTGTTTCGTCAAGATGCTGACTTCTAGCGCAAATCAGTATCTTCGTCCAGAATATCTTACACCTCTACCAACGACAGTGAGTTTTTATTTTGGATTTTCGAAAGTTTTTTCTGTACTGAAGAAAAGGGTGGATTTTTAGACCTCTACTGACAATAATGGGTTTTTATTTTGAAATTTAGATTTTCGAAAATTAGAAATCGTTTTAGTTCTTGTTTATATATTTAAAAAAAAGTTGAAGAATATTTACTATACCAACAACGATCGATTGGGTTTTCGATTTTCGAAAAATAGAAATTGTTTCTTTTCTTCACTGAAGAAATAGTGAAAAATATTTTAGGCCTCTACTAAAGACACTGAATTTTCATTCTGGATTTTAGATTTTCATATTTTACACCTCCAATGACGACACTGAATTTTTATTCCAGAACTTAGGTTTTAGATTTTCGAAAATTAGAAATCGCTTTCTTTTGTTTCTACACTGAAGAAAGAGCAATGGGTCAATTTTTTTTTTTTGCAAACTAAAGAGATTCAGAATATCTTGCACCTTTACAAACAGTGAGTTTTTATTTTCCGTTTTAGATTTTCGAAAACTAGAAATCGTTTTGTTATTTCTACACTGAAAAAAATGTTAGCGATGATTTTTCCTTTTTTCTTCAACGAAAAAAAAGTTGAATTGTAAAATTCCCAAGTTCATATTTTTCACTCCCAAGTGTTTCAGTAACAGTAATTCTTTTCTTTCTGAATAGATCTTTTAACGTCGTTCTCTTTTTCTTTTCTTCTCTCGAAACATTAGAATTCAGGGTGCGAAATATATTCACGAATATTATTGTCCAAAGAATATATTGACACAAAGCATAGAGAGAGACACATCGCTATTTGAAGGTATTGAATTGAGTGTATATATATATATAAATGACACGCTTTCAAATTCCAAGTACGTTTACAAGAGAGAACATGCTGCAATAATGTTTTATGTTCGAATCTCTCGCGTCTAAACGGTGTATTTTTTTTTCTACTCGCCAATGCTTCATTAATATTGCATGACAGCGTTCTGTCAATGTCGAACGAATTGCATTTTCTCTTTTATCCTGTATATGTATGTGTGTGTGTGTGTGTATGTAACTCCTGTAAACTATTTTTGGGGACAGTGAGTGGCTGGCAAGCTTTCGGCTCTCGCATGCTCTGATTTATGTATGGCATAAATCAAGCGTGCGGCTCAGGCGAAACAATGCATATATATGTATATATTTCTTCTCATTTTTTTTTGTATGCAAGTAACGTGTGCTTGAAACGCGCGACCTAAAAATAAATTAGCGGAACAATTTTTAAATAATTCTTTCAAAAAAAAAAAAAAAAAGAAAAAAAAATTCTCTTGAAAGATCACGTTTGAAAATCATCTATAAACCGTAATGACAAATACATACATATATGTACCAAAACGAATGATTATTATCTCGCGTTTATTATTCACTTTGGCAATGATGGCATTTATTTATCACCAGTTGAGAAATAAGCAAAGGAATCAATTTTCTTTCGCGTGATTTGATAAAAAAAAAAAAAAAAGGTTAAAATTTATGTAGTTTTTTTTTTTCTATTTTAACGAGTCTCGAACGTTGATGAAGTTTATAATGGTTATAATCGCAACGATTTAGAGGAAATAATATTTCTCTATATATACTGAAAAAAAAAATTTATTTTATTCAAATACTCGATTACTATTGAGTATTATCTAATAAATATTTATTTGAACCAAATAATTTTTATTTGAATTAAATAAATTGTATTTGAACCAATAATTTTTGTACTTGAAACAAATACCATTTAATTGACTCAAATAATAATTATTTGATACAAATAAATATTTATTTGATAATAGTCAAGTAATCGAGTATTTGAATCAAATAAATTTTTTTTTTTCAGTGTACAAATTATATAAATTTTTGTGACGGTATGATTAGGGTCGAAAATTAATTTGCTGAATTTTTTTCTTTACCTAGAAGTTACTTTTTGCTGAATTTTTTTCTTTACCTATAGAAGTTATTTTTAGCCGAATTTTTATTCCTTCGAATTAGTGTTACAAATTGCATTTAGCCGAATTTCTATATTAGAGAATTTGTTACTTTAACGAATTTTTGTTATACAGATTTTTCGGTTTCAATGAATTTAACAGAATTAATATTTACACGAATTTTCATTAAACAGAATAGTGATAAAAAAAAAATTGTTATTTCACAGAAAAATATTGGAAAGAATTATTTTTTCTAGCAGAAATTTGATTTGCTTGAATTTATATTTTACAAAATTGTTAAAACGTCAAATTTTTATTTTTTCGAATTTTTATTTAACAGAATTTATAAAACGCCGAATTTTTATTTGTTCAAATTTTGGTTTTACAAAATTTTAATTTGTTCGAATTTACATTTTATAGAACTTTTAAAACGTCAAATTTTAATTTGTTTGAATTTTTACTTTATAGAATTTGTAAAAAACTGAATTTTTGAATTGTTCGAATTTACATTTTACAAAATTTTTAAAACATCGAATTTTCATTTGTTTGAATTTATATTTTACAGAAATTTTAAACATACCAAATTTTCATTTGTTCCAAAATTCCAAATGACCAACAAACAATCGACAGAAAATGATTTTGTTACGAATTTTCCTGACAGATATTTAATTCGGATAAATAAAAATTTTGGAAAATAAAAATTTCGGCCTTTTTTTAAAAAAAAATTCTGTATATTGTAAATTTAAACAAATAAAAATTCGGATACTTTTTGGCTAAATTTTTTCGTTAGATATTTATTCGGACAAATATAAAAATTCTATAAAATAAAAATTCCTGTAAAATACATATAAATTCAAAATCAAAATTCGGATAAAAAAAAAATTCTTTCTAATAAAAAAGTAAATTCTAAGTTATGAAATTTTGTTTAAAAAAAATTTTAATAAATTAGTTATAGAATTTTATTTTCCGGATGAAAAAAAATATGAAAAATTCTATAATTTTTTGCCTAAAAAATATTTCTTGTAGTTTTCATTCAACAACAAATTTAAAAAAAAATTTTTTTAGGTAAAAAATTATAGAAATTTTTTATTTAAAAAAATTATTTTTTTAAAAATCGTTTATCATAAACGTTGAGTACTTCAGATTCGTTGAAATCCTGAAAATTTAGTGACAAAAAATTTCGTTGTTCGTTTTAGTATTTTTTGAATTAGTCTATTTTTAATTTAAAATTCTAATAAAGAATTGAAAAAAATTACAATCTAGTTTTAGAACATATAATTTTTTGAATCCTCATAATAATTAAATTCATTCCATTACATAAATTGATATCAATTTTTTATTTCTCAAAATGATCAACTTCATTGAACAAAACGTTTAAAAAGAATATATATATATATTTGTTAGATAAAATACAATATGACGTGTCAAAATCAATATTCATTTATGGGTTTCAGCCCACAACTGACACGCAATATTGTCATAAATTTTCATTTTCTAAACTAGCATAAGTCACACACAATTTCATGTATATATATAATACTCTAATTTCAATATACCTAAAAGAGATATACATTTTCATGTTAAATATAACTGAAAATGAATTTTCATCGACTTTTTTTTCTATTATACTTAAAAATAAGCTATTAATTTTATGAATTCAAAGTATAATTTTTAACAGCCTCGTTTTTGGTATAAAAAATTCGAAAAAAAAAATGTTTATTAATGCCTCGTAAAATATTCTATGTTTCTATATATTTGATACATAAATTTTTGTTTTGTGGTTAAAATAAAAAAAAAAAAGAAAAGTTTTCCTTCAACAAGAATCGAATAGCGTAAAAATTGCTTCTTTCTTCATTAAATATTAAATATTGCTATAGGATTAAGAAGAGGGTGGGGGAAATTAAATTGTAAGAATATTTTCCATCGTTTCGAGTAGGTGAAATTGAATATTATTTTGCTATTTCTCCCCATCGACAAATCGATGAGAGAGAGAGAGAGAGAGAGAGAGAGAGAGAGAGAGAGAGAGAGAGAAAGAGAAATGAAATTCACTATGTGTAAGACTTATGCATCTAATTTATTTATCTCTACATTTCATTTCTATTTATGCACAAGAAATTCTACTAATAGTAATATATACAGACTATATACAATATATATATATATATGAATACACTGTCACATACAATGCAATCGATTTAATATTTCTTTCGCTTATTCCTTCAAAACTTTCTAATATTTTCTATTTTTTCAAAAAATTATTTAATTTTTAAAATTATATAAATAATTTACGTACATTATTTTTAAAAGCTTAAATTAATTTTTTTTTTTAAACATTCTGATGGAAAAAAAATCTTTATCTGGAACAGCGATATGTTTCATTAAAACAGCGAAAATTTTCGCTATTTTAGAGAAACTTATCGCTGTTCCAGATAAAGATTTGCTTCCGTGCTATTTTCATTTAGTAGTTTTTTTATTTTATTTTTACGTTTTTTATTTTGCATTTTTAAAAATTTTATTCTTACTTTCTTTATTTAGAACTTTTTTTAAATTATATTTTTAATTATCCATTTTGTCTATTATATTCTTTTATTTGTGAAAATAAAATTTAAAAGTCGTAATTAAAAAAAAAAAAAATGATTAATTTAAATATAGAAATACATCCTGAGAATTGTAGATAACAATATAAATATGAATTATACCAAGGAAAGTTTGTGATAAAAGTGAAATGATTGATTATTGTGCTTTTTCAAATGTCTTTTCCGGTTCAAGTGAAAGGTCAACTCATATTTTTTTTCTTTCTTTTTTTTTTATCTTCAAGAAAACCGCAAACACATGTTAACAAGTTTATTTTTCTTGTTTACTGTTTACTTATACTTTATATATATATACTACCATATAAAAGTCTGATTAAAAAAAAAAAAAAAATTTTTTTTTATTTTGCATTTCTTGTTAATAATTTTACTTGCAAATATTATGCTCTTTTTTTCCTTAAATTGACGCATTAATTTATAAAACAAAATTTTCATTTTCATTTTTTTCAATATTATAATATATGTATACAATAATATAATTTGAGACATTATGAAAATAATTTTTGAAAAAATATTCTATTTATACTTTTCTAAATTTGAATTAGTGAAAATTCGTTTACTATACTTTAATTTAGTGAAAATTTTCTACTAATTTTTAGTCACTTTCACTATAAAATTTTTGTGAAAAAAAAAATTATAACTAAAAAATATTAGTGAAGATAGTAATATTTTACAAAAAAAAAATTAGTGAAAATTTTTACGAATTTGAATTAGTGAACGAATTCTCATTAATTTGAAAAATTTACAAATTTTATGAATATTTCGAAAAATAATACAGGAGCACAAAAAAATCAATGAATTTTTCTTTTGAATACGAATTTGAAGTATATATACGTTTTGCTCCATCACATCAGGATTTTTTCCTAACTTCAAAAAACCGAGGATTTTATGTGTCCGACCAAATTTTACAAATATTAACCGATTTACCTTTCATCTTGGTATTTAGGGATTTTTGGGGCCTCTGATGATTACGAAATTGAACTAGATTTTCGAAATCCAAAATGGCAGATCCAATGTGGCGGTCGAATTTTTAAAAAATTATTGAATTTTTATAAAACTTGGTATCTATGTATTTTTGGGGTCGGTGATTACGAATTTGAAGTCAAAATTCAAAATGGCGGATCTAATTTGATGGAAAAATTAATTAATTAAAAAAAACATTTCTCTGATCTTATATGCGAACTCTCTTAATTTGAATCAGTGAAATTTCACTGGTGAAATAGCTAGAAGTCGGTTACTGAATCATTTAGTGAAATTTTCACTGAAAATCAGTCATATATCACTGATTTCGAGTGAAAATTTTACTAAATGAATCAGTCAATCTGTTTTACCCATTACCGATAATACAGATTGACTGATTCATTTAGTAAAATTTTCACTGGAAATCAGTGATATATGACTGATTTTCAGTGAAAATTTCACTAAATGATTCAGTAACCGACTTCTAGCTATTTCACCAGTGAAATTTCACTGATTCAAATTAAGAGAAAAAGAAAAACTTCTTTGATTCAAAGAATAATAGTTTTCTCGGTGCGTGATTTGGTCAAAGTGAACCATTCGTCATTTTTTTTTGTCGTACTGTAATATTTCAAAAGTTTACATCTCTTTTTTTTAATTCGGGAAAATTTTTATTTTTCAAAAGTGTAAACATAAAATATGCATAAAATTTGTGGGTAAAAAAAGTATTTGTATTATAAACAGAGTGGGCATTGATTTAATGAATAGCGTATATACAAAGATTTCTCTCTCTCTCTCTCTCTCTCTCTCTCTCTCTCTCTCTCTCTCTCTCTCTCTCTCTCTCTCTCTCTCTCTCTCTCTCTCTATCGTTATACGAGAAATTTATAGTTAAAGACGTAAAATAAATGGAAGTTTCATTATATATATGAAAGCGATCAGCGCAACGATGTAAAACATTACAGTGTTGTTCATAATTATTAGAACGGACTGAAAAAATGTCATTTTTTGATTGCAGAATTTTTATAAATTAATTATTTGCTTCTGAGTAACAATTTTTTAGTAATTTATGTTCTCCTTGAATGTTTACAGATTGTAGTTATTGCACAACATCGCGTAATCTGCAGAAAAAATTATTCTCTCTTGACATTGTCTATTTTCGGTGTTCAAAAATATTCGAACGGCTGATAAAAAAAGTTATATTCAAGTAAGTATTAGTCGGTTTCCTTTTCACTTCGATAAATTTTGTATTTTATAACATCGTAAGTTAAAAAAAAATTATTTAGGGTGTGAGAAATAATCAGGACAATACCAATGCCCAAGAGTTTGGAAATTTCCAATGATCTTCGCTATCGCATCATTGAAGACCGAAAAGATAGATTATCATACGCAGACTTGGCAAAAAAGTATAAATTGTCAAAGTCCGGTGTCTACTATTTGTGTAAAAAATATGCGACAACTGGATTCGTCGAAAACAAGAGCGGGAGAGGCAGAAAACCCAAGACAACTGCGAGAGACGACTCCATGATTGTAAGACTGGCTAAAAAAAAGAGCGATATATCGTCAAGGGAAATTGTGGAAGACTTAAAATTAAACGTATCAGCTGTAACAGTTCGCCGACGACTCAAAAAATCAGGATTAGACAGCCGTATCCAAAGAAAGAAGCCATACATCTCAAAAATAAATAAGAAAAAACGATTAGATTTTGCAAAAAAGTATGTTTCAAAGGATTCTAAATTTTGGGACAGCGTTTTGTGGTCAGATGAAAGTAAATTTGAGCTTTTTGGATCAAAAAAACGTAAAAGAGTATGGCGCCGATCAGGTGAAGCGCTTAAACAGGCGAATATTTTGCAAACGGTAAAACATGGCGGCGGAAATGTCATGGTTTGGGGCTGTTTCGCCTCTAAAGGTGTTGGAGAAATTGCGATGATTGATGGGAAAATGACCGGAAGTATGTATGTCGGTGTTTTATCCCAAAATCTAAAACAATCTGCCACAAACTTGCGTATGGGTCGACGATATATCTTCCAGCAAGATAATGACCCTAAGCATACGTCGAAAGTCGCGAAAGATTATTTCTCGAAAAACAAAATTCAGTTACTGGGCAGTCCACCACAAAGTCCAGACCTTAATCCAATTGAGAATTTGTGGTCGATTTTGGATCAGAAGTTGCCTTTTGAACGACGAAAAAATAGGAATGAGTTTTTTGAGACAATCAAAAATGAATGGCGCAAAATCAGCCCGGATACAACGCAGAAATTGGTAGATAGTATGCCTCGCCGACTGAGAGCAGTGATTGAAGCCCGAGGAGGTCCAACTAAGTATTAAGCGATAATAGTTGATGGTTAAAAAATTTTTGTTTTCACTTTTTGTCACAAATTGTTGACAGTTCGAATAATTTTGAACAATGCGTTTATTGGTTTTATGTGAAAATGTTTCTATTTTCATTAATTTTATAAAGAAAATTAATTTGTTTTAAGCGTTTTGTACCTAATTAGAGTCAATTAAATGTAAAATTAGCTTATTTAAAAAATAAATTAAAAATTGAAGTTTCTATAGCAGAATGTATAAAATTTTTATTCCCGTTCTAATAATTTTGAACAACACTGTAGTTCAGTAATATTTGGTAATCATTTGCGCGCATCGAAAGTTTATAGTCTGTCAACAGTGAATACGTTTTGGTCGATCGTATAACTCCCTGGTTGCAATCCAGTGAAGCATTAAAACCGAACGTCGACAACGAACAATCGGTAAACGGTGATTAGTTGCATCACAAAAAGAGAGAGAGAGAGAGAGAGAGAGAGAGAAAATCGCTGTCCCGGGAGAATCAGTTAAACGAAATATCGTGTTGTACTAAATGTTCATATTGCCACGATTCGTTATATTACTGGCAGCGCTATTACGCCCGCGCGCGTAGAAAATATAATTAGCAGTAAATTTTCGAGGTCTCGTATATCACTGGCGTTAACTGTATATATATATATATATATATATATATATATATATATATATATATATATATATATATATATATATATATACAACATACAGATATAATCAACCACATAATTCCTTTGATGTTCCACCGAAAGTATTTCAAACACTGATTCCAAAATATTTTCTTTCAATTATTATTACACTTCCCGGAAGTCATCACTCTTAATATTAAATACCTCTTTCTTGGTTGTGTATCATTAAAAAATTCATTGATATTATTAATTAAAAGCAGACAATTTTTTAATTGATTATTATTTCTTCATGCTCTTTAAATATTTTACTCGCATCATCCTGCTCTTTCTCTCTCTCTCTCTCTCTCTCTCTCTCTATAGCAAAGTACTGAAAGACAATTAATTTTTGAGGTTATGTCGCTATGTATATTTTATCGATATTTTAGATCGATCAAGAGCTGTCAGCAAATTATTTATTATTTAAACCTTAGTTCGTCGTCTTGAAAGATTAAATTTCTAAACTAAACGGATTGTATAGAGCAGCGATAAATTAATTATCTTGACAAATTTTTTATAAGAAATTATGTTTGATTTATAATAGTAATAATAATTTCTATAATTAATTTTTAGATAGGTAGTAATTTCTATTAAGTTATTAATTTTTATTAAGGTAGTAATTTCTATTAAGTTAATATTTTCTATTAAATTAATAATTTCTATTAAGTTAGGTTAAAGAGCTAAAAAATGTAATTCCCATAATCCCCACCAGGCGTCCGATTTGTCGATTTTTTTTACCAATAACGGCCATTTTTGTAGACAGAGGGTTAAGAACTATAACATAACCTCAAAAACAAATTTATTTTTTAACAAACTATTTAAATATTCCTTAAGAAATGGTTTTATCAAAACCATTGTAATTGATGAAAATTCATTTTGATAATAAACATAAATGTTTCATGAAGAAGTCAAATGGTTTTTTATATATATATATATATATATATATATATATTAAAAACAAGTCGTAAAGAAGTTGGATGAAACATTGAAATTGATTATGTACAGGGAAATAATTCATATTTCGTCATGCGTAAACGTCGATAGACGTCTGTGTAAATTGACTTCTCGAGCATAATAGGTCTTGAAAGTTTCTCATGGCACTTTATACCATGGTTTCTCCTTTCTACTTGGATAAATCACTATTATTATCTTCATCAGTTTCTGATTCAACAACTGTATATATATATATTAGAAGGTGAATTAATCTCAAAATTAAACTATATGCATTATATTCAATATCCTAATTCGTTATTCACCATTTCCGGTAAATTTGTCATTTAATCTCATGAATCTCAAAACTCTTATATTAAGGAAATAACTTTTTTTTTACTTTTCGTTTCAGTTTTTTTTACATTATGTAAAAATGAAAAGTGAGAAAGTAATTTTCAAATTATCCATACGAGATTATTATTAAAATAAATATCGACTCATTTCTTGGGAAGTTATTAGAGAATATTGCGTGTAATGGAAATTGTGTGTATATAGAATGATAATATGGAAAAAAAGGTACAAATATTAAAAGAGTACAAATTATATAGTGCAAATGCTGATGATCCGTGTAATTTGTAATCTTCGATCATCACGTTGGGTGCAGTACATTTCGTGAGAGATAGAAATCGACGATATATAGATATATATATATATATATATATATATATATATATATATATATATATATATATGTATACCAAAAAGGCACGAAGAAGAGTGACGTTTGTCAACGGGGCATAATGTACATTCGCGTTTATTCCGTCTCGAGATTTTATCGTTTATACTCTGATGCACGCATCGTAAACCTCGCTCCATTTCAAAGGCTCCTCTGTCGGGCGGTTTAATGGCCTCTCGTAGAACACACGTCGATGGGTCGCAAAGTTTCGCAACCAATTTCACAAGACTTTACCTCTCTCTCTCTCTGTCTCTTTCTTTCTTGATGCGACGACCGGTAAATATTATTTCTTTGATCAGTTTATTCAGACGGTGCGTCAACCCGCGATAGCGATATACTTTGACAGAATGAAAAATGCAATCAGTCACTTGAAATAATCTCCCCCTTTAGTCACGGAGGTCTAAATAAATATTTACTATCGATAATTTCCTTTCATTTCGAATTAGATAGTTTCTGTTAGTGATTTTTAGAAGTATTCGAAGTATTATTAGAAGTAATTTATTTAAAATTCCAAATTAACGAAATTTTTATTTTTCTGTTTTCAGTTGGACGCAAAGAAGAGTCCACTCGCCCTCCTTGCGCAGACATGCAGCCAAATAGGAGCCGACCCACCATCCAGTAAATCCCTATTGACCCCAATGGATAAAAGCAGCAAATCGTCTAAATCCTCTGAACAGTCTCGAGAGAAATCCTCCCCAATCTCCGTTACAGCGTCCGATTCCTTAAGATCAAGCTTTAAGCCCTATGAGTCTTGTTTGGGACGGGAGAAAGCATCAAGCCCCGAGGAGCAAAGAGCAGCATCAAGTCATTCGGCGTCCGGTAGAGCAAGAACACCGGCAAACAGTAAACGATGCTCCAGTAACCAAAGCGCCTCATCGGCAAGGGCAGCAACGCCACAGGGTCGTAGAACCGCCACACCAAACGGTGACTCAAGGGAATCACCCTCCTCAAGAACAGCAGCAATCTCCGGCTCTTCACTATCCACATCGGATCCACAAACATCATCAGCAAGTCCCTCATTGCAATCGAAACCCTCCTACAGTCCCGCTGGTATGCTAGCAATGACGGATCCATCCATCAAGGATCTACCACTCGGCACTTTCAAAGCCGGTTCAACACTACCAATCTCAACCTCCGGCTATCTTGGCTATCATTCCCAATTACCCATTGACGTTATGGCAAGCTCTCTCATGTCTCAACATCACGCAGCGGCAGCTCTCAAAAATGGCCTAGCAGCAAATCCCTACCTCAGCTATGCTCGAATGAAAACATCAACAGGCGCCGATACCTTAGTACCAGTTTGTCGCGATCCCTATTGTACCGGTTGTCAATTTAATTCACATTTTCTCGCCACATCGACGGCAAATGTAAAAATACCAACATCAACAGCCAATGGTGGTTCATGTCCAGCTGGTTGTACTCAATGTGATCATAAATCATCACCTTATGGACCATTGGGACATACACCGGCAGCTGCTGCCTATGCACATGCCCAATTGGCAGCACTTGCTGCTGCATCACAACTTCCATATGTCTGTAATTGGATAGCTGGTGATACGGCATATTGTGGCAAAAGGTTTGGTACATCTGAGGAATTATTACAACATCTTAGAAGTCATACCAGTGTATCAACTGGTGATCCTAGTGCAGCAGCGGCAGCACTTTCACTATTAACACCATCGGGATTACCACCAACACATCCTCTATTGTCAAGGACATATCCAACACCACCGCTCAGTCCATTGGCAACGGCACGTTATCATCCCTATGGAAAGCCTTCAAATTTTCTACCACCATCATTGTCGTCGTTAAATCTACCTCTACAACCACCTCATCCTCATCCAGCAGCCGGACTGCCACCTTATTTTTCACCATATTCACTTTACGGTGGACCACGTCTTGGTGCCACATCCGGTATGCATCCTTAAAGTGCAAAACCAAACATAAAGACTGTCAAAATATGTTTCAATATACTTTACGGATTTAACTATCTGCCTCCCGTTGTCATTGTTGAGTGAACTGAGTTTGTGTTTAGTGGAATTCCAAAAAGAACCTAATCGTAGTTCATTATGGACCTTTTGTACTGTTGTACATAAGTACTTCTGTATTCTATTTTTGGATACAAAAGATCAAAATTAATAAGTCCAAGCCAAAAGGATGAAAAGTTCGAAGTCCACTAAGGACAAAATAAAAATCTTAAAAGATCCAAAAGGGGAAAAAATTAAGAGCCAGTTTCACCAACTCCAGTTAAAAGTTAATCAGCTAAAGCCAATTTAATCATGATTTGTCGGTTAGGGATTTAATTGCTGATTAACTTTTAATCGGACTTGGTGAAATAAAGTTTAAATAATCGAATTATGTATTCAATTCTCTTTTTTCATTTAAAATTGTTGCTTTTTCGAACATTCTGTTTTTTTGGATCTTTTACAATTTTGGCTCTCTTGATTGGACCTTTTGTCTTCGATCTTTTGTATCCCATTTACTCGCACGAATTGAGAACGCTGTGCGCGCACATCTGAATAGTGGGGGATAGTGAACGGTGATTGGTTCCCCCATATCCTCGTTACTTTTGCGCGCAGCTTTCTCAATTAGGCCCACTCTACAATTGAGAAACATTAACAACGCTTTGCAATTTTCTTTCTTTAAAATCTTTTACAAATTAAAAAAAAATCATATCTTTAAAATCATTTGGGACAAAAGCACATAAAATTTTTTCATTCAAAAAAAATATTTTTTCTAAAAAATCGTTGATTATAAACGTAAATTTCGGTGTAAAATAAATGCATAAAAACCAATTTTTTAAAAATTTTAACATCCAAATAAAGCATATTGAAATATTTTTTGAAAGTTAAAACTAAAGGAATAGGCTGAACCGCAACTTGCGTGAGTTTTTTTAACTGTGATTTCCGAGTGTGAACGCTTCTTTTCCTCTTGTTATATTGAAAGAAAGAAAGAGAGAGAGAGATGATGATTTTATTAAAAAACATCATATATTATATAGCTGTGAGGGAAAAGAAACGAGCGTGCCTGATGATAAATCTAATTAATGTTCCTTCATGAACATATATATACGAAAAGCTCGAGCGAAATTATACTTGGAAGATCATTCGGACAAGTGATATACATAAGTCGATATTTCTTATTGAGATTAGTATATAATCATTGTGATGTTTGCAAAGTTAATTGTTGCTTTTTTTCATATTTAGTTAAATATTTATTATAATTGATAATAATTATAATGATAAACTTATAATCTATAATTATAATTCATAATTATAATTTATAATTATAAATTATAATGATAATTTGTAATTATAATTCATAATTATAATTTAGTTTTTCAAAATTAAAAAAATATATATATAGTCAAATTTCAATTTTTATATATAATATAAAATTTTTTAATATTTTTCTGAATATCATTATTTATAAAGAAAAAAAAAGAAAAACTAAAATTCAGAAGCAGAGTATTTTCATATAGAATTTTTCGAGATTATTATTTTTTTTTTTAAATATATAGTTTCAATAATAATTTTGCTCCGCTGCTAAACATATTTCTACACGATAACAATTTTGCGGTGACAGTAGCATATATACTCTTTTATCTGACAATTGATGACTTTTGCACTCGAGCGACTTCGCTTATGATTCACAAGCGGTCAACTCTAAAGACTCTAATATATATATGTATATATATGTTTCATTGTTTAAAAATCATGTGTAAATTTTTGAACGTTTAAATGAACAAAAAAAAATTTTTTTAATTTTATTTAAATATTACTTTCTGTAGCTACAAATAAATAATTAAAAATATTTATTGTCCTTTTTTTTAATAAAAAAGGTAATAAAAATTTAATTAAACAAAAAAAATTTTTTTCATTCATTGAAATGTTCAAAATTTTAGACACAATTAAAAATCAACAACACTGTGTAATTTTCTTTAAATTTTGTGTTAAACACAAAAACTAAAATTTTTTTTCGCAATAACTATTTTCAATTCTTCTCTCACTTACATATATATATATACTACAGATGTAAAATTTCATGAAACTTAATTTTTCAATATGTTTAAATTTTACGGTAAATTGATAAAAGAAAAAAAAAAATTGTGATAAATTTTATTTGTTATGTAAAATTTTAATTGAAGGCATAAGAAATTACATTTTGAAATATTGAGATTGATGAAATTCCATTTGAAAAAAAGAAAAACAAAAAAAAAAATTGTTCGGTAAATAATTAAGCGTTTATGTGTGTATAAGAGTAAAAGTCACCTGTACGTCAATCAAGAAGCACATCAACGTCAAAGAAAACACTAAAATGTCTTTTATAGAAAGTTAAGAGAACTTTGCCATCCATTGATTTACAGTCAACATTGGCCCAGTTTTAGTTTCTCGTTGATATATTATTTACGCAAGTCTATATATTGATGTGTGATATTGAGCAAATTAAACGAGTTCATCAAAGTGTAAAAAAATATTTTTTATTTGTTTAAATTTAACGTTCTTTTTTTATTGTTTAATTTTTTAGACGGAGCCCGCAACAATTACATAAAATTTTTTGATTTTAATTAAATCAATTATAGAGTAAAGGGAAAATACATAATTTTTTTTTTGAGGTTATGTTACTGAAAAATACCCTATTGCTAGGATAATATTCCCTTTGAGAAAATTTCACATTTAAAATAACAAAGAAGTTGTTAATTATGAAGGAGATTCCACAATAAATTGAATTGGCATTGTTTTTGTTTTGACTTACCGAGTTATGTAAAAACGATGCGCGCGCGCACCATTTTTACATAACTCGGTAAGTCAAAAACCAAAGCGATGCCAATTCAATATATTGTGGACTCTCCTTGATGTAAAATGTCAAAGGAACAGATGAAAATTTCCAACTAACATAACCTCAAAAAATAATTGCCAACTTAAAATAATAAATAGTTGACTGAAATCAAGTACATATTTATGCGTTCACTTTATATAAAAGTAAAAAATAAAATCGTCAAACATCTGTAAAACTTTTTTCTTTTGGTCAATTCTCAATAAACTTTTTTTCTATCTCAAAATATAATTAACCGAATGATCGCTGTGAAGACATTTCAATCGATCTTGACCATAAAAAATTCTCTTTCGAAAAAAAATCGGGGTAATCATTTGCGATTGATCTGATGAAATCAGTCTATGTCCATTATTCTATATTTATGATTTACGTGTTCATATCCTAAACACTGTAATTGTAATTAATGTAAATTTGTTCATAAACGTATGATATATATATATATGCCCCGCGATAACATTAATACGAGGCAAAGTGCTAACGATATATTTGATCGTCTATTTTTGCGTAACCAAAGTTTTAGTATCGGATTCGTTAGTCTCATCCCTAACGGGGCGATAATATTAAAAGTGTGTACATGACGTTCTACAATTTAAAAAAAAAAATGAAAAACAATTTCAAAAAGTATGAAAGACACACGACGTTTTTAATTTGAAGAATAATAATAAACTCAAAGAACGAAATGACAACTATTAGAAAATAAGTGCATATAATATCGACTGTAAATAGATTTATTCGGTATAGTAATTATTATTATTATTATTATATTATTATTATATTATTATATTATTATTATTATTATATTATTATTTGTAATGTTATTCTTCTGGGCGTTGTAAATGCCGATGTCTCTTGCTCACAAAGATTTTTTTTCATTTAGGTAACTCCGTTTTTTTTTCATATGTGATTAGTAATATGCAGATAATTGAATTTTTCAAATATGTGACACATACATACATAAAAAAAAACACACACACACACACACTGAATTCTTCGTTGTTTTATTATTGTTGTTACGTTATTATAGAACTTGTTTGAGTCTCTCTGAAAGTGAAATACAACAAATCGTTTCTTACTCAAAAAAAAATTATGCCTTATTATTTATGTAGCAAAATTCTTATTCCAAAATTCCTTAAATTAAAATTTAAAAAAAAATTGGTAATTTATTTTAGAAATTAATTTATTCGAAAAAAAAAATTGTTGCCATATATGAAATTTTGTGGATTTTTTTTTTGGTTTTATTTTTTTTATTATTTTTATTTTATTTTTGTTGTTCAATCATTATAAAGTAATAAATTTAATTGATATAGTAATTATCGTTATCATTATAGTATATATATTGCAGTTTATACAAATTAGTATAGTAATTTTTATATTGATCAAATAAATATTAATAATTCACAAAGAAATGTCATTATTTTTCACGTTTTTACTATTTGTAAAAGAAAATTAAAAATCTACAAAATTCGATAGAAAATATACATGAGGTAAGTTAATTATAATTTATAAGAATATTAAAATATTGCATTAATTATATATCAAGCTTTTAAAATAATCCACAATTAGATTTCACACATGTTCAAAAAAAAAAAGAAAAAAAAATAGCAATATCAATTTTAAACGAAATAAAATGAAATGCACTTATAAATGAATCATAAAATAAGAATTGAATTATATATACTATTTTTAACAAATGGATTTGAACTCTTTTTTTTTGGTAGATGTTCCAATTTAAGTCTGGCCACATATCTATACATAAATATATATATATATTTATTACTGAATTTTTACGATCGCAGACATACGACATTTTTAAAATTAATTAATCGTTTCGGTTATTTTTGTTTTGTTAATAAGAGTCGTTATAATATACCTATAACCTTTTAAATTCGGGAAAATATACCAATATATATTTTTCTCGTTCTTTACAGAAGTTTTAAAGAAAATTTCTTTGATTCCCCACTTGGAAAGATTCCCCGGAAAATGCCCCCTGGAGGTTCTATAAAAATTCCGCCGGAATTCCGACGGAATTAGGACTCTTAAAATTTCGAAAAAAATTGATCGGAATTCCGTCGGAATCCCATCGGAAATTCTTTGGAACTCCGATGGAATTCAGACGGAATTAGGACTTTAAAAAGTTTGAAAAAAATTAATTGTAATTCCGTTGGAATCCCATCGGAAATTCTTTGGAACTCCGATGGAATTCAGACGGAATTAGGACTCTAAAAATTTTGAAAAAAATTAATCGGAATCCCGTTGGAAATTCTTTGGAACTCCGATGGAATTCCGACGGAATTAGGACTCTAAAAATTTTGAAAAAAATTAATCGGAATTCCGTTGGAATCTCATCGGAAATTCTTTGGAACTCCGATGGAATTCCGACGGAATTAGGACTCTAAAAATTTTGAAAAAAATTTATCGGAATCCCGTTGGAAATTCTTTGGAACTCCGATGGAATTCCGGCGGAATTAGGACACTATAAATTTTAAATAAAATTAATCGGAATTCCGACGGAATCCCATCGGAAATTCTTTGGAACTCCGATGGAATTCCGACGGAATTACGTTGGAAGTTCCGGCGGAATTCTGCTAGAACCTCCAGGGGTCACTTTCCGGGGAATCTTTCCAAGTGGGTCAAAGATATTTGTGCATTAAATCCAAGAAATTCTAACATTTATTTATGGGCGTCAAAGAAACATTTAATTGAATTAAATAAAAAATTTCTTTTAAACGAAAATAATTTTTTTTTTTTTTTGAATCAAAGATAATTTATTTTAAACAAATAAATTTTCTTCGTATCAAGAGAAAAATTTTTTAAAACAATTTCTTTGAATCAAAGAAATCTTTTTTCTGTGTGTATATAAGTATATAATTCATTTACTTTTTAGGTCCTTTTTTAGAGCGCGTTAACGCATATAGTTTTCATATAACTAAATTATAAAGATATAAATAAAAATTTTATTAAAATATAAATATGAAATTATTACTGTTAATAAAGTTTGTGCCACAAAAAGTTGTTTTTATAAGTGTTGAGGTCATAAAAATAATGCTATATGGCTTTGAGAATAATTTATTATTTATGTTCTGTGTGTGTGTGTGAGAAAGGATCGAGAACAACGATTCAGAATGTACAATGGTTCATTTTGGTTTATAGTGTGTTGAGGCAAAAGACTTTGGACGCGCGGCAAAGTTGAAGTTGGGTATATTCATGAATACATTATCCTGTCTCTAACGAGGCGAATAGGTCAAGTGGATGGACTCACTAGCGGCTGTCCATAAATCAGTGAGAGATCACAGTCGAACCTTTACAATCTTCAGTTTCCTCGTTTCTTCTTCTTCTTCATCATCATCATCATCATCTTCTTTTTCTTCCTCTTCTTCTTTTTCACCTTCTCTCTACTTATTTGGCATTTCAACTTCTCATACATCTGCTTCCGCTTTTTGTTCATTGTCGCTGATGTCATCAGTAAATGTTTTATTGGCATCATTTTTCTGTTTCCCAACTTTTACAAAACGCAAATTATGCTTTAGATCCGCAATTTCTGTTTTTCTGTCAATTTTTACTCCAGAAATAGTAAAATTTACTCCTGAAATAGTATAAATTTTACTATTTTTGGAGTAAAAATTTGCTAGAAATGCGCAGAAACTGCGGACAGTTCCGGTTTTACTTTTACAATAGTAATAATTACTTTATTGGTTTTTCCTTTTTTCTCCGTGTAAAATTAATTTGTTAGAATTTTCTTTTAGTCGAATTTTTAATTGTTCGAATTATTTTTTGACTGAATTTACCGTAGGTTTATTTAAAAAAAATCGTTGATCATAAACGTTGCAAACTTCAACATCATCTTCGATTAAAATTTTTTTTTTTCCTGTCTTCATCTCTCCATTAACGCTTATATCCTTTCTTGAATTTCAACATAATTATAGGGTATCCTCATTCTCACTTCCTTCCTCTCAACTTCATTCCATCAATCATCGCACATTCAATTCTCATACTACTCTTTGTCTATATATATACCATCTTCAAACACACCCTTCTGAAACTTATTCACCGAAGAAATATATATATAAGTATTAATAATAATAATAATCTCCAGATCCTTCTGTGTGCACGTTTTACTTCGCTTCTTTAATAATGCTAAAATCCATTTTCCCTTGTCAACTTTCTCTCCCGTTGATTCTCATCTCTCTCTCTTTCTCTCTCTCAGCATCATCCGTTTTTCGGCCCATCAATCCAAATCTTTTACTATATTACACACTTGATGGCTTTTCTACTCAATTTTAAATTACCCCTTACTTAGCCTTATATTTCCTTCTGTTTTTGACATTTTATATATTATCCCTATTTTACCCTCTGCCTTGACCCTTGTCGTGACTCTTTTCATTTTGTCAGCTTCATGATGTTATGATCCTATATATTTATGTTCATGTATAATATATAAATTTATGTTGTCGGGAATTTTTACTCAACAAATAAAAAATATTAACTACTGCGGATTATTAAGTTCATTAATTAATAACAGCAATAATAATAATATTAATAATA
This sequence comes from Leptopilina boulardi, assembly GCF_019393585.1. Lineage (NCBI taxonomy): Eukaryota > Metazoa > Arthropoda > Insecta > Hymenoptera > Figitidae > Leptopilina > Leptopilina boulardi. The sequence goes on along the minus strand of NW_026137881.1, from coordinate 3,525,545 downwards.
ATAATAATAATAATTTAATAAACATTTTTGTTCAAATAAGTTTTGTTATTTTATAATTTTTTAATTTACGTTTTTTCCCCACTAGCAGGGAGCAAAAGTAGAGGAGACCGGGGTTAGTTGACGCACTTTTTACTCTTTGTTGTGTAACTCACTCATTTTTGCTTTTTTAACCTTCGCTTGACAAGTTGCCCACCCAGGGTGGGCCAGACAAATTAAAATTGCCATATCTTCTAAAGTTTTGCCTTAATTGAATCGCGATTTTAAGTCACTGAACAAAATCTTAAGAACTTTCAAAAAATGTAAAAACAAATTTTTAAAAAAAATTTCTTCTTGATCATTTATAACTTTTATCAATGTATGTACGGAGATAACCGGGATGATTCAGATATTTTTTTAATTCTATTTTACAAAAAGACTTAAAATCATGCAGACTTTTCACTGTGAGTGTTTTATGATGTCAAATAATAGATATAAAAAATATTTTATTGCATTTTTCATTTTTTTAAATAATTTATTGTTATTATTTATTAACTTTCTTTGTTCTGCACCTAGAAAGATGCAGTTTTTTTCTAATTTTGCAATTTATCAAGCGGAATATAATAAAAGATAGATTTGATGTAAAATTATTAATTCAACAATTGTTTAAACAATTATTGTTATTATTTACTAACTTTTTTTGTTCTGCACCTAGAAAGATGCAGTTTTTTTCTAATTTTGCAATTTATCAAGCCGAATATAATAAAAGATAGATTTGAAGTAAAATTATTAATTCAACAATTGTTTAAACAAATAAAGTTAATAAATAACAACAATAAATTGTTTAAACAATCGTTTGAATACTAAATTCATATAAAATCTTCATGTTTATTATGTTGAGCTTGTTAAGTTGAAAAATTAGAACAAAATTGCAATTTTCTAGGAATATTATGAAGAATGTTAATAAATAGCAACAATTATTTGTTTAAACAATTTATAATAATAGTTGTTGCAAATTTAATTATATATTTTATTTTATTTATAACCTTTGAATTAATAACTACGAAGAAAAGGTAACAAATTTATAAAATTCTTCTACTGTCGTATGTATATTTGAAAAAGTTATAAATTATTAATAATAAATTGTTTAAACAAATAAAAAATCAACAAAACATTAATAAAATATATTATTTGGTAACATATAACAATTTTGGAAAAAAACTGAATGATTCTAAGTTTTTATTGCAATATATACAGAATGAGCCGTGTAGGCGGCTCATTTTGATGTGCAACAAAAATGAACCAGATGGTAGCGCCATTGTCTATTTCGTTTAACATTGACTCATTTTGATTTGAAACAAAAATGAGACTAGTTTTTTTTTATGTGTACTTTCTCTCTTCATCGGAAAAAACTCATTTTCCACCCGGCTAACAGGTGAAAAATAGTGTATACTTTAGGTGCATTTGTTAGAAAAAAATATTTTATAGAGGTATATATATTTTTAAGAAATTATCTTCTTATTAGGAATTAAATATAATAACACTAAAAAAAAGTCGAATTTTTACCCCAAAATCAATATAAAAAATTAACTGCAACAAATTTTATTCTAGATGGGGCGCCACCGTCTATGTGAATTAGCATTGATTAAAATTACCCGTAACAAAATTTATCCAGCGTTTTTTCTGTAATTTAATAACTTTTGTTAACTAATTTTTTATCTTTATCTCATTACTACTCTCTAAATCTGAATTAGTAAAAAAGATTACAATTTTGAATTAGTGACTCACTTTTTGCTTCTCAATTAGTAAAATTCTACTAATTATTAGTAACTTTTACTAACAATTAGTAAAATTTAACTAATTCTAAAGCAAAAAGTTAGTCACTAATTTAAATTAGTAAACATTTTTACTAATTCAGATTTAGAGAGTAGATTTTCACTAAAAAAAAAATTGGTCAAGTGCGAGTTACACTCACTTTCCTTGGGTTTCATTCACGATTATTTAAATTATTACGTATATTTAAAAAAAATATTATTTATTATTATTATTTAAATTTTTCAATTCCAATCGAATTCGCTATAATTTTCCTTTAATCTACTCGCGAAATTACGTATATATGTATATACCAAATTTGAGCTCAATCGGTTGACATGACTATAAGTTTTAAGGGGGGGGGGGGCAAGATTTTATAGACGGACATGAGTATAAAATCATAAGGGTTCCATTTCGGTTCACTGCGTGAACAGAACCCTAAAAAGTACATAACTTTTACCCAAAAAAATGGTATAAAAATTATACGTTACAAATTTTACACTATATAGTTGAAAGTGCAATATAAGTTTTAACATTAGTCAAAATTATCCACAATTAAATGATGTATAATTTAATAATGTTAAAAAAAATATGATACTTACTTGGCAAACTGCTAAGGCCCTGTCCAGTTTTTCATATGTTGAAAAAATCGTACCTGAAAGCAAATAAGTAACAATAAATATAACGAATTATTATAATAAATGAACACAGAAAAAAATTCTACTCATTTTTGCTGCTTATCATTTTGAGTAAATTATCAAAATGAGTAAACGGCAAACTTCACATTACTCAAAATGAAACTGGTTAGTATCAAATGTCAGGTTATGCTATAGATAAAATTGTTTACCACTATTATGTTGGTACTAACTGTGAACTATTTCATAGTGCGCCATCTGAGGATGAAAGAACAAAGTAATTCAAACGTAATAAACCAAAATTATAAAATACAATTTATGTCTCTAAAATTTTTTATAAATATTAAATAAAAAAAAATTATTAACATTGCAGTTAAAGTTAAAATATTCAAAATATTATTAAAGTTTTTATTTTCTATCGAAAAAAATTTTTTATCACATTATTATTAAAGTTGTTCATAATAATAATAATAATAATTATTATTATTATTCATATTATAATATTATATTAATAATATTAATAATTATGAGTTAATTTAATTATATAATAATATAAATTTATTTTTATTTTAAATATATTATACATAAGAATTTTTAAATAATAAAAACTCAATTTTATAATATTATAATATTTTAAAATAATCATTTCGTTTATTACAAAAAAAGCAAAGCTTTTCGTCCATTGACGATGGATTTTTTTCAAATAAAAAAAAAGAACAACTTCTACTAAAAATTATAGATCCAAATAAAAACTACATCAATCACATATATTTAATTTATAATTTTTTATTAGTTTATTAATCAAAAAACAGTAATTTTAAGAATTAAAATTTATTTGTTAAAATTTTTAAAGATAAATTTTTTTAATTTATTAATTAATGTGAAAAAAATTTAACACAATATCATTTTGTTTCGTAAACAATATTTTACTTTTAAATTTTTTAAATAAGGCGCCATTACCTTTAGTTTTTAGACAATAGCGCTTTCTTTCTCTACTTCATGTTAACGCAGTTGGTATTACTGCCTGTCGTTTCATATATGTTTCTTAACCTAAAACTTGATTTATTTTATTTTATAAATAATAATAAATTGACTTTAAAAATTAAAGTCTTTTTAGTTTAAAAGTGTTTATTTATGAAAAACAATTGTTTTAGTACTATTTTAAATGAAATAATCATTTGTTATTTATCTATAATTCATAGTTAAACATTTACTCAAAATGAAACTGACGTTGTTCATTTTAATATTTTTTCACTGAAAACTCAAAATGAATAAGAGCGTTATCATTTTTGCTGCATATCAAAATGAGTATGATTTCGTACTCATTTTGAGTACAGTTTTTTTCTGTAAAGTAAACGTAGTTTTTAAAAAATTCAAAAAAGCGAATCTAATATGGCAGATGAAAAAATGAATCGGATTGGCTTGAAATTTGCTTCTTAGGGATTTTTGGGTTCGCTGATTACGAATCCAATGTTAGTTTTTCAAAATTCAAAATGGCCAATTCACTATGATTGAGGAATTTTTGAAAAATTGATCCAATTTACCTAAAATTTTGTCAACATTTAAAATTTTTTATATTTCGACATTTTACACTTCCAGCAGACAAAAAAATGAAACAGTGGACAAAATTGTATTATCGTATCAATTTTAGTGCGAAATATACACTGAGAAAAAAGGTTTGAGCTGACAACCAAATATTTCATTTAATATATGTGCAACTAAAATTTTTTGGTTGACACAACTAAACTTTAGTTGACATCAACCAAAGTTTGGTTGAGACTACCAAATTCTTTTTCATTTTCTTATTTAGTCGTCTGAAACAAACTTTGGTTGTTGTCAACTAAAGTTTAGTTGTGTCAACCAAAAAGTTTTAGTTGCACATATATTGAATGAAATATTTGGTTGTCAGCTCAAACCTTTTTTCTCAGTGTAATAAATGCAGCGTTGTATTGTGGATGAAAATTTCAACATGTATATATGTATATATATATATATATATATATACATATATCAAGGTATATAATCTTCGTTGAAATGTCAATAAATTAAACGCAATTCGCGAGTATATATATATGTATAAATAGACACAAAGACTATAGACAGCAATCGTCAAGCGGCGTATGTAACGCTAATATTGATTTGCTTTAATGTGACATATGCAATGACATTCACTACCTGGCTGTCCCATGGGAAACATTTGATTGAATATCGTGAATCTACACACATGGTCGTCTCGTCTCGGACGACAGTTCAGGATACACATGAACTATGTACACATGTACATACATATATACACTATTATTTCTTTATACCTTCTGTCAGTTGCATTCATCTTTTAATTTTCAATAGACTGCAGTTTAAACGATCGATTTAACGTTATATGTATAGATATATATATATAAAACAGAAATTTAATATGTACATATAATAAGTATCTCAAACATATATATATATACCTTTTCTTGAAATTTTAATCATTCCACATTTTCATTCATTAATAATAATAAAATATTCATATCTACTATATTGTCTCTTTAAGGATATATACTGATTGTAAATTTTTTATTAGATTTAAAATTAATAACCGGTAGACATAATAAATTTTTAATAATAAAATGATTATACAAATAAATTTGTATTTTTTTTTTTTACTTTCTAAATTGGAATTAATTACTTTATTTATTAAACACTGTGGTCTTTAACACACTTTAATCCAAAATTAAAGTTACACACGGAAAGAAAAAATTGGGGAAAAATTACGGAACTCAGTTTAGTATAACTCTGCATGTCGAGACCATTTCGGGATATTTTCAAAGTTTAAGTAAGTAATAATATATTTTGGATAACAGTCTAAAATATTTTCTCAATTTTCTCTTAAAATGAATAAAATTAATAATTTAAGAAGAAATCAAATTAGAATGGTTAACTGCGCATCAGAGTCAATTCCGAGTTCCGTAATTTTTTAAGGTTAAAATTCTGAAGTCTCTCATATAGCGAGCAAAATAAAAAGTTGTTATGAATGTAAATAGAAAAATTCATTCCAACTTTTATAAGATCTTGCGAACTTTTTTGAAGAAACTACTAAATTTAATTGGCAAAAGTATTGAAAAAAAGGTACTGAATTATTTTGAGATTTTCCTGAAATTTTTCGGACATTTCAACTGATCATTCACGAATATATTTCTGAATTTTTCCCTCGTATCCAGGAGTTACTGAATTATTTCAGGACTTTTTTCCTCAACATTTTCTTTCCATGTAAAAGAATTAATAACCATTTCGACTAATTTTTAGTCAAAAATAACTAATTATTAGTAGAAAACTACTAATTCATTCAGTAAGGCTACTATTTCAATTAGTAAACTTAAATAAAATAATTAGTAGCTTTCTACTACATTCTACTTTCCGGGGAAAGATTCCCCGGAAAGTGCCCCCTGGAGGTTCTATCAGAATTCCGCCGGAACTTCCAACGTAATTCCGACGTAATTCCGCCGGAATTAGGACTCTAAAAATTTTGAAAAAAATTAATCGGAATTCCGTCAGAATTCCGTCGGAATACCATAGGAAATTCTTAGGAACTCCGATGGAATTTCGACGGAATTACGTTGGAAGTTCCGGCGGAATTCTCATAGAACCTCCAGGGGGCACTTTCCGGGGAATCTTTACAAGTGGGTCTCTAAATCTGAATTAGTAGTTTTCTAGTAATGAAAGAGTGAGTATTCGTTTACCAATTGAATTAGTAACAGTTTAGACTAATTTTTAGTAAAAAAAAAAACTATTAATTGCTAGTAGAAAACTACTAATTCATGGAGTAAATCGTATTTTTTACTATTTCAAATTAGTAATCCGATTTACTCCATGAATTAGTAGTTTTATACTAGTAATTAGTAGTTTTTTTTTATTAAAAATTAGTCAAAACTATTACTAATTCAATTGGTAAACGAATACGCAATCTTTCATTAGTAGAAAACTACCAATTCAGATTTAGAGAGTAATTACAATCTAAGAATTAGTGAAAATGGTAACTAATTCATTTACTGAAAGAACAGAACGCAGTTGAATTATACTCAAAAGTGACTAATTCAAATTTATAGACAGTACTCTCTAAATCAGAATTAGTAAAAATGTTTACTAATTTAAATTAGTGACTCACTTTTTGCTTTAGAATTAGTTAAATTTGATTAATTGTTAGTAAAAGTTACTAATAATTAGTAAAATTTTACTAATTCTAAAGCAAAAAGTGAGTCACTAATTCAAATTAGTAAACATTTTTACTAATTCAGATTTAGAGAGTAATGTCAAAAACATTTTTTTTTTTTTGTAAAATCTTATTCGCAGATGCATTGTATGAACACATATGTGTTTCACGTATAAAACTTGAAAAGACATTGAAACATAATACAGGTTTTAGAATTTTTTATTATATTCGGTCTCCGTTTTCAAAAGTGTGAGAGGCCTATAAAAGAATTTGACCTGTTTTGACAAAATGACATGTGCTAAAATCTGTTTCCCTCTATATATATATATATATATATATATATTTCACGACATGTGGAACTGTCAGTGTTTGCACTTATAGAGCACGGAAACAACTTTGGTAAGAATTTCACACACGTCTATCTTCAAGAACCTGCTTCCGGTGATGTTCTACGTCAAGAGCATATCGACGACGACGATGCTAAAGTGCCGCAACATATCGGGATTATATAGCTGGCGCCGGACATGTCGCTTCTGGTTTCCACTCAGAAAACGACAAATTTTCACATAAATCTCTATACGAATTAAAGTATGGTTTCGTTTTAAAATTTCTCCTTCCGTTTCTAATAGCAAAAAAAAAAAAAAAAAAAAAAAAAAAAAAAACGGAAAAAAATACTAAGAATTGTGTTGTTTGAAATTAACTTTGGGAAAAATTTATTAATGTCTTGTCAGTTTTCCAGTGTTTGCCTCTCGTTACTAAAAAATAATAACGCGTTACCGGTACTTTTTCTAAAAAGTAATTCGTTTCTGTTATTTTTTTCATAAAATTAACTCTCGTTACCTTTACTTTTTCGACAGTAACGCCGGTACTTTTCGACGTTACTGTAAAAAAGTAACGATTTTTCGTTACAAATTATCCAAAAAAAAGAAACTTGTTATCATTATACTTTCTTTAAAATACACGGAAAGAAATTTAGTAGCAATATTTGATAAATCTGATAGGAAATTTTAGTATTCTCTTTTTCAAACGCGGAACATTTGGGTTTGATAACGAAAATCGGTATATTTTTACCAACAGTCTTTTTAGTAAATATATTCCAGAAATTGAAATTATTATTTCGTAAATTGATAAATTTATACGAAAAACCAGAAGTAAGTTAAATCGACGCGCACTTCGTTATTTACTAAATTTATATGAAAATTTGGAAAGATTATTTCGAAATTTGTTAAAACTATACTAAAAATTCGAAGTGGTTCAGTCGTGACAGATAACGACAGAAACACCAACAGATTCTACGCCAAAGTTTTATCTCTTTCTCATCTCAAGGATAGACGAGGATATGAACTTTTAAATGCACACACACACATACACCGCATTGTTTTACATCGATTGGCTTATTTTTATTCCTAACCTATACTAACGATAATACGGATAACGCTTCATATACAAATTTACGCTCATGTGAAAAACTGATGTGACCATTCTTATATACTAAACAGACATATTTTTCACCGCTTATGAGAAAGGTGAAATTATATTAAAACATGTTTAAAAATATAAATAAAAATCATTATTTATTGGGAAATAATTAAATATTTTATTATTTTTTGAAGAACAATTTTTTTTACTGATTTATTGTAAAATCTTCGAAATTAATTATATAAAAGAAATTCAGGTCCTGTATCAAGATAATAGTAAAAAGGGGCTTGTCTAAAAAGCTTCGTCAGTCTTCGTTACCACTCGGTGAGGATCGGGCAATTCCGAACGTTCAACTTCGGCAAATTTCGTCGAATCTCGTTAACTTTGATATTTCTTTTTCAATTTTCATATCAAATATATCAAAATCTAAACTAATTATATCATTTTATACAATTCTAATTACGAAATTTGAAATATTTGGTTAGAAAAATTGATAAAGAGCTTACTAAAATTTGACATTTTTGTGTTTCAATAAAAAGATTTCAGATTTCGTAAATATTATAACAAATTTTCTTTCCAACTATATTAAATATTCTTATTTTAATCTCAATCATTCTTAAAAATAGTATCGAAAATCGTTATCATGCCAAAATGTTCCGCAATTGTAACCAAATATACTAAAAAGTAACACCATAATATATCAAATATTGCTACAAACTTTCTTTCCGTGTATAGTAACGCGTTGCTACCAAACACTGCAGTTTTCTTCTTTTTAAAATCGACCTATTTTTTTAGGTTATGCGTTCGTATTTTAGCTCTGAGTTTTGACATAATTTTGAGGATTTTAACCTCAAACACAGTGGCCTGCTCTTGATCTAAGAACTTAAAATACCTTAAATTTTAAGATTATGTTCGCACTCTTGACCCAGAAATTGACATAATTTTGAAGTTATATTTCCTTTTTTTAATCTCATACCGACAAACAAAGTGTGACAATTTCTGTACGGGAGTTATTGCAATTTGTAGGTTATATTTAACAACTAGAAAAAATTAACAACTGGAGACGCAGAAATACAAAAAGTTTAAAAATAATTTTAATCCAAACTTTAAATATTGACACACATTAATTGAAATATATATATATATATATATATATATATATATAATTCTTGAAATATTGCATTTCAAGATTTAAACACAACGAAAAAAAAATCACAAAAAGAGAAAATATAATTATAATTGTTCCATTGTTTAACCGAAACGATGTTAATATTATAAGGTAGCATTTAGTTTTATCGATGTAATATATTTCTTTATCGAGAGTCGATAGAAAAACGAAAGGTTTTGCCAGCAGGTCAAGTAAACGATTCATTATTGAAAACGAGCAGAGTCACGCTGCGGTGTTCGCATTCGAAGCAAATGGATTGGAAAGCCACTTCTCGTTGCCCTCTGTCTGCTCTCAAACCATTATATATATATGTATATATATACAAAAATGGTGTTTCTGTCATTGACAGAAAAGTGTACGTATTATATATATATATACTAGCTCTCTTTTTATAAGAAAACCTCAAGGAAAAGATGCGAAAATTCTGATTTCCGATTACTAACCAACCTGTCAATAATGTTCAATTTGTATGGACAATTCTGTTCAATAAAATTCACCTCAGAAGAATAAACCGAATAATCTTGTGCTTTCAGTATTGTTTATATATATATATATATATATATATATATATATTCGTGTCATTACAAATTAAATTATAAATGCCACAAGAAAAATCATTTGTCATATAAACTTTTAATAAGTATTCGATATAAAGGAAACTTACTATCCAAATTATTCTTGACAGTTTGATCACTTTATTAATATGTTAATTAATTCATTCGCTAATTAATCTACTAGAACATTAAATATATATACAATATATATATACACTTCCGCTCAACAGAATTTTACAACCCTAAGAAATCAAAGGCATTACAAAATTTTTTATATATTCATATTTATTTTGATTGGTCAAATACTGTTGAGCGGAAGTGTACGTATATAATTTTTCTTCTTAAAAACAAAAATTAAAACTAATATTAAAAAATTTTATAAAAAAATTATTTTAATAATTTCAGTATGCTTTTTCTCTCAGAGTATATATATATATATATATATATAGGCGAGTACTCACCTACCATTCAACTCACAAAGCATTCCGACTCGCGTACCGTTCAGAATTTGTCTCAAATGAACACTAGGCGAGAATTTCGACACTACGCGGGAACTCGCTGTACTCGTCTACCATTCAATTCGCGAAGCATTTAAATTCGCGTACCGTTCAGAATTTGTCTCGAAAATTTCAGAGATTTTACTATCAATATCAAAAATATAGGTTAAAAATTAAGATAACATCAATACTCAAGGTCGAATGACAGAATCATATATAGATTAAAACGAACATAACCTCTTAAATTAAAGTTTTTGAAGGAGTTAAGACAGAAATAACCTTAAAATTAGTATCAGATGTCAAGAGATGACCCTCCCCTTAAAATATTAAAGGTCATAGGTCAAAGGAGAACATAGTCTCAAATTTACGTCAAATATCATATAGGTGTGGAGGCGAACATAACCTCAAAATTTGGTCAAAGTCATAGAAAAAAATACTGACATAACCTCAAAATTAAGGTCATAGGTTAATAGGACGTCATTCGCGGTGTATCTTAGATATAAATTCTTTAAAATGAAAGAATAAATTTTTTTTAAAGAATTTGACTAAAATTAATCTTTGAAAACTTATTCCGTTCCTAATTATAATTTTTTTATTTGCAGAATAGATGAAAATTTAGTTTACAGATGCAGGTTAAAATATATATAGTTTATGTTCATATTAAAATATAAATTAATTTCTGCTGTTTAAATGTAAAAACTTTTTATTAAATATAAATTTAATCAAAATAATATTTAATATTTTTAGTGAATTTAAATAGAGGGTTATATATATGAGAGACGGACTGAAAAATTGTTCAATTTCCAAAGGTTCAATTTTCGAAACATGTTACGTTTTCTTTTGTCAGTTTTGACAATTTACCGCTTCTCGAATATATATGTACGATGTGTGTATATATGTATTAATCCAAGGCAGGAAATATATTTTACGCCCTCTGACTTTACATTTCAGTTGATTTTGAAAACTATTCGGAATCGAGAGAGAGAGAGAGAAGGGACGTCAACATTTCGCTAGAATGGTTTGATTTACTTTTGAAGCCTGAGGCTACTAGAAGGGGAATGATAAAGTGTGGTGGGGGAGGAAGAGGTGGTTGTAAAGTTTCAAACGCGAGCGCAAAAGAGAGAGAGAGAGAGAGAGAGAGAGAGAGAGAGAGAGAGAGAGAGAGAGAGAAACTCGTCTGTAAATTACATCTTTGATTTGTCGAGTGTGATTAAAAGCTTGATAAATTGGCCCGCGGCACGTTCAATTCGCTCCACCCACTTTGTAATCAAAATTATTTTCCCTATGAATGACTCACAGCATTGACCAATCATCATTTTCATTTATATATATTTATAAAATCAAAAATGTCTCATTGCCAAAAGATCGAAATTCTAAAAGTTCGAATAATAAAAAGATTGAATTTTTTTTGAAATTCGAATTATGAAAATATCGAATTGTTGAAAGTTTGAATTACAAAAAGATTCGAATTGTTACAAGTTCGAATTTTCAAATTTTTGAAGTACCAAAAGATCAAATTTCCAAAAGTTTAACCTTTAACTGTCACAACTCTGCGTTAGAATGTAAATGGCACAAACGGGTCTGCTGGACCCGACGTATTCAAACGTGTATTTTATAGCCGGTATTGAATATTTTTACACAAAAATTTAATCTGAGGTAGCTTATGATGTATTTTTTAAAATGTAATTAGTTTTACAGGGATTAATTTATTTTAAATTAGTTAAAAAAAATTGTGGAAAACGAAAACGAAAAAATGCGTCTTTTTATTTAAACATTCATGAGTTATTTAAATTTTAATATTATGACTTAAAAATTTAAGACTATATATATTCTTGATGTATTATTCTTTAAGGAAAAAATTACCACAACAGCAGAAGACTTGCAAAAAAGGTATTTATTTTGCAGAATAAAATGTAACTTTTTAGGTTAAAATTAAAAATTTATAATTATTCATGTTTGAAGCTAATTTATTCTCTTGTATCAAATTAGTTGCATCAAAAAACTTAGAAAATTACTAAGAATATATCAAACTTAATATATTAAAATATATTAAAATATAAAAAATATTCAAAAGCTACACCTGCAATTAATTTGAGCTCGAAAAAATTCTCGGGTCTACTGGACCCATGGTGCCAGTTAAGGGTTAAATTATCGAGAGATCGAATTTTTAATAGTGCGAATTACCAAAAGATCGAATTTCTAAAAATTTAAATGTACACTCAGAAGAAATAATATGTTTGAACCAAATGTACCATTTTTTTTATATTTACCCATTTTTTTTGGTTAGTTCAAACAAAACTTGTTTAATTCAAATTAATATTTATTTGATCTAAATAACTGTTTGGTTTATTTCAATAAATTTTTTGAATAAAGAAAAAATTTGATTGAGCTAAATAAACGTTTGGTTTATGTAACCAAATGTTTGGTTAACTATATGTATATCAAATGAACCAAAAGTTCTGAACGTTCAAATGAACGAAATATTTTTTTAAAACTATAAATTATTAAAAATTATGATGTCAATTTAAAATAAAAAGGTAAATTAAACAATTATTAAATTAATAACTTCTTTTTAGATATTTAAAACAATATTTTGTAAATAAAATTCTTACTTAAAGAAGCTGCAAAAAAAAATTTCGTTCATTTGAACGTTCAAAACTTTTGTCTCATTATATCAATGCATTATTTTGTTGATTTAACCAAAATTTGGTTGCTTCAAACGAATTTTTTTCTGAGTGTATATTTAATCGAATTTCCGAATTTTTGAATGTATAAAAAACGGAATTTCTAAAAGTCCTATTAAGAGTTTGTATACTTATATCTACACGGAAAGAAAGTTTGTAGCAATATATTTGATATATTATGGTGTTACTTTTTAGTATATTTGGTTACAATTGCGGAACATTTTGGCATGATAACGATTTTCGATACTATTTTTAAGAATGATTGAGATTAAAATAAGAATATTTAATATAGTTGGAAAGAAAATTTGATATAATATTTACGAAATCTGAAATCTTTTTATTGAAACACAAAAATGTGAAATTTTAATAAGCTCTTTATCAATTTTTCTAACCAAATATTTCAAATTTCGTAATTAGAATTGTATAAAATGATATAATTATTTTAGATTTTGATATATTTGATATGAAAATTGAAAAAGAAATATCAAAGTTAACGAGATTCTACGAAATTTGCCGAAGTTGAACGTTCGGAATTGCCCGATCCTCACCGAGTGGTAACGAAGACTGACGAAGCTCTTCAGACAAGCCCCTTTTTACTATTATCTTGATACAGGACCTGAATTTCTTTTATATAATTAATTTCGAAGATTTTACAATAAATCAGTAAAAAAAATTGTTCTTCAAAAAATAATAAAATATTTAATTATTTCCCAATAAATAATGATTTTTACTTATATTTTTAAACATGTTTTAATATAATTTCACCTTTCTCATAAGCGGTGAAAAATATGTCTGTTTAGTATATAAGAATGGTCACATCAGTTTTTCACATGAGCGTAAATTTGTATATGAAGCGTTATTCTGCGAATGTTATACGTATTATCGTTAGTATAGGTTAGGAATAAAAGTAAGCCAATCGATGTAAAACAATGCGGTGTATGTGTGTGTGTGTGCATTTAAAAGTTCATATCCTCGTCTATCCTCGAGATGAGAAAGAGATAAAACTTTGGCGTAGAATCTGTTGTATTGGTGTTTCTGTCGTCATCTGTCACGACTGAACCACTTCGAATTTTTAGTATAGTTTTAACAAATTTCGAAATAATCTTTCCAAATTTTCATATAAATTTAGTAAATAACGAAGTGCGCCTCGATTTAACTTACTTCTGGTTTTTCGTATAAATTTATCAATTTACGAAATAATAATTTCAATTTCTGGAATATATTTACTAAAAAGACTGTTGGTAAAAATATACCGATTTTCGTTATCAAACCCAAATGTTCCGCGTTTGAAAAAGAGAATACTAAAATTTCCTATCAGATTTATCAAATATTGCTACTAAATTTCTTTCCGTGTAAAAATATAAGCCAAAAGTTTTGAACGTTCAAACGAACGAAATTTTTTTTGACAACTTCTTTAAGTACGAAATTTTATTACAAAATTTTGTTTTAAATATCTAAAAAGTAGTTATTAATTTAATAATTGTTTAATTTGCTCTTTTATTTTACATTGATATCATAATTTTTAATAATTTAAAGATTGAGAAAAATATTTCGTTCATTTGAACGTTCAGAACTTTCAGCTCATGTAAAAATCGCAAATTTTTAAAAGTTTGAATTACCATAAGATAGAATTGTTATATAAAAATTCGAATGTCTACTTGATCACATTTTTAATTATACCAAAAGATTGAATTTCTAAAAGTTCAATGTTATAAAAATTCCATCTTTTGGTTATTCAATTTTTTCATATAACAGTATAAAAAATTACGTTGTTATATTTGTTGAATTAATTATATAAAATATGCAGGTCTTAAAATTCAAAAAAATTCTTAAACACTATACGCGGTAACAACTTTCGTTACACCATTTTGAACACCCCTAAATAAAAAGCATGATTATATGTATATATAAAAAAAAATTCCCCTCTTTATAGGTGCCATCACCTTATATATATATATATATATATATATATATACCAGTTTCTTTTCACACCTTGACGAAATGCTTTGACTCAAATGTATACCACAAGGTTTTATGACTTTTTGTTGACTGTATCTACCTCTCGATCAAACCAGGTGAACATCCCATATCGCCCCTCTCGCGCAGAAAACGATCAATGCCCTATTGTCGACTACTTTCTCTCTCTCTCTCTCTCTCTCTCTCTCTCTCTCTCTCTCTCTCTCTCTCTCTCTCTCTCTCTCTCTCTCTCTCTCTCTCTCTCTCTCTCTCTCTCTCTCTATCTCTATCTCACTCTCTCCAAGGTTTAATAATAATGCGGGCCAAGAAGAGCCCTTGGGATCTGGATGCAAATTCTTCCTTCCGTGACGTTGAACAATTTATCTCGACAAGTATTAAAAATGAGAAGAGGGAAGCACATCAGATGAAGTTCTCCAAAAGAATTTCAAAGAGAGGGAGAGAGAGACGAAAATCTAAAAGTTCCGGCAAAGAAGGGAGTAAACGAGAAATGCGATTAACTGACCACCGCAGGGTAAATTGTGGTGATCTACTACTCAAGGGGTTGCCTCAACATGTATATATATAGATATATATAGATGTAGGGTCCGAGTAAGTCCAAAAGGGTCTTGGAAACGAAGCGCCCTGAGAGAATCGAGTAATTCTGTTCCGTATATAGGGAACGCAAGTATATACGTGTTCCAACTATACGTCCAACATCGGTCCTGTAAACGAGTTAACTCCCATAATGCAGTTAGGCTGATTGGTCTTGCGATTAGGAAGCAATTACAAGAGAAACGGGATTATGTGGCCAAAGGCCTCAACCGCTTCATTCGCCTCTCCCTCACAATTTTAGCCTCAAGCTTTTCCGTTCTCGATTGATCCGCTATATATATGTGTCGTCATTACGTGCGTGCACGATGAAAAACCACTTCCGAAGACAAACATTGCTTTTTTGTGTTTTCGCACACGCCCCCATATATACCTATTCAATTTTCTCATTCTCTCTATAAACTACTCCCCTATATATACACTGAGAAAAATGTTTAGTCAGAGCAACTAAAATTTAGTTGGGCCAACAAAACAATTTTATTGGTATTTAAACTATATATTTATTTGAGTCAACCACACGGAGAGAAATAGATGGTATATAAGATAACTTATGATCTTAAGATGGTAAAAAGTAGATGTTATCTGGTACACGGAGAAAAATGGAATCGTTGGGCAAACAATTTTTGGATTGTTGTTAGTAGATTTGTTGATATTACAATTCGAAATGTTAATATTACAATTCGGATTGTTGTCAATACAAATCTATGTTGTTTTAACAACAATACAAATTTTTTGTTGTCAGTTTTGTTCAGTTTGCAATTCCGTACAGTTTCAGAAGCAAAATCTCTGTCGATTGCTGATGGAACAATTCGGATTTGTTCAGCTGACAAGTTTATTGTTTCATGTCACGTGGTCATCTTGAGTTCTCGCAAACTGGCGTGCAGATCGTCGCGTCGTTTGCTACTGGCACATGTGCCACTTTTGCTTTTATTATTAGTTTTTTTTAGATAACAAAGTGCTGTTAAATAATGAATCCGGTTAAAGTGAGAAATCTATTGCATAGTGAATGGTATTTGGTATTTGAATGGTAATTTCATCGGTTATCCGTAAGTTATACATACGGTTACTATTGAACATAACCTCACCTTAAAAAATACAAAATTTATATTAAATATTATTTAACAACAAATTTTAACTCAAAATAATTTTTTGGTTTTAGGTCAAAGAATTTGATTCAGAAGTTGCATGTTCCACAGATTTTAATGCAAATGAAACTATGGTGATATGACCTACGGAAATCTGCTATTGATTATTTTAGAAGGCGAAGAAACTGAACAAATTGTATTAGACGGATCAAAACTTTGTTAATAAAACAAATTGTTTGCCGATTTAACAATTTAGTTTTGTTATTTCAACTGTTCCATAACAATTTTCTTTGTTCACCAAACAATCCCATTTTAACAATTTATTTTTGTTCCAACAACAAATAGAACTGCTGGTTCTATATATTGACAATCCGGAATTGTTGTGTATGGACTTAATTTTTAGTAACCAAAACAATTCTTTTTTCTCCGTATCATTATGCTACTCGGTACTATCAAAGATGTTACAAAAAGTATGGTTATGTTACCCACTACAATCAAAATGTTACTCCGTACAAACTGGATAGTAACTGATAGAATCTAGATTGCTGTCCGTATATATGTAAGATCAAATATGGTATCTGGTACTATCTAGACAGTACCCCGTACCATCTATTTCTTTCCGTGCAAAAAATTTGGTTGAGTGTTTTTTGTTGGCATAACAAAAATGTTTTGTTAGCTCAAACAAATTTTGGTTGGAATTTAAAAATGTTCAACCAAATTATTTTGTTGGCCAAACGAAATGATTTGGTTGAGACTTAATTCTACGACTTTGTTTCAGCCAACCAAAATTTTATTTATTTAATAAGTACAAGTTAACTAGGGCTAATAGCCCTTCAAGGAACAGATTAATTTTACAAAATTATTAATTTTACCGCTTTATCAAGTTTTCGAGATATTCTAACCTAAAAATGCAAAAAGATTTTTTTAAAACTATATATTTGAGGTCATGTATAACATCCAAAATATAATTTTATTTCAAAAAGAAATGTTGTAACAATCTTTCTGAAATAAAATTATCTCTTGATGTTACATGTTCTCAAATATGGTTAAAAAAAAGTCTTTTTGCATTTTTTAGGTTAGAATATTTCGAAAACTTGACGTGCTGGGTTAATTCTGAAGTCAGATTCAGATTGTTATAGACGAACATAACCTCAAAGTTCCAGGATAGATTTAAAAAACATATGTTAAAAAAGAACATAACCATAAAATTCAAGGTCATATATGTTAAAAAATAGGTTAAAGACAAATTTAACTTCTCTCATTTCTTTATACCTTTACCCTCACAACTTTCCCTTCTCCTTTTTCTATATCCTGAAAATACCTGAAATATAAATACCTGAATACCTGATTAATACCTGAAAGCATAACCTCAAATTGGTAGGTCAGATTTCAAGAAGCAGTTGGGTTTGAGATTAAAACCTTAAAACATAACCTCAAAATTAGTTTAAAAGTCAAGAGATTGATGGGTTTAAAGTTAATTTATTTTTTTCAAACTGTTTGTAAATAAAATTTGTTTTTCCAAGAATTTGGCTAAAAAGCAATCCTTGAAGAATATTAATAAATTATTATATTACTAATCTAAATGATATAATTTTAGAATAGACAGTTGAAAATTGAGTTTCTGGAGTTATATTTAAACATACCGGTTATTTAATGCAATTTGATTCCATTAATGTAATTTAATTTGTAGTATTAATATTTGTAAATCTTGGAAAATAATTAAGCCCTAAAGTTGAAATTATGGGGGGTTGGTGTATATATATACATCCTGGTGATTTTATTATATATCAGAGACTACGCGATGAATCAATATTGCTAATCAAGTCAATTTATTCCATTAAAGAATTTGTACCCCGAATTTTACACCACTGTGTGGGGTAAAAATGACTAAACAGTCAATCTATAATATTTTCCAACCAAAAAGCAATTTAATCTTTAAATGCGCGAATATTCAAAGGGAATCATATATATTGATTATTAATAAGCGAATATATATTTACATATATATATAAACGCACACACGCACATTGAGGATTATAAATTTTTTCCCAAGAGCTTTTATATATTTATGCAAAATGTTACAATCGCAATGAAAATTTGATGTAAATTTTTTAATTTTACACTCAATAAACTTTAATTTTCATCTATATACTAAAGTTACATATTTAATCAATGAGGACAAATATATAATATAATCGCTGACAAGAGAAAGAGAATTGAATTGTCAAAAGCTTATATAATTCATTTTTAGATTATCAATTTGTCAACTTTGGTAAAACATTACTTATTAAAATTTCCGTTGAGCATTATTAATTTTATAAATTTTGTCTGTTTAATTTTTCATTAAGAATTCATTTTGTTTCAATAACAATATATTATAATTTATTTTTGTAATTTTTTACTATATTGATTTGTAGAAAAATGTTTATTCCACCTACGGAGCCGAAATTCGGTACACAAGTATATATTTTAAATAAAATTAATATACGAGGTATATATATGGTTTTAATATAGGTTTTTTTTTTTGAATAGTTTACAGAAAAAATATCGCGAACCTGATTGAGCTTATAATTTTAAATAAATGAAATCTAAAATATAAAATAAGCTATATAGGTATTCCTTCCGTTGTGCTGCGGTTTTGTGGTAAACATGCTCAATTAATTCTATCAAAAGTCTTTGGCTATTTATATAAATTTGCTGAGATGAAAGAGCCGCACAACCCTATTTCACAGACGAAAAGCCGCAAAGTATATTATCGGTTTAAGTTTTTTCGTCCTATTATATTTTATACATATATATATAGGTATACGTACAACATATAACAACAGGGAACTCTTTTCTCACCCTGTGTATTCGCGTATTATTTATGTGTATTTGTACAACACAATTTATTTGAGCCTTTAGCTCCATGAGATCACAATGAGCGCGGCATGGCAAGGATACTATATACTCGTTCAAGAAAGTATCAGCCGTAAAATCGATTAGCGGCAGTGAAAAGAAGAGAAATCATCGGGGGCCTCAACCCAAATGGTTCGCATGTCGAGTATATATATATATATAGTCAGGGAAAAAAGAGGAATACAGAAGACGGGTGCGTGCACTGGAAGAATGCACCCTTATAATAAAATATCGAGAGAAACGTATACGATGGACACAGAGAGAGAGAGAAAGAGAGAGCATCAGTGCTAGTTCAGCGGGATTTCCGATCCAAATATCATTATACAATCCTTGAATGCGGTTATTCTATAAATCCATTATTTATGAATTACAAAAGGGGAAATATTTATATTAGAAAAATATAAACAAAATTTAAAAGTCCTTCACTATAAAAAGAAGGTACGAAAATAGTACCAATTTTAGGTATTAAAATAGAACCAAAAGGCAATTTAGTACCTAAAGTTGGTATTAGATTAATACCTCTCGTTTTACAGTGTTATATAGAAAGCAAAATTATTGCTTCTTTCAAATTTTAACCCTTTCACACCCAGGAGCATCTGGACATTTAAGAAAAGAAAACTGATGCAATTGTTTTATAAGAGTAATTAACCCTCTAATATACCGAGGATGTTTTGAAGTTGGCATTTAATTTTTAAAGCATTAATTTATCTAATTTACTCTCTAAATTTGAATCAGTGAGATTTCACTGACGAAATAGTTGGAATTTAGCAATTGAATTAGTTCAGTAAAATTTCCACTGAAATTCAGTCACATTTCACTGAAAATCAGTAGAATTATATTACTGTTTGAAACAGTCAAATCTGTTTTACCGATTAATGATAATGCAGATTTGACTGTTTTAAATCAGTAATAATTCTACTGATTTTCAGTGAAATGTAATTGGAATTTAATTGGAAATCTTACTGAAGTGATTTAGTTGCTAAATCCCAGCTATTTCGTCAGTAAAATCTTATACTGATTCAAATTTAGAGAGTATACGCTTCGGATTTGGAGAAAAATTGTTAGCATTGAATAAAAACGCGAAATTTTAATCATTTTAAATGATGAAATTTCATTCCAAATGAATTCAAATCAATCTATTTTCATAACAATAATATTCAGAATGTAATTTCAGGATATATTCAAAAAGATTAAAATTTAGTTTCAAAAGGAAACAAAATTGATTCGTATATATAAAGTAAAAGCAGAATTGAAAAGAATAAAAATTTTAAATTCAACATCAGAATAAAACAAATTAATTCAGAAAGAATTGGTCATGTAAAATTTAAATTTTGATAGAAACTGATTGGCTCGGAATCCTGCGAAATTTCATTCCAAATCAATCCGAAGCTAAAATTTTAATTCTTAATTTAAATTATGAAATTTCATTCCCACTAATTTTCGAATCAATCTGTTTTCATGTTGGTAACACAATTATCCAATAGCAACCAAAAATCCCTTTCACAAAAGTTGACACTAACAATATACACGGTATTATAAATCATCATTATAATTTTAATTGCAAAAGAAGATATATATAAAAAAGGACCTTGGTCGCACGAAACCCCAAAATTTGACACACTCGCAATTAATAATTTCCTATTCCTCAATTAATCAAAGTCTTACAAACAATAAATAACGTCTGTCATCATTTACGTTCATCGTCATCATCATCAAGTCACCGTAAAATCGAGAGTCTACATTCTTATATATATAGTCTCCTATAGAAAATACGTTTCGCTGATTTTGATCTTAGCGATGAAGGTAAAACCGTGCGATGTGTTTTGAAAACAACCCCTCAACTATATAGAAATTGGTTGCACACACAGTTGTTGTGTGGAGAGTATATGGCTTTGCCCGTTGAAATCGATTACATACATGGGTACAGACGAGATTCACGATGTTCCAAACAAACGAGCACATACTATATACTACCCTTCTCTCTCTCTCTCTCTATATATATATATATATATGTATAATATGCATCACCTTTCGTGTTTACACGTTCAACGGGGTCCCCATAAATAAGCGCGTCCGACACGGTCGCCCAACGGGAAAACTTGACTAATTGCGAGAAGCCTGTCGGGGGCTATATGTACATGTGTATTTATATATATGTGTGTGTGTATATATACGCTCTAGGATCACGCGTGCGTTCACCCTGTAACCGCTACTACTACTCCTTTCTGCTAGAGAGAAGATATCCCTTGAAACGAGCCTTAATGTACAGTTTGAGCACGTCCCGCGGTTTTTCCGTGCTCGTTCATCATTTCAAGACTAATCTCTTCCACTTGAACGGCGCCGACGCGTCGTTTGTCTTGGTTCTAGAAACCTAGTTCCGGTTTGCGTCACTTCTTCCTCTTTCTCACTCTACTCTCGCGGACATACAACCTTCTGCTATATATACGGATAATGATTCACAGCACCAAAATCCTAATGTAATTTATTTACTATGTGAATTTTACAATTTAACGTGCTTCATTAAATTTGAAAAAATTGTTATTTTATTTATGAGGTGAGAAAAAATTTTTTTTGCGCATTAATTATTACAAGAGTGAAGCGTGAGATATAAAACTAGCATCGGATGAGCTTAAGGAGGAGAAAGTAACACTTTGGACCTTATACACTCAGAAAAAAGATATGTTTGAACTAAATGTATACCATTTGGTTAGTTCAAACAAAATTTGTTTAATTCAAATAAATATTTATTTGATCTAAATAACTATTTGGTTTATTTTAATAAATTTTTTGAACAAAGAAAAAATTTGATTGAGCTAAATAAACGTTTGGTTTATGCAACCAAATGTTTGATTAACTGTATATCAATGCATTTATTTTGTTGATTTAATCAAAATTTGGTTGCTTCAAACAAATTTTTTTCTGAGTGTAAAAAGGCGATTTTGTTCCTTAATTTGTAATTTAAAGGGTATAGAATATAATTTCAATCATACAAGTTGGTTCTGAAATTGTTCTATGCACTGACAATGAGAAAAATGTTTAGTCAGAGCAACCAAAATTTGGTTGGGCCAACAAAAAAATGTTATCGGTATTTAAACTATATTTGTTTGAGTCAACCAAATAATTTGGTTGAGTGTTTTTTGTTGGCATAACAAAAATGTTTTTTTAGCTCAAACAAATTTGGGTTGAAATTTAAAAATGTTCAACCGAATTATTTTGTTGGGCAAACCAAATGATTTGGTTGAGATTTAACTCTACGACTTTGTTTCAGCCAAACAAAATTTGATTACAAGAACCAAAATTGCCTAACCAAACAATTTTGTTACAAACACTAAATTTTTTTTCTCAGTGTGTAAAAGATATATCTAAATTTATAAAAGATGTTAAAGCGCGCGCTATATCGCTCACCTTAGAGCGCAATTTTACAGATACCCGTGTAGAAATTTCCCTACCAGGGCCCTGGTAGTGAATAATAATCTGGTCCCGATCAGGGACTGTTCAGGGCCAGATTAGGGCCACGAGAAAAATGGGGATTTCCTAATCAGGGACACATCAGGCGTAGCGTCACATTCCCGCCCGATCCGGCCCCGATCCGAGCCATGGCAAAATTTCTACACGGGTAAGCATCTAAAGAAACTCGCAGGCAGCTCATATAGCCACTCGAAAATCAGGCACTGTAGATTAAAGGTAAATTCATTTTATTTACAACTTTTCAGGTTGCAAAAAACTTTGACCGCGTTTTTCTTGAAACATTTTTCAAATTGGTGAGCACGATAACTTCCACAATTTTTAACAGATTGACTTCAACTTGAAGTTTTTTTGTCCTTTATTTATAACACTGCCACTGCTTACAATTATACGTATAGTCTTTTTTTTGATAGCATAATTAGTTTCTTGTTTTAGAACTGATATTATGAAAGAATTTAACTCTAAAATTCCGATGTTTTTCAAGTTTTCATCATTTTCGCAAAAATTAATATTTTTTAAAAATTCTACGTACTTACAAGCTAAAATTATTATAAATTCAGAAAAATTTTAGATCATGTCCACAAATGATAGCGGCGGAACAAGCAACAACGACAGTTGTTAGACCACAAAAAAATTCTAAAATAAAAATCATTATTTTATAAACTATAGAAATCTGAATTAATTTAATGTAAAATCCGTTTTTTCCGTTTCTTGCCTTTAATTTCATTTAAAATAATTTTAATTTAACAAAATTCTCATTCAATCGAATTTTATGTTATTCGAATTTTGAAATGACAAAAATTCCAATTCATCGTATTTTTATTTGTACTAATTTTTAAGACTACGAATTTTCATTTCTATAAAATTAGAAATGATCAAAAAATCGACAGAAAGATTTTGGCGCAATTTTTAAAATTGTTCAATAATAATTTTTCGACAATTTTTAATTGGTCAATTTTAAATATTGCGCCAAAATCTTTCTGTCGATATTATTTTCGGCCATTTGTATAACTTTGGACAAATGAAAATTTGGCATCTCAAAAATTCTAACAATTAAAAATTCGCACAAATAAAAATGTAAAATAAAAATTCTGCCAAACAAAAATTCGGTAGTTAAAAATTTTTTTATGTAAAAATAAATAAAATAAATAAAAATTCGTATAAAAAGAAAATCTGTTGAATGCTAATTCGAAAAATGAAAATTAGGCTAAAAAATAATTAAAAAAAAAGAAAGTAAAAAAGAAATTTATAAAAATTTAAATATTCAATTGTTCATTTTTCCAATTGGGTCAATTATTTTTGGCCTTCGGAAAAAAACCCTTTTCATTTTTTGATTCTATTTCATGTCTCAATTTTATCCGTTACTAGGGGGTAGGACTAAACTTTTTACATCTATGGAACCTATTATCTTGACCCTCGCCGATGCTAAAGGCAAACCTTTATTTTTCGATTTTAGTGTAATATCCAATTTCGATTTTTTAAAAATATTTTTTTTTTTTGATAAGTTGTCCGTGTTTGAAATCCGTGTTTAGTTGTAAAGTACATATAATGCGTTAGGTAACAATAACGTTACAGGGAAAATTTTAAACACGAATAATTTATCAAAATAGAAATATTTTTAGAAGGTTGAAATTGGAAATTGTTAAGAAAGACATCATCATTTAAATGCAAATGTCGAATAATTAAAAAGGAAATCTTATTTTGAAATAAAAAATCAAACCTATTTTGAAGGTCAAAGAAAAACTGAAACTTTTTTTTCTTTTGTCAACAATGTCTAAATTCCATTAGATTATTTGTTTTGTCCATCTATACTAAATAATAAATAAATAAATTAAATGTCATTGAAAACATATTTATTTCCAAAAAAACCTAAAACTCCATGATTTTTAAAAATTCATAACCCGAAATTATTGGTACTAATAAAAAATTACAATCCACTAACATATTTTTATTAGTGTATGTACATTAACAATTAGAAAAAAGAAACTTATCCTTCAATTAGTTTAATTAGGTGATTTTTTAAATAAATACTAACCTTTTTATCAGAAGAAAATTAATAAAATATTTTAAAAATTTTTCAAAAAAAAAATTGCATATAAATATTACTTATAAAATATATAAATTTCTAACCTTAGCTATATAGCAAACGATGAGGAACCATATATTTTAGACAATAAAATTTGTTGAAAACACTCGCGATTTAAAGAATTTTCAACACACCCGAAAAAAACTAAATACTTTTCGATAAAGATTAAAACGATCGTGATTTTATAAGAATTTTTCGAACACTCCGGAAACAAAAAAAAAATTACTAAAATAACAAAAAAAAAAATTCTTACTAAAAATTTTTTCGTTCTCGAATTAAAATTTCGAACACTTCCAATATAATATTTTTACTATAAATGTGAAAATATCAAATAACAAACAATAAAGGAAAAAAATATATTTAACAAAGAAAAAAAAATTTCTATAAAAATATTTAAAAAATTTCACTAGCGATAAAATAATCACGTCTAAACAGGTCAATACACGAATTGCAACTGGTTTATATTATCCTTTAATATTGTTATGAACTTCGCCTTATATAGTAGAGCTCATTGTATACTTTAATATTGTAAACAAACAGCTCGAGTTCCAGGAATAAAAGTAATTTCCAAATCGCTTCGACACATTTATATTTAATTTATTATAATATTTAAATTTAAATGTTGAGGGAAATTTTTCCTCATCAAACATGTGACAGAATGTGGGCCATGAAAAAAAATTTTTTTCTTTTTCAAAAATTAACATTTTATCAAAGATGTGGAAAATTTGCTGTGTTATTTGAACAAAACAAAAATTGTTTTAATACGTGATTAAGACGCCGAATTTTCATTTGTCAAAAATTATTAATGGCCGATCAAACAAAAGAAAGATTTCGGCAGAATTTTGAAAATTAACCAATTACAATTTTTTAAAATTTCTAATTGAAATTTTAAAAATTGTTCCGAAATCTTTCTGTCGATTGTTTGTTCGGACATATTAAAATATAAAAAATGAACTAACTAAAATAAATTCTGTTTCTAAAAAAAAAAGAAAACGAATAAATAAAATTTCTGTTTTTAAAACAAATTTTTTTTTTTATTTTTATATATATCTAGAAATAATGAGTACTTTTTTTAAAAAAACTTAACACCTTCGGGTTCGTAAAAATTAAAAAAAAAAGAAGAAAAAACGGATCAACAGTTAAAAAATTAATTTGTTAAAAAAAATTGTTATTTTTTATAGAAAAATTCGAAAAAATATTTTCTCTTTAACATATTTTGAAGGTCAAAGAAAAACTGAAAACTTTTTTTTCTTTTGGCAAAAATGTCTATAAATTCCATTAGATTGTTTGCTTCGTTCGTCTATACAAAATAATATATAAATAACTTAGATATCATTGAAAATATGTCTATTTCCAAAAAAAAAGAAAACATTCCCGATTTTTAAAAATTCATGACTGCACATTTTTTGGACTTATAAAAAAAAATACAATCCATTTTTATATTTTTCTAAGTGTATTTACATAAACAGTTTAAAGAAAGAAACTTATCCTTCAATTAGTTTAATTAGGTGATTTTTGAAATGAATACTAACCTTTGCATCAGAAGAAAATTAATAAAATATTTTTAAAATTTTTCAAAAAAAAAAAATTGCATATAATTATTACTTATAAAATATATAAATTTCTAACCTTAGCCATATAGCAAACGATGAGGAACCATATACTTTAGACAATAAAATTTGTTGAAAACACTCGCGATTTAAAGAATTTCCAACACACCCGAAAAAAACTAAATACTTTTCGATAAAGATTAAAACGATCGCAATTTTATAAGAATTTTTCGAACACTCCCGAAACAAAAAAAAATTACTAAAATAACAAAAAAAAAATTCTTACTAAAAATTTTTTCGTTCTCGAATTAAAATTTCGAACACTTCCGATATAATATTTTTAATATAAATGTGAAAATATCAAATAAAAGACAATATAGGAAAAATATATTTAACAGAAAAAAAAATTTCTATAACAACATTAAAAAATTTTCACTAGCAATAAAATAATCACGTCTAAACAGGTCAATACACGAATTGCAACTAGTATACATATATACATATATTATCCCTAAATACTGTTATGAACTTCGACTTACGGTTGCCCATTGTATAGTTTAATTGTAAACAAACAGTTCGAGTTCCAGAAATAAAAGTAATTTCCAAATCGCTTCGACACATTTATATTTAATTTATTATTATCTTATTAAATTTAAATGTTGCGGGAAATTTTCCCTTTTACGCAGCTGCAGTACGTAACGTTTATATAAACGATTTTTAAAGAAATAATTTTTTAAAATGAAATATTCTATAATTTTTTGCCAAAAAAATATTTCTTGTAGTTTTCATTAATCAACAAATTACAAAAAAAATATTTTTTAGGCAAAAAATTATAGAATTTTTTATTTTAAAAAATTATTTCATTAAAAATCGTTTATATAAACGTTGCGTACTTCAGTTTCGTCCCTTTTCAAACATGTGACACAATGTGGGCCTTGAAAAAAAAAATTTTTTTCTTATTCAAAAATTAACATTTTATCAAAAATGTGGAACATTTGCTGTGTTATTTGAACAAAACGAAAATTGTTTTAATACATGATTAAGACGCCGAATTTTCATTTGTCAAAAAATTATTAATGGCCGATCAAACAAAAGAAAGATTTCGGCACAATTTTGAAAATTAACCAATCACAATTTTTTTAAATTTCTATAATTGAAATTTTAAAAATTGCTCCGAAATCTTTCTGTCGATTGTTTATACGGACATTTGTAATTTCTGACAAATGAAAATTCCGACAAATTAAAATATAAAAAGTTAACTAACTAAAATAAATTCTGTTTCTAAAAAAAAAAGAAAACGAATAAATAAAATTTCTATTTTTAAACAAATTTTTTTTTATTTTTACATATCTGGAAATAATCAGTACTTTTTTAAAAAAAACTTAGCACTTTTGGGTTCGTAAAAAATAAAAAAAAAAGAAGAAAAAACGGATCAACAGTTTAAAAAATTAATTTGTTAAAAAAAATTGTTATTTTTTATAGAAAAATTCGAAAAAATATTTTCTCTTTAACATATTTTGAAGGTCAAAGAAAAACTGAAACCTTTTTTTTCTTTTGGCAAAAATGTCTATAATAAATTCCATTAGATTGTTTGCTTTGTTCGTTTATACAAAATAATAAATAAATAACATAGATATCATTGTAAATATGTCTATTTCCAAAAAAAAGAAAACATTCCCGATTTTTAAAAATTCACGACTGCACAATTTTGGAACTTATAAAAAAAATAGAATTCATTTTTATATTTTTCTAAGTATATTTACATAAACAATTTAAAAAAAGAAAATTAACCTTTAATCAGTTGAATTAGTTGTATGTAGTATATTTTAAATAAATACTAACATTTTTGTAAAAAGAAAATTAATATATTTTAAAATTTTTTATAAAAAAAAAAATTCCATATAATCATTATTTATAAAAAATATAAATTTCTAACCTTGGCCACAGCAAACGATGATGAATCTTATATATATTTTGGACAATAAGATTCTTTGGAAACACTCGCGATTTAAAAAATTTCGAACATACCCGAAATTGCACTTTTAAAATAAAAAGCTAAATACTCTTTATAAAAATTAAAACAATCGGAATTTTAAGAATTTTTTGAAACACTCCCGAAACAAAAAAAAAAATTTACTAAAATAACAAACAAAAATTCTCACTAAAAATTTTTTCGTTTACGAATTAAAAAACTTTGAAAACTCCCGAAAATATATTTCCAATAAATATAAAAATATCAAATGATAATAAAAGAAATATATATTCTATATATTTTAACAAAGAAAAAATTTTCTATAAATATTACAAAATTTTCACTAGCAATAATCTAATCATGTCTAAACAGGTCAATACACGAATTGCAACTGGTATATTGTCCTTTAATATTGTTATGACCTTTGCCTTATACAGTAGAGCCCATTGTATACTTTAATATTGTAAACAATCAGCTCGAGTTCCAGGAATAAAAGTAATTTCCAATTTGCTTCGAAACATTAAAATTTTAATTATTATAATATTTAAATTTAAATGTTCACTTCAAAACAATGTAAAATTATTATATTATTTATACAGGGTGTTTTAAATGTTCGGGGACGATTTTGGATATCTCTTTAGGATTGCATTTTTGGAAAAAATGTTCAATACAAAAGTTGTTCAGAATAAAAAAAATCTATTAAAGTACGTATTCCATAAATGGGCCCAAGGGTCCGTTTGGGCCTTACGTGTAAAAATTTCTTTTTTTTTTTTAAATGAAACCAACTATTTTTAACACCGCACAATGTTATTGTGGGCAATTTTCGCTTTTCAAATATGTGATATAATGTGGGCCTTAAAAAAAAATTTGGGCCTTAACATAATTTTTTTCTTTTACAAAAATTAACATTTTATCGAAGATGATGAATATTTTCTGTGTTATTTGAACAAAATTCAAACTATTTTAACAATTGATTAATTTTTGTCCTGAAAAAATTGGGGCCTTACATTTTTTTTCCCTTTAAAAAATAAAATTAACGTTATTATCAAAAAATTAAATCTTTCGTTATGTTATTTGAATAAAAATAAAGGTATTAATTTTTTAATGTTATTTTAATTTTATGGTTTTAAGGCCCAAATTAATTACGTGTTACAACATATTAATTTTCATTCAAATAACAGCAACGAAAGCTTCGATTTTCTTTATAATAATCCACATGTTTAATAAGATATTAATTTTCGTAAAAGAAAAAAAATTTTTAAGGCTCACATTTTTGTTAAAGCCTCCATTATACTAAGTGTTTGAAAAAGAAAAAAATTGCTTTTAATAAAACTATTTTTTAAAAATCGTTTGAAATGTTTTGAAACTTGTTACTTCGGGGATTTTTGGAGTTATACTGATAACAAATACGATGTCAGTTTTTTAAAATTCAAAATGGCGGATCCAATATGGTGACTATTTTTTAAAAATTGTTCTAAATGCTTTGAAACTACTCGAGAGTTTTAGAAGTCACTGTACTGAAAAAAATGTATTATTGATTCAAATACTCGATTACTTGACTATTATCAAATAAATATTTACTTGAACCAAATCATTTTTATTTGAATTAAATAAATTGTATTTGAACCAATAATTTTTCTATATGAAACAAATACCATTTAATTGACTCAAATAATAATTACTTGATACAAATAAACATTTATTTGATAGAGTAGTCAAGTAATCGAGTATTTGAATCAAATAAATTTTTTTCAGTATAATTACAAAACAGAGGTTGGTTTTTGAAAATTAAATATGTCAGATCCAATATGAGGAACAATTTTTTTTTTAATTCATTGGATTTACTTGAAACTGATTACTCGGGGGTTTTAGCTGTCACTAATTACAAATTTAATATCAGATTTGTAATCATCAAAAATGAAAATTCCTTATTATAATAAATTTTACGTAAATCTGATGAATTAAAATAAAAATTCGTCATATTGGATTTGACATTTTTAATTTTGAAAAATGGACCTTAGATTTATGTATATAATCAGCGACTCTTAACTAAACATCAAAATAATTTTAATTTATTATTGTTCAACAAAAATATAGAAAGTCATGTTTTTATTAACGAGTTTGAAATTGTTGAAAAAGCTCTCATATATGTACTTTTGCCTCATATTTTAAAAAGATTGAGTCGTAAAGAACAATTTATAATGCACAAGTTAAACGAGGTGAAGTTTCTCCTCTCTCTCTCATATATATATAGTATATGTGTGCGCAAAAGACCAAGATGTGTGGTCTCCAATTAATTTGTAAAGCAATGGAACATTTCATATTGGCCATACCAGCTGCAAAAAAAAACATTACATTGCTGAGATTGGAGAAGGTGAATTAAATTACAAGATAAAAACATTTGCGTTTCTTCTCACACCTGCCGGTAACACACGCAATGACACAATTTCACCTTGCGCAGTTCCTTATAAATAATTCGAAATTTTAAATTATAAGAATTCTTTTTAAATTTACAAGGCATAATATGTAGACGTAGAATTTTTGCATAATTTGCAGCACTTAATATATCATTCAAATATAATTTATAAAATTTTACACTTAATAGAAAAATGATTTTAAAAAAAATGTATTATATAGAAATTAAGGGCAGGTTCTTTTAAGGCAATGCCATCTACATGAAAACTGAAATTTCAGAAAATTTCCAACAGTACTTACTCAAAAACCAGAAAATAATATGCTTTGTCCTTTAGGATAATTGACGCTATTGGCAAGAAATACATGAGCTAAAACTTTTTTTGAATTAAAATAATGTAAAAAAATTAATGTCGGTAAATTAACCCTTAATTGGCACCATGGGTCTAGTAGACCCGAGCACTTTTTCGAGGTCAAATTAATTGAATGTGTATAGCTTTTGAATATTTTTTTATATTTTAATAAATTAGTTTGACATATTCTTAGTAAATGTTCTAAGTTTTTTGATACAACTAATTCGATAAAAAAGAATAAATTAGATTCAAACGTTAATAATTATAAATTTTTCATTTTAACCTAAAAAGTCACATTTTATTCTACAAAATAAATACCTTTTTTGCAAGTCTTCTGCTGTTGTGGTAATTTTTTCCTTAAAGAATAATAGTATAACCTTAAATTTTGAAGTCATAGTATATTAAAATTTAAATAACTCATGAATTTTTAAGTAAAAACACGCAATTTTTTGGTTTTATTTTTCACAATTTTTTTTAACTAACTTAAAATAAATTAATTCCTGTAAAACTAATGAAATTTTAAAAAATACATCATAAGCTACCTCTGATTAAATTTTTGTGCAAAAATATTCAATACCGGCTGTACAGTACACGTTTAAATACGTCATAGGTCTAGCAGACCCATTGTGCCATTTACGTTGTAACGCAGAGTTGTGATATTTAAGGGTTAAAATAAAATTTTTGTTGTTATCGTGATAGATGAATTTTAGCTGGTGTATTTTTTTTAGCATTTATTAATTCTCCAAATGAAAATTGCTTTCTTGTTTGTTATTTCCAAGAAAGTTCTGTTACAGTTTTCGTAAAAAACTACTCAGATTTAATTTATCGACATTAATTTTTTTATTTCATTATTTTAACTCAAAAAAAGTTTTAACTGGTGTATTTCTTGCCAATAATCAATTATCCTAAAGGACAAAGCATTTTATTTTCCTGTTCTCGAGTAAGTACTGTTGAAAATTTTTCGAAATTTTAGTTTCAATATAGATGGCGCTGCTTTCCAAGGACTTGCCCTTAAAGTCTTGTGGCAAAAAAAAAATATAATACAAAAGATAATTTGAGATTATTATATAGCTATCCTTCATCGTCATAATAGTGATTAGTCTTGCATTCTCGAAACTATTCCGGTCTTGCTTCATATATTTTATATATATGTATATAAATTTATGAGAAAGATTTATTGAGTAGAAATGAAATTTTATTTTCGGATTAAGAAACGAATTAAGTATTCCTCGTTTCCATATGAATTGCGCGCAACACAACGAGAAGCTAAAAGATTCGAGATAAATTTTATTTATCGTTTTACACAACTCATAAATGCACGGAATGACTATTACTATCAACTTTGATAATCTCTCATAAATATATAAAAAAAGCAAACAATTTTTTTTTTTATTTTCAATTTCAGTGTTTTTTTTTTATTTTTTAAAATTGTTTAAAATATTCAAATTTTACTGCAGAAAAAATAACTGTAAACATTTTCAAAAATATTATCTGCATATTTCTAAAATATATGTGGGCGATTACATCGTGAAATTTGTCGATGATCATTTAAATTCGGATTATAATATACATTTTTTTTCGTTCTTTGCAGAAAAAAAATGGTATTAGTATTTTTTTTATAAATGCCAAAAATTTCGAGTCATGAATTAAAAAAAAAAAACGAAAGGAGAAAACATTTTTTTAACACTTTTGAAATATAGAAATAGAAAATTCGATATTTCTAGTAATATAGAAAGTCAATTTAAGACTTATGAACCCCTTCGCAGTCTACTAAAAAAATCGTTTGTGGGCCCAAACATTCAAAATGGCGGACCCAATATGGCGGAAAAATTTAAAATTGATTCGATTCGTTCGAAATTTGGTACTCGGGGGTTTTTTGGGTCGCTGAATCCAAATCTGACCTCAAATTTGGATTCAGCGACCCCAAAAACCCCCGAGTACCGAATTTTAAACGAATCGAATCAATTTTAAATTTTTCCGCCATATTGGGTCCGCCATTTTGAATTTTTTAAATCTGACCTCAAATTCGAATTCAGAGACCCCGAAAACCTTAGTATATCCATTGACACTCAAAGCGAATTATGTTTAGTATTTTTTTTCTAATGTGAACATATATTATGTCCAAAAATAAAAATCGATTATTTAAACAAATATGAGAAATTAAAACTAATACCGTAATTTTCTATTACGGCGCGTTTGTATCAATTTCGGTGTGTAAATTAGGGTGACCAAAATTACGTTTATTTTGAAGATATACTTTACCCACCGCAATTGAAGCCAATGGAAATCTTAAAAATGTTTCAATTACGGCGAGGAAAAAAATTTGATCTCAAATAATTAAATTAATAATTGTTTAAAATAATGTGCATCTTTATTAGTAATTGTATAAAAAAAAATTAAAATAATTTAAAAAAAATTTTTTTGCAACAGTTATATTAAATATAATAGTAATAATAGTTAATTTTTATGAACGCGCCGTAATTGACGCATTCGCCGTAATTATACACTTACCCTATAAAAAAAATGTTAATTTTTTGTATAAAAATTTTTAAAAAACTGGATTTTCTTTTCTTCTCAAAAATTGCTAAATTTAATACCTTTAGAGTTAGATGAAATTAAAAACAGGTCTACTTTCAAAAAACCCTCGAAAAACCCAGATTTTCTTTTCCTTTTATCTGTTTTATTTATTTTATTATTTATTTATTATCAATTTGACATTGAATTTATATTTATACAATTGAAATATTTATGGACTTTGAAAAATGTCATCTCCGCCTGGGATCGAACCTCTGTTTTAAAACTATGAAGATCGGGAGCTCTGACCACTGGACTACCCATCCTTGTAAGAGATTTAAACTAACTGTTCTCTTAAGCTATGAGCTGAGAACGAATCAAATTATTTGGTTGTCGCAACCAAATTTTGGTTAGGACAACAAACGATCATTTGATTTTTTTGACCAAACTATTTTGTTGTATTAACCAAATTATTTTGTTGTCGTAACCAAATTTTCGTTGAAATTTAAAAATGTTCAACCAAATAATTTGGTTGGCCCAACCAAATGTTTGGTTGAGATAACTCTACAACTTTGTTTCAGCCAACCAAAATTTGGTTACAAGAACCAAAATTGTCTAACCAAACAATTTTGTTGCAAACACTAAATTTTTTTTCTCAGTGTAACTAGAAAAGTTGGGCACTTATTAAAAAAAAAAAAAACATCACTTTTTTTTCTGTAAAGGACGAAAAAAAAATATTTTTTTCCGATTTTAATAGCTCATAGGTAAATATAAAGTGTAATCATCCCTGTATATTATTTAACCTGATGACTTTTTAATTAAATTTCAATTACAATATTTTTCTTCTTTTTTTTTTTAATTAAAAAAGTTCCGCACCCTCTATACACAACACGATATAATTGCGATTAGTTTTGGGGAACATAAAAAAAGAAAAAAAAACAATCATCTCCTTCACGCTCGATCATGGGATGTTCATTAAGGTTGTAATATATGTTCGAAATATAAATGAAGCAAACATGGTAGTCACGATTGGATCACGATGAATGATTTTGATGATTACCCGACCGCGCGCACAACAAACAAAACCACAATGTGGTGAAGCTTTTCACGCGTTTCATTTTCTAGTTCACCACGTATAAACAATGAATTGTCTGACAGACCGTGTATAAAGAGGGGGGAAGGGGGGATTGAAAAAGAAAAAAAAAATGATTTCAAACGATGACTTTTCATTTTGTATATATATATATATATATATGTATGTGTGTTCCTCGCCGTTAAAAGCACCGGTTGCGTCTAGTCTCTCTTTCTCTCTCGACCCCTAGGAAGTCCACAATCAAGCGCCACTGACGCCGCCACGTCAAAGTATATAATCAACGTAAATTTCCTTTGTACATTGCGAACTATATATGTATATATATATATAAAGCCGCGGCGAGCACTGATTTTATAAACTCGAACCTCACCACGCCTTTGTTAATAACAGTTTAAATTAATGTTCCCGATTCGTATACACACGGAAAAAAAATCTTTATCTGGAACAGCGATATGTTTCTCTAGAATAGCGAAAATTTTTGCTGTTTTAGTGAAACATATCGCTATTTCAGTGAAACTTATCGCTGTTTCATGAGGGAAAATTTTTTTCGTGCATGAAATATTTTTTTCTTCTAGAAATTTAAATTACATTTTTGTATTAATCCCTTCACTGATGTGAGGAGTAAATTCTTATATGTGGGTCCAAAATGTTAAGAAACTTTTATACCACCAAAATTTTTAAAACTGTGTGCACCTAATTTTTCGAGATCGCTGATTACTAATTTACCCGTGCAGAAATTATGGTCTGGACCTCTCAAGACCCTTCCCAGTACGCCTGGATTCTGGCAAGGGCCTGACATGGCAAACTGACAAGGCCCTAGTAATGGCTTGAAACGGTTTTTCAAGGATTTGCCCTACTTAGGGATGAACTTGCCAGGGCCATGAGAGTTTTCCTGGGAATTACCCTATATTTTGTGACAAAAATATAACAATCAGTGAAAAATGTACTACAGGCTTATAATCAGTTGTAATGAGTAATTGATTGAATTAGTAAGCAACAAAAACTTGTAACAAAACAAAAACAGAAGAATGCACAATTCTAGCCTGACAAATAATAATCTCAAAGTCGACCCAACTTCAAATATGTAGTAACATGAACACTAAACAAAAAAATTAAATATGGAATTAGTTACACAATTAACACATTATTTATTACTGGATTACCTATTATTATTTAACGCAATCGCTTACATAAATTTTGAAAAATATTTAACGCTCACTGGGATCGAACCCCCTAACCTAACGCTCCGTAATCTAACACGCTAATCATTACGCCAACTTAACGTGAGAAAATAAATACAAAATTCATTTGATAAGTTGCGACTGAGGAAAATGAAGACTTGAGCAGCAGAACAGTAAAGAAACAATAATTATATATAAATTATAATTTATTTTTAATGTTAAATACTTTATTTAACATAAGTCAATATTTTCATTTATTTATTTTATTAAAACTTAGCAACATAATTTTTCTTATTATCTAAAATATAGATAATATAGTTAAAAGAAGACAAATAAATTGTAGTTTTTGTAAAGAAAAAATCACTTATTTCTTTTCAGTTGTTGATAAAATTCTTAGATTAAAATTGTTAATTTTTTTTTAAATTAACTTAATTAATTTTTCTTTAATTTTTCAGAAAATGAATAATTTTAATAAATAAATTATTTTAATTAATTAATTGTTATTTAAATAATTTAAAATTCATAAATATTATTATTAAATAATTATTACTTGATAAAATATTTTGTTATAGTTTTATTTGGTGTTAAAAATGACTTTTTATTTTGAGGTTATGTCATAAAACCATGGCAAGACCGAGTTGCTCTAATGAATGCCATACTTGTGGACAAACTGGCAAGGGCCTTTCCACTGCCTTGATATGTAGTTTTTTAGGTTATATTGCAAACATGGCATAACCAAGTAACTGTCGTTTAATCTGGGAAATGCCAGACTTGTGGAAAAACTGGCAAGGGCCATGAGAGAGCCTTACTTAAAGTAGAACTAAGTAGGTAAATTTCTGCACGGGTTGATATCAGTAAATTCTATTGATTTTTAATTTTCCTATTCGCCATATTGGATCCGCCATTTTGAACTTCGAAAAACTAACATCAGATTCGTATTCAGCGACCCCGAAAACCCCTGAGTAACAAGTTTTAAGTAAATTCTAATAATTTTTAATTTCTCTGTCCGCCATATTGGATTCGCCATTTTGAATTTTAAAAAACTAACATCAGATTCGAATTCGCAGCGACCTTTAAAACTCCCAAGTAACGATTAATTTTAATCATAATTTGGTTTGCGTTAAATTGTTT
This sequence comes from Leptopilina boulardi, assembly GCF_019393585.1. Classification (NCBI taxonomy): domain Eukaryota; kingdom Metazoa; phylum Arthropoda; class Insecta; order Hymenoptera; family Figitidae; genus Leptopilina; species Leptopilina boulardi. Next base: position 3,488,300 of record NW_026137881.1, on the reverse strand, counting down.
ACAAAAAAAATTTCTCAGTTTTGAGGTTATGTTAACGTGTACCACTCCTCCTTAAAGGCAGTAGATATATTCTGCATCGCATCTGTGAAAAATCTCTATACAGCTGTATAGAAACATTTTGCGCAGCCGCAGAATATATCTACTGCCTTTAAGGAGGAGTGGTACACGTTAACATAACCTCAAAACTGAGAAATTTTTTTTGTAAACAATTTAACGCAAACCAAATTATGATTCAAATTAATTGCAACCAATCTTAGAGGACATTGTTATGTTAAATTATTTAATTGAAATATACTTTTATTTGAATGAACCGAATGATTTATTGAATTTTACTAAATTTTATTCTTAATCGAAACAGAAAGAAGTATGTTCTTTACTAGCAAAAAAATTTGTTTGATTCAAATAAATTATTTTTTTTTTTTTGGTTAAATCAAACTTAATGAGATTTGATGGTTTAAGTATACTCACCTATTAGCCAAATCGATGTGCAAGTTCCATTCCGATCTGAAACAAAAATTTATTCACTTGTATTATTTTAGTAATTCCTTCCCACAGTACGTAAATAGAAAAGTAAATTTTTTTTTTTCTATTAAAATAATAATATTTTAAAATTACACTGCACATATATATATATATGAGAAAATCAAAAGACGATTAGGGCTAATAATAATAACAATAATAATTAACGTCATTTATGTGCTGTAATATTATTATAATATTGACATGGTGTCAGTATCAAGAATATATGTCAAAGGAATATCAGTATTTTAAGCGAATGGACGCTTGGATTATTTAATTTGACATATTTCACCGTCTCTCGTGCTTCATTGGATGGAAAATATGCGTGACCACGACGTGAATGCCGAGGCATTATTTCCGACCTGACTCAGCGCTTCGTCTTGCTCGATTATCGCGCACTCTGCTTGCACGCACAGTTTCTCATTAATCTTTTTTCTCTGGCATAATTAATGTCTGACGGTTTGTACCAGTGACAGTCGAACAGTAGGAGCCCGCGAAAGTAAAGATGACTTGCTAAAACTTGGGCGGTCTCTCTCTCTCTCTTTTTACAAAAGCAAAACGTCCTTCCGTTTTGTGTTACATTTCTTATTAATATATATTTATACTAACCGAACCAACTTTCATAACGATATTTAAAAAAAAAAACTTGTATTATAAGGTTGACACGTTCCTTGATGTTCAAGTTGAGAACTCTGCGTACGGTGGAGAGCGACCTATCTTTGCTCGTTTCTCCCTTCCCTCGTTTAGATTTTCAACCTAAACCCTACTCTCCCATGGAGGGTGAGTTGGGTCCTGAACCCTAACACTTTTTTTCCGACTGTGAAATTAGTTTAACACTTTATTTTCTATTTTTCGATTTGATTGAAAAGGGGGTGAAAAAAAAGTTACTCTACTAAAAGGATTGACAAAATTTATGAGATATTCCTCGCAATGTGTTGGAGTCCCCCCTTTATAATATATAATGTCAGTCCAAGATGCGTAATCTCAGTTGGTCGTTATAAAACCATAAACCGGAGAACGGCTTTCTTAGTCGCTTTTTAGGATCCAGACTTAAAGGCAAAAGAGGCGTTTTTATTGAAGATTTCATTGGTATTTGCCCGAGTGCGATATTGCAGTCTTTCTTGAAAGTTACTGCCATTCGAATATATATTATACACCGAGACTTTGTGACATTACCTTGACTGCGCGAGCGATATCTTTTATTGCGTGCCAAGAAAGGCCTTCTTTAGTGTCGACAATAAATATATATATATATATATATATATACACATCAACGAAGCATCTCAGTACTTACACTAAACTTACAATCGTTATTAACTCCTTTGAATTAATATAAAATTTCACTAATTCTATAAAAATATTTGCATTTTTTTTTTTTTTTTGACTAGGATATTTTTTTTCGAAATTTTTATGAAAAATAAGAAAATACGTATTTTTTTATTTCATTGTTTGATAAAAATTATGGAAGTTATGAATTTTTTAAAATTTAATTTTATCAGAAGCCGAATACTTTGGTAATGTATTTCGGCTTCTACAACAAAGTTGAATTTAAAAAAATCATAACTATAACAATTTTTATCAAATAATGAAATAAAAAAATACCTATTTTCTTATTTTTCACAAAGATTTCGAAAAAAAAATTTAAATAAAAATCTTCCATGGAATGCAAAATGTAAGTTTTTGATTTGAGGAACTTTTATTTCAAATATATATATATATATATATATATATTGAAATTCAAGAAATTCAAGTTAATTGCAAAATTTTCTTCTCGAATAAAATTAATTGTGAAGCATTCGATCATTATCATTATCATCAGCATCAATAAAACAAAGAAAATTATAATGGCATTTCAAGTATAAAAGCGTGTCGTGAAGGGAGACGAATTCCTGTTCGCGATCAAGTTTTTTTTACGACTTTGGAAGTAATTCTTTGGCCTTGATGAGAACGTGAAAGACGCGGAACAATGCAAAGCAATTATTAACATCGATGGCTTTAAGCGCAAGAGAGAAAGAGTGCAGGATGTTTGCCTCAAAAAGTCATAGCACACACACTAACACACACAGACACCGGTCGATCCTTTGTCTGTCACAAGAGTTGCGAGCTGAAATGGTTGATTTTGTAGCAACAATTTCACCCGTAGCAAAAAAAAAAAAAAAAAAAATAATGATTAATCATTTCATCGTAACGGGCTGTTGATGCCGCTGTCGGTTAGCCGGCAAACGTCAGGCCATGTTCCGTATATAATACTCTTGATTAATTAGTTTTTCAATGACGCGGTATATCTTTACTATATATATGTATATATATACGTTTTATGGTACAAGTATATAATAATAACTCTTATAAATAAAATAGTGACTCGATAGAATAAGGCTATCAATGACGATATGATTCTTAATCTAAAATGTACAATCTTCAAAAAGTCAAGTTTTGAAATTCTCCTCATTGCAAATTAGAAAAATGTTTCCTATTTTAGAGAAAAGGAAATTTATCTTCTATTTCGAAAAAGTGAAAAAAAAAACTAAACAAGTTTCAAGCAAATCGGATAAATTTAAAAAAATTCAGGATGTGTAAATAAATAACGAAAGAACAATTCTCTGACTTTTGCATGACTTTTCAATGATATCTTGAAAAGGTTAAAATACATAAGATGTATGTATATTGCTCTATTTTTCCGTAAAACTAGAGCAGAAATTAAAATGGCGCCAAATTACAACAGTGCAATTATAATTTCGGCTCTAGTTTTACGGAAAAATAAAGCAATAACAGCGCCATTTTAATTTCTAATCTATTTTTTTCTAGAAATAGAGCAAAAATTGTGCCACTTTAATTTCTGTCCTATTTTTACAAAAAAAAAATTTTTTTTTGATAAAGTAGAGAACAAATTGAAATAGCGCCATTTTTGTTGTAATTTTACAAAAAAGTAGAACAGAAATAAAAATGGTACTGTTTTTGATGAATTTTGATGTAAAACTAGAGCAGAAATTATAACGGCACCCTTATAACTTGGCTTGATTTTAATTTCTACCCCATTTGTACGAAAAACTATAGAGCTGAAATAAAAATGCGACCGTTTTTGCCTTATTTTTAATGAAAATTAGAGCAAAAACAGTGCCATTTTGATTTTCGTCCTATTTTTACAGAACATTTTTTTTTTTTTTGAAAAACTGGAGCAGAAATTCAAGTGGCGCCGTTTTTGTTGTAATTTAACAAAAAATTAAAGCAGAATTTAAAATGGTACTGTTGTAATTTGGCGCCATTTTAATTTCTGTCCTATTTTTACAAAAAAAAAAATTTTTTTCGATAAAGTAGAGAACAAATTGAAATAGCGCCATTTTTGTTGTAATTTTACAAAAAAGTAGAACAGAAATAAAAATGGCACTGTTTTTGATGAATTTTGATGTAAAACTAGAGCAGAAATTATAACGGCACCCTTATAACTTGGCTTGATTTTAATTTCTGCCCCGTTTGTACGAAAAACTAGAGGTGAAATAAAAATGCTACCGTTTTTGCCTTATTTTTAATGAAAATTAGAGAAAAAACAGTGCCATTTTAATTTCCGTTCTATTTTTACAAAACTTTTTTTTTGAGAAACTGGAGCAGAAATCCAAGTGGCGCCGTTTTTGTTGTAATTTAACAAAAAATTAAAGCAGAATTTAAAATGGTACCGTTGTAATTTGGCGCCATTTTAATTTCTGCTCTTGTTTTAAGGAAAAATAGAATAAAAAAAAGCGCCATTTTAATTTCTACACTAATATTTTTACGAAAAACTAGAGCAGAAATTAAAATAGTGGCGTTTTTACTATAAATTTTATAATTTGTTTCAAAATTCCAGAAAAAGGAAATTCTATGACTTTTCCCTAACCTAGAGGGTTTCCTTGACAATTAGACACCTTGAAATTCTTTGGCCTTTTTGGCCATTTAAAATTTTAATACTCAAAGGAAAACAAACTCGAAAACCCCACGAGAAACAAATTTCAATTTAAAAAGATTTTTTTAAAAATACCGCCATATTGGATCCGCCATTTTGAATTCTGAAAAATTAAGCATGAATAGTTTTATAAATACAATAAAATGAGCATCACTGACTAAAGCCAAAAAGAAATTATCAATCATATGCCGCATGAAATTGAAAATTCCACGATCGTCTGATTATAAGTAACTGGTAATAAGTATAATAATAATGCGTAAAAACTGCGAATATATATATATATATATATATATATATATCCAGGGAAAATGAGATAGGTCGTTAAGTTTTGCAAGTACGTTATACGTGCGCGGTGATTACAGAAAGTTTTCACCGAGGCACACACAAGGTTACAAGAAAAAAAAAAAGTCGTTTGACGATGGACCATCAAGAAAGATCGATGAGCTGACGTGCAATGGAGAAGTAACGAGCAAAAAGGAAAAAAAAACACTCAAAAGAGAAAAAATTTCTGAGAATTTCCACCCTTATATACATTATTGGTATCGGAAGGACCTGATCGATGATTTATTATGACCCTACACTAATTCTATAATCTGCAAATAATGAAGGTCATTATTGTAATGCTTGTCTTCGTGGTCAAGATGATGATTCGTGTTGGTCAAGAAACCTGTGATCACTCCCGACGACGAGGACGACGCCGCTCACATGATTGCACGTTTATATGATTCCTGTTATTTTCAATCATTACAGTTCGGCTCCTCCACCCTTACTTTCTTTCTCTCTCTCTCTTTCTTTCTTTCTGTAACCCACGAGCTCCTTGCAGCACCCAATCAAAGGATAATGCTCGTAATCAAGAGGAAAATAACGGGTTTATGTCTTTTATTATTCTTTTTCCCCTCCTATATATATATAAGCATGCGAGAGTTGCGCCCTTTTAAAAATCTTCAGACAAATAGCTATGAGCCAAAGAAGAAACAAGCGAGGGGTAACCATTTTTGCCATTTGAATTTACTTTCTTGATTGCTAGCCTTTCTTTGTTTCCTGTTTCGAATTTAGTGCGGCATATAGGATGCGTATAACAATTTTCTGAACGATCTTCAATAATTATATATTTTTTTTCTCCGTGTTTTTTTTTTTTTAGTAACAAATACCGTAAAATTAGATGTCTCTGCATGAAAAAGGTAAGATAATTTGAAGAAGAAATGCAATTTGAAAGGCGAAATTCTAATTCTAATGGTGGAAAGTGTTTTCTAGTTTCGCTTTTTCCCTAGTGGGGCGCTGCTCATCATCTATTGATTGCAGAGCGCCCCACTAGGGAAAAAGCGAAACTAGAAAACACTTTCCATTACTAAATTTGGAGTTTTTCTTTAAATTATATGATTCTTCTTCAAGTTGGCTTACTTGTTTCATGTAGGAAGACATAATTATATAATTTTACAGTTTTTGTTATTGAAAACACGGAGACAAAAAATAATCTAATCTAATTTAAAATAAGCTTATACCGAAGTCCCCTAGTACGAGTGTTGGTACTTAAGTCGCAAGACCCATTGCACCTAACCCCGGTAAGCTTGTACCTAATCTCCCTCTTTAGAGGGAAAAGTCCAGTAACTCTTCTACCGAGAGGTCGCGAGAACACGAAAAATATTTTTTTTTTTTAATAATTATAGAGAATCTATCAGGAAATTGTTACTTCCTACATACCGTACCAATTTCGCTTTTTTCCTAAATGATGCGCTACAATCAATAAATGACTTTGTGCAGCGCACCACTAGGGAAAAAAAGAAACTAGAAAGCACTTCCCATCACTAGAGTTAGTGTTTTTTTTTTTCGCAATTGGCAGAGGATTTACTCGGACCCCAAAAAAGACAACTCATCATGATTCGGGTCAGTTGAAGGCCAACCCTTGTTGCCTTATTCCTGAGGCGGACTAAATAACCGTGATTAGACAAATCTCGTTAGGTTGGTGTAATTTTCAACACCGCTCGATAAAGATCACCCGGGTTCTCGGAACTTCTAACGAGCCGCAGAACACTATTATTACGCCTTCCAGTAAAATGTCCGCTGATTCTTGGTGCTTGAAGAGAGTACAAACTCTTTTCTATATATGTATACTGTAGAACTCTTGTCCTTCGACAGTATATTTATAAACCAATCACAGACATATGTCTATACTTCTTTACAAAAGAAACATATATATATGAACGTTCAAAAGTGATTGGAAAAGTAAGCATTTCTTGGAATTTATAATATATTCCCTCTGTATGTATAATTACAAACAAGTTGAAAAATAATAGAGTTTTTGTTTATCATACGTTCGAAAATAATAATATACCCCAAGTTCTTTTGGAAAAAAAAATGTATTTGTAATAACTTTAATAATTTTGCTGTAATATATATATATATATATATATAAGTTGCGGATAATATTATAGAAGCAGCTTCCTAATTACGATTGAATAGAAAGAATTTCTCGTTTAATGAATATTGACGTAAAACTTGTTTTTAATTTACATTTAAATGAGGAAGCGTGTGAAAATGATAGTTTGTTACAGATATATTTATTTTCTATTCATTTGTTTTTTTTTAAATATAAAACGTTTATAAGAAATATTTTTCCAATGCAATATTTTCTTTGTAAGTAAATAACACATTTAAATAAATGTATAGATAACATATTAGACAAAGTCGCGATTTTCATTTGAAAAATAATATTTGTTTTTCTGAACTTAGATCTAAATTCCATTCTATGTCCTGGCCTCGATGTTATATATGTATATATATAAATATATATAAATATAAAAATACAAGAGAAACTCGGCCATCCGCGTGTGCCGACCATTGATAACCCCTCTCTCTCTCTCTCTCTCTCTCTCTCTCTCTCTCTCTCTCTCTCTCTCTCTCTCTCTCTCTCTCTCTCTCTCTCTCTCTCTCTCTCTCTCTCTCTCTCTCTCTCTCTCTCTCTCTCTACTCTCGTGTCATAAATTCTTATTATCTTCGACTAACAAGGCAATAAAATTGTTTGTCAGAAATATTAATAGCAGTTATATTTGAGAGCAGTCGATCACGCAATTTTTCTTTTTTAAATCCTAATCGCAAATGAAATGTCGATTGTTTGATTTCAATGAAATAGTATCAACTTTGACAGATGTTGCATCATTTTTATATATATATATATATGTAAATATCGTCAAACTCATATCATTTTATAAATTTTTTTTGTTGGGAAAAAAGAAAATATATTTTAAAAGAGGATAAATTTTTAATACCTTCTGCATATCAAGTATGGAACTGTATAATTTACGTAAAACAAATATATATAGTAAAATTTAAACGCGAACTGAAAAGTCGATGGCATGCATAATCAGCCCTTGAATTATCCATTCCAAGTGATTCAGTTGGTGATCGAATTTGAATTTCGAATAGCTCGGCACGACACACACCATATGGTCATATATAATAATTCAAAAACTTTTATCTCCCTCAAAAGATAACTGCAAAAGATTTCTAATATTTTTTTAAGTAAAATAGAGGAAAAAAAATATACACATATACATAAACTGGAACAAAATTTCATACAAAACATAAAGTAGAGGAATTCTTTAAATTTTCTTCTCAAAGATGTAAAAAAATATCGGACAAGTGCGATAGTTACACTTGCACTAATTCGAGGGTTCCATACACGGACAATAGTAAATTCTTTTTATGTATACAAATAATTTTTTAAAAATATATCCCAATCAAAAATTTACTAATGGCGTAACTTTGGGATGATAACATTTTACCAGTATTGGCTGCCAGAGTTGGCACCAGTACTGGTAACCACTGCTGGTTCAGTACTGGCTAAGTACTGGCTAAGTACTGGCAATTTTGTAATTTATTGTATACGAAAAGAAAGCTTCAACTGTAACAGAAATAAGTTTAACTGCAATAGTGAAACTTATCTCTGCTCCAGGTAATACTTTTTTGGTATACTTAGGAAAAAGTGTCTGAAATTTTTAGTAACCCAACATAAATTATATATAATATTAAATTAGTAAACTAACTAATTAATATTTTATTATATAAAATCAAAAACACCAAAAATTTTTATTCTCTATTATAATATATATTGCAAATTATTATTTTAAAAAATCAAAAAATAAATATAAAAATATGTTTATTTTAAAACCAAAGTTTTTATAATATATGGGGCGGTCCACGCCATTCCAACATATCATCGACTTGGACATTTTTGATTTCGCTCAAATTTTTTTTACCTTTTTTTACTTATTGAAAAAGAGCTTCCTGATTTTTTTCAAATTTTTTTATAAAGCCGTTTTCAAGATATAAATTTTTGAAAATTTTTGAAAATTTTTTTTTTTTTTTTGAAAGCTCATAACTTTTTGATAAATGCACCAATTTTATTATTTTTTTTTTCAAATTATGTATTTTCAAATGAACTTTTCAAAACTTTCATGCAAAAAATTAAAAAAAAAATATTAACCTTATTTTTTGTAATTTTAAGATAAAAATCTTATTTTTAAAAGTGTTTGTATATTTTGGTTTTTTTCAAAAAATTTTCAAAAAAACTACTTCTTATAACACAAATTTTAAGCCTATAGTTCGGTCGTGGGAAAACAATTTTTTGTTTCGAATTTTTCAAAATTTTTAAACATCTGTTTTTTACTCAAATATGATTTTTAATGTTTCAGTAAAAGAGTTAATTAATAAAAACTTATACCTAAATGGAGATAATTATAATAATAAACTTGTATTTGGAACATAGTTTTTTTTAAAAATTATAACATGTTATATTAAAACTTTGAATCCAGATGTTAACAAAATTTACTATTTTTCGGATGGAGCCCCGCAACAATTTAAAAATTTCAAATTTTCACACTGTTTCGCGAGTTATCATGGCAAAGGGCCTTGTGTTGGTGTCGGAGGTACCGTAAAACGAACAGCAGCACGGGCAAGTCTTCAGTTGCCATTTGATAAAAAAATTTCAACTTCACAGGAACTATATGAATGGGCTAAAAATTCGAGTAGTTTCCAAAATATGGATTTCAAATGTTCCTCAATCGAAGATTACAAAAGAGCAACCGAAGTTCTTAATCTTCGATATGCCTCTACTAAAGTAGAGTGCCTCTACTATGCGTTTGTTATGTCACCTATCATGTTTGCTTCACAAATTTGGTCGCCTTATTACAGCGTCTACGTTTTAAGACTTGAGCATGTACAAAATCGTTTTTTGTGTTTTGCAGCTAGGCAATTGAATTTACATTTCGATTATCATCTGCATGATTATGATCTACTACGTGCACAGTTGAGATTGCCAAAAAATGAGACACGTTTTTTGTTTAACGACCTTTTATTTTTATTTAAAATTATTTATAACATTATTCAATGTCCTGCTGTATTGGAGTGTATCAATTTTTCGGCTCCCTCAAGATCCTTAAGATATCATTCACCATTTGTCGTTGACTTCCATCGTACAAATTATGGTATACATTCTATTTTTGATAGAATTATGAGAGAAGCCAATTCATATAGTGAATGTATAGATTTTTTTAGAATCTCTTTGATTTCCTTCAAAACAAATTTAAAATTTTTACTATTCACCGCACAAAAGAATGACAATTTGTTGTAAGAGAGTGCTTTGGTGCGTTAATTTTTTCATTATATTTTTTCATTATATCTTTTATATTTTTATTTTTTAAGGGTCCTTTTAAAACCCGTGTACTTAAATAAATAAATAAATAAATAAATATACAAAGGCAAAAACTATTCAGATTACACACTTTCATTGTGCAATCCCAAATAAAGATGGATCTTTAACTATGTGGATATTTTCCAGCTCAAATGAGAATTATTCTTGCAAAATATTTAAACGTCAAAAAATTGGATAAAAAAAAGATCAAAATGTTAGTTCCAAATACAAGTTTATTATTATAATTACCTCCATTTATAAGTTTTTATTAAATAACTCTTTTACTGAAACATTAAAAATCATATTTGAGTAAAAAACAAATGTTTAAAAATTTTGAAAAATTCGAAACAAATATTAAAAATTCTTTTCCCACGACCGAACTATAGGCTTAAAATTTGTGTTATAAGAAGTAGTTTTTTTGAAAATTTTTTGAAAAAAATCAAAATATACAAACACTTTTAAAAATAAGATTTTTATCTTAAAATTATAAAAAATAAGGTTAATAATTTTTTTTTAATTTTTTGCATGAAAGTTTTGAAAAGTTCATTTGAAAACACACAATTTGAAAAAAAAATTAAAATTGGTGCATTTATCAAAAAGTTATGAGCTTTCAAAAAAAAAAATTTTCAAAAATTTATATCTCGAAAACGGCTTTATAAAAAAATTTGAAAAAAATTAGGAAGCTTTTTTTCAATGAGTAAAAAAAGGTAAAAAAATTTGAGCGAAATCAAAAATGGCGTGGACCACCCCATATAAAAACAGTTCAGTAAAAATAAAAATGTTTATAAAATAATTATAATGTATATAATTATACAATTAGCTATTTAATTATCGTTTAAAAATTTTTTTTTTGGTTCATTGCATATCTGCAAACAATAAAAAAATCTTGCAAAATAATTTGGAATTGGTATCAGGAAACTTTTTGTTTAAATAATTTTACCTACAAAAAAGCAAAATAAAATACATTTAAATTTTAAAAAATAAAATTAAGGTGAAAAAATTTTATAAACTAAATATTTAAACAAAAAGATTCATCAGGTTTACTCTAGAACTTTTGGTAAACTAGTATTAATCAAAAAGAAAATCTATTTTAGTCAGTACTGGCTCAATATCGATTTAGTACTGGTTTTTCAGTACTTGGAGGGTGGTACTGCAACAGTACTGATACAATGAAAATACCAGTACTGGTTTAGTACAGACTGCCCAGTCTCGGCAGCCAATACTGAACCAGTACTGCGCCAGTAGTCAACTCTGGTATAATACTGAAATTTTTGGTTGGGTAAACAAACACATTCAAATATCATCTGCTTTGTATAACTTTTATTTTTGATACTTTTACTCAATGTAAAATTTGTGTTACAATTTCAATCCGAAATTTTGTTTAAAGTACTAAATGCAAATTGCAGCCCAATCTAAGAAATTTTTTTTTTTTTAATTGGATCACTATAGAAATTTAGCCTCATATAAACATTAATAAATTTACAAAATATCTTCTATATAAGTCTCATTTTCAATTCAAAAACTTTTTCAATTTTCTCCTTCGAACAAAATATATATATATATATATATAAGAAAATTTTCACAAAAGACGATATATAGAGACGCGGAAGGTGTGCGCGCAATATATATAGACAAGGATGCTGCTATCGCATCTTCTTCTAGTTATATGAGAAAAGAGATGTGAAAAGAGGGAAGTAAGATGTGGTGAGCGGGTGAATTGAAGACGTAAGTCAACGGGCGATAAAAGCTGCTCTAAATAAAGCGGTATGTATATGGTAATCGCGGAAAGAAGAGCCGATAAGATGATGCTACGTCGAACATATTCTATCAGACTGATAGCTCTCGGTGGGACACTCGATGGTGTGGGCTTGGCGGATGCGTTGATATATCTAATACTGTACACCTTTATGTCGTCGTTGTCGTTGGATATAATGTTCATGTAGACCCTCTCTTCCCTCTGCGTCTCTGTATTATATGCGCTATGACTAAACTTTCCATATAAGTAGAGCGCCACCTGGTAAATAAAGAGTACGAGCAGTGTGCGTCTTGGGCACCATTTTATCCTTTACTTATATAAATATATATATGCAGCTGCACCATCCTCTATATACCGTTTTTCGATACTTGGATATGAAATATTTAAATGAATTTTTCGATAAAAAAAAAAAAGAAGAAAGAAAGCAGGAGATGAATATTCAAATTCCGATGATACAAACATGTCTTTCAATTAGAATTTATAAAGAAAGAAAATTTTAACCCTTTCACGTCTATAGGACATTTTTTTCGTCGTCCAACATATTGGATTCGCGATTTTGAATTTTGAATACTGACCTTAGGTTCATAAAGAATTGTAATGGGAGTTTCGAATTCTGTTTTGAGAAAAATAAATAAAGAATATGCTTATTCAGAATAGTAGGTTCAACTCTCTAAATTTGAATCAGCAATAAATATACCACTGGTATCAATCAGCGGATATACGCTGAAAAATCAGTGAAATTCCACTAATTCATCAGTGCATATAAGCTGATTAGAATCAGTGGTATATACTTATAGCTGAGAATCAACGAGATTCGGCTGATTCAAATTTAGAGAGAATATATATTGAGAAGCTCCTAAAGCGTTTCTGTAGATGGCTCTACAAGCAAAAAGTTAGCAACGCCATTTTAAGTTAAAAAAAATTTTTTCTGATCAAATTGGGAGACACATGAGTTTTTTCCAAAATTTCAAATCGCCTACCAGTTAATTAACCTAAATTCAATTGGCCTAAAAGCCATAAGGACTATTTATTACTTGGCCTAATCTGTATATATAAACTAATTTTTATTTATAATCTTCATTTAATCTTATCCTAATTTGTACCATAATCGTCATTTGTTCTAATTCTCATTTGTTCTAATTTTAATGGAACTCTAATTCTTAATTGACATAATATTTATCTAACATTAAATTGATTAGTTAATTAATTTAAGCACAAATTTAAAAAACTCCAAATAATTAAAACAATTAAGAAAATGATGTTTTCATATAAAGATGATTTTAAACAACTTGATTAAATTCTAAAATTAGAATATTATATTCTGTCATATAAATTAAAAATTCATTTATCCTCGCTTTGTTCATGCCATCATGAAATGAGAATGTCTTGTTAAAAAGAAAATGCTGTGTTTGCCAGGAGAAAAAAAATGTCATTCGAGTGCCGAAAGCATGCCTTAATTACAGGCAACAAATCTCCTTCTATACATATATATATATATATATATAGGTATATACAATCCGCGATGGCTTCTTCGACTACTGTCGCTCTAACGCACACTCTTATGTCTTTCACGGAAGTTGTCTTTGTTGGTCGATTCTAAATTGAATTTTATTCAATTCATTCACTTCTTTGCCAAGAAGCAGAAGACGCGTCGAAGTCAATGAATATCTGCTCACGACAGCACACTGTCTATTCGCAATGCGTTTCCATTACTTTTAAATTGAAAATGAGAGAGATAAGAGGACACGCGCGCAATCTTATATAACTTAAAATCCAATTTAACATATACCAAGAATAATAATAATTTGTTTACGCAATATACTTCTTAGAAATATAATATAAATGCTTTTATTATAATAAATATCAATAATTTTCCCTCTGCTTACATAAAATATACTCTCTTAATTTGAATCAGTGAAATTTGACTATGGTGAAATAGCTAGAAGTCGGTTACTGAATCATTTAGTGAAATTTTCAATGAAAATCAGTCATATATCACTAATATCCAGTGAAAATTTCACTAAATGAATCAGTCAATTTGTATTATCAGTAATGGGTAAAACAGATTGACTGATTCATTTAGTAAAGTTTTCACTAGAAATCAGTGATATATGACTGATTTTCAGTGAAAATTTCACTAAATGATTCAGTAACCGACTTCTAGCTATTTCACCAGTCAAATTTCACTGATTCAAATTAAGAGAGTATATATATATACAGTATAATATACCGGAAGACTCAAAATTTAAGATTCTGTTCAAAGCAGATGGTAAATAGAAGTTATTCCATAATTTTGGAACAATTATAAGATTTTTTCAATTACTGCATTGTGGCCGCTATTATTACTACGACAATGTAAAATAATAAATAACCATTTCAATTGTAGAAATTATAATGACGTTCAAATCTTTTATAGAGAAGTATAAGCTTACATAATATATATAGCATTTGTATTAATATAAACACAAAGCTTTAACTTCCAATATACCTTTTAAATTTAACAAGTAAACATTAATTTAAGATAAATTAAATTAATTAGATTAATAATAATTTACAATCAATTTATATGTACACTGGGGGCGGTACGAATTCAACACAAATAAACTCTATACACAAGAAAATACTGCACCGCTAACTGTACACGAGTCAATTCTCAAAAAAATTAAATAAAAATATATTCTTCACAATTAAATACTACATCGAAAAACCCTACACAATACAATATTTACTAGAAAATTATCTCCATAAACTCTACACAAATAATAACTCAACACATTAAGATTTAGAAATAGAAAAATAAAAATATTTTTTTTATATTTCTACACAAATAAATACTACATCAGTAAATTTTACACATAAAATATAAAAAATTAAATTCGACACAATTAAATTTTACACATGAAAATAATATTTTCTTTATTCTCGATTATTTATAAAATTCTACACAATTAAACTCAACATTTATAAATTCTACATAATAATAATAATAATAATAATAATAATAATAATAATAATAATAATGATAATAATAATAATGTAATATATTTATTTGTGTAGAAATATAAAAAAAATATTTTTATTTTTCTATTTCTAAATCTTAATGTGTTGAGTTATTATTTGTGTAGAGTTTATGGAGATAATTTTCTAGTAAATATTTTATTGTGTAGGGTTTTTCGATGTAGTATTTAATTGTGAAGAATATATTTTTATTTAATTTTGTTGAGAATTGACTCGTGTATACAGTTAGCGGTGCAGCATTTTCTTGTGTAGAGTTTATTTGTGTTGAATTCGTGTACCACCCCTGTACACTGTAAAAAAAATTAGGGAGTTAACGTTACTGGGAGTTAAAATTTTCGAGTAAAAAATCAACTCAAAAAGGGAGTTAAGAATTAAATAAACTTCTTAAAATCAACTCCTTAGGCATAAAATTAATTCGTAAAGCATTAACTCCCTTCGCTTCAACTCCAAAAGGGTGAGACTTTTATAGCATCCCCTAGGGAGTTGAAATTCAACTATTTTTTTACAGTGTATGTTCTAAGTGAGGCGCATGATTTTTCCCAAAAATTAAAAAATTCGAAAATTTAATTGATCGAATTTACTTTAAGTCGAAATTCTAAATGATCGACATTTAAAGTGGTCGACATTTTATTCGTTCGATATTCTATATGATAGAAATTTAGAAGCATCGAATTTTATATCTTGAGAAATTTAATTTGGTCGATATTTTAAAAACTCGGAAACTTTTTTAGCTGTACAAGTTTCCTCTCTATGTTGTTATTATTATTTACATCAATAATTTCAAAATTTCCCGCAAAATTTCAATGTACTTTACTGACAAACAACATAGAAAGGAAACTCGTAAAGCTAAAAAAGTGTCGAGAGCTTTTTTAAAATATCGACCAATTTAAATTTTAAAAGCTATAAAATTCAATGCTTCTAAATTTCTATCATTTAGAATATCGAACAAATAAAATATCGACTACTTTAAATATCGATCATTTAGAATTTCGACCAAATAAAATATCGAACAGTTCCCCTTTCTTTTGTGAATTATTCAAAAATTGATAATTCAGGCAAATGCGAGTACACTTTATTAATTTAAAAACAGCTGTAGACGCAATATTTAACAAAATTTTATAAATAACTTTGTAAAATCCGTTAAGCCAAAACAATTGTAAAGAAATAAATATATTTAAATGAACATACTGTATTTAAAAAGATTATCAACTTTTTTTGGGATCTTGATTTTGAAGTATATAGAATGAAGACGCGTGCATCCGAAGCGCTGAAAGCGAAGCTGATTTAAACTTAACAGCTTCCATTCCGATCTATCTTGCACCAGGAGCTACATATGCAGCATGGAAGAAGAAGAAGAAGAAGGGCAAAAAAAAGAAAGGGTTGAGAGGGCATGCATCCATGAAAAGAGAAAAGTAGCATCCGCGTGGGCGGCCCCATCGAGTCTGTCTGATCGCCCTGGGTGGCAAGCTACTATCCCCATCGTATCTCATGCTGTTTGCGCAGCGCACACACAACGAATACTCGCAAATGCATGGACCAGTCAGGTATTATGATAATGCACTCCTATCTATGCCTCGTATCGACTTGTCGAGTTATTGTTGCGCCTTTTAACCAATGCTACTCCCATACCGTCCTATGCATAACACGCGGCCACCTATATATATATATATCCATTGCAAAGTATAAAACTTAGCGCGCGCAATGGTAGCAGTGGAGTGTCTCTGTCCTTTTAACACACTTAAGAATAGGGGGATGAGACTACATCTTTGCTGCCACCTCATTTTCTCCCCTTTTTGCCATGAGAGAAAGAGCAAGACCCTCATATATATATATCTGATCCTATAAAGTTCAACGTTTCCAAGAGCGAGCGCGGTTGCCTCTTTATCTTCACACATTATACAATGCGTGTCCAGCATATCACCTAGTGAGACAAGCACCAACCTCATTTACTCAAGAACCTACTATCTTCTGCACATAACATGTGCTGTGAACCTCTTTTAACCTCGACTCCCTATATATATACTATGAACTACACACAAGAATATAACCTCTATAAGCTTGTAAACCTTAAGAGATCTCACGACATGCTCACTACCGCATGAACTTTACGTTCTCTTGTTTATATATATCAGTCCGCGCGCAGTCTTGTTTGTAACTACTTTTATATATATACCTTTATTGTTGGCAATAAAAATGTGAAAATACTCCAATTGACGTTAGCGCTAGACAATAAACGCTTGAGTGTTAATTTCATCTTAAGATGAAAAGAAATGCAAGCTTCTATGCGGGTACAGAAGCATTTTTACAGCGCATAACAATAAAAATTTATAAACTATCAAAATTTATGATTTTAATTTCTGTTGGCATATATGACAATTTTTTTTAACAATTACTTTTTTCAATGTAAACCTCATTAAACAGTACGCAAAATTAAATTTCGGACAATTAAAAGAAGCAGTAAAATTCTGTATACGAGCAATATGCTTATTTTCAATGCAAATTGGTATATAGGTAACTTAGAGGTTATATTAGCCATTGTGAAGTCTGATTTAGACATCTTGCTCTTTGGAAGTACTATTCGTTTGGTTGGATTACCCAAACTGTATGGCAGTAACAGTGCCGCATGTTAATTCAGTTATACAATATGACAAAAACAGCAAGAATTTTGGCAGTAATTACGAAAAATTTCTTTCAGTGCATAGAAAGACCCTAACAATTCAAACAACATTTTTGATAGATCAAAATTTATAGTACTTCCTTATATTCCAGATATAAACCAACCTGTTAGAACAACCTGCAAAAAATGAAATATTTCTCTAAATTTATTCCATTAAGAATAAACTACAAAGTTCCGTTCTTTCATATGCGTGATGCGCTATAACATCTCCGATTTCTTCTTTGATAGATCTAAATCTCTTATTAATAAGTCATTGAGATCAAATTGCGTGAAAGGGATTTCGTTTTTTTTTCTACTTCAAAGTCACTGTCATTTACATTATCTTATTTAATTGATCACGATGAATCATCGAGTTGATGCTTTCATATATTGGGCAAAGACTGGCATTTTGAATTTCTGATGTCATATTTATCATCAGCGACCCCTAAAAACACTTTTAAAATGAGTGTGTGCTATAAACAAATCTATATGTATATACAGAACTAATCCCATTTTAAAAAATTTTCCATTCAAAAAGTAACATTTAGGGAGTAAATCATAAGAGGAAACAATTACTCTATACCAACTTTGAGGTTTTTTTTTCCCCCTATATGATGAAAGACCGCACTATGGAAGCCCGAGGCAGTAATTTCGTGATCAAATCGCAAAGTGGCGCGGTAGTGAAACATCAGCTCTTTCTCTCTAATTTGCGCATATAATGCGCGCAGCTCTGGAAAGGACCCTGAAATATGAGATTTTTAAACCACAACCTAAACCCTTTTTTTAAAAGTATTTATCAAAAAAAAATATATATATATATATCAAACGCAATCAAGTATAGAAATATTAAATGTCTAAATAGATTGACGTGGTGATTCTTTAAGATGATCTATATAAATTTTGATCAAGTTGGAGAGACCTCCAAGTCTTGACCTCTTCCTTGACCGTGAACTTAACTCCTCGCTCTCGTCACGTTCTTGGCGCGAAAAATGTAGATCCTTTTAGACATAAACGGGTAGCTTGGCAGGTCGACGGACAGGCAGGCAGGCAAGTAGAATTACGAGGGGTAATTGGTGGTTGCATTGCTGCCATCTCGTGGCTCGACACCTCGTCAGTCAGCGGTCGTTCATCACTTACGGGGGTAACACCACAACATTGCTTTCTCTCTCTCTCTCTCTCACTATCCGCACACAGGCATAGGTAAACCACCTACTTCTCTTTCTCTTCGTCATTCCATCTCTCTCTCTCTCTCTCTCTCTCTCTCTCTCTTTCCTGATTTACGAGGAGTAATTGCACGTGGTGAGGCAGCCTCATCGCCTCGTCTCTCTCTTTCTCCCTTCCCAATAATTGCACCCACGGGTAAAGCTTCTAACAAAACAGTTAAATCTATATAGTATATATCCCAGAACGAGTCTGTAAACCCTTGATATATGAAGGAAAGTTAGAGAAAGCACAAATTTCACAAACAAAAAAAAAACCACTGCCAAGTTGAAGTATGAACTTTTTGTGATCATTTCATGCAACACTTTATGATTCCTCATGGAAATTTTTTGTGATCAATTTATGGTAACTTATTTAGGGCCAGTTTCACCAACTCTGGTTAAAAGTTAATCAGCGATTAAATCCCCTAAACAACCAATTATAAACGGTTAAATTATCTTTAATCGCTGATTAACTTTTATTCGGAGTTGGTGAAACTGGACTTTAAGTATTACAATAATTTTAAAAAGGTCTTGTATTTTTTTTTTAGCCCTTTACAGAGATAGATTTTCAACATCAATAACTTCGTAATATTTTATAATGAAACGTTCAATAACATAGAAAATTAAAAGGCATTAAAATAAGCTGCAACGCTTCTTATTTTAATCCATTTTGGTATATTAAAATAAGCAAAATTGGATTAAAATAAGAAGCGTTGCAGCTTATTTTAATGCCTTTTAATTTTCTGTAAATAAGTCAATTGATTTGATTTTAAAAATTCTCCAAGTTGTTCACAATACAGTGGAAACCGCTTATAACGAGATTGAAGGGACCGTGAATTTTTGCTCGTAATAACCGATCTTCGTTATAACCGATCAATAACAAGTACATTACTCAAAATTCAAAATAAAGTGTGCACGGAGAAAAATTTTCGGTTAAAGTTGCTATAAAAAATAGAAGCTAAAACTATTTCACATAGTAATTTCGTGACACATCGAGTTAATCGTAGATTGTAATATCTCAAAGAGTACTTTGCACTATGCATCCAAGAGTATTTGATATTATCAATAATATGAGTTGTAACTAAGATAAATAATTTTTGGAGCTTGGTCACATAGTAAAGGCAACCTTTCTGACTAGAAAGTATTACAACGCCAAATGCTTGAAACTACTTTGAGAGAAAGACTAGCGCGCTATGCCTCATGGTAAACTCTACTATTTTAAATGAATGCCTGCGTGATGTACCTCATAGTAAACTCTACTACTTTAACAGTGCACTATGCTAATACTAAATAACTTTGAAGATAATGTAAAATTGTCTTTATATTATGTAATGTGGTAAATACTACTGCATAATAATAATTAAAAATATAGTGCCGAAATATTTAGAAAGATTATGTTAAATAGCTGTTAAAGTAATGCTGCATATAAATTCGAATTACTTTAAAAAAGTATTTGAAATTTTTTTAAATATTTGAAATTACTAAGAATGAAAGTACTATCTATTATGGTTTTAATTATCTTAGTCACTAAAGATTATAAAATCAACATTTTTTCCGAAAGCATAAAAATTTATTTATTCAAAAGCATATGCTATAAAATTTGTACTATATTTTGCAACTTTTATAACATACATACATATTTACATATATCTCAAACAAAGTTTAAAATAATTAATACATATATTTATAATCGTTTTAATTCGTACGCTCGTAATTGAATGATTACTTTGTTACCAGAAATCTGATGTATACATGGAAAATTAAATCCATTTTTTTGCAATATATTGAAAACCATTAGCTAAGCTTTTCATATGAGTAATTGTACCATTTTTAAACTTTCTCCAAAGTAAACATTTTACACTTTTAATACTTTCGTCGAAAACTTTGTACGCTTGATAATGCTCATCATAAAAAACATCTAATAACTTTTCAGTAATTAATATAATTCCATGACTTTCATCCAAAACACAATGGCGGACTACATAAAACTTTGGACCATTTTCAGATGGAAGCATGATTACAACAAGAGGTTTTACAAATAAACTATTGTACTTTATCCACTTTGTTACGGTCACATAATCGCAGGTCTTATTAGTTGGTAAAAAGGAAATAAGAGATTCAAAAAATGGAATCAAATTTATGCGAACCTGCTTGGAAGGACCTGTTTCATACGGGGCGTAAGATGATAACTTACAAAGAAACCGATAGTTCAATTTTAACTGTTGTCTTACTGCTATAGTGTGACATACATTTATACGACTTTTAGCAACTACACTACTCGTATGTATATAAGTAGTCCAAATACCGGTTTTTTTCACTAAAAATTTTAATCATTCAAAAAACGCACTTATCACACTTTTTCTAAAACGTATATTTTAAAATCTTTAATTATAAAAATTGTATTTTTAAATTATTTTGAGAACATCTAGAAACTTGAAGTTGTTAGATGCGACTGAATGTATACAGTACAAGTAGGTATACAGAGAGGCTATTTTTAACTTTAAAAACGAATCTGATGGCGCTTTTTATTATAAAAAATAACATATACTATTGTGTACACATGCAATTATACAGTGTGCAATTGTAAAAACTGCCATGTGAAAAAGAGAATTTCAGATATTTTTAATCAATGTGTTAACCTGTTTTAATAGCTTCGAGAGCTTTGCGCTATGAGTGGTCCATACTATTCCACATAGTAAAATGTCTTTTACTATGTGAAATAGTACGGACCACTCAAAGCACAAAGGTCTTGCAACTATTATGACCAGACGATAAGGGGCAATTTTTTCCCTTGCTTTCTTTACTATGTGAAATAGTGGAAACTCCTACAACATGTAGAACTTACTGCTATTAAAAATACACATTTTCAGCCATTTTTAATGTCATAAAATAATATGTATTAATAGAAAAAGATACTTTTTAAAAAAGATTTTTTGTCATGTAAGATACTGTTTTGACCTAATAGCATCATAATTATCGTTCTGTAAATAATTTTCTCTATTTCTTTGCATTGTATTTAATATATTTACAAAAAATATTCTATCCTCTGTGTACATTAGTGCAAAATACTGTTAAGCATCAGCTAAAATAACTACATACCTTGCAAAACGTCTTACAATTTTTAGTTGATAAAACTATTCAGAATAATTTAATTTACCATTTTTGTAAAATGCTAATTTTTACTATGTACAAATAGCACTATTAGCCACTAAATAGTAGTTTGTATTAGAACTGGTAGTTTTTCTTACTTAATCTCATAACAATTCGATTTTCAACTATGTGAAATAGCATTTTTAACTCAGATTTCAAAAATCATTTCTCTCCGTGTGTGTAATTTATTTAGTATTTGACAGTGTTATGAGATTTACACGAACTTAATAAATTATGATTTTTTAAAATATTGAGTAATGACAGTTTGCTTCTTAAAATTGTTTTCTATATAAAAATCGGAAACAATACGTTTTAATTGAGAATAGTGATAAAAAAAGTCATCCTTCATTAAGTTAGTTTCATAAAAACGAGAAAGTTTATCTAATGCTAATATTGCTTCCTTAGCAGTTATTTGCTCAGCCACATCTTCTGTTTCTTCTTCTTCTTCGCTGTCGGTATTTTTTTCATCTTCTTCTCTAAATTTTTGCAAAATGGTTTGATCACTGGGAATTTCAGCTACAAGTACTTGATCATCAATAGTTGCGTATTCGTCAATTTCCTTGACATTGACAACAATATTTTTACGCAGCAGCCAAGTTGTTGATCCTTTTTCTAATTCGCGAATAATGTCAACTTTGTCACTTATAGATAACGTTTTTCTTTTTTTCGGGGTTTCCATTTTAAAATATTCACTTTTGATTAGTTTTAAAGGTATACTAATATTCTGCCGAAAACAAACTCTATTTACTTCTCGACCTGAATGTGTACTGGACGAAGCTCGTTATAAGCGATCACTTTTATATGTATTAAAACCAAATAAACATCGTATTTACGCTCGTTATAACCGATCTCTCGTTATAGCCAATCTCGTTACAAGCGATCTCAACTACATGTACTTTACATTAGAACCAAACAAATAATTATTTTCTGCTCGTAATAGCCGATCGCTCATTATAAGCGATCTCGTTATAAGCGGTTTCCACTGTATTTTAAAGTTACATAAATATTTTTTAATAAATAATGCAAAAAAAGTCAGGTTTTACAAAATTTGTCAATTCGGTGATTCTCTACGTTGCCTATACAATTTGATTAGGTACTGTTATTATAGATTTTTTTTCCAATTAAAATTAAAATTAAAATCATAATATAACTTTCAACTATGATAGTCAAGAATGAAATATATCTGTAATGGGCAGAACAAATTGTTTATAATTTTGGTATATTTTAAACAAATTAGATGTAAATGCACTCAGAAAAAAGATATGTTTGAACCAAATGTACCATTTTTTTATATTTACCCAATTTTTTGGTTAGTTCAAACAAAATTTGTTTAATTCAAATAAATATTTATTTGATGTAAATAACTGTTTGGTTTATTTTAATAAATTTTTTGAACAAAGAAAAAATTTGATTGAGCTAAATAAACGTTTAGTTTATGCAACCAAATGTTTGGTTAACTATGTATATCAATGCATTTATTTTGTTGATTTAACCAAAATTTGGTTGCTTCAAACGAATTTTTTTCTGAGTGTGCATCCATGTAATATAATGAGCTATTGTGGTATTTAATAAAAATTTGGAATAATTTTTAATATTATAACAAATAAAATTTAAAAACGAAAAATATAATTTTTAAAATTTATGTCGTAATTTATGGAAATTTATTGTAATTTATGCAGTAATTTATGAATTTTTAAAGGGAATTTATAATAATAATACAAAATTCAAGATTCAAAAACTATTGCAGAAAAATGACGTGATAATTTATGGAAATTTTTAAAATTTATGAAATTTTTAAAGTAAATTGTAATATATAAAAGAAAAATTTAAAAACTAATTTTGGATATTTATGGAAATTTATAAAGTAATTTATAGTAATTTATGAAATTTTTAAGGTAATTTATAATATATAAAAGAAAATTTTAAAAATTAATTTTGGAAATTTATGGTAATTTATGAAAATTTATGTGGTAATTTATGAAAATTTAACGGAAATATAATGTTGTAATAACCCCAAACTAAAAAAATTGTTTTTAACATTAAATAAAACTGTAAATAAAATTAATTTTACCAAATTTTGAAAGATTCAGTTGTACATTTTTGAAAATAAATTATTTGGCGCAAAAATTTGTTGTTAATTAATAATTATTTCACTTTTTATATTTTTTTGTTTCAAGTTAGTGAACAATTGTAATTTTTATGCAATTTTTACAAACAATAACTCATTTTTCTCTTTGAAAGATTTTCGACAATTCTGTTTGTTGAATTTCATTAAAAATATTTTGTTCGAAAGTTAATAAATAAATAAAATTTTTATTTTTTATATTATTTAAACAAACACTCAAAATCAGAATTGTAGAAAATCTTTCAAAGTGAAAAATGAGCCATTGTTTATATAAATTGGATAAAAAGTAGAATTGTTCACTTACTTTTAAGAAAAAATACAAAATTAATTATTACATTTTTTCTTTTTTTAATTAATTATTATTTAACAACAAATATTAACTAAAAATAATTTTTTTCCAAAATTGTACAATTCGCTGGGTTATTGGAAAAAAAGGACACTTCATAGTTAAATCAAACGGACGTATCCTTTTTTTCCACTAACCCAGCGAATTGGATCTGTCGAATTTTGGTGTAATAAATTTTAAATATATTTTTTGTTCTGTTAAAAACTACTTTTTGGTTTGAGGTTATGTGGAACGTCTTTAAACATAATTCTTTTTTATATATTGCCATAAAAACTTGGCATCATCCACTTTGTTTCTGAAATTGGTATATGTTATACCAAATAATATATTTTGTTAATGTTCTGTTGATTTTTTATTTGTTTAAATAATTTATTATTAATAATTTATAACTTTTTCAAATATACATAGAAAGTAATAAAATTTTATAAATTTGTTACCTTTTCTTCAAAGTTATTTATCTAAAGTTTATAAATAAAATAAAATATATAATTAAATTTGCAACAACTATTATTATAAATTATTTAAACAAATAATTCTTACTATTTATTAACATTTTTCATAATCTTCCTAGAAAGTTGGAATTTGTTTCTAATTGTGCAACTTCACAAGCATAATGTAATAGCAAAATTTGAAAAAAAAACTGCATCTCTCTAGGTGCAATACAAAAAAAGTTAGTAAATAACAATAATACATTGTTTAAACAATTGTTGAATTAATAATTTTACATCTAATCTATCTTTTATTATATTCGGCTTGATAAATTGCAAAATTAGAAAAAAACTGCATCTTTCTAGGTGCAGAACAAAAAAAGTTAATAAATAACAACAATAAATTGTTTAAACAAATAAAAAATGCAATATAATATTTTTATATCCATTATTTGACAACATAAAACACTTATTAGTGAAAAATCTGGATGATTTCAAGTCTTTTTGTAAAATAGAATTAAAACAATATTTATCCCGATTATCTCCATACATACATTGATAAATTTATAAATAATCAAGAAGAAATTAAAAAAAAAATTGTTTTTACAATTTTTGAAAGTTCTTAAGATTTTGTTCAGTGACTTAAAAACGCGATTCAATTTAGATAAAACTTTAGAAGATATGACAATGTCAATTTGGTCTGACCGACCCTGGGTGAGTATTCAGGAAGGTTAAAAATTAAAATTAGTGGAAGTGAAAGTGTAAGTGAAAATATGAGTGAAAATCAAAATTGGTAAAAGTGAATCTCAAAATGGAATTACATAACCGATCATCTGTCCGGGTTTTTTTTCCGAAAAAATTGCCAAACATTTTTTTACAGTGATAATTATCATAATTATACTCCAATCCTTTTTTTAACATGAATTTAATGATAATACCAAATGTATATAATATTCAAAGTAATTATTTTTATTTCCTTTTTCGATATTAATTACTTAATTTTACAAAAATTTCGAAAAATAAATGAATGTCATGTGCATATATAATAAATATATATGTATATGATTATATATTGACAAAATCCACACAGTCATTACGATGACGATAATGTCAAAAGAAAAGAGTCTTTGGAATGTATATCAGGGATCGCGTGCTTCAACGAGGGGAAGATTCAGAGAAGATTGCCTGACGAGGGTTTGGCAATTGCATTTTTTTGCACATACATACATACATACACTGAAAAAAAAATTTATTTGATTCAAATACCGGTGTATTTGGTTATTATCAAATAAATATTTACTTGAATCAAATATTTCTTATTTGAATCAAATAAATGGTATTTGCTTCAAATACTGAAATATTTGATTCAAATACTATATATTTGATTCAAATAAGAAATATTTGATTCAAGTAAATATTTATTTGATAATAACCAAATACACCGGTATTTGAATCAAATAAATTTTTTTTTCAGTGTACATACAGCTTTCTGACCGTGTCGGATGTAGCTGAACGTGAAGCACGTGAGGCCGATGCGCTCGAGATGCTTATACGATCGTGCAGACGATAAGAGAATTTAATGAGTCGACTGCTGGTTGTTTTGCCTCACCTAATGAACGTTAAGTTCGACTTTGTCGAGAGTCACACAAGATTAGTGCCGTACCATATATTAACGATCGTTAATAATAATTTACTTCTTCAAAACAAATTTTCTATTACACATATATAGGTGAGGCTAATTGCATTTAAATTATTGTCATATAAATTTGTTTACAAAAAAAGAAACCTTCTGTTCATAAACTCAGTTTAAATTTTATTAATTTTTGAACTTGAAATTTAAATTTTTACCGGATAATAAAAATTAATCGATTGGATTTACTTGTGGGGAGTTTTTAGAATTTTTAGAAAAAAAGGATTTTACTTACAGCTGCTAACTGATGATGTTTGCTATCGAATCTATCGAAATTAGTAATCACAGCCAAATTATTTGCTATGAGAGAAAATTTGTCATAGTAAAAAATTTAAAAAATTTAGCTGAGGTTACTTAATTTTCATAGATCCGATAGCAAACATCAGTTAGCATCTGTAAGCAATTCTTTTTTTTCCGTGTTTAAATTAATTTCTAAAGATAATTTCTTCTATTTAGAATAAATTTTCAATACACATGACGTGGGAAAAAATTTAAAAAAGCCTTATTTCCATTTCGATCAAGGCTGTAAGTGTGTATAACAAAAGGAATCTGAATACAAGAAGTTGAATATTGTAAAAATTTATATTCTAAAATTGAGACAATCTCACAATTCACTCTATGACTGCAAAAAATATAACACCGTCTAGGATTTTGACGATTTTCTATATAGAAATAGTAAATACATATATATA
The DNA here is from genome assembly GCF_019393585.1 of Leptopilina boulardi. Classification (NCBI taxonomy): domain Eukaryota; kingdom Metazoa; phylum Arthropoda; class Insecta; order Hymenoptera; family Figitidae; genus Leptopilina; species Leptopilina boulardi. The sequence goes on along the minus strand of NW_026137881.1, from coordinate 3,461,095 downwards.
TATATATATATATATATATATATATATATATATAAGGGAATGTCAGAAAGCCGTGCAATAATCCAAGGAGAAAATCACAGAGAATTATGGGTATGGCTCTTGTTTTATTCCAGGAAATATCCTGGTCGACGATTTGGTAAGCAATTGTTGACTCCGTGTGCACAGCAAAACTGCTATGGGAACCGTGCGCATATTGGGTACTAAAATCAAAACTGTTGAATAATACAAGACGCTTCAACTGCTGCACTTACATTTTGAATTTTTTTTTTCGTACCTACACATAGCACCTCATAGGGAAGACCAAGAAGGAAAATAACAACGCTTATAACTTTTAAACCAATCATTGGATATAGAAATGGCTTAAATGTATTTTTAGTCAGCAGTGAATCACCTATATATATACCTTTATATGCTATGAAAGTTTTAAAAGCTCGTCCTTGTAAGGCAGCGTCATCTACGACGAAACTAAAATTTCGAAAAATTTTCAACAGTACTTATTCGAAAACAAGAAAGTAAAATGCTTTGTCCTTTGGGATAATTGATTATTGGCAAGAAATACACGAGATGAAACTTTTTTTGAGTTGAAATAAAGAAGGGTCAATCCATATTATATCAGGTTAAAAAAAAACCGTGTAGAAATTGATCTAGTTAAATCCTATTTGCTATCTGGCCCTGATAAGGGTTGTCTCATTATAGCATGATCGGGTAATTACCGGAACCTAATAGGGCCCTAGACTACAAAAATCATTTTTAAAAAAAGTAATAAATGAAGTCTTTGGTATTTCTTTTTTTAATTACCACATTCAAGTAATAAAAATAAATGTCAGATTGTCATAGAATGTCTTTCCTGAATGTTTAAAATAAAGAAGTATTACAATAAAATGGCAAAGGAAAAAAGTACAAAAAGAGTGAGGAGATATTGATTTATAAAAAGGACTTAAAAATTTAATGCAAAACACTAAAAGTAAGTAAATATTTTTAATTAAGATTTTCTAACAATTAATTTTAGAAACTTCTATAATTTTTCTTTATCTAAATATCATGTTGCAAAGTTAAATTACACCAAAATTATCTATGCGGCCCATTTCTATGACTGCAAAAAAATTATTTATTTTTTAAAACATGTTTCTTGAAATTATTTCTCTTTAGGTTAATGATACCTTTTGAAATTTTGCAAAAAGTTATTTTTAAACGAAACAAAATTATTTAATTTTTAAATAAAATATTTCTAAAAGCTTTAAATTTGCATTATATTCCTGAAATTAATATTGCTTAAGTATTTAACAATTTTTAAATTACAAATTGTTGAAACTTTTTAATTTTCTTATCATTAAAAAAATAATTCTAATAAGTAATTAAATGAACATATAAAATTTTATTTTATTAAAATTTAATCGATACTTATTTATTTATTAAAATTTCGAATTTTTTAAATTATTCCAGATGTACTGATGGAAAAATTCAACTTGAGCGAAAACAGACGTCCGTGAAGCTGGCCGGAACATACCATAATATGAAAATATTCACTACATGAGAATTAAGGGCTCATTAAGGGCTAATTAGGGCTGTGTGTCTTGAATTTTGGGCTTTTGATTTATTTAAGGAAAATGACACCCGGCTAACTTCATATTGAAGCTGGCCGGAAACTCGCATAGCTTCTATATTACTGCTCCAATTAACTTCTAAGTGGCAGAAACATTTAGGGCTCATTAAGCCCTTTAAGAATACTCTATATTATTAGTTGAAAAGTTTCAGTTTTTTAAAAAAAATCGTGGTTCCGGCCTGCTTCACGTTGAAGCTGGCCGGAAACACGCATAACTTCTATGGCACTGCTCCTATTAACTTCTAAGTGGTTAAAAAATTTAGGGCTCATTCAGGATTACTAAAAAAAATCCAATAATCATAACTTTTAAAGTAAGTTAGGATAAATAGTAGGGGTGTGCAAAAAGCTCGAATGACCGAGCCGAGCCGAAAATTTTTCGAGCCGAGCCCGAGCTTGGCTCGAACTATCATCGAGTACTCGAATTTTTACAGTCATGTTATCCTTAGATAATAACCTTGTATAAATTAATTCGATGGCCCCGTCGATAAAATGTTTATTAATACTATCTATTTAAACATTCATTTTTTCATGTCAATAAAGTTAGCAGAGCAAAATCAGCAGAACCTAACCGGACTATATGGAGATTTTAAGGCTTTTTAAAGGCTATTTAAGTGCCCTATTCCCAATTTAAATGCTCCCATAGGGTTCGAGAAAACACATGTTCTGCTAAACCTAAAAAAAGTTAGCAGACCATCACATCATCACATCTACTCAGCGGAACAATAACTTTTTACTCAAATTCGAAAAAATCCTAATTTTCATAGCAGAATAATTAAAGGCTAATTAAAGGCTCCCAGAACAAAGTCCAAAAAACTACCCTGAGCCCTTATTAAGGGCTAATCTGAAAGAGCGATACCCAATACCCCCTAGAACCCATGGGCATTAATGGGTTAAAGGCTCACAGAAAAAACTCTAACAAATCACACAGAGCCCTTATTAAAGGCTAAACTAGCGGCTTAGGGTGATTTGTTATAGTTTGTTGTGAGAGCCTTTAATTAGCCTTTAATTATTCTGCTGCAAAATGAGAATTTTGTCGAATTTGAGTAAAAAGTTGGTGTTCTGCTGGGAAGGGCCGCTAGTTTAGCCCTTAATAAGGGCTCAGGGTAGTTTTTTGGACTTTGTTCTGGGAGCCTTTAATTAGCCTTTAATTATTCTGCTATGAAAATTAGGATTTTTTCGAATTTGAGTAAAAAGTTATTGTTCCGCTGAGTAGATGTGATGATGTGATGGTCTGCTAACTTTTTTTAGGTTTAGCAGAACATGTGTTTTCTCGAACCGTATGGGAGCATTTAAATTGGGAATAGGGCACTTAAATAGCCTTTAAAAAGCCTTAAAATCTCCATATAGTCCGGTTAGGTTCTGCTGATTTTGCTCTGCTAACTTTATTGACATGAAAAAATGAATGTTTAAATAGATAGTATTAATAAACATTTTATCGACGGGGCCATCGAATTAATTTATACAAGGTTATTATCTAAGAATAACATGACTGTAAAAATTCGAGTACTCGATGATAGTTCGAGCCAAGCTCGGGCTCGGCTCGAAAAATTTTCGGCTCGGCTCGGTCATTCGAGCTTTTTGCACACCCCTACTATTTATCCTAACTTACTTTAAAAGTTATGATTATTGGATTTTTTTTAGTAATCCTGAATGAGCCCTAAATTTTTTAACCACTTAGAAGTTAATAGGAGCAGTGCCATAGAAGTTATGCGTGTTTCCGGCCAGCTTCAACGTGAAGCAAGCCGGAACCACGATTTTTTTTAAAAAACTGAAACTTTTCAACTAATAATATAGAGTATTCTTAAAGGGCTTAATGAGCCCTAAATGTTTCTGCCACTTAGAAGTTAATTGGAGCAGTAATATAGAAGCTATGCGTGTTTCCGGCCAGCTTCAATATGAAGTTAGCCGGGTGTCATTTTCCTTAAATAAATCAAAAGCCCAAAATTCAAGACACACAGCCCTAATTAGCCCTTAATGAGCCCTTAATTCTCATGTAGTGAATATTTTCATATTATGGTATGTTCCGGCCAGCTTCACGGACGTCGAAAACAGCGTTCTAGGTCTCTTCGCAATTGCGTTTAACAATGCAAAAGATTAAGAAGGAGTACGCAAGATGAGGATGAAGTTAGATTTTTAAAGTTCATTTCTGTTGTTTTACTTTTTTTCGTTTATATATTATATCCTTTATAATCTCATTTTGTTTGAAAAAATAAAAATTTACTAACTAAAATGAAAGGGTTAACAATTTTGTTCATTTCAGTATTTTATTTCGATTTTCAATAATTAATAGTAAAAATAATTTATATGAACAAAATTATTACAAAAGTTAATTGTATTAATTATAAATTATAAATAATAATTACTATTTTAATATTTTGATTATAATAATATATAAATATAATATAATAATTCATAAACCAGATATATAATAAAAGAACTGATTTAAAACTTTACCAATTAGAAATTAAAGTAAACAAACATTTCTTTATATAAAATTTATATTTTTCATTCTAAGGAATCACTAAAATTTCAATTATTAATTATAATTTATGATTTATTTACCTTTATATGATTAAAATGTTAATGTTGAGCAGGAAGAAACATTGTAGTCTTTTCAATACTGTCAAGCCAAAACCTTTTTTTTTGTAATTTAAACAAAATGTTTTACTTACTATCAATACATCATAATTTATATAATTTTTGTTCACTTAGTTTGTAAAATCTCAAATATTTTTTAGCACGAACGGCACTTTATTAATTGCTAAGCTAGAAAATACATCACTGAGAAAAAAGGTTTGAGCTGACAACCAAATACTTCATTCAATATATGCAACTTAAACTTTTTGGTTGACACAACTAAACTTTAGTTGACAACAACCAAAGTTTGTTTCAGACGACTAAATAAGAAAATGAAAAAGAATTTGTTGGCTCAACCAAACTTTGGTTGATGTCAACTAAAGTTTAGTTGTGTCAACCAAAAAATTTTAGTTGCACATATATTAAATGAAATATTTGGTTGTATCAGCTCAAACCTTTTTTCTCAGTGATGCAAACGTTTCTTTTTTTAATGATGTTAATGACAGGAAAGAGGTTATTAACTGAATTAATTAAACAAATTAATGATATCTGTGGCCCCTTTGACAACCCTATTTGGCCCTTAATTTCAAAATGTATTGTCAGGCCCAGTTCAGGTAAGGTGTTTCATTTGATCATTTCCCTAACTAAGGCCATATTTCCCCTAATCTGGGCCGGGATTACGACTAGCAATGCTGCTAAGCTAGCAATTATTGCTAATTAGCAAATATAACTTAACAAAATTTCATGACATTTGTAGGAAATTTATCTCACACTCACATTTTATTGCTATTTGGTAAAAAAAAATTAAGTACAAGCTTATACAATAGAAATTAAAATCAAGTTAACCTAAAAAACGAGCAAATTGACACCAAATTTTTGTCAAATTGCTCGGATTGATTGCAGTGAGCATGAAAACAATTGAAAGATTTCATGCAACATAACCATTTTAATTGCTTAATCATATACAGGGTAGCAAGAAAAATGTTAATCATTTATAAGATATTAATTATTATAAGTACAATAAAATAGAGGATTAAATAATAAATAATTAAATGAAAACGTAAAAGAATCAAAATGAAATAATTATACAATTAAATATATTAAACCATAATAAAAAATAAATTATAAATAATGAAATGTTTCTCGAAAATATTATGATTATTTATTAAATAAAAATAATTATATTAATACTATCATATTAACAATATTTATGAAATGAAATGTTTTAAAGTCTTTTTTTTTTTGAATTAATATGAAATCAAATGTTTCTATTCTTATCACACACTAAAAAAGAAATCTTGATTTCAGCCTATTTTTGAGGCTGAATTTAAGGTGTAAACGGAGTCAGACCAATTAAAAAAGGACAGACTTATGCAAAATATATGGGCTTAATTTAAGGTGTAAACGGTTTAAGACTTTGTTTTTACAATTAATATAGTTTTTAAGTGTGTATTTTTCTGTGAATAATTCATAGATTAACCTAAATCTGTCAAATGATTAGAATTTTATCGAACACCCGTTAGCAATATTTTTTTCCAGCGTGAATATAATTGATATTGCCAACTAGCAGTTTGCTAACTTAGCAGTATTGCTTGTCGTAATCTCGGCCCTAGTCCTGATCTGCACCATGTTTCAATATCTACACGGGAAAAAGTTTTTGTTGTTATTTTCGTGATTGGTGAATCTTAGCTTTTGTAATTTTTTAGCATTTATAAATTCTCCAAATAAAAATTGCATTCTTCTTTGTTATTTCCGAGGAAGTATTGTTACAGTTTTCCTGAAAAAAACTGCATTATCGACATTAATTTTTTTCCACTATATTTTAGCTCAAAAAAAGTTTCATCTCGTGTATTTATTGCCAATAATCAATTATCCCAAAGAACAAAACATTTTATTTTCTTGTTTTCGAGTTGAAAATTTTCCAAAATTTTAATTTCGACGTAGATGCCATATAAGGACATATGGCCTTAAAAATCTCGGGCTATAATTGGAAGACAAACCGGTAACTTCTCGTGGGTTGTCTATATAGATATATAATAAATATATACATATGCGGGCAGCAAGAAATAATAATTTTACACTTACAGATGACAACTTTTTGTCACAGGATATAATTTATAATGTGAGTGTATATATTTTCCGCGTTGATCTGTGGAGTCAATTCAAAAGGAGACAAGAAGCGTGGGTCCTATTGTCTCTCAAGTCTCATAATTCGCAGCTTTTGTTGATCGTAAAATGACGCGGCGTGGCTTACTTGTTAGCTATATAGCGTGTGCGCGATTCAAACCAGTTATATATATTATCCCTTCGCTGGAGAATATAAACGCGCAGAGAGAATGAGTTACGTGTCAATTAACATTTCATAAACTTTTCAGCCACTCCCCATTTATCTTCTCAATTAAGAAGGAAAATGAACGATTAATCTTCCGAATAAAACATTTATTTTTCTTCGGCTATATTCTATAAATACAAAAGTTTTTGATTGAAAGATGCATTAGATATATTATAAGAAAGTGTATTCTAACTGTTAGAAATAAATTTCAAAACAATTTTTTTTTTTTTTTTTTTTGAGTTATTATTAAAAACTTGCGAATCTTTTGCAATTAAAAATCACACTGAATAAAAAATGTTCTGATTAAAAGAGTATTTCTTTTCTTATACAGCAACTTTTATTTTTATATACGGGCACTAAATTATTCCTGTCTAATTGAGAGGATACAACTCAAGTTTTTCAAAAAATTAATTATATTTTAATATTACATCGTTTTTGTTATAGTTCCACTGTAATAAAAATACGTTTTTTTAAATATTAGACAGAAAGAAAATTTTTTTGTTAAATTTACAAAAAAATTAAATTTTTAGCTGTTTTAAATAAAAAAAAAACTTACTCGATAGCCAACTCACTAGGTGTACATTAAAAATACAAAAAAAAAACGAGTAATATTAAAAATTAATGACTTTTTGAAAATTTTAAGCGATGTCTTTGAGAAATTATGACCTTGTTTAAACAAATTATTGATATTTGTTTATTTTTCTTCCCAATGCACGTAGAAAAATTCGATTTTTCTTTAATTTTGTAATTTAACAAATTAAATATTAATATTAAGGAGGATGGCGGGTCAACATAACCTCAAAAACCTGTTAAAATTAAAAAATTGTTTTTAACGCAAACAAATTTATAATAAATATTAATTTCAAACAATTTTAGAAGATCTAGATTTACTTCTTTCGAAAAAAATTATTTTTTTCCAAAATATTTTGTCAATAATTATTTACTAAATGTTAAAAAAATAGTTATTGACAAAATATTTTGGAAAAAAATATTTTGTCAATAATTATTTACTAAATGTTAAAAAATAATTATTGACAAAATATTTTGGAAAATAATAATTTTTTTCGAAAGGAGTAAATTAAGATCTTCTAAAATTGTTTGAAATTAATATCTATTATATTTTTGTTTGCGTTAAAAACAATTTTTTAATTTTAACAGGTTTTTGAGGTTATGCTGATCCACCATCCTCCTTAAATATAAAATTATTATTTCAACAATTGTTTATTAAAATTATTATTGTTACTTACAGTGTTGCGAGTATTGCTGAAAATTCATGTGTTGTGTGATGCGTGTCCTGAAAAATGAGAAAATGAACAAAAAATTAATACATATTAACACCAAAAATGACAAATAGTTAAAAAAAAAATTTTTTTTATAAATTTTAGAGTTTGTAGGATAATTGATTACAAATTGAATGTAAATTTATCAAAATTCAAAATATCGGATCCAATATTTTGGTACAAATTTTTTTGAATAAACATTAACATTTTTTGCATATCCATTATGAATGATTAATTTTACTGCCTAAATAAGAGGTGAAAACCAAACCCACCTCCAAAAAGATACTGTTTTTAAGCACATGGCAAAGAGGGAAGAGAGAAGCGCGCACAATAATGGTCGCTCTCCACCGTTCGCAGAGTTCTCAACTTGAACATCAAAGAACGTGTCATCCTTAGAATTAAGGCCAATGCACAAGAGCTTCGCGAAAGTCATTCGCGAACGTGGTACTTCGATATTTGCGAATCTATTGTGCGTTGGCCTTATATCGTTTTTTCTACGTATACATATGTGTCCTGACGCGGTGAAAGGGACCTTATGGTCCAATTGCAAATTGTACTTTAAATGTTCATAATAAAAAATGAATTGAACAAAATAATTTCTAATTTTTGGAAATCAAATTATTTGTGTTGCTCTTTCATTTCCAAAAACTAGAAATTATTTTGTTCAATTCGTTTTTTATTATGAACATTCAAAAGTACAATTTGCTATTATACCATAAGGTCCCTTTCACCGCGTCAGGACACATATATAAAAGGATAAAAAAAATTTTGACCTTTATGAATCTAGCGTTGAAATATTTGTTAACTGGGGCCTATATTATTGAAACGAGGAGAAATAGTGAAAAAAAGGTATAGCAGAATTTACCATAAATTTTTCTAAATGAAGGTTAAAATATCATAGTTGGAAATATCAAATATGTGATGTTTCATAAATCACAGAAAGTTATAAAATAATTTCTAGACATCTCTACTTGTAAATAAGGTACACGCATATTTATAAATATATGAAGGTGTCAGATCGATGAAAGTGTAGTTGGTGAATGATCGTGCAGCTGGTTAAATCGTCTCATGTCCTTTTCCTTTATATTCTCAAAGCAACACAACATCGATCAGTCTATTAAATAGCAAACTCTCATTCATCACTGTCAGCCCCTCTGATCCAAAAGCTGAGGGAGCACAAACATTTCGGTTCCAATGTCAGTTTCACTAGAAGGTCTAATCACCTTCGCCAAACACAGACAGTTCCGACTCCTCTTGACTTTGGACCGTGTAATCAATATCGCTGTATCCTATCGAATAAATATGTGATTTATAACCTCAAAGAGAAATGCCTGAAGCAAATACACTGAAAGTTAAAGGGACTAATCGACGAAGCGCATTTATTTATATATATATATATATATATATATATATTCCGCACTGAAATTGATAAACTTGTCAATCCACTGATAAAAAATGGCGCACGCTTGTTTACTCAAAGATCACTCTTTTTGATAAAACTCACTCGATATCAAGAATGTCAATAAAAAAAAAGCAACAAAAAAATGATTTGTTTCCTCTCAAATAAATTCCCGACAAAAATTGTTATGAAAAAATAATAATTAATAATTGTTCGCTCATCACTCACTGTCCGAGGAAAAAAAAAATGTAAAAAATTATGTATTTATTTATAGAATAAAGAAAAGGGAGCTCATTACATATTAGTCCTGGGCGGTATTTCACCTAAATCCAAACAAGAATTATTAATTAAGTCCTGAATGTTAAAATAAAAATAGAGTATATCGTGATGATAAATTATATTTTTTACGATAATTAAATTGCGTGTATATTATATAATATATGAATTTACAAAAGATATAATTTATCTTTTAGGTATATATAAAAGCTGCTTTAAAATTGACATTATCCTATATCGATCTCCGATAGCGTATATATATTCTCTCGCATCTACCGGTTTAATAAATGCAAAAATGTCAACTGATCAGCATAGCTTTATCAAGTAAATCGACAAGTTGACACGCGATCATATGCGCATATAGTCAATGACATGGTCAAAAAATAGCTATTAAAAACGTGTCAAATAAGCATGAGTAATCGATCTCTACGATGTATATATATATATATATGTAGAAATTTTGTTCATCCAAGGCCTCATTTCTTTTTATGTTGAACCATTTGTGTTATAATTTTTCTTTAATTGTACCCCACTTGGAAAGATTCCCCGGAAAGTGCCCCTTGGAGGTTCTATCAGAATTCTGCCGGAATTTCCGACGTAATTCCGTCGAAATTCCATCGGAGTTCCAAAGAATTTCCGACGAAATTCCGATTAATTTTTTTTTAAATTTTTAGAGTCCTAATTCCGTCGGAACTCCGTCGGAATACCATCGGAAATTCTTTGGAACTCCGATGGAATTCCGACGGAATTACGTTGGAAGTTCCGGCGGAATTCTGATAGAACCTCCAGGGGGCACTTTCCAGGGAATCTTTTCAAGTGAAACTCTACTCTTAAATATGCCATTTTAAGGGATTTCTAAATCTAAATTTAAAAATCGTAAAATAACGGTTTATAAGTTCCAAAATCAAGAAATTGTCCTCAATTCTTGCAGTTATTTAAAGTGATGTACTATCCCCTGATGCAAAAAGTATTTCTAATATATTTAAATTATTCATCATCTAGTATGAAATACTTTGGACACTATTTATACTATTTTAAGTGTTCCAGTTTATATACGTTCCAAAATCCAGAAATTGCTCTCCTTAATTTCTTAAGTATACTGTTGAAAATTTTTCCAAAATTTTAGTTTCGATGTAAATGGCGTTGCCATACAAGGACCTGACTTTAAAAAGTTTTTTGAATTAGAGCACAAAATACTACTGCCTTATTCTTATGACCTTTAGAGAAGTCCGTCTTAAATTCAGTCTAACTGAAAATTACTTGCAAAATGAGTTATAATACATCGTCTTTGGAATTTTCGCGCCTCACTCATCCCTGCTTCCTTCTTTTTTTTTAAAGCATCTCAAGCAACAAACTCACTTACGTATAGAGAGCGCACACACACAACACCATTACCAAAGTGCGCAAGAACGCAGTAAATTCTCAACAAACGTTTTACTCAAGATCGGTATATATGTACTATATATATATGTCCTACACAAATTCCTGGGATAACTTCACCTTATGCTCTCGCGCAGTGCGCCTCCACATCGGTATATAACTCCTCGTCTTTTTCTCTTTACTCTCAATCCCTTAATATATATGTATATATATGTGTGTGTGTGTGTACGTAAAAATTCAAAAGAATGGTCACGCGTTTAGAATTGTATTTTCGTCTCGTCGCACCTCAAGGAGAACAAGCGAAGCATTTTGTTTAGCCTACACTATATACGTCGCAGTGAATTAGCGAAATTTTATATACAGAGACGATCCACCTTCTCATTCGAGTTGTTTTTTTTTCTTCAAAAAGAAAAAAATAAAGAAAGAAAGGGGAGAAAAACACTGGACGGACAATAAAGCTTGAATTTGAATTCAGTCTTGCGTGAAAATCGATTTTGTAAAGCGTGTCTTTTGATATATAAAAACTTCATAGGAGGGCTTCAATCACGAGACTCGCAACGGGGTTCTCCTCTTACTCGTTGTTATCGGGGGTGGAGCGATCCAAAAACCGGTAGCCTCATTAGTTTTTTCAGGTGAAATTTCTTTTTTCTTTTTTTGAATTCACGTTCACTATATAGAATTAACAGAGATGCTACCCAAGTCGAAATTTAAAGAACTGCATTACAAACGACTATATTCAGAAACCATTCAAAAGTCACGGGCGCCAAATTTCGAAAAGCATCAAAATTTAGTAAAAATAAGAATTATTATTTTATCACACGGTGGTTATTTGATAACAGAACTTGAATAAAACTTATATAAAATTTATCATATAATTGTTTAATATTGTCTAGTAATGTATTTAGTATTGTTACGGTTGTGAAAAAAATCAAGAAGTGGTCCATTCTCGGGATAAAATTAATAGTATTCGAATAAGTATACGCAGTAATCGGAATATTCTAACTTGTATCTTCAATGTATACCTGAACGACTTCCGTAATATTCGAAACGCATATGACAGTACAGTAAGTAAACTAAGCTGAATATTCAAATGGATCATCTTAGTTTCCTAAGTATACCAAAGTATTCAGAGTAATCTCGAAGATCTTCAGAAGTCTCTTAAAAATATGAACATCTTCCGGAGTAAATAAAATGAATACTGCAGTCTCTGAATTTTTGGATACTTAATTGGTGATACAACACATAGATGGCAAAGGTAAAAAATTAGAATGGCACTAATAAATAAATAAAATAATACATAATAAACTGAGATTTACAGTATTTTATTTAAATTTTAGTATTATATTTTGAGTAAGAACTACTAAACATAACTGATGACAAGAAGAAAGATTTTCTATTAATACTGCAAAATTTTTTTATTCTAAAGCAGAGATTGGAGTATTTTTTCGTTTTTAAAGGTTTGCCAAATCTGGTTTGCATTATGATGACCGAAACCAAGGGTTTCTCGATGCAAGAGGTCCTACTTTGTGAGTTTTTCGGTACTTGTTTTTTTCTTATAAATTTATTTAGATAGAAAATGTGTGAATTTTGAAGATGCAAAGAGACGAAGAAAATGTTTTTAAATGTTTAGTATTTTTTTAAAAATTTTCCTAAGGCAGACTTTCAAGTTTTCAGTTGCTTTCTATCATTTACCAGGAACGAAGAGGAACCTACAGTCGGTAGTTATAGTGAGTTAAAGTGAAGAATTTATTGAGAATTTATTTATTAATTATTATTTTAATGTAATATTTAAAGTTTTTTATTAAACGAAACAATTTGAAGTGTAAGATAATTCTTTAACTAAAAAAATCCTGCACTAAGTGACAAAATTCATTAATGACAAGTTACCCATTCGAATGGTACGAAATCATATGCTGAAAAAATTATAAGCATAAATCAAGTAAGATTTTTATATATTTTTTATTTACTTAACAAGAAATTTGTATTTTATTAAATATTATAATATAATATTAATATTATAAATTCAACTAAAAGATTAGAATGCAACTTAAAGTTGACATTTTTTTTCAGGTACGAAATTATGAGTTTTATAAATGATATACCATATTACTTATCGCTTCAAATATTAAATTCAGATAGTTATTTTTCTTTATGTTTATCTATTTATTTATTTAACTTGTATATTAATTAATTAAGTATTACATATTATGTATAATTATGTTATTTAAGAAAAAATTTTTGTGTATATTTGGTGTTTATATGTATCAAAAAATATTCAATAAGTAAATTAATTATCATTTAATATTATTTATTTTTATTCACATTTGTTATTAAGAATAATTTTTGTCTATATGACAATGCGACATCTATTAGACACCATTAGAACTCTATAGTTGGAGTTCATTACAAGATAATTTGGAAAAATTCATATAATATCCCAATGTATACGAACGGTATACTCTCCTCTCTATGTGGTAGATCTTAATATACCATCAGTTTACTTTAGTAACTTTTCTAAAAGTATTCGCACAGTCTACCTTTTGGCACGGAGAAATACTTATTCGAATACTATGTGACTCAAGTTTACTTTTGGAATACCTACATTTTTCATCCCGGGTTCATAAGGACGGTCCACTCATAACTACAATCCCTTAATTAAAAGATTTTTAATGTAGTTTTATGCCTCTCGATGTTTAGGTTGAGAACTCATGCACGTGGTAAGGGAGAAGCGCGCATAATAATTGGTCGCTCTCCATCGTTCGCAGAGTTCTCAATTCGAACATCCAAGAACGTGTCATCCTTAAAATTAAAGCCATAACGCAATAAAACTTATAATATTTTGTTAGCCTTACAAAAAAAAGAATAAAAAGGTTACTAAAAAATGTTTCTAATTGAATCATGTGTACAAAAAGAACGTTATATTCATTTTACATTTGCCTTGGTCAATAATCGACCCTGTGACTTTATCAATAAACAGGTAAATATTTTTTCTTAACCCTTCATTTAAATTTCAACTCGATTAGATAAGGCACAATTAATTATTGCAAATATTTAATAATATCTAGACAATATACACAGAATAAAGTAGGTCAATTGTTTGCGCACATGTATTTTGTTTGGAATTATTAAGATTATATGTACGTTAGCAGAGACGTGAGTATTATAAATAAATGTAAACACTAAGAAAATCAGATAAATTGAGAACAAACTTCTTTAACACGCTTTATACACATGTAAAACCCCATACATAAATTCAGCGAGAATTAAGCCAAGGCTCATTAATTTTAAGTTTTATTTGATATTTATTCTTTAAAAAGGCATCAAGCTTCTAATTTTTTAATCACTGAAATATTTATATATTGAACGTATAAACATTGCGCATATATATATATATATATATAAATTGTTTCACGATAAGTTGGATAATTGCATTCATTACGTCCATAATAGGGAGTTCCAAATCAAAAACATGGCTTTATTATATACCCGCAATCTGCACAATAATAATAATGTATTCTTAAAATGCGCGCAACTTCTTTATATATATTCTATGGAAAGAAGATTCGTGTAATTGCCATCATTAAATTAATTAGTTGAAAAATATTTTTCTCGATCTTTCTAAAAGTCACCGATAAAATCGCTATTATTTATATATATATGCTTTTATCGCCCTTATTATATATACAGCGCATGTGAGAACCATCCAAGCGCGCGATTTATTCTCTTATATGGAGCTCGCTAATGAATCGTTTGATATATATTAACAGTTTTCTCATTGGAAATTAACTAATCACTTGAATTAAGATCAATATATACAATATTATACTTGTAATGCAATATTTTTTTTTATGTGATTGTTAGTAATTTTCTTTTTTTCAAAAGTAGTTTACAAAAAAATGTTCTTTTTAAACTATTATAATTTATTAGCCATTAAGAAATGAATTTTTAATTTTAACGTACAGAAAGTTCAATGCCATTTTGAATTTTCAAAAAAAGAATTTTTGTGCCAATTTCTGTAAAATTTGTGTTAATTCTGACAACAATTTACAAAATTTTTTATAATAAATTATTCAAAATAATTTAAATTTAAAAAAACAATTTTTTTATGCCAAAAATATTCAAAAATTATTATTTTTCAAAAACAAATTTTGTACCGAATGGTTCTAGTTCATAACAAAAAGGAAAAAATCATGACATTTATGAAAATTACAATTTCTTAAAAAATTTTACTGGATAAAAAATAGTTTTTCTAATTTTACAATTTAATTACTTTTTAAAATCATAAATGTTATGGTTATTTCATTTTATGCTGGACTAGCACAATTCAATACAAATTTTTGTTTGAAAAATAATAATTTTCTAATATTTATAAGTAAAAAACCTATTTTTGAATTTTTAAATTGAATTCTTTTAAAAACTAGACCAAATTTTTTTAAAACAAGTGATTAAATAAAATAATTTTTCTCTTATGGTTTTTTTTATATTGTAAAAACATTTTTTTTGTTTGTTTGTTTGTTATTTTGAAGATTGAAAAAAAAACAAAATAACAAAGAAAAAAGAAAAAAAAATTTTTCATTGTCAAAAAACAATTAAAGAAAAATTATAAATAATTAAAATAACAAAAATAAAACATCGAACGTAAAAAATAATTTTATTTATGTTTTATTTAATCTAATATTGTTTTGAAAAATTTTGTGTAATACCAACTCTAATTTAGTAATTATTGTCATTTAACAATATAAATAAATAAATAATAATTTTTTATTTACAATAAATTTTTATTTCAATTTTAATTATTTGCATGAATTCTGTCGTCAAATATCAAAAAATAAATTTTAACATAATTATTTATAGATGAAAATTCACAATTTATAGGCAGTTATAAACTTTCAATTTTGTTATAAAATTCATAAAATTTTTATCAACTTTTTAACTAAATGTTATACCCCTATTTGGTTCACGTGCATATTAATAATTCTTGTAATGGAGAACAGCGACAGTTGTCATTTCTCATGTCAATCAAACTATATATATATATATATACATATCGAGAGTAAAGGCTGAGAACATTTAAGTCAATTATTATTAATTATTTATTGGTGCACTACGCTACTGACATAATTATTTTATTCAAGGATAAATGAATGTTTTATGTATAAACTTATGATTTTCAACAAGAGAAAATTTAACGATTTCTTTTTTTCTATATAAACAAATGTTAACTTAAATATAAAAATTATAATACATTTAATTACAAAATACATTATAAATGATATCTAAAATAGTTAGAGAAAAAATAAAATTTCCGAAATTAGATTTGTTTTATTTGTGTTATTAAAGTTTATGTTAATATTAATTCAAGCCAAAGTGAAAGAAATTATTTAACATTTTAAATTAGAAAAATAGAGGTTTAAAAAAACTTTTATTTAAACAAATTATTTAAACAAATGGATTCATCAGGTCTACTTTAAAAATTTTTGCAAAATATTCTTAGTGTTTCCAAGTACATTTAAAAATTTTTTTTTTTTTAAAATCATATCCAAATTAGAAAAAATTAATTTGTTTATAAAAAATTGCTAATTTATTTAACAAAAAATGAAAAAAAATTTTTTTGTTAACATTATTCAAAAGTCGAAGAAAAAAACAGAAACTTTACTTTTCTTGGCAAAAATATGCAAAATTCAATAGGTACGCCTTTGAAAAAAGGGCTACATTGAAAAAACCAAAATTTTGAAACGTAATTCAAAAATTCAGGCACTTTCGAAAAAAAAAACAAAAAAATTATATTTAACAGAATTAAAATTATAATCGCCCCTATATTATGCAAAATTTGAGAATTTATGGCAAATCTTTATATAATTTATTCTAAAATTGACGTTCACCGTAAAACACAATTTTGAGGCCAAAGTCTGTATAAATATAGTTACAGCTGTAAAAAGCTCACAGTTTGTTTCACACTTGAATAATTGCCAATGGTAAATTACCATATCCCTCAAATTGCCTCTGGGCATCTTGGAATGTTATATACGAGCTTTATATATATATGGTTTAACAGATATACGCGCCAAGACCCCTTTGAAAACTGTCAGAACAAAGACTCGCGGTTCTCAATATTTGTTGATGTTCCTTTCACAGACATATTTCAAAGTGAAAAAAAAACATAAGGATCAGAATTTCTCAAATGGATCACTTAAAATTAATAAATTTAATTTTCATTTATAATTTTAGATTCTATTGTTAAATCGTTTTTTTAATTCTACTGTAATTAAAATAAGTTTCTGGAAACCAAAAAATAATTTTTTTTGTTAAAATTATAAACAATTAACATTTTTAGCTGTGTTAAATTTTTTATTTTTAGATTCAATTGACAAGTATAAAAAGTCAAATTTTATTTTTCACTAAAGGTCCACGCATAAAATATACGGAAAATGAATTCGGATAAATTGGTTAAAACTCCAGAAAGTTGTTTTTTCTGAACAAATAATGTATATAACAAATTGCCCCACAAAGAATAATTTTCGAGTTATAGGAGTTAAAAGTGAAAAAATATAAAAAACATAAAGTACACTTCACTTCCACTTCACTCTTAAGTCACTTCAATATCATTCTCAATTCACTCTCACTTTTCTTTCACTTCAAGATCAATATAAGTTCACCATCACTTAATATTCACTTCTCCTTTACATCACTCTCACTTCACTTTATATTTTACATTCACTCTACTCTCACTTCACTCTAAGTTAGTGAAAGTGTAAAATTAAAATGAAAGTGAAATGTTGTGAGGTGAAAGTGAAGTGAAAGAGAAATTAGAGTGAATTCAGCCTGAAGTGAAAGTGAAGTAATGTGAGAGTGAAGGAGAAGTGAGATTGAAGTGAAAGATATGAGTTACAGTGAATTGAGATTGCTGTTGAAGTGAAGTGAAATAAGATTAATATATGTAAGAATGAATGTGAAGTGAGACTAGAGTGAATGTAAAATGATAGTGAAGTGAGAGTGATGTAAAGAAGAAGTGATAGTAAAGTGAGATTTATGTTAAAATAAAGTATGAGTGAAAGTAATTTGCGATGGATGTTGAAGTGAAAGTAAAAGAGAAGTGAATATGAAGTGAAGGTGTTGTTAAATTAATGTTGAAGTGAAAACAAAGTGAGAGTAAATTAAAACTAATGTTGAAGTGAAAGTAAAAGAGAATTGAGGTGAAGAGGAAGTGAATATGAAGTAGAGATAAAGTTAGATTGATGTTGAAGTGAAAGAAGAGTGGGATTGATTTTGAAGTGAAAGAAGAGTGAGAGTGAAGTGAGATTAATGTTGAAGTGAAAGTGAAAGAGAAGTAGAGTGAAGGAGAAGTGAATATGAAATAAAGGTGAAATAATATTTATGTTGAAGAGAAGGAGGAGTGAGAGTGAATTGAGATTGATGTTGAACTGAAAGTGAAAGAGAAGTGAATATGAAGTGAAGGTGAAGTTATATTAATGTTGAAGTGAAAGGGAAATGAGGTAAAGGAAAAGTGAATATGAAGTGAAGCAGAAGTTACATTGATGTTAGAAGTGAAAGAAGAGTGAGAGTGAATTGAGATTGATGTTAAAGTGACTTATGCGTCAACTGAAAGTGAAGTGTACCTCATGTTTTTCAAATTTTTTCACTTTTACCCCCTATAACTCGAAAACTATTCTTTGTGGATCATTTTGTCCGAATTTTTCCTAAAGTGATCATTTCCTGTACATTTTGTGCGAAGAATTCTTTATGTAAAAAAATGATATTTTTGTATAAGGTATAATATGATATTAAACAAAGTCATGAAAATGCCTTCTTCTTTTTGAAGAATCGCCCATCTACCTTTGTTTGTCCACACAAAGAACAAGAAAAAGCATTTAGTTTTTGAAATTTAAATAAGATAGCATGACATTGTACACTTGTTATTTATGTTGATACTTATACAGCTTCCTGAGGTATTCTAGGGTAAGTGAGAGGAAGGAGGGAGGATTCGCAAAGTTTCTGCATTACAAGCTTAAGTACAAGTGTTATGCAGCATTGTGCGAATTGTCTCTCTTTGGAAGTTGAAAATCGTGTGGGCTCAAACACATAAAATTAAAAGCTTCCGTCGTCACAAGCCTGTTACACTATACATATACACACATATATATATATATAAATACATTTTGCAACGTTTGCGTTCACGGCATGCGATTCAGTTGCAAATTAGCCTATGATGCATCACTCTGTACTGTCAGAATTCCACAATACATCATCGTTCGAGCGTGACTCGGTTGCACATAAACAAGTTTGGATTCGCTCGTGAACTAGATGTTGTTGATTGATTGATTACCCAGACAAGCTGGTAACTTCGAAATCAATTTATTATACAAGCAACGATATTCCAATCTCGTCTATATATATATATATAATATAACCCCTGTGAGCATCTCATATATATACACAAATCCATATTTTTTCGCGAGTGCTAGCAAAATTTTATGAAATTTTTACATGAATATTACACTGTCAAGGAGGAGCTTTTGAAATTGTTTTATTACACTCACATATTTTTTGACAACATGACGAGTACTGATTTTATTTTTTTTTGTGAAGGAGAGGAGATTAATAAAAATAGTGTCGATTTTTGTTGCCAAAGTGAGAAATATTTCTAGTTGATTTTAATAGATTTTGTGCTCAGGGAGTCGATTATGTAATTTCAATTCCATTTTTACGATTCTATTTGTACCCCTAAAAATCATTTCAATTATCCCCTTAAAAATCTTTGGAAGTGTTGAAAATTTGAAGAAAAAACTGTTACCTAAAACTATATTTATCACCTTCTTTGAAATTTTCACGAGTTTTCTGAGGATTTTCTTACTTTTTCGACAATAAGGTTATCTGTAGTTGATAAAACAGGCCGACAAAATTTTGGGCCTATTTCAGAACAGAGAACCAAATTATACTTTTTCGAAGTATTCTAACCTAAAAGTGCAAAAAAGCCGTTTTTTAGTCCTACTTGAGGTCGTGTAACATTAACATATAATTTTTTTTCAAAAAGGTCGTTACAGCATCTGAAAGTACTATTCTTACTCTTTAAAATGCATTTCGAAACTTTAAAAAATCTTTAGTTGACTCTGAGTTATTGTCATTTGGATTTTCTGAGTGGTAAATGTTTCAATATTCTTGTATCAGATAATAATGCTTCAAAAAATTCAAATGACGATAACTCAGAGCCAAATAAAGATTTTTTAAAGTTTCAAAATGCATTTTAAAGGGTAAGAATTGTACATTCAGATGCTGCAACAACCCGAGTAGAAATTTGTAATGGCGCTAGGATGGAAGCGCTAGATGCCATGTTACCGCTTATGGAGTCTCGCGCCGCGAGCTAGCGCCATTACAAATTTCTACTCGGGAAGCTTATTAAAAAAAAATTACCTTTTGATGTTACACAACCTCAAATATGGTCAAAAACAATGTATTTTCTTCACTTTTAGGTTAGAATATCTCGAAAACATGAGGTCAAATTCAGATTCAGCGAGTCAAAATACTTCGAAAAAGTATAGTCTAATTCTTATTTCTGAAATAAGCCAAAATTTTGTCGGCCTGTATCCTAACATTTTTTTAAAATTATCAGCCGCAAACGATTTTTCAAAAAATTTTAAAATGCAAAACAATTAATAGTTAATCTTTATTAATAAAAAAAAGAGTTATTTACGAAAAACAAAACGTGGTTCACTCATAACATAACACAACATCCGCACCTACAAAATCAAATTGAAAATTTACGCTTCGTTGTTAGCAATCGAAATTATTTTTAGCAAAATATCCACATAATTCAAAGCTCGTTTAATAAATAATAATTGTTCTAAATAATATTTAAATATTAATAGAGGCAAAATTGCCGCCAGATAAATATGAAAATAAAAAAAAAGAGTATAAAGGCGTTAAAAGAGACTTGTAAAGACAAATGATAATTAAAAAAGTTCTCATATAGCTATATTATAATGAAAAGAGTCAAGGCACGAATAATTTTGCAGGTGAGGATGAGATGTAGATGAAAAAGAGAGAGGGAGTATAGTTTAAAAAAGTTTTCCGTGAATCGCGCGAAAGATGCACAGATAGGTACATAGCCTGCTCACATTAACTACTATAAGGATATGCCTTTCGCAATTCCCACGACGATATAGTCGATAGTTTGCTTTACATAAAATAACCAAGATCAGCGGATTCAGGAGCCGCATAAGTACTCATCTTGCGTGGCGGACCAACCCTCCTCTCTCTCTCTCTCTCTCTCTATATATATATATATATATATATATATATATTCTTGCATCCCTGGATGCCTCCAAGCGCTCCTTCCATTATCGACAGAGCCACCGCATTTATGCATGGCCGCGTACATAATAGGTCCCTTTTCACCCGACACGGTCTTATTAAAATTTCTGATCAGCTGGTGCTGAGCGGTATGCAAATTGCTTCAATAGGGCTTCCAACACAAGAGAAATGGGGTGCACTTGAACGCAATTCTCCATCTCACTCTCACCCGCGCCCACTTATACTTTCACGTTTTGTTGACTGAAATATATATATATACATATATATATATATGTATATATAAATCGCGAGCGCATGCAAAAGAAAATCTCCAATTGTTTGAAGAGTCGATGAGTAAATGAGAATTTCAAAGTTTCATGTCTCTCCTTCTCTCTCTCTCTCTCACTCTCTTGATGTATATAAAAGCTTCCAATTTAAAATTGTTCACCTTTATAATATCCTCTTGAATAAAACATCTATACGATCAAACATTTTACTTTAAACCTTTTTTTTACTCTACACTGAGAAAAAAGGTTTGAGCTGACAACTAAATATTTCATTCAATATATGTGCAACTAAAACTTTTTGGTTGACACAACTAAACTTTAGTTGACAACAACCAAAGTTTGTTGCAGACGACTAAATAAGAAAATGAAAAAGAATTTGGTAGTCTCAACCAAACTTTGGTTGATGTCAACTAAAGTTTAGTTGTGTCAACCAAAAAATTTTAGTTGAACATATATTAAATGAAATATTTGGTTGTCAGCTCAAACCTTTTTTCTCAGTGTACTTTTAATTTCAATTAGACAATTTTTTTTTATTTTCAGATTATGTATAGGGGAATGTAGTCACGAGTGGACCACGTTTTGTTTTTTGTGTGTAACTTTTTTTTTGGAGTAAATAATTAGCTAATTTCAGCCCACCGTTGGATCGGTAGTAAGAGAAAAGCTAAAAGTCAGATGTATTTAGAATTTTTTAGATTTAGATCGGTCGCTCTCCACCGTTCGCAGACTTCTCAACTTGAACATCAAAGAACGTGTCATTCTTATAGAATTAAGGCCAACGCACAATAGCTTCGCGAAAGTCGTTCGAGGACGTGGTTCACATGAAACAGTAAAATACATAAATATATCTCTGTCCTTTTCTAACGCATACATCTTGTTCGCGAACGACTCTCGCGAATAATCTATTGTGCGTTGTATCCTAACCAAAGTCCCATTTTAAATAATACACAAAATAGTACAATTTCTACACAGATTTTTGAAATATTAGTCAAAAAAAAAAAAAAAAAATGTTTGCAACCCACTTGAAAAGATTCCCCGGAATGTGCCCCCTGGAGGTTATATCAGAATTCCGCCGGAACTTCCGACGGAATTCCGTCGGAATTAGGACTCTAAAAATTTTGAAAAATATTAATCGGAATTCCGTCAGAATCCCATCGGAAATTCTTTAGAACTCCGATGGAATTACGTTGGAAGTTCCAGCGGAATTCTGATAGAACCTCCAGGGGCCACATTCCGGGGAATCTTTCCAAGTGGGAATAAATTTTTGAAATTATTTTTCAAAACAATTTTTTTTCATGCCGCAAATAAAGGTTTCTCTGATCTAAATAAACTATTCTGAAAATTAATATTAATAGTGATGCAAAAAAAAATCAAGGCAATAAATTTAATTAACATCTTCAATTATTTTTTTTAAAAGAAAAATAATTTGAATTATTATTATAAACTGATTATATTATCAACCACAGGCATTTAAAATATAAAAAAATATATATCATTATCATAAAAAGCAAATCCTTTTTCGCTGTGCTTGATTCGCAGACAGGTCAATTATGTGAGAGGAAAAAAAAAGAATGATTCGAGTTAGGAGATTATATAGAGATGCTATTATTAAACAAACGTCTAATCACAATTGACAAATAGGTTGGTTGTGATTGTCTTATTTACATTGATTAAATCGTGGTAAAAGAAAAAGCTATAAAGAATGCTAATTAATGAATAGGTAATTTTATATATATATATATATATACGTTCTCGCAGTTTATTATATTCTATGTATAAAATTATATTTTTTTCAAGACGTAATTATTGTGTAGAGTAAATAATCTTATTATCACACAAGTACATAGTGTTTCACATATATAGACACCTATGGTACATATATATATATATATATATACGCTTACAAAGTGGAACGGAATGGATAAATTGCTTTCTCAAAGTTACATTATTGCTATATGGCAGTTTGTGTGTGCGCGCATTATTAGGGCCATATTGCCCCGTCATTATACAATTTAAATCGCGACTAACTTCATTGCCGACAAACGTATCGTGGCACATCGCACTGTTATTATCTAGATAAATAACAATGCTTAGTCTTCATTTCGCACCCATAAGGGCGTTGTATATAATAGTTGCATTAAATTATCATAATGTAACAGCATTCATTCTTAGGGGTATATATATATATATGTATATACTATTATGTCTCGCAATGTATATATAATACGAAATTGCTCCCAGGAAGTCACACTATTAGACAGGAAATAATCTCTTGACGTTTTTAACGTGATTTTATAATTGCAGCCAATTAATTATAGAAAAATTACTTATAACGTTTTCTGTGAACTGTATATATATATATATATATATATATATATATAAAATACAACATTATTTATAAACTATGAAGCTATTTTATTGTTGAATTTTAAATGTGTGAGAATTTGTTTTTAAGTTTGTTAATTATAATACATAAACAATGATATTATCAGTAAAAAACAGTTTTTCTATAGTTTTCGTATGGAAATATATTATTTACTTTATTTTTACCGTTAATTGGGGCTATTCTACTCACCCACAGGGGCTATTTTACTCAGTGCTAGTTTTTAATTAATAAAATATTTATATTAAAATGTTTAAAGTTAACGATATAGTTTAATTTAAATTCTGAATTTTGGTGAACCACTGAGTCAAAAAAATAACGTTTTTTTTAGTATAATAACCCTGATATACAGTATTTAATTTGCAAGACAAAAAATTAACAAAAAAGAAAATAAGTAAAAATAAAAAAAACTGAAATAATAATATTACTACAATTGGAAGTAGGCTGTAGTAGCATTTAAAAATCAGACAAAAAATAACAAATTTAGAAAAAAGTTTATATGTGAACTAGAGAAAAACGGTTTTTTAAGTTTAAAATAAAATTTTTTGAGATGCCTAAAATAAATATTTGTTTTCTAGTTTTTTTTTTAAATTATAACTATACACTGAAAAAAAATTTATTTGATTGAAATAATTGTTCACTTGATTGTTATCAAAAAAAATATTTATTTGTATTAAATAATTAGATATTATTTGAGTCAACTATAAATGATATTTGTTTCAAATACAGAAATTAATGGTTCAAATACAATTTATTTGATAATAGTCAAGTAACCCAGTATATTTAAATGAAATAAATTCTTTTTTCAATGTAAAAATTATATATATATATATATATATATATATATATATATATATATGGGGCATTTCATTTGAAAACGATCAGTCATGACTTAGATTTTTTTAATATTTCGTTTTTTTGTATTGTTTGGGGACTTAAATAAGTGTGAAAAATTTTAATTAAAAATCTTAAGTTTTTTTCAAGTTATTTACATTAACAAATTTAAGATACTTTTTTTCCTTTTCGCTATAACTTTTTCATTTTTCTTTGTACAGAAAAGTGTTTTAAATGTTTTTTCTTCAAAAATTATTGAATTTTAAGAAAATGATTTTTATTTTTAATATTTTATAATTTTTATATTATTTATTTTAAAAAAAATTTTTTTTATTAATGTTTAAACCTGTTATCGGGCTAATTTCGATCTAAAAAAAATCATGAATATTCTTCAATATTATACAAATTACATATTAAAATTTGGTGAATGCATTATGTTTTGTTCTCGAGAAAAATTTTTTTGAAATTTACCGTGCATGGCTCTAGCGGTCGCATCGGTCAACGCTTGGGTTAGATCCCATGCTGCGCGCCGATAGAGCCATGCACGGTAAATTTCAAAAAAAATTTTCTCGAGAACTAAACATAATGCATTCACCAAATTTTAATATGTAATTTGTATAATATTGAAGAATACCCGTGTGGAAAAGTGATGTGGGCCCCCAGCGGGGGCCCTTATGGATCGCCCTCATGCCATGAGGGCCGCATATGGATGATCCATAGGGGCCCCTCATGGAAACGACATGCTCATCGATGAGGGCGCCCGCATGGGCGATCCATGAGGGTGCCCCTACGGGCGCCCTTATGGGCCCTCACGTTTGCCCTCATCTTGCCCTCAAGTTTGCCATAATGTTTTTTAATCAATAATATTAATAATAAAAGTTAATTAATAATAAATAAGCTTAAGTTATGAATAAATAACATATTTATTTAATAATTATTCAATTTTAAATTAAATTCTTACTCAAATTCAATTTATTAATTAACGTTCTAATTAATTAACTGTCGGATATAATTAAAAGTAATAATAAATTAATTAATTAAAAAATTAAAAAATATTTAATTTATGCATACTATTAACGGATATTTTCATTTTTCAATTAATTCATACATAGAATTAATGATTAAACGCAAACCTGAGAAATAAATAAATCTAACGCATGGGGGGAATCGAACCTACGACCTACGGACTATGAGTCTAACGCTTTACCAACTACGCTACGTACGCTACTTCAAAACGAATGCTAACTTCTTGATGCTATTTAAACTTCAAAAATACCTAACAAAGAAAAGTGCTTAACATCATTTAGTTAAAGTTAAGATATTAAATTATATTTTCCAATCAAATGCAATTTATAAAATATAATTAATTATATGCTTTATGATTATTATCATGAATCATCTCAGGCGAATTTTCAAAAAAGTGTAAATATATTTTTATTAAAAACGCGTTTTTCGTTGTTTTAAATCATTGGAAACATTCATTTTTTGTTGATAAAAAAATATTTGATTTTTGGACTTAGAAAATTTTGCTAATCGATCATGAGGGCGATCCATGCGTGCCCCTACGGTGCCCCTCATGGATTCGCCATAAGTGTGAGTGTTATTTTCAAAAAAAGTGAAAATATATTTTAATTAAAAACGCGTTTTTCATTGTTGTGAATCATTATAAACATTAATTTTTTGGTGATAAAAAAATATTTGATTTTTGGACTTAGAAAATTTTGCTAATCGATCATGAGGGCGATCCATGCGGGGCCCCTACGGTGCCCCTCATGGATTCGCCATATGGATCAGCCCTCATGGGCCCCCGCCGGGGGCCCCGAACTCTTGAGGGCAAGATCGTGGCTTTTTCCACACGGGTATTCATGATTTTTTTTAGATCGAAATTAGCCCGATAACAGGTTTAAACATTAATAAAAAAAATTTTTTTTAAAATAAATAATATAAAAATTATAAAATATTAAAAATAAAAATCATTTTCTTAAAATTCAATAATTTTTGAAGAAAAAACATTTAAAACACTTTTCTGTACAAAGAAAAATGAAAAAGTTATAGTGAAAATAAATTTACTGTGCATGGCTCTATCGGCGCGGAGCATGGGATCTAACCCAAGCGCTGACCGATGCGACCGCTAGAGCCATGCACGGTAAATTTCAAAAAATTTTTTTCTCGAGAACAAAACATAATGCATTCACCAAATTTTAATACGTAATTTGTATAATATTGAAGAATATTCATGATTTTTTTTAGATCGAAATTAGCCCGATAACAGGTTTAAACATTAATAAAAAAAAATTTTTTTTAAATAAATAATATAAAAATTATAAAATATTAAAAATAAAAATCATTTTCTTAAAATTCAATAATTTTTGAAGAAAAAACATTTAAAACACTTTTCTGTACAAAGAAAAATGAAAAAGTTATAGCGAAAAGGAAAAAAAGTATCTTAAATTTGTTAATGTAAATAACTTGAAAAAAACTTAAGATTTTTAATTAAAATTTTTCACACTTATTTAAGTCCCCAAACAATACAAAAAAACGAAATATTAAAAAAATCTAAGTCATGACTGATCGTTTTCAAATGAAATGCCCCATATATATATATATATATAATAATTAATAATGGAAATTAATGTCTGTTTCTGTAAAAGTAGATTTTCAATATATATTATAATTTGAATAGAACTGATAAATTATTATGTAATTTATATACGTATATATTATGAATTTCAATAAATTAATAAAGAAGTCAATCATTCGATTATTTTCATTGTTATAATATATTTGTAATCGGATTATTAAAGGATGTTATATATTCGAAGTCCAGATGAATTAATTGAAAGACAATTTAATTTAATGAAAATCTTATATTCACAAATGATTGAAAACATCAGGCAGACAGGTGAATAAACTTACGTAAACTTCCGGTTAAATTCATTTTATATAATTATGTATTAAATATTTTCACAAAGCTTATACAACCCCGCATCTAATATAATGATAAAATAAATGAAAGACTAAAATATTTGCAAAATGATTCTTATATAAATATTTGTTCAACCCTATAAGGAAAATTTTGACCCTCTCAAGTATATACTTTTATGTTTCCAATTTAGTATATCCGGCGCCTTCTTCATATTTGTATTCCAATACACTGAGAAGAAAATTTATTATCTTTAAAAAAATTTTTTGGTAAATTTTCCTTCTTTTTTTTGAGAATAAATTTTCTAAATTGAACGCAGTTATATAATGAAATAAATTTACACTAGAGTAATTATTATACCAGTTCTATTATTACATAAGGGAAAAATTTCTCAAGAGTTTTTATAATTTAGATATCAAAATGCAGACATTTACTAAATTATATAATATTTGTGTTAACACTTTTACACCCAGGAAAAATTTTATTAGATCCTTTATATTGAATGTAGAAAAACGAAAATCAGATTCGTAATTAGTGGCCACCAAAGCCCCTGAGTAACAAATTTTTAGGTAAATTCAATGAATTTAAACAAAATTTCCCACCATATTGGATCCACCATATTGAATTTTGAAAAACTACAACATCGGATTCGTAATCATCGATCCCGAAAACCTCCGAGAAACAATAGTTTTAAAGGATTTTAAATGATTTTTTTAAAAATGTTTGCCATTTTGGATCAGCCATTTTGAATTTAATAAAACAAACTTAACTATAAGTAAACCGTGAAGCATCAGGCATTCTTAAACTTCAAGTATAAAAAGTACCAAAAAAAATCTAATTCTCGAAGTCAGACCATATATTTATTATACGTTTTGGGGTCACTGAACAAAAATCCACTGTCCATTTTACCCCATCACGTCAGAATTTTGACAATCGTCCTATAACCTTTACAATAACACAAAAATAGAAAAAATAATTCAATCCTGAGATTCAAAACATGTTTATTATACATTTTAGGGATAGCTGAAAGCGAATCCGCTGTCCATTTTACCCCAACATGATCTCAAAAAAGTATAATAATAAACATGGATTGAATCTCAAGGTTGTATTCTTTTTTTAATTTTCTATTGTGTGTGTTCCTGTGAAGGTTTTTTGAAGATATGAGAACAAATATAAGCGAATATTATTTGAATAATTAAAAATAGTTCGCAATTCTGCCTATACGAGAAGATTGGCGTTGTTGCGCTAACAAAAACGAATAGAGCCAAAAAAATACCCGTGTCTGACCGTTTGGCTAGATCACGTTATTTTTTGTTTTCAGGGGTAAAAACAATCTTTAAATAAAAAGTGAAAAAACATCTTTTACAAATTAATAATTTTTTATGAAACCTGATATCTCTGGGTTTTTGGGGTTGCTGATAACAAATATGATATAAGATTTTCAAAATTCAAAATGGCGGATCCAATATGACGGTTACAAATTTTAAAAGTTATTCATTTTTTATAAAACTTGGTATCTAGGGATTTTTGACGTCACTGATTACGAGTCTGATGTCAGATTTTCAAAATTAAAAATGGAGAATTCAATTTGGCTGTCAAAATTTATAACAATTAATTGAATTTTTTCATTTTGTATTTTGAAATTCTGACATCAGATTCGTACTCAGCAACCCTTAAAACTCCTAGATACCAAGTTTTATAATAGAGTTTTTTTTGGGGGCGATTAGTACGAATCTGATGTCAGAATTTTAAAATACAAAATGAAAAATTCGATGAATTTTTAAAAATTTTGACAACCATATTGGATTAAAAACTTTTAAAATTATCGACCCCCATATTGAAGCCGCCATTTTGAATTTGGAAACGTTGATATCATGTTCGTAATCAGCGACCCCAAAAACCCAAAGATACCGCAGTTATCATAAAAAATTATTAATTTGCAAAAGATGTCCTCTCACCTTTCATTTAAGGACGTTGGAGAATTGACCTATTTTCCCCTACACGGAAAGACTTTGTGCATCACTTTGTGTTAAACTTGCCACGAGATTTTAGTAAACTTTTTACCAAACTCGGAAAAAAAGGAAAGATATTAATAATTCGTAGTCTGACTATTAAAATCAGAAAAAAAGTTACTGACGTACAATAACACAGACCAACAAAATTAGCAAACTTTTTTGTTGCGGCTAATGTCAGACCTGTTTCTGATAGGTTTTTTCATGCCGAACACGAATCCGTAAACGAAAATATCCTATCAGCTCTAGTTTTTGAGAAAAACGGGTTTAAAATGTTCAAAAATCGCGTTTTTGGCTAACTTTTAGTATCTCCAACACTAAAACAAAAGATCGTAGAACCTTCCACTTGGGCTTAATTTGAAGCTTAATGTTTTAACTATTATCCCCAAAAATGACCTATCTTGCACCATAACCTCAAAGTCATTTGTTATCCATTTTTGATTCCCAAATATTAATTTTGTAAAAATTTGAGCGCGTGCATCTAGTCCTTGAGGTTAAGGTGTAGCAATGTAATTTTTATGAACTAACAGTCAAGGGATAAATTGAATTGAAGCTCAACAAGAAGGTTGACCTTTGATTTTATTGACTAGAGTTATTCAAATATTACTAAATAAGTTCTGTAGTTAAATACTAGTTACAAAAAATTTTGACGTTATTAGTGAATAATATAATTTTTAGGGCTTGTAGTCTAAAGTTCAAACTTTATTTTAAGTTCAAATAAAAGGTTCTATGATCCTTTTTTCTTTGGTAGAGGTACGCGCTCAAAATTTTACAAAATTAATATTTGCGAATCAAAAATAATAACAAATGACTTTAAGATTAGGGTGCAACATAGGTCATTTTTGGGGATAATAGTTGAAACATTAAGCCTCAATTTAAGCCCAAGTGGAAGGTTCTACGACCTTTTATTTCAGTGCTATAGAGGTACTCAAAGTTAGCCAAAAACGCGATTTTTGAACATTTAAAACTCGTTTTTCTCAAAAACTAGAGCTGATAGGAACTTTTCATTCACGGATTTGTGTTCAGCATGAAAAAACATATCAAAAACAGGTCTGACATTTGCCGCACCAAAATCAGTGTTGGTCTGTGTAATTGATTGTTGAGAATTTTAAAATTTAATATAGTCAGTCGATCAAAAAATAAAATCTGAAGTTTCACTAAAAAAACATATACAGCTTTTAATAGCGTGACTACTAAAGTTGCCATCTGAAACCTCATATATACGTATATATATCGGCAATCGACAAGTAATGTAGAAATCCAATTTACCTATGAACGAGAGATCACATATATATATATATAAACGCATCTTAACCTAAAATCGCCTAAAATTCAGATAGGGTAAACGCTCGCTTTAACCGACGCAACGCAAATACAATTCATATCAACGATATCAAGAGGGCAGTTTATTTTTCTTATATACTAATCTCACCATTTCATTTCCACTTACGAGAAAATTTTTATTACGTTTAAACTTATTTCAAGTGCAATAAAAAAATTTCAAAAAAATAAATTATTTAATATTATTAATAAGGTCAATTTTAGGAAATGTCAGAATTAATTTTTTATGCAAACAGGATTATTAAAAGTGTTCGTTGTGGAGACATTTTTCTATCAAAATATATATTTAATGTAAAATTTTTAAAACGTTAAATGGAACAATTTTAAGCCAGAATAAAGTTTTACATTTAATTTTATGTAGGTATTAAAGAAAACATTAAAAATCGTAATATATGAATTGTC
This sequence comes from Leptopilina boulardi, assembly GCF_019393585.1. Taxonomy (NCBI): domain Eukaryota; kingdom Metazoa; phylum Arthropoda; class Insecta; order Hymenoptera; family Figitidae; genus Leptopilina; species Leptopilina boulardi. The sequence goes on along the minus strand of NW_026137881.1, from coordinate 3,429,782 downwards.
AATCATAAATTTTAAAAGCATTAAGATGCTCATTGTAATAACAATCGTTTAATAATTTTGTAACTAAATAAAAGTATGGCCAACGCGTATGCTGGAACTATTAATTCAACTGCTGACGCTACACGACAAGCTTTGCTTGTTTGAATGCGTGCTGTTTTCATCGTGAGACTACTAAATTGTAAACACAACGCAATGAAAATGTCGTTCTTACAAATATAAAGAACATACTTTTGACATTCATTTATTCTTAATCTTAATTTACTGAATAATTATAATAAAGTTTTGTTAATGAGAGCAAAAAATGTGATTTTTTAGAGTTTAAAAATATATTTATAATACATTTTAGTTATTTATTGAAATAGTTTTCGAGAGCGCGAAAATTTCTATTTTATAAGTACATAAGTAATCATATTATGAAAAAAAAATATTCACAGTTTTGTCAAAAATGAGAGGGCAAGAGTACATTATTAAATTATGAATATTTACTTTTTCTCTTGTTCATTTTATATTATTTCGAAATGAAGACGTAATACTTGGCCTAAAATTTGTATATTTTAACAAAATCGCTCGACGACGTGAAAGTGTTAAAATTAATATAAAAAAAGAATGGAAATGTCTCTCTTCTTCAATCTAAGAAAAATGTTTGAATCGATTATTATTAATTTCAATAAGTATAAATATAAAGTTCAATATTCGTAAGGCTATTCTTAACACATATCGGAAAGTTTATAAGCTCTCAGTAATGTCCGTTTGGGTGTGCGTATTATTTTGTATAGATGCATAACATATACTTAAATTCCCCTTGCGTCTTTGGTAACGCCTCTTAGTGCCCTCGGTTCCGCAATATGAGACAGGCGCAATAATACAGACAATACACACGAGAGAATACGAGCATGTTGTGGAGTATTAACGTAATCGTCGACTCGACGGGCGTCCAACGGCTGCATTAATATCCATGTAAATTATACAACGGCCGCAGAAACCTATAATGTTGGAACATTATTCCGTAATTTATTGATGGCATAATAATTACCCGCGACTATCATAATTACTGTAATGTATCATAATACTGTAAACAACACGCTGAAGCATTACCGGCCAAGATACATCTAATCACCATGGAATGATTAAGGCGAAAGTTTAAACTTTATACAGTGCAACGCGCCGGTATAAAAGGAATTTATATATAAATGTATGTATGTGTATATATGCGCAAGAAAATATTATCGCTACACTGTTCTAACACCTTAACCATCTTCTTATTCCTTTTCGCACCACACATTATTGTTTGCCTCATTACATTGGGGTTCTCGGCGATTTCGCCAAATTGGAGAGTGAGATATGTACTTTATGGCTCAACATATTTCATGTGAAGATCTCTGCTATAACTTTTGTATATATATATATATACTGTATGTGTATATGTAGATTCACTATTTTCAAGTGAAAGGTAAAAATTATTCTCGTTTATGTCAATCTGTATGTGTATTATATGACTTCCAGTGCGATTTTGTTTGATAATTTATATGTTTACTCTGCTATTAAGAATGCGAGTAAAGGGAAATGTAAATTACTCGTTTCATGCATTAAAATGCAATAGAGGGAAAAAATTTGGGCTCAAGATGATCAGGAACAACAATTTAATGAAATTAGTTTTATAATAATCATAATTTATTTCATTTAACCCTCCGAGCTCGGACCTGGGTCATTTTGGACCCAGGCGAAATTTTAAATTGCTGTAATTCCTAAAAACGGACTCTACTTTTTAATGATAAAACAATTTTTTTTTAAAAAAAAACAAAATTGTTACTTCAAGTAGAAGGATTAATGAAGATGTATGAATTTTTTCAATTTTTTTAAAGCATTTTTTCTACCTCTAAATACGACGGGAAGAAAGCGACCCAGGTCCGGGCTCCGAAGGTGCCGAAAAAACGTCCCGGCTCGGAGGGTTAAGGAGGACACCACATTAGAGCAGGGTTAAAAAAATCGGTTATCAAAAAGACGCAAATAAATAAGCTAGCATTCAAATATTAACTTCAAAATACTGTCAGTTTTTTAATTTTCAATATTTTCAGTTAAATGATATATTAATAGTAAGATAATGCCAGAAGTAAAAGACGTGAAATCAGTCAAAGTTGATGGTGAACGTGAACTAAAGCAGAAGAAATTATTGATGCTGGATTTAAGTGGTTTGTACGCAACGTACACAGAAGCATACCCAGATTTTCCTGTATCTTTTAGTAAATTTGCAGAATTGCGTCCTAAGCACTGTATACTTATGGGAAGATCTGAAAAACACGCAGTTTGTATTTGCACCCACTACCAAAATCTCAATTTGATGATTAATGCAATCGACATTAAAAGTCTGACGAATGAATCAGAGATGCCATTGAAAAATTGCACAACGCTACTGTATCTTACAAATTGTATGTGAAAATGCGACAGATAAATATCATCTTGATGAATGCAAAAATTGTCCTAGCACGGAAAAGGTATCCAATCATTTGAGGTTTTCACTTCAACAACGATCAGTGCACTATATCTTCACTGTGGTTTGCTATTTAAAAAAAAACTCTGAATTAAAATACAAAAGTTTCGTTTTTCTATCAGATAACACTCATCATGATACTTCTGCAGTCTACACCATTCAAAAACTGTTAATAACAGAAATAAAGAAAATGTTGGATGTTGTAAGAATAATTTATTCTAGTGATGGTGCGAAGCAGCATTTTAAAAATATAGATACCAAATTTGCAACTTGGTACATCATGAAAATGATTTTGGTATTGTAGCTGAATGGCCAGGTTTCTCAGAATCAAAAAAATCATTCCTTCACTGTTTTATGTAACAAAAATTTGTTAATAAAAAAGTATTCAAATAGCCAAAAGTGGCACTATATGTTATAATTTGTTATAATTTCGTTACGATAGTTCGTAACACTATAATCTCTTATTAGAAGTTTAAAAGAAAATTAAAAACAAAAAAAAATATTAAAAACCATGAAAAAAAATAAAAATTTAGAAAAATAAAAAAAAGTAATGTGGGTATCATTTTGATTACGATGACAGTGTCAACTCTGTAAACACAGGGAACATTTTTCAAATTTCTATAAAATCTCTTGAATTTAAAATAGTTTTCTTGACATATTTAATTAGCCATATTGAATTTTTAAAAAACTGACTTTAGATTCATAATCAGCGACCTCAAAAACCCCCGAGTAACAAGTTTCAAGCAAATTCAATCTCTTTTGAAAAAGTTTTCCGCCATATTGGATCCGCCATATTGAATTTTTAAATTCTGATTTCAGATTCGTAATTAGCGACCTCAAAAACTATCGAGTAACACACTGGAAAAAAATTTATTTAATTCAAATACTAGATTACTCGAGTATTATCAAATAAATATTTAATTGAATCAAATAATTTTTATTTGAATTAAATAATAATTAAATAATTTCTTTATTTAAAACAAATACCATTTAATTGATTCAAATAATAATTATTTGATACAAACAAATATTTATTTGATAGAAGTCAAGTAATCGAGTATTTGAATCAATTAAATTTTTTTTCAGTGCAAATTTCATGCAAATCTAATCACTTTTTAAAAATTCGTCCGCCATATTGAATTTTTAAATTCTGACTTCAGATTCGTAATAATCAGCGATCCCAAAATCCCCCGAGTAACAAGTTTTAAGCGAATTAAATTAATTTTTGAAAATTCGCTGAACATTTTTCAGCCGCCATTTTGAATTTTCAAAAAGTGACATTCGGCATTTAAAAGTTTTCCTTTTTACCTATAAATTTTAAGCCTGTACCTGCTAATTTAAACGTAAACCATTTTTTCGAGAGCAGGGGGGTTCCGATGAAAAAGAATGCCTCGTATAAAATTTTCGATTTTTTTGCTTTCAACACTGCAAAAAGAAGTATCTTATTTTAAGATGTTTTGGAAGCAATGAGATCAAATTAGTGGACTTTCCACACTATACACAGAATACTCACAAGACGGCGCAGTTCCAGAACCAATAAATGTTAACTTGGAATATTTTTAATAAAAATGCTTACAAAAATTATGAGAGACAGCTAAATATATGTATACTATAATGTCATTCTTACACTTCCTTTGAATAAATTTATACCTTTCAAAAAAATTCCTGAAAAACGGCTAAAAATCGGCGTCTTAATTTGGTTTCCATAACTGAACGCACGAATAAGCTTTAAATTTTTTTTTTAGTATTTTGATTTGATAGAATCTTATTTTGTGGAATATTAATTTTCCAGAATATTTATTTTTCAAATATTAATGTTTTAGAAAATGTAAATCTAGTAGAATATTAATTTTATAGAATTGTAATTTAAAAGATATTTAATTTTGCAGACAGAAAATTAGAAAGAATATTAATTTGCTCAAATAATAATGTTCCAGAAAATTAAAATGGTCGAAAAACAATTTGCAGAAATAATTTTAATTATTTCAAATTTTGTATTTGTTTTTTTTACATTGAAAACAAATTTTGATTCCTATTTTGAACAGATAAAGTTTTATTTTTTTTACTTTGTTATTTTTAACAAAAAATTTTTTTAACTATAAAAAATTTTGTATAATACACTAAAAAAAAATTTATTTGATTCAAATGATTGGTTACCTATTATCAAAAAAATATTTATTTGTAGGTATAAAGTAATTATTGTTTGAGTCAATTAAATGGTATTTATCTCAAGTACAGAAATTATTGGTTCAAATATGGTTTATTTAATTCAAAGAAAAATTATTTGGTTCAAGTAAATATTTATTTGATAACAGTCAAGAAATCGATTATTTGAATCAAATAAATTTTTTTCATAGGTGATAAAATAACAAATTCTATAAAAATATTATGTACAAAATAACGAATTAAAAAAAATTTTATGTAGAAAATTAAAAAAAAATAACAAAAATATAGTAAAAAAGCAGAAATTTCCAATGTTCAATATAATAGTTAAAATTTTTTTTAGTTTAAAAAAAGTAATTAAAGAAAAATTGTAAATAATTAAAATAACAAAATAAAAATATTTTAATAATAACAATATTTATATGCTGTTTAATCTAACATTTATTTTTAAATTTGATGTGTAGTTTTGATAATAATTATTTTTTTAATTTGATGCATTTGAATAAGTTTTTTTGGTTAACTTAATTATAATTAAGTTTTTCGATTATTTAAAAATTTTAATTTATAATTTTTTATCCGCATTTGTCAAATTAATTTATAATAAATAAAAATATAATTAATAAAACATGTACAAAATATCACAATATTAAATTATTATTTTAAAGAAAAAAAAAATATATATATATATATCTAACCTTTTTCTGCTGCCGATGTCTCATATTTTTTTCCTGTGAAGATCTGCTGGAAACACACGCGATTTAAAAAATTTCGTACACCCCCGAAATCACACGTAAAAACTAAGAAACAAAATACTTTTTTTAAAGATTAAAACGATCACGGTTTTAAGAATTTCGAACACTCCCGGAACAAAAAATTTACTAAAGATAACAAAACAAAACTTTTTCGTTCGCGAATTAAAAATATTCGATCACTCCCGAAACTATTCACTTTTTAATGTAAAAATATTGGAAATAATAAGAGACGAAAAAGAAAAATATTCAAAATAAATAATAAGTCTAAAATATTCAATAATAATTAAATTAAATAAAAATAATAATATTGAATAATTAAATTAAATTAAAATAATAATATTAAATAATTAAATTAAATAAATAATTTATTAATATTATATTATTAAATATTTAAAATATTATAAAATTGACAACACTCATGTTGACCACGTCTAAACAGGTCAATACACGAATTTCAACTGATTTAATTCTATGGGATTTTCCATCACTATTATTGTTATGATCATGAGCTTACAGTTTTCTTTGTACTTCAATATAAACATAAACAGCTCGCAATGCAGGAATAAATATATATAATTCAAATATCGTTTTCAAATTAATTATATTTCGAAATAATAATTTTTAAATTTATATAAAAAACTTTTTCAAAGTGAAATATTTTTAAATTCACAATATTATAATTTCCAAAGTATTTAAAATATATCAAAGTGATTTTTAAAATTATCATTCAGACTTATATCTCAAGTTTTATGTTCACATTGAAATACAAAAAATAATTCAAGTCGAGAGTCATAACAATGTTGATTGAAAATACCTGGAATCTCCGTAGACTGCTTCCGAGTGGACACCTTGACGATGTAAAGAAAAAACACTCAGGACTGTACAATGAATAAAAGCGATAGGCGCTTAATATAATATTTAGTGATGCTTATGAATTAATGAATTTTTTTTAATGTGAATTTTATGGAATCATAATTTACAAATATTTTTTAAAAATTATAATTATATTTATAATACAGTTATATATTAGAATATAGTTATATATATTATTAAATAATAAGTAATAAATTTACATTTTAGTCTATCGTCTGCTATTAATTTCCTCCCACCCCTCTCCTTTACTCGTTTGTTTGATGTAAACACAGTCTGAACTTGGGAAGTCTAAATTTTATAAATTCCAGTGTAAATATAATTAAATCAGTTGTAACTTATTTTGCCTTTTTAAGAAATTTTTTTTTCAGCTACAAAAATTTCAATAACTTTAACAAAAATTATTAATGTTTTTTTTTATTCAATTTTAGCATATTTTCTTTAAAAAAAATATTATTTTCAAAATATATAAATAAATTGTGTTCATGATTTTCTATTGTTTATGGAAAAAAAAATTTTGTATTTTTATTTAAAACAGATAAAATAATTTTTAAAAAAATTTATTTACCTCTAATAAAGTAGTCATGAAGAAATTTATTTAAATAAAAAAAATTACTTTCAGTTTATTACTTCCTGCTCACTATTTATTAACACAGAGAAAAATAGAAAAACGAATAAACCCAAACAGCACATAATATTACTGTAATATTAAAATGTCCGCCTCATGGTAATATTACCGGTTAAAATTACTGTAATATTACAGTAATATTACAAAAAAAACTTTAAAATATTTGACTGATTAATTCTTATCTTTTTGTGTTTTATCATAAAAAACATTGAAATTTTTATGTATTTCAAATAAATGTGTAATATTACAATAATATTACTGCAGTATTACAGTAATATTACTGAAATATTACGATAAATTTTTGAGCTGGACGCAACAATTTTTAGTATGTTTTTATGAAAATTAAAAAAAAACAAATGAATGTTAATGGAAAAAGGTTATATTTGTAAAAAAAATGCTTAAATTCTGTGAGCCGTACTAACCGTATTATACTTGTATAAGCATCCTTCAAAGGACTTTTCTGCACTAGTGCATCAAAGTAATGTTTTGCGCCTATTTAACAAGCATGTAAAGTAATGTTTCTCTTTAAGGTGTTGCACAAAAATATTTTTAATTCATTGGATTTACTTGAAAGTTGTTACTCGGGGATTTTCGGAGTCGCACTTATTACAAATTTATTATCAGATTTGTAATTAGAAACACTGAATAGCACGAGGTAACAAGTTTAAAATGAATCTGATGAATTTAAAAAAAAAATCTGCCATATTGGATCCGCCATTTTGAATTTTGTGAATCTAATGTCAGATTTACAATGAGCGACCTTAAAATTCCCGTCACTATTCACATTTTCCATCAAATTTCCAAGCATTTTATAATAAATTAAGGGGAGGGACCGCTGAAATTTTAATCTTTCAAAATTAAGGCTGTTTCAGGTTGTCAATTTTTTTCCAGTTAATATTGAGTATTTAAAACTGTAATACTCGAAATTTTCAAAAACTAAAAATTTAAACTTCTGTCACAATTTTTATTATTTTTCATTGCTGATTTTTTTATACACTTTTTTCAAAAGATTCTGAACAAACAATCGTATATGGATTTTGAAAAAATTCAATTTTTTAAAAAATAAAATTTTTGAAAATTAAAAAAAAAATGCAAAATTTGTTAAAAATAACTTTTTTTTCATTTTTCATAGTAAAATATGATTTCAGGTTCTAAAAAAATTAAAAAAAAAAAAAAAAAATGTTACCCCTAAACCAAACCAATTATGTTTGTTTCCAATTTGATCAATTATTCCTTAAAAATTCAACTTCTTCTACAATTTTTATTATTTTTTATCGGTAATTTTTTTGTAGGCTTTTTTCATGATTCTGAACATGATTCAATCGTATTAATTTTAAAATTTTTTAATATTTTCAGTAAATAAAATTTTGAAAATAGTGAAAAAAATTTTTTTTTTAATTTTGACAATTCACATTAACATTTACATTAATTTTGATGAGTTGAAATTTCACCGATCCCTCCTCTTAATTCAAGAATATATACCTAATTTTCTTACATAATACGCACGTATTGATTATTATATTTTAATAACTTTTTGAAGAAAATTTTTTTTTTTTAAGAAATCATGTAACGTACTTAATTAGAAATAATTGAAACTTAATATCATTGTATCTATAGTATATATTTTAACTATTCTTTCCTTCCCTGCTGTATATATGTAAATGTATAATGTATAATTTACTATAATTTTTACGTTGAATTTGACTACTTTATGTCACCAATTATTCAATCTTAAATAAATACATGTTTTTTTCTTGGCTAATAATTATATAAGGCGCAGTAGATTTTTACGCATGTTTTATCCGCGTTCATTTTAAGAAAATATACTATATCATTGAAATTGTTATTAATATCAAAGCATTGGCGATTTTTTCGAGATGAAAATTCGATTTTTATACATTTATCGCAATGTGCAAATGTAGCATATAATAGTCACCTGTCAAAAACGAATCACTCTTATATTATATACTCTAATACTATCGACATAAATCGATACTTATATATATTTAAAGTTTGTCATGAAATTACATGTAATTAAGATAATTATTTTTCTCGGAAGTTGTTCAACATATTTTAAAACCACTAATTATTTATTGATGCTTGTTAATTATATATTGAAATAAATAATTTTTAACTTTCTTTCTCTTTTTAATTTTTATTCATATTTTTCGTAATTCAGTGGCAATAAAATTTTAAGTTTTCATTTTTATTCTTTACTTTTTTAATCATTTAAACACCCACACCGAAAAAAAATCCTTTTGTTTCAAGAGGATTCCTCTTATTTAAATGCATATTTTCCTCTAGTATATGCTGCAAAAGGATGTCCTCTAGGTTTAAGAGGATTGTCCTCTATGTAAAATTATTCCTTTTAATGTAAGAGGATACTCTTATTTTAAGAGGAAAATATTATCTTAAAAAGAATTCTGATATAATAAAAATGCAATCATCTAATTTGTATGTCATAGATATAATCTATAAAATTAAAAGGAATAAAATTTGTTATTCCATATGATTTACATCTATTTGAGTATAAATAAATTGAAATTGATTTTAATTTTTATGAATAAATCAACTAAATCTATTTTTAATAATATTTTTATGCGCAAAACATATAATTCATTAAATTTGAAAATTTATTTAAAATAAATTTTCAAATAAAATTAAAATAAATAAAAATCGTAATAAAATAAATTTTTAAATAGCATAACCTCAAAATTATTTAAATTTTCTTAAAAATTACTTTTAAAAATTTCTTTTACCTACAAAAATAGGCACTTATTGTGTAAGTTGCAACTTTATCAAGATATTTAAAAGATTATTATCCATTTTAATTTATTCCCCTTTTTTCACACAGAAACTAAAACTTTTTCACGCATGATATGCGATTTATGACGCGACGTAAATGATATGACGCAATCATCTTTGCGCATGAGCGACTTTCTATGGGAAATCCTCTTAGAATTTAGAGGAATATTCTTAAACATAGAAGATTATTCTAAATTCTAAGAGTATTATTTTTATTCTAAAAAGATTATTCTGAATATAAGAGGAATGATCTAGAATAGTCCTTTTGTTTCGATCCTCTTGAAATTAGAGGAAAATATTCTCATTTAAAGACGAATACTCTTGTTTTAAGTATAAAATTCAAGAGGATTCTGAATGAGGAATTTTCCTCTAAATACAAAAATATTTTTTTTTCGGCGCAGAGAAATGTTTTATTTGAACCAAATATAATATATTTGAAGTTAAATAAACGTATATTTGTCTCACAGCCTATTTATTTGAGGTAAATAAAATTTTTTGTTTAAATCAAATAAAAATTTATTTGAATCAAATAAATATTAGACTGTGAGATAAATATATATAATTTCTCTATGCGTGTAATTTTTCTTTTAATTTTGCCTTTTTAACTTTACGATAGAAATAAATTTTTTCATTTATCATAATTTTGAATGATTTTTTATAAATTTTTTTTCTTGCATTTAGTTTATAGTTACAAAAAGAAATTATTTCAAAACTAATAAATTGCATAAGAACAGAATGCGAAATAAAATTTTTTTTATATGAAATAGAAGGGGGAAAAAAAAATTTGAAGAAAAAGGATTTACAGTGTAATTAAGCTGCTTGACGTCTAGAAAGGGACGGAGATAAGTCGTTTCCGTTTGTCACGATTAGGCACGCGTTGTTAAGTTGCTGAAGCGTTTGCTTGTCCAATACTATGCCCATCATTCTGTCAGTTCAAAAAATACTCTAATATCAGTTCAAAATTATAGTAAAATAAACATATTGAATTTATAAACCATGCAAATAAAATTTTTGCAATTTTTTATCCAAAAAAAAATTATTTATTTAAACATTAATATAGTATAATTTAATTACTTAAATAAATTAAATTTTTGTTAATTAATATACCTATATATTGATATTTTTTGAAATTAGTAATTTTCTAATTGAAAAAAGCAATAAACAGATTTTTTTGCAGTATAAAAATAGAAAAATATTTATTATTTAGTGTAAAATAGTAAATAATAGTAATTAAATGATAGTAGATGATATTAAATAGAAAAAGTTTTTAGAAAATTTAAACAATTCTGAAAAATAGATCCTCGCCAGCTATTGAATGTTTTCTAGGGGTGGATTTTCATCCGCCCGGCTAGCTCAGTCGGTAGAGCATGAGACTCTTAATCTCAGGGTCGTGGGTTCGAGCCCCACGTTGGGCGAAATTTTTTTGTTTTCTTTTAAATTCTAATTATTTTGTAAATTATTTATTAAATTTAATGTTTCAAAATGATATTATTTTTTTTAGAATTTTTTATTATTCTTATTCTAATAAGTAAATAAATAGAAGGAGAAACGTCAGGGTTCGATCAAATAAAAATGGACGTTACGAAGTTTTTCTATCATTAAGGAAATGAAGACAAAAATTACTAAGATTTTGAGTGTCATATTTTTTATTTATTGCGTTATTTTGCAGATTAATATGAATCATTTTAGATATTAGGCATTTGCTTTCATTAGTTTCTTTGTCAAGTATAGAGAAATTTTTCCAGTCAAAATCATGTCCTGGTATTTCTATTATGGGAGTCTCGTAAGGAATAAGAAAAAAATTTGGTATGATTTTTAAGTCTGTTTTTTTTTTTCAAATGCGAGACAAAATACTGAAATAAAAAAAAATAAAATTTTAATTGGTTCAACTATTATATATCTACTACAAATTTTTTTCAAGTTTTTTCATCCCTTAATACATTAATATACTTAAGGAAACTTTTTTCTTAAAACTTTCTTAGAAACAATGCTGTCCCCATTTACCCCAAATATGAAATTTTCTAAATATTGTAAAATTCCGTATGAATTAAAATCTAATTAATATTATAAGTTTTCATTGAAAGTATACTCATAGTATATACACATATAGAGAAAAGCAGTGTTTTTATGACAGTAATGAATCTTTATTTATTAGTTTTAATTTTTATGTTCACTGACGCATATTTGCTGAGAGTATAAAAAAATATTGTGTATAGTCTAATTGATTTATAGATAAAATATGCATAAACATTTAAAAATGGAAAAATTCAATGAAAACAATATAAAATAGTGCTAAAAGGAATGCAGTTTTCAAAACTATAAAAATTTAAATAAAAAAATTTGCAATTTTAATTCTATAAACATATATAAAGTTTAATATAATACGTTGTAAAAACTTTGACTTTTATTGTTGATATTATTTATTATCAATGTTCTGTTTGTTAATACATGATTTATTAATAAAAGAACTAAGAGATTTGCAAAACACATAATAATATATTTTATTTCAATTAGTCAAAATATTTTTCTACTTTTTCGGCAAAAATTTTTTAAAATTTATTAAAAAAATATTTATTTTGTTTAACTTTTATTAGCATTTTATAAATAATAAAATTTTTGTTAAATTAGTCAATAACTTAAGTATACAATGTTAAATTGTTAGATAAAATCGATAAAAAAATTTTTTTGTTATCAACATAACCTCAAACTGCCAAGAATATCGTAAATTATTTAACTGAAAATATTTTTATTTTAAAAAATTAATTATTTTTAAAAATGAAAATAAATAATTATTTAATAGCAATTTTCACCAGTGGATCTAGACGGTATATTTTTGCCAACCCAATTTGTGTGAACTATGCCACTTATTATTTTTTAATTTATAATTACATTCCCTTTATGTGACGAAAGATTGCAAATTTTTTTCCCTTCGGGTTTATAATCGTCACTATTATCACTTTCTGCTTCGCTTGAATTCATTTCATTTATAATTTAAACTGTCTAATATAAAATATTAAACAACGTCTAAAACATAGATTAAAAAATAATAAAAAATCAGAACTAGCAAAAAAAAATTTCGTCTGCTAGAACTGATTTCATTTTTATTATTTTTTAATCTTTGAGACAATGATGACATAATTATAATCAATTACGTATTGTAAAAGTTATTAGTATACTTTATTTGAAACAAAAATAATTATCATAAATTATTTTCTAATTTCAGAGAAAATAATTAATTTCTGAAGTCTCTCATATAAGCCAATGGAAACTTGATGTCACGATGGTAATCGTTCTACTTTCTGTAACTTTACCGACGGAGATGACGTCACGTTAGCAGATATACTTCTGCTTTCTTTGCACGAAATGAAAATTTGATTATTCTTTTTTTTTTAGAATTTAGTATAATAAATGTAATATTTTACCAGATTGTGGAGCTTCATTTAGAGATAAATTTTCAATAAAAATGTAATTTTAGAAAAAAAAACCCACTTGGAAAGATTCCCCGGAAAGTGCCCCCTGGAGGTTCTATCAGAATTCCGCCGGAACTTCCAACGTAATTCCGTCGGAATTCCATCGGAAATTCTTTGGAACTCCGATGGAAACCGTTTCAATTAGTACTGGAGTATTAGTAGATTAAATACTTGAATTAATAGATTATAGATTTATAGTCTAAGTTGATATAAATCTATAATCCACTAAGTCAAGTATTCAATCTACTAATACTACAGTACTAATTAAAAAAAATAGAAAATGCCACTAATTTAGATTTAGATAGCTGCTTGACCCTTCAAAATGATAGGAATTTCAGATATATATATATCGTTATAGAATTATATACATATAGTCTATAAAGCGTTCCATGGTGAGTACATTATGAACTCCAAGATTACCGAAAATATTTTCATGTTCCCACATTCCATTTTCAACCTCAAATGGGTGCGTGTGAGCGGAGCGAATTGCAAAATCAGTTTTGACCTACACACAACAGAGAGAGAGAGAGAGAGAGAGAGAGAGAGAGAGAGAGAGAGAGAGAGAGAGAGAGAGAGAGAGAGAGAGAGAGAGAGAGAGAGAGAGAGAGAGAGATCATCACACTGGGATTATATTATTGAACGTGTGGGTTAGCGTTAATTGAATCTACTATATAGCTCTGCGTATTGTTAAGCCAAACAGGATGCTATAAATTTATAATCGAGTTCATCGGAATATAAAATGTAGATTATTGCTCGTTAGTATTGCACTAGGGTGTAGTCGGCATCAGCTGCTGATCTCTGGAAAAGTTCTCTTTTACGCTCTCAACGCAATGCTGTTTCAATATTTCATTGCATAAAAATTATACATTTTGCATACATATGTAATGTAACATTTCCATAAATAATATTAATATTTTTTTTCAGTTCAATCTAAAAATGGGCTCATAATTTTTATTCTGTTGATCAAAATTTTAATCTTTTAATGTGTTGTAAAAATTAATAGAAATATAATTAATTTCTCTTTACATAAAATTAGACAATGTTTTTTTCTTTAAATAGTTCCCGTATATAAACATACATTGTATATGAAATTCTGCACGACAAATGTTTCTTTGTTCAATTTTTAAAAAAAACGCTTTTTTGTTTTAAGACAATGAGTGTTCTTGGTGTATATTTCTCGACTAAAATTTGTGATTTCCATATATTTATGACTTTACATAACGTGAAAGTGCTTCTTTCAACTTCTTTTTATTTTCTTTTTGTTGAGTATGCATAAATTATAAAAACACTTTACGCACTGTACAATATATTTTACTGATTGTTAAGTAAACAGAGAAAAAAATAGTATGTTAAAATCTATATAAACTATTCACATGCACGGATGAAAATTGATTATAAACGAGAGGAGTTTCTCACTTTTGGATTCATTTTAGAAAAATCCTATGGGAAATCCCAAATGATTTCCAAAGATTCCTAATGATTCCTTTGTATTAGATTAAGAGCCTGCAACGTTTGAATTTACGCCATTTGTTAAATTTTTAAAATCAAGCTGATCTTCTTTTTTAATATTTCTGATGATGTAAATGACAGTCTGCCGGAAGTTAGACATTTATTCTAATTTGTTGCAGACAAAAAGGGTTAAAAAAAATTTACATTTTCTCAAGCACAATTTTTTTAGGATAAACAACATCTGATGACCGAAAGATTGACACTTTCGTCATCAGAAACATTAAAAGAAGAGGCGTATCAGCTTGTTTTGGAACCTTAAAACAATGACACGAATTTATAAATTACATCTAAATTTTCAGAGTGAGAAGATTATAAATTATATATTTAGAAAAAAGAAAAGAAATATTTGTTAATTGAAAAAACAATTTCATTTAAAAAAAATTTCGAAATGAACATTAGAAACTATTCCTTACTGAATTCTATTTCAAAATCCATAGTAGGTATAATTATAATCTTTATGAAGGATCAACAAATATAATTTCTAATTTCCAATAAATCTCAACTTTTTATGAGCTGTTTTTAAAGAATCAAAATACAACATTCGTATAAATTACAAAAAATTCTATTCCAACAAGAATTGGTCAAAAGTTAATAGATAAATAATGATTATTACTCAATCGGTGGTTACTATCTTTATGATAATCAGATAGAATATATATCCCGAAGAGGATTTGCAGAGATGATATCAGTTTTTTAGTGGGATGAAATAAATGCCGAGAGAAATAAACAGAGACCGCGCGAGGAGATTAAGGAACGTTGCCTAGTAATTTGACTCGGGTAACTATAAATCCGTGTGGATATCTAAGTCGTAAAGAGCATTGAAGCGAAAAACCGCGACCAAGTCGTGTCGAGACTACGTCTCCAGTTGAGAATAGAGTACGTATATGTATATGTATACATATATGTATATATACATATAAGAATTGAGTCGGGAGTGGACAAAGGTAAAGAGAGTGAATAAGGTTCAGCCCACCTCCGATCTCTCGTAAATTTATTATACGAAATATCGGTGGGCAATGTCTCGTAAAACAACGCCTACTAAACGAGCCGCTGTTCGTCGCGCGGACTTTCGTATATCTCTCTATATTATCCCATTCTCAGCGTGCACGGTCTCTACAGAGCGCAGTTATTTAAGGTAAAGCCTCCTTAATCTCCGTTATAGCTGTCGAGCCGACAGTATAAGATGAAACAATTGCCGCCACTGTATGACAGCTCAACGCATGTCTTTTTAATCTTTTTTCTCTATAACATGCGTTTCTTGCTCTTTTTCTATACATACAACACATATACGTTTTCTTTATAAAGCAACATCATCCACGACATTGCGGTACACGCGTCTCTCTGTCATAGTTTTTAGCTACAAGCGTAAATCCCTGACAACTTAGAGAAAGAAACAATATGTGACAATCTTTTAAGAAAAAGGGTGTATTCATATAATTAATCATAGAAAGCACAACTGATGGGGTACAACTATCATCAATGTCAATTTTTTCCCTTATGACAAAGTATGAAGAGACCCTGTTTATTCGATCGTTTTAAAAATCAACCTGTTTTACACTTACACTTGACTATAGCTAAAAATACATTAACTACCCTAATCTATCGCGATTTTAAAAACGTTTCATCACAAAACTATTTTCATGTATATACTTTAAAACCAAAACTATACAAATTTTGATCTTGCTGTATCCTCCATTCGTACCTGAAACAAAAAAAAATCCACATATGAGTTTTTAAATTATAAAAATCCCAAAACGATTTGAACATTTTTTTTTACCTCCCTCCCACCCCATCATCATTATTATTATAACCCGCATTATATCTCTCGGACGCTATATAGCGAACCTCGTGCTCGGTCTAGCAAAGTCGTGATGTTATTATCTGGCAAAAAATATACACGACAATTTAGTATGTAAATTGGGCGTTTATCCGGCAAGTAATGCGCGATAAAAATTAACATATTTAACACTTAGTCCGGAACTGCGGGGCGACAGCGCCACGTCTGCTGAATCCAAAGAGATAAGATACACCATTTGCCCCATCCCATAGCGGTATGGCATATAACATTTCCAACCAAGCCAGGGCTTATATATATATATATATATATATATATATACACTCCTCCCTTAAATTCGAGGCGGTCATATTAATGCCCGGCTAACCCGGAGATTGCGGCGTTCACTAAATTAAAAGTACCCTGGGTGTAAATTAAAACCCATATAGCAAACTGCCATAGTCGCATCGTTAGTCATGGTTTCTCGATCTTTAAAACGCCCAAAAAAAAAGAAAGAGTCATCTAAAATAAACTTTTAAAAATAAATTCCCTGCCACTGACCAATTGAGATTCGCATATTTTAAATGTAAACTGTGAAATCACGTTTGGCTTTTTTACCACTCTGAGGCCTAATTAAGGGACCTTAAACTAATACATTATGCATTTTGTATAATGTGCGTGTCCAAATTTTTTTTAACTATATTTTTATTTATTTACAATATATACTTTTTTACTCTGAATTATATAAATTTTTGACTAATTGGTTACTTTTAACTCATGCAAATTGGCGTTCAGAGAAAAATATCAAGCATTTTCATTTTTTTGCATACAGAAAATTAAAAACAATAGAATCTGAATGAAAAATAGAAGTAAAAATACACTGCTATATTTATAAAATGATTTATTTAAAAATAGTATTCATTAGCGCAAAAAAAGTAAAAGGCGGATATTTTTGCGGTATGTCAATTTTGTCTTTGATAAATGTCAGTTAAAATGGAAATGTAATGAATAAAATATAATGTTACACATTCGACTGTCAGCGATTTTTCGGTGCTTTATAGTGAATATATATATATATATATATATATATATATATATATATAATACAACCGACAACTTCAATATGTGAGAGCGTCACGCAAACATTAGCAAGTCGAACGGGCCGTCTCTCTCTCTCTCTCTCTCTCTGCACTGCCAGATAACACGATTAAAGTCACGGTCTTCCACTGGGTGGTGCAGTCACACAGCCGTCGCTCACTTTTTTTTCCAAAACACGAGATTGCATTACCAACTGTCACGGAACGCGACAACCGTGTGTCAATTTTCCCTCCTTTCGTTTGCCAGTTTTAGGTTAGAGAGAAGGCGCGTCCATATAAAATAACTACGACTCTGATGCAAAAAAAAAATATATATATATATAAACCATCTCCCCCAGAGATTCAACTGGGATTTAAATATTTTTCAAATACAGTGGGAAAAAAATATCCACTATATGTTCCAATAGTAAAGTAAATTATACGGAAAAAAGTACAGTTCAAAAGTAATTTATCTACAATTAATAATTTACTAAAAGAAACACAATTTTTGCATGTGTTTTCAGATTAAAATTTTAATTAATTATAATTAATTACTTTAATCATCGCTCTATAAAAACGGCACTGAATGTGAAAATGATAATAATACTTTTTTTTGGAAACACGGACACTTTTTAAAAAATCGCCAAGAATCCTTATGTTATAAATATCCTGAATCCGATGATTGTGCGAATTTATATACAAAAACGTGATTAAAAAACGAAAATTAGGAAAGTAGTATCATAACAGCTGCGATTTTATGCTTACTGCATGCTACTGCCATCTGACGGCGACAGAACGTAATAAACCTGTCATTATATTACATCCTATTTTTTCGTATTGCAATCGCGTTTTTGTATGAATTCGCAGCATCTTTCGAATTTAGGAAAAATTTATATAAGGATCCTTGGTATTTTGGCTATTTTTCTAAAAAAAAAATATTTAAAAAAAAAATTGTTTTATTTTAACTACTTTAAAGTAAAGAAAAGCTAAAGACACATGCAAAAAATTAGTATTTTTCCTTTTTCTACTAAATTATTAATTGTAGAGGAAATTGGTAGAAACAAAAATCCCAGGTGCTAGAAACTTTTGTTAAAAACGATTTAATAGGAACCGTGTTTTATCAAAAATGTTAATTAATCAAATAAAATTGTAAAAATTATTAAACAATATTTATTTAATTTTCAATACTTTTCTATTTCAGACGCGAAAGATTGAAAAAAAAATTAAAATCTTTGAATGATTAAAGAATTAGAGGAATTATTAATAAGCCCCCTATTTCTGAATCCGTTATATATATATATATATTCACTGACGGTCAGTAATCAAAAACCATTTCAATAATACATCATGCTGCCGACACATGTGGGGACATTTTACTAGAGTTGAATATATATGCTGTGGTTAACGAGTGTCAATAGTGCTACTATTAGAAATTCGGGAGTTGTAGTTGACGTTTATGAGCAATGTTCCTTCCACCCCTGACGATTTTCATTGTCATGTCAATGATTTCCATGAGCCCTAACCCCTCAATTTCACATGACATGGTGTATATTATCGAAATAAATCATTGTACTATATGTATATTGCAACGCGTATATTCAAATATATATCTTACATAGAATCAATTTTACTTTATTATGAGCCAAGATAATGTTCTCATAAAACACAGATACAAAAAGTTCATTAATTAAAATGTTTTCTCTTAATTTATGAAGAAAGATAGAAAAAAGAGAATTTTTTTTTCTGATAGTAAAAGTATTGGAAAAATATTTTAGCAAAGTTTTAAACAACAATGTGAGAAACAACACAAAATTTTTGTTCGTCTTTCTTATAGCCAAAAATTTTCAGATAAGTTTTAAAATATCCAGAAATAGTCGCGATATCCATCAGAGTTACTCAAATGAGTTCCGTAATTTTTCATGAATTTTTTCTTTTGCGTATGATTGTCAATTACGTAACTTTTTCCGGATCCCACATTTTATATTCCGGATTCCACTTTCAAAATTCCGCATTCCGGATCCAACATTCCAGATTCCACTTTCAGAATGTGGGATGTGGAAACCGATATTTTGTAAGTGGAATCAGAAATGTGAAATCCGGAATACGGAATGAAAAAAGTGGAAAGTGTAATCCAAAATATGGGATTTAGAATGTAGAATCCGGAATGTGAAAAGTGGAATCTGGAATGTGTAATCCGGAATTTCGAAAGTGGAATCCGGAATGGGGAAGCTGAAATACGTAATTTTGAAAGTGTGATCCAGAATGTGGAATTCGAAAAACGGAAAGTGGAATCCGGAATATAGAATTTGAAATGTGGAATACGGAATGTGGGATCTGGAATACGGAATGTGGAATCCCGAATAGGGAACTTGAAAGTGGGATCCAAAATGTGGAATCCGGAATGTGAAATACGAAATTTTGAAAATGGAATCCGGAATTTGGGATCCGGAACAAGTTACGATAATTGACCCCCAAGACAGGTTTTTTTTGTTAATTTATATTAGTTACTGTTACCATTGAATTAGTCAGCCTGACCATTTAGTTAGTAAGGTAAATAAATAAATAGTTATTACAAGAAACTAATTAGTTAAACTAACTAAAAAAATAGTTATGCCAACCAATAAAACTAGTTACCACAACTAATAAATTAGCAGCAGTATAGTTTACTAACTAAAAACGGTAACCCCAACCAATCTTTTCTCTCAATGTATGTTTATAGAATCTTAGACAATCGAATGAAATATGGATTATTGTAAGGTAAACTAACTTTAGAAATTTATTTTTTTATATAAAAGAGCTTGTGAAGTTATACTGCCATACAAAGTAAAAATAGATACGTCCGTGATGTATATTTCAAAATTACGGACGTATCTTTTTACTTTGGAAGGTAGTATAATATATTATTTATATTTGAAAACGGAATTTAATACTATTTAATCGATATGTTTTTTTTAATAAATTTAAACGGGTAATCGTTATTTAAAAGAATAGTTATAATCCGCTCAGAATATATAACACAAGCAACAAGAGTCACCTAAAAAAAGGGACATCCAAAAAATCGCTCGATTCTTGAAGAAAAAAAAATCTAATTGTTATAAAGAACTAACAAAATTTAGGGTGAGTTACAAAAAGCAACCTAATGAAAGAAGAAAGTGGAAGATAAGATGACAGCGATGGTATATTTTGGTCGCTGAAAATAGAGGGCGCGAAAACTTAAGGAATTGAAGTGGCGGTAAATGTATATGCCGACAAGGGTGAAGGCGGACACGATGGGTGTACGAGCGAGCGGCATGGCATGGCAGTACGAGGGAAGGGAACTAGAGCCATAAAACAACGGGCGCAGTCTGCTTGTTATCCAGACGCCGTAAACTCTGAATATGAATCTGAATTATGGAATTATACGGAGCAGTAATTCATATCGTTGGCGCATGTAGGGTGGGCTTGCAGAGAGAGAGAGAGAGAGAGAGAGAGAGAGAGAGAGAGAGAGAGAGAGAGAGAGAGAGAGAGAGAGAGAGAGAGAGAGAGAGAGAGAGAGAGAGAGAGAGAGAGAGAGAGAGAGAGAGAGAGAGAGAGAGAGAGAGAGAGAGAGAGAGAGACCCCCTTAAATCATTCGCTACACTCGTTTTCTGAGTCTCCAGAAGCGGGGCGCTCTCTCGCTTAGCAGCAAAGGAGGACACGGGACCCCATAAAGAGACGCGTTGACGCACCTCATAAAGGCGGGCCGACCCGTTCGTTCGTTTGCCGCGGGAGAGAGCTTGCACTGGACATTAATGGCCTTCATAAAGATCTGGACTATTCTCTGTCCACGGCGTAACCAATGTGTATATTCACACACACACACACACGTAAATTCTATAAACCTATACAGAGAAGCAACTAATGGAGGGTTCTTCTTGAAATCTGCTGACAATCCCTTCACTGAACCTATTGGACAAGGGCTTGCTTCGTTATTACTAAAAGTATCAAAGATATAGATGATTTTGTATTTAAATTGTATATTAAAGATGTGGACATAAAAATCGGATATTTTGAAAAGTAGTGATTTTTAACAAAACACTCCCTACCATTATGTTTTGGATAATAAAACCGATTTTGAGTACCACAGATGTTGAATCTTTAGAATTTTATAGAGCCTTTCATTTTAGTCCAGGATCCAGGGTCCATTTTTACCATTGATTACTAACAAGCTAATTTTCCGTGAAGAGGTCTCCATTTTGATCAGATACCCCAACTTTTTTTCTTACAAAAATTAACTAAGCAACAGTAAAAAATAAAGTTATACTAACGGAAAATTAGCTTTACTATTTTCTTGAAAGGATCAAATTGCAACGAATTGATCCTTTCAAGAAAACAGTGCTGTTAGTAATCAATGGTAAAATAATGGACCCTGGATCCTAGTCTATTACCTAGATCTCCTTTCATCATCTGAGGTGGTTTTGTTGTGTGTTTGGATTATTGAAATTATTCTTCACCTCACAATTCATTTATTGCAGATTTGAACCTATTTAATAATCCCCAAATCTGTAATTACCTTCAGTCAAAATTAATGTGGAGACAACTTTTGCAATAGCTATACCATACTTTATTATTTGCAACATAACACTGCACTGTTCACCTTGGAAAATAAGTTTATGAGCCATTTTAACTAAATTTTTACTAGCAGTAAGTTTGCTCCAAACTGAGGAACGTTTAAAACATCAGTTACTTTCACATTTATCAATTTGTCCTCGTTTATAATGAACTTAACGATACCTTGACTCTTCTTTTTTGTATAGCTCGCGAAGTTCGATATCAACTAGATGCGCACGTAATTTTTGTTGTTTGGATCAATCTCCGTGAAAAAATTTTTGTTGTTAACCATACATGATTCGTTGTACCTGAGTGCATAATCCAAGAATTCTTCATTCCTATCAATTTTTTCACTCTAAAGCTGTTGCAAATTATTGCAACGGGGTTTATATGTGCCACTAATAGCCAAAAGGCTGTTCTTCTCTATATCTCTGTATAGTTTCCGTAACTTGAATTATGGAATATAATTTGCTTTATTTTGTTTATCATTCCACACTTGATACATTACGCACTCTACCGTAAAGTATCCTGTTTCTTACAAAAGAAGCAATCCAAATTATTTTTCTTGATGTCTTGATGTTGCGCTTCCATTACGATCGCCTTGTGTATTGTTAAAATCTTCTGCATCTTTACACCTTTTGTACTCAACTATTAGCTTTTCTGTAACAAAGTTAATTTTGATATCGTACATTCTGGTCAACTTTCCAAACCGGTATTTAAAGACCCATAAGAATCTGTCAAGTATTTTTCTTACCAAATTCTCCTTTAATTTCTCTCCTAGAGCTACACTGTAAAAAATTTTGGGAATAATCACCAAATTTTTATGGTGAATGTTCCAAAAGTTTTGGGGAAAATAATTTTCCCCAAATTTTGGGAATAATTACAGTCAGTGGAATTTCACTGATTCAGGTTTAGAGAATAAGCTATTAAAATATTAATTTGAGATGATGACATTCTCGTTAGTAAAATGGCTACTACATTAGTATTTTTACCCATTCTGTCAACTCAATTAAAAGAATATAAGCTGTACACTTTAGTTGTAAGTATACAAAAGTTTTAAAATTTTCTATATATTTTATTTTTAATAATTTTTGTTGAAGTAGAAAAGGTTTATCCTTGATGTGACAATTTTATTTTTACTTTTTCAATTAAACTTCTTTTAATGAATTACATTTTTTTGCAGGTACATCACTTTATGATGAACAATGTAAATCTGCTATAGTTATTGAAGGGCAAATAGTGTTAGAAACAGACTGTGTTTTAGAAGGAATTCTATTGCTAACACTTTCGTATTATGTTCACAGAAAATTAAAAGGCATTAAAATAAGTTGCAACGCTTATTATTTTAATCCAATTTTGCTTATTTTAATCCATTTTGGTATTAAAATAAGCAAAATTGGATTAGAATAATAAGCGTTGCAGCTTATTTTAATACCTTATAAATTTCTGTGTTTTTGGATATAACTATCCTGAACAAAAATCGTCGTCTTTGAAATTTGTTCAGAGGTATGTTTGTTTTAAATAGTAAAGAGTTCATATAATTCATTGTCAATAAAAATCTCAATATTTAAATAATTTTCAGAATGCTATTGGATATTAATCCTGTAGACGGGCATAAATGGTGGACGAAAAAATCAACGAAAATGTCTAGAGATGCAAAGGCAGAAAAACTAATATAGATAACATCATCGACTTTAGTGAAAATTTCTTCACTACATAATTTAAACAAGTTGTAATTAAATCATATTTTTATTATTTATTTTTTAACAAAAAATATATATAGATTTCTTTATATTAATAAAATTTCATAAAATTCAATAATAAAAATAATTTTTTATTTCTTTATCTCGACAAAAATTTTAGGAAAATATTAATTATGATTTGGGAACTTCCACAAAAAATTAAGCAAATTTCATCAAAAAATCTTAGGAAATATTCATCAGTAATTGGTTAATTTCTATAAACATTTAAAATATTCATTATTAATTGGAAATTTCCACAAAAATTAAAGCGAAATTCACCAAAAAGTTTTGGGAGTATTCTTTGGTAATTAGGTAATATTAAGAAACTTTTAGTGAAAATTCACCAACAAATTGTGTGAAATATTCATTATTAATTAGAAAATTTCACTAAAAATTCAGCAAAATTCATCAAAAAGTTTTGGGAAATAATCAATAGTAATTAGGTAATTTAAACAAACTGTTGATGAAAATTCATCAAAAAATCGTGGGGAATAATCCACAAATTTTTTATGAAAATTTTTTCCTAAAAATTTTTGGTAATTTTCCATAAGTTTTTGAAAAAAAAAAATTTTCCCCAATAAATATTGGGGAATATTCCCAAAATAATTGGTGTATTTTACGTCACCAGACTTTTTGGGAATTTTCCCCAAAAAATTATTTTTTACAGTGTATTAATCTGTTTACAAGGTTCAAAATTTCTATAATATGGTTTTCCATATTTTCACCTTACTGCAAAATTAACTTATATGCATCCTAATAATTTACTATAGTATGCAGAAATATGTCCTTTACTTGATTCAAAAGTAGTAGCACTGTAAAAGAAAAAGTATTAATTTAATACCGAAAGAAGTACTAAATTGTCATTGATATACCTAAAATCGGTACTATTTTAGTATCTTTCTTTCTTTTAAATTAATTCTTCATTTTGAAATTTTAACAAAGTAGTACAAAACAATTTTTTGCAATTATAGTATTTTTACTTTATAAACTGCAGAATTCTCAGATTGAATATTAAATTATTTTCATTTAATTTTGTCGCCATCCAAAATTTGGCGCCCGAAGCAATAATATAACTAACAAAATCACCCCATATCCTAAATCCAACCCTGTTCCCTCACGAAAACAAATTCATCGAATGAATTACTATTCATCTTTCGAAGGGGAATCGTAAACAGTGAGGTAATAACCGGAATTCAAATTTTGGCCCACGACCAACATATATATATACGCATATATGAAGAGGCTACTTTGATATGCAAGAAACGTCTGACAATGACTGACCACAAAGTGAATGAAATATTATTCTCAAAACTTCACTAGACATCATAGTCTCTCTGAAAAATTTATCTCTTGTTATTTCCGTAGTAGCATTAAAAAAAAGTAATTGACAAAAAAAAACAATCTATTACTTTTTTTTATACATTCCCATCGGTCTAAAGAGTATAAAAAAATGTGATACAACACTATTAATGAGAAATTTTAGATGTTTACAGAACAGAATTTATTTTTCCTCTCATTTAACTTTTTTTTTTTTTTGAAATCCCTCTTTTTATCGGCGTTCTTTTACATGTCGAGGGTAAATGGCAGGGGCTTTCGTCAAACGTGATTTAATTCCACGCGTTGACGACCAAGTGTTTACGCGTCAAAACGAGCCACCTTAAAGCGCACACGAGGCGTCATAAAGAGTCTCGGAATTAGTGTTGCTTTACTTTTATTTTCTATATGGTGAGTTTTGACTATATACATTTACACACATATACTTTGACAGTGCCTTGTGACGTGCAGCATTGCTCCATGAAAGCCTACGTATATTTTCTGGCACATAAACTCTGTGCCCGGAATTCGTTTCACGCCTATATCCTGTTTTATGGTGTCTGTGTGCCACAGTATATTGCACTTTGGTAACGCGCCACACACTCCTTGGGCTTTCAACCATCAAGGCGTTATATGTACATATATACGTTGGCGTTTGCAAACACCTTCTCGCCCATGTATTTTTCCTCGCCTCCCTTTGTTTGGATACTTTTCAACGCTCTCTACAGACGTTTTGCCAATTTGCAAAACCTCTTTACACTTTACAGACTCTTAAAAAGGCGGAAGATCGTTTATCTATCTCTCCCTCTTTCTCTCTCTCTCTCTCTCTCTTTCTTTCTAAAAGCTAGAATATACAAGCTTTTCTATATGTTTTTCAGAAAACTTTAAATATGCGAACGTTGTTTTACCCGAGATTCTTTAAAAAATATATAGAGATAATTCACTACGTTATTTTCATATGCACTCGAAAGTTTACACAACAGAAAATGGGGATCGTGTTTTTTTTTTTTTTTTTTTTTTATATTAATGAAAATTCCTTTCGATACTTTATATTTTCAAAATATATGGGCGATTAAACGTGAAATTTAACTATGACATTTTAAATTCGTCTAAATATATTTTTTCTTATTCTTCGTAGAAAAAAAAGGTTTACGTATTTTTTTATTTTTTTATAACTGCTCAAATTTTCGAGTTATGAATTTTTCATGTTTTTTTGAAATACACCTAATTTCAATGACATGTATAACTCTAAAAGTATTAAATTTAGGAATTATGACCAAGATACAAAAAAGTTTCAGTTTTTTATCGACTTTCAAAATATGTTAATGAAAAAAAAAAAAATTTGAATTTGTTTATAAAAAAACAGCGATTTTTTTTAAACAAATTAAATTTTTTAAAATTAGGAGCGATTTTTTTTTATTTTTCTTTTTACACACATGAATATAAGAAGAAAATTTTGTAATAAGTTTTGCAGTGGTCCTGATGATCCTTTTGTTTATATAATTTGTTTTAAAAAAATAATTTTACTTTTTTTTTTATTTTTCAAAATAAAAAGTGTTTTTGACACTAGGATCTACTAATAAACTCATAGAAAAGCAAATTAAAATACATTTCATTTTGAAAAATAAGAAAAAAAAACGAAAAAAAAGTAAAATTTTTTTTTTAAACAAATTATATAAACAAAAGGATCATCAGGACCACTGCAAAACTTATTACAAAATTTTCTTCTTATTTTCATGTGTGTAAAAAAAAATAAAAAAAAATTCCTCTTAATTTTAAAAAATTTAATTTGTTTATAAAAAATCGCTGTTTTTTATAAACAAATTCAAAAAATTTTTTTTCATTAACATATTTTGAAAATCGATAAAAAACTGAAACTTTTTTTGTATCTTGATCATAATTTCTAAATTCAATACTTTAAGAGTTACATTTCATTGAAATTAGGTGTATTTCAAAAAAATTTGAAAAAATCAGATTTTTAAAAATTCATAATTCGAAAATTTGTACACTTATAAAAAAATAAACTGAAAATTTTAAAAATATAGTATCAGATTCGTAATCATATTCGTAATCCAAATTCGTAACCTTCGAGTAAGACATTTTCAAAATTGACTAACAATTAAAAAACAATATTTTTTCCAGCGGTCGGTAATGTAGAAATCTAACATGAAATTTTTTTTGTGAAATTTAAAAAAAAATAGTTAAGGCATGAAACTCTCAAATGAAGTGACAGAATAAAAAAAAAGATTTTGAAAATCTAATACCAGATTCGTAATCAGCGACCCCAAAAACCACCAAGTAAAACAATTAAAAAATTCATTAAAAACAGCTGGAAAAACACTAATTTTTCGACGGTCGGTAATGTAGAAATCCAACAAAAATTTTTTCGTACAATTAAAAAAAAATAGTTGAGGCATCTAACTGTCACATTAAGTAATAGAATAAAAAATCGATTTTGAAAATATCAATTAGAATTTACAAAAAATTCTATGTTAGTTTTCAAAAATTCAAAATGTCTTCTCCAAAATAATGGCAAAAATTTCAAATATTAATCGAATTCGTTTGAATCTTATTACCCGGGGAGTTTTCGGATCGCTGATTACGAATATAAGATGAAAATTTTAAAATTCAAAATACCGTATCTATTACTATATTTTTAAATCTCCACAGTTAATTATACTT
Organism: Leptopilina boulardi; assembly: GCF_019393585.1. NCBI lineage: Eukaryota > Metazoa > Arthropoda > Insecta > Hymenoptera > Figitidae > Leptopilina > Leptopilina boulardi. The sequence goes on along the minus strand of NW_026137881.1, from coordinate 3,401,940 downwards.
AAGTTCAACTAATTTGAATTTGCCATTATAGTTGCTTCAATTTATCTCTATTTCAATAAAATTAGATGAGATAATTGAGTTGAACACCTCCTTCATTATACATACACAACTGAACTGAACAATGCTCTAATTTTCATTTGATTTGGTCAAATGCCAAGTAGAACTAATTATATACATTACTAATGTCTACAAGAGCATTTAAGTCTCTCAAAATGTTAATTTTAAATAGTCTGTTTTTTCCACTATTTTTTTTCATTCTTTTAAAACAATTTCAGTAGATAACAAATAATATTTAAAATTCAAATTTGAATAAAATATTTTCCTTATAATACATTTTTTTTAGAACGAAAAAAAAAACATTCTAAAATACGTTTATTTTTCAATTACACGAGACATAAAATTATATAGTGAATATGATAAATTGCCTCATGATTCACAGTTACATAGTAATTAGAGATAATTCTCAAACTATGTAGAAAACAACGTGGTTAAAAGGTAGAAATAAAGATCATGTCTTGTTGACCTCGCTGTTTTCTAAGCTGTTAATAAACAATTTCTACTCGATCAAAGTTTTACGCTATTAAAAGTGTGATATATATATTATAAACACAAAACGCGCGCACGAAGAAGAATAAGAAGAAGAAAAAGAAGAAAAGTACTATATATATATTTTACCGTTAAACTTGGGAAGAAACGACTTCTTCATCTACGCGTAACGTAGGATCGTTAAAATTTTATTACTGTCCTTAATCCAGTCATATTCCAGAGCAATTTACTTACAATCCCCCAGAAGCAAGCATGTCGTGTTAAGGAAATCGTTTCTTCGTTCAAAACCTCTCTCCTCTACTTAATTCTCAAGCCGGTGCGATGCTTCATGGCTCTTATAAACTCTCTGCCACCTTGTATACTTAATCACATTGCTGGAATATATATGCAATATTCTTGTTCGGATAAATGCATTTATCTGTTTCTGCGGGCTTCACATTTATATATCTATACACACAAACACACACATTCACTTAACTAGCATTCAACCTTTTCACTGGGAATTTCTCTTTGATCAGAGAGGAAAAAAATTACAGTGTTAAGTCAATTTTACAAAAGCTTTCACTCTTGTTAAATGGATGAAAAAAAATATTTTTATTACATCGGCACTTATTGTGGAACAAAAATTTCATACGAATTCGACAGATTTTGAAAAATGTTTTACATATTAGATACAAAATTTTTAATTTTGAAACAGTAATACCAAATTTGTAATTAGCGACCCAAAAACCCACTGAGAAAAATAATTGCAAAATTGAGAAAGATTTCGAAAAAACTACTTTATCGACTGTCGGTAATGAAGAAAGCTAACTCAAAATTTTGAAAAACAAATACCAAAATCGTAATCAGCAATCCCAAAAAAACCCTTAAGAAAAATAATTGCAAAATTGAGTAACGACATTTTGAAAAATCTACTTTATCCACTGTCGGTAATGAAGAAATCTAACTTAAAATTATAAAAAACTAATACCAAATTTGTAATTAGCGACCCAAAAAACCACTGAGAAAAATAATGGCAAAATTGAGAAACATTTTGAAAAAACTACTTTATCGACTGTCGGTAATGAAGAAAGCTGATTTAAAATTTTTAAAAATCTACTTTATACACTGTCGGTAATGAAGAAATCTAACTTAAAATTATAAAAAACTAATACTTTTGTAATTAGCTTTCCCCAAAAACCACTGAGAAAAATTATTACAAAATTGAGAAACATTTCGAAAAAAACTACTTTATCGACTGTCGGTAATGAAGAAAGCTGATTTAAAATTTTAAAAAATCTACTTTATACACTGTCGGTAATGAAGAAATCTAACTTAAAATTATAAAAAACTAATACTTTTGTAATTAGCTTTCCCCAAAAACCACTGAGAAAAATTATTACAAAATTGAGAAACATTTCGAAAAAAAAACTACTTTATCAAATGTCGGTAATGAAGAAAGCTAACTTAAAATTTTGAAAAACAAATACCAAAATCGTATTCAGCGATCCCAAAAAATCCCTAAGAAAAATAATTGCAAAATTGAGTAACGACACTTCGAAAAATTTATTTATTAACTGTCAGTAATGAAGAAATCTAACTTAACATTTCTTGTTAAATCCATAAAAAAATACTTGAGGCATGTAATTATCATATTAAGTAACAGTATAAAAAAAAGAATTTGAAAATAATAATTATATTTTGAGAGAAAAAAAAGTAGAATTAATATACATATTGCATGCTCCAAAATTTTTCAATTTTTTTTATCAGATTCATATTGAGCAACTCAAAAAACCCTCGAGTAAAACAATTTAAAAATTATGTAATAAAAATTGAAAAAACACTCATTTTTCGGTAGTCGGTAATGTAGAAATCTAACAAAAATTTCTTAGACAAATTCATAAAAGAATAGTTGAGGCATGTAAGTGTCATATTATGTAAAATAATAAAGAAAAGAATTTGATAATATCAATTATATTTTGCGATAAAGAAAACAGAATTGATGTACATATTGCATGGTGCAAAAATTTTAAAATCTAGTAACAGATTCGTATTCAGGAACCCAAGAAACGGTCGAATAAGGCAATTGAAACATTACGTAATAAAAATTGAAGAAAAATTCCTTTTTCGACAGTTGGTAATGAAGAAATCTACTTTATCGACTGTTGGTAATAAAGAAATCTAACTTAAAATTTCTTTGTCAAATTCGTAAAAAGGTAGTTGGGGTATGTAACTGTCATTCCAAGCAATAGAAATTAAATACGTTTTTGAAAATTTTAATTATAATTTGCGAAAAAAAAACCGAATTGATAAAACTTTTTACACATTTCTTGTTGAAAATGTTTAATTTATAGTACCAGGTTCGTTGTTATATTCGTAATCCAAATTCGAAATCTACAAGTAATACAATTAAAAAATTGAGTGACAATATAATTGAAAAACACTACTTTTTCAGCAGTCGGTAATAAAGAAATCTAACTTAAATTTTTTATCCAATTCTTAAAAAAATATTTGTGGCATGTACTTATCATACTAAATAGAATAAAAAACTGATTTTGAAAATACCAATTATATTTTACAAAAAAGAAAACGAAATTAATATAACTTCTTACTCAATATGTGCTAAAACTTTTAAAAACCTTTCTAGGAAATAATCACCGAATGTAAGAGGATTGAATACATTAGATTCACGCTTTGTACTAAAAAAAAAAGGAATATAAATAAAAGGAGAAATTTCTTTTCAATTTTTCACCTGACATTACAGATCAAATAGGTTAGTTAACAGCTTTCAATGAAAACAAAGAAAAAAGAAAGAGAGAGAGTGATGTACGCGCTTTTGGCAGTAAGCGATTTCTGCCGTTCCCACGGACAGGCTGCCACCTATAAATCGCTCCTCATGTTTTCTAAATTAGTGAACGGGCGCGCGTTGTTAGGGTGAAACGTGATAATTAATTCTGGCAGGGCTCACAGTGCTGCTTCCATGCAATATAGAAAGTGGGGTGACGGGGGTGGACAGGTTCGTGAACGTGATTGTGCCACTTACACAAGTGACGAAATTGTATATCTGTGAGTGTATATATATATATATATATATATATATATATATATATATATATATATATATATATATATATATATATATATGTGTATTATGGTGTTCAGCCACCAGTTGCTAAGTACAGTCTTCTCTGAAATGTTGAGGGTATCAGAGAGTAAGGGTGGAAGGGGGGAGGGAGAGGGGAAATAATACCATCATTGAAAAACGACTTTCTCGTGACGTACAACTTTCTTTCGACCCTCACTTGATTAGTTAAGCTTTATACAATATAAGTTAAGCGCAAAGTCATTAATTAATTTCTTCATTTAAAATGAAAATACAAATCTCATAAATTTAAAGAGAAAATTGTATTTTACTAAATAATTACTAGTATTTTAATTTTTTTTTATTGTTATTACTATTATTATTATTATTATTTTTAACAGAATATTGTACCAGTAAAATTAAAATTTTTGAACTTTTCTTTGAATTTTTGTAGCACTTAACCCTTGTGTGCCTTACCTGGGGCCCTCGGACCTAGACAACTTTTTTTCATGTACTTCAACATATTCGCTTGAAAATCGTTAATCGAAGGTTTTCGGGGTCGCTGATTACAAATCCAGTGTCCGTTTTTCAAAATTCAAAATGGCGGATCCAATATGGCCGACGACTTTCGAAAAAACTTAACGTATTCATATGAAAATAGTTACTCGGGGGTTTTCTGGATCGCTGATTACGAATACGGTGTCAATTTTTCAAAAATTCAGAATAGCCGATCCAATATGGCGATAGAATTTTAAAAAAATCGTTCAATATCGCTTAAAAATCGCTACTCGGGGGTTTTTGGGGTCGCTGATTACAAATCTGATATTACTTTTTCAAAATTCAGTATGGCGGAACCAATATGGCGGAAATATTTTTTTTAATTTGACGGTTTTGCTTGAAACTCGTTATTCAGGGGTTATCAAGGTCGCTGATTACGAATCTGATATTAGTAAATTGTATTGATTTTTAATTTTCCTGTCAGCCATATTGGGTCTGACATTTTAAATATTGAAAAACTTACATCAGATTCGAAATCAGCGACACCGAAAACCCCCGAGTAACGATTTTCAAGCAAATATGTTTAATTTTTGAAAATTCGTCCGCCTTATTGGATCCGCCATTTTGAATGTTCCAAATATGACGTCCGATTTGTAATCAGTGACCCCAAAAACTTAAGAATACCCAGTAATACTTAAATTAAATTAATTACTTTTTTTGTACTGAACACTCAAATTTGCCATGTCGAAAAAAGTGTCACGACGCGACATTTTGTGAGCTATTTATGTACCCTAGAGTGTCAAAAGATTAAATAATTTTTACAATTACATTTGCAAAATATTACAATTATAATTTAGAATTGAAATATTGAAAATCGCACACAAAAATGTTTATAACAATAACTTGTAAAAATCTTCAAATTTTAAAAAACTTTATTTAACTTACATTTCTCATTTACTATTTTAAATAAAAAACTGTGAATTGAGAAACAAAAATTGAAAAAAACTACTTTTTCAGCAGTCGGTAATGTAGAAATCTAGCAAAAATTTCTTCGACCAATTCATAAAAAAATATTTGGGGCATGTTACTATCATATTAAATAATAGAATAAAAAATAGATTTTAATAATATCAAATATAATTTGCGAAAAATTCAATGTTAGTTTTGAAAAATTCAAAATAGTAGATCAAAAATGGCAAAAAACTTTTCTAAAACTGATCAAATTCACTTGAAACTTGTTAATCGGGGGTTTTTGGGGTCGCTGATTACGAATCCGATGTCAGTTTTTCAAAATTCAAAATGGCGGATCCAATATGGCGAACGAAAAAATTAAAACTTGACTCAATTCGCTTGAAACTTGTTACTCGGGGGTTTTTTGGGGTCACTGATTACGAATCCGATGTTAGTTTTTTAAAATTCAAAATGGATTTTCAGAGTTTTCAGATCCAATGACGAGGACTTATTTTTGGAATTTATTGAATTCCTTTTAAGCTCTTTATTCGGTGGTTTTCGAAATAACTAATTACGAATCTGATGTCAATTTTTTCAAAATCCAAAATGGTCCATTCAATATAACGGAATATTTTTTTGTAAAAATTGATCGAATTTGGATTTATAACAATTTTTGGAGGGCGAAAGTATGACAATTTTTTTGGTGGGGCACCCTAGTATAGTTATTTAATAAAAAAAAATTTGACTATAAATTTTAAATTTTACGTTTTTTACATAACAGTAAACTAACTACTTAATTATTATTATTATTATTGCTTGAATATAGAAAAAAAATTGTACATTCTAAAAATACCGCATATATATATTTAGAAGAATGCGTATATAAACCGCGTGAGTCTAACATATTGTATTTTACGAGTATTTTTACACGTTTTCTTAGCGCTTTTAAAAACTGTCAATATATGGTCCATTAAAAGTGCGCACGGGGTATATAACATAACACATGACGATAATAATTTTTTTTTTTTAATGTTGGATTTAAAAATGTTTCGTTAAATCGGTTTTTACATTGCCATTAGGTCACAACGACAGTTTCTTAATTAGAAGCTATATACAAACTATTTTCTTAACAAATTGCCATCGTGGTGTATAGCTTATAAAAGCGCGCGGTATTCAAAGATGAAAGGGACGCACGCTATAGATGAGAAGATTACTGTATATATACAGCAGCTGTTGGCATACATCACCGCTCTTATGTGAGCTGATATGTATTAAAACTGAAAAAAAGAATTATACTCAAAAATTTCATACACATGTATATATATTTAAACGTCTCTCCAATTTTGTGTGAGGAGATTCATAGCCTACGGTGGATTAAATCTAAAGCTACGATACGTGTGGTTTCCAAGAAACAAGTGACTAACAAAATGAATAACAACTTTTTAAGAAATCTTTCAATAAATTTTCAATTTTATAACTATAAATTTTTTTCTAGATATATATTTTTTCTTAATATCTTGAGAATTATATTATTGTCTGAGAAATAAAGTAATTTAAATATTTTTCAAAATATTTTTTATAATGAATTATATATATATATTTTATACGTAGAGAGGAAATATTTTTTTTCGAGATTAATATGTGACTAATATTTTGTATATTTGAATATGTATATATATATATTATTTATAGAAGAAGATGAAGGGCTTGAAAGATGGGAATATTTATAGCTTTGCGATTGGTTAAATCTCTTGGAAAATTTAAATGCAACAAACTGTGACAGTGTCGAGTGACAGTTTCTTTACGATTTCCCCGCTCTAAAATCCTAGTATATGTATATATATTTTACGGGCGACAGGTTTATTTTCTTGAAAAGAGATTTTTTTTTTTTTTTTTAATTTTTAAACTATCCTTTAAGATGTGTGTAGTAAAGTTTAATTTTTTTTTCTTAAATAGAAATCTACAAGAGAGATTATCTTAGATCCTCAGATCCATTATCACGATATATGTGTCCTATCTTTACATATAAATAGATGTTATTTTAACATATTGACTGTGTATAGAGATCGTGTTTGTTATTTAATACTACATTTACTTCATGATTTCCAGTTTTAAATGCTTTTAGAGAAAATTTATTAATATTATTATCGTATATATTCGACATGCGGATAAAATTTTTTATTTTATCATTGGAGCTTTGAATTTCATGATTTTGAAAACATTTTTTTAGATGAATACAAATTTTTCATTTCCACAGAGAAAAAAAATTGGACTCATTTGAAATTTGAATTTAAAGGTTGTCATCGTTTGCAAAGTGATTTTGAATTATAAAAAAAAATTTTTTCTCAACAATACCAGATAGATTTTCTTTACCAGTGCAATATATTTAATACTTTTTAAGTAAAAAAATATAAATTACACAATCCGACAAAATTTTGTTCCACTTCAGAATTAAGAATTAAATTTTCGAAGCATTTTAAATCCGAATCTGACGTCAGAAAAAGATGTTTTTGACCATATTTGAGGTCATGTAACATCAAAAAATAATTTTTTTCCTAAAAGGTCGTTGCAGCAACTAAAAGTACTATTCTTCCTCTTTAAAATACATTTTGAAACTTTAAAAAATCTTTATTTGGCTCTGTGTTATTGTTATTTGAATTTTTTGAGTTTGGTTAAATTTTTCAATGCAGATAATTGCAAAATTCAAAATGGCGGAACCAAAATGGAGGACGACATTTTTAAACCTGATCAAATTCACTTGCAACTTTTGTTACTCGGGGGTTTTTAGGGTCACTGATTACGAATCCGATGTCAGTTTTTAAAAATTAAAAAAGGCGGAATCCATATTGATGATAACATAATGTTTAGAAATTGAAAATACTACAGATGTAGAAGTAAAAGAATTAAAAAAAAAGATATTTAAAATAATAGCTTATAATTTGCGAGAAAGTAAACAGAATTGATATGCTGAAAAATTTAAAAATCTAATACCAGATTTGTAATTAACGATTCCAAAAATCAACGAGTAAAACAATTGAAAATTTCAATAATAACAGTTGGAAAAACACTATTCTTTCGTCAGTAGGTAATGCAGAAATCTAACAAAAATTTTTTTTAACGAATTCATAAAAAATAGTTGTGGCATGTAACTATCATTCTAAACTAACGAATAAAAAAATAGATTTTGAAAATTTCAATTATAATTTGCGAGTAATTAAACAGAATTGATACTTTTTACACATTGCATGCTGAAAATATTTAATATATATTACCAGATTCGTTATCATATTCGTAATCCTGGATTTGAAACCCTCGATTAATACAAAATTAAAAAATTGAGTACCAAAAATTTAAAAAACACTACTTTTTCAACAGTCGGTAATGTAGAAATCTAACAAAAAATGTTTCGACCAATTCGTAAAAGAATAGTTGAGGCATGTAACTGTCATATTAAGTAATAGAATAAAAAAAATATTTTAATAATATCCATTACGACTTGCGAAAAATTCGATGTTAGTTTTTAATGATTCAAAATGGCACATCCAAAATGGCAAACAACTTTTTTAAAGTTGATCAAATTCACTCGAAATTTGTTACTCGGGGGTTTTTTGGATCGCTGATTACGAATCCGATATCAGTTTTTCTAAATTCAAAATGGCGGAACCAAAATGGCGAACAAATTTTCTAAAATTGATTAAATTCGCTTGAAACTTGTTACTCGGGGGTTTTTGGGGTCACTAATTACGATGTTAGTGTTCAAAAATTCTAAAGGGTGAATCTAATATGGTGATTAAAATTATTAGAAATTGGAAATACTACAGATGTAGAAGTACGCCAATCGTCAACTCTAACACAATAATGAAATTTCTGGTATACAGGAAAGTAACTTATAAGTTATACTCAAAATTGATCACAAATTATTTCTATACCTAAAAAATGAAGTTTTTTCAACTATACAAATTAATAATAAATATTTAAATTGAAAAACAAATCTGCATGGGGTGAAAAAAAAAATAATTGACAATCTCAATCGAAGTACTTTACTGGTTTTTATTAAATTTCCTCCCCTTCGGATAATCCATGACATTTGTCTTCTCATGGAGCACAAAACTATTTATCGTCTTTGGGGTTTGCCTAACAAAAAAAAGAAAAAAAAGAAAAGGAGAAAGGTGTCACCTCGTAAATTGGAGCAGGACGAACAAACGGAGATCGTTGGAAGATGAACGAGAAACGAAGGGTGAATGCGAAGGGTGTAACGATCTGTCCTAGTAGACAGATAGAAACAAGCACGTAAAGAAGTCCATGGGTGAAGAATAGTGAGTGAACGAGCGACGCCTTTCACCCTCGAAAACCCTATATATATATATATATATAGAAAGAGAAAGAGAGCTTGGCGAACTTCTTAGCCTCACAAGGGAAAAGAGAAAAGGGGGGAAGAGATGGCGTGATGTATGGGCCAAGCGATTGCATGTGGACTTTGACTATAAATCCCTGTGCTAGACCCAAGACCAACCCCTAGAATATCTCTCGCGTCTTCCAAAACCTTCTACAATATTTTCTTTTACCAAATGCGTCGAGAAGAGGGCTGACAAAAAAAAATGTGTACAGATTGTTACTCGACGACCAGAAAAAATCTCTTCACTTTATTATCCTAAAGAAAATCTTGACAACATCATAATAGGATATATATATATATATATGTACGTAAGGGTAATAAATGTATTTGAAAAAGTGCTTAAGAAAATTTTTTTGAATTAATCATTACGTATTCATTGTCAAAAAAAAAGAAATTATGAGGGTCGTGTGCTCAATTGAAATTATTGTCATTTGTATAATATAATATATTATAATATGTGCTGGACGATTCTCCTTAAATATGGGATTTTCGTGTCTTCGCTTTATATTATCCTCTATAAATATATGACAATATGTCATTGAATTATCAAATCTTAGACATAAATTTCACATAAGATCCCCTTAACTATATGATATATTTCATAAAAGAATAATTTGTAAATAAATTTGGTTTAAAATATATTACCTAACAGCTGAAAAAGAGAATTTTTGGTATATCCTAATTTTTAAATTTGGGTTAGTGAAAATTCGTTCAGTAATTTATTTGTGAAATATTCCTACTAATTTTTTAGCCATTTTTCACTAAAAATTTAGTTTAAAAAATATTTTTAAACCAAATAGTAGTAGTTTACTAAAAATTGGTTAAAATTTTTATTTTCACCATTCCACTTACACCCTTCCATTTTCACTTTCATCATTCTACTCTCTAAATTTGAATCAGTGAAATAGTCACTGGTCTCAAATCAGTCGCTAAATTCTAGCTATTTGAATCAGTAACATATTTCATTGATTTTCAGTTAAAGTAATTGATTTGACAGTGAAATGTCACTAACTGTCAGTGAAAACTACTGATTCAAATAGCTAGAATTTAGCGACTGATTTGAGACCAGTGACTTTTTCACTGATTCATATTTAGAGAGTATACTTTTACCCTTACTTTTTTGAGAATGGATTATATAATTTTATTACCACTTTTATCATTCCACTTCTACCATTCCACTTTCATTTTCACCATTTCACTTTCATATTTCCACTTTCGTGAAAGTTGAACAGTGAAAACAGAGGAGAAAGGATAAAAGTGGAATAGTAGAGGTGGAAGTGAAAGTGGAATGCAGTGAAAGTGAAAAAGTGGAAATGAAATTACATAATCGACCCTCCATTATTCCATTTTCACTTTTACTCTTCCAATTCCACCATTCAATTTCCACTTTCACAATTCCATTTCCACTTTTACCAACCTACTTGAAATTTTATAATTCCATTTCAACTTTTGTGAAAATCCAACAGTGAAATTGGAAATGGAATAGTAAAAGTGTATGTGGAATTATGAAAATAAAAGTGAAAATCAAAGTGAAAGTCGAACAGTGAAAGTGGAAGTGAAATTATAAAAATCAAAGGGTGATCATGGAAGTGGAATTTTCAATGAGGAACAGTGAAATTGGAAATAAAATTACATAATCGACCATTGATGTCAGATTTAAAAAATTCAAAATGGCGCCTCCAACATGGCGGACGAACTTTTTCAAATCAATTAAATTTGCTTAAAACCTCTCGAAAACATATACCCAAAATCTGAATAAGTAAATTTTCACTTCTTCATTTATTATTTAGGGGTCATTCAAGTATTACGTAAGCATCTAAGAGGGAGGGGGGGAAAGTTCCTCGTTGCTTACGCACCATACAAAATTCTTATTTTTTTCATTACAATTTGCTCATTTGGGGGAGGGGGGGGGGTTCAAAACCCTTGAAAATATGCTTACGTAATACTTGAATGGCCCCTTAGAGAAGACAAAGAACATTTTATATACCTATAAATTTTTCCAATATTTATAATAAACCCAAGATATTGCAAGTCCAGTTGATTACATATCTTATAAATATAGAGAAAGAAGATTGACGCTAAAAACTAACATAAATCTCATTACATTGCGTCTTTTATGGAAAGAGTATCTTTAAAGTCTCTCTCTCTTTCTTTCTCCTTTTCATATCATAAGGCAGGTGCTGCTGCAAATCTTTTTTAACGTTGCATTCAAGTTTTATTATTTATTTACTGAAAAGATTGCATCAAACCTCAATAAAGATTGAGAAATTCCAGCACCTGCACAAGTTTGTGGAATTCATCGGTTTATATATATATATAGAGGGATAAAAATAAGCGATGTGAAAAAAAAGAAATAATAAATATTGACAGATAATTAAACGCAGATGAATAAAATCTATTTGAAAAATTTTTATATTTACATATCTTGCAAAAATGTAATTTTTAAATTATGATTCTTTTCATTGTTAGAATTATGAAAATTTTATGTAATAAAAAAAGAATGTATAAAATATTTTTTTAAAAAATATAATGATTGTATACTCTCTAAATCTGAATTAGTAAAAAATTAACTAATTCATTTAGTAAATTAAATTTCAACTAATGAATTAGTTATTTTTGGAAGTTTTACTAATAAAATAGTAAAAATACGCGTATGTCATCTTCCATGGGTTTTTTTTAAATATTTTTTTGTTTCTTTAGTATTATGTGAAACTATAGCTTGTACTCTATTCAAAATACTTTGTTTGATGCTTAAAATACTACTTTTGAAAGCATTTATTATTTTTAAATTATTGTTCTGTCTTTTTGAAGTATTATGTGATACTATAGCTTGTATTATGTTCAAAATATTTTGTTTGGTGCTTTAAATATTACTTTTGAAATTATTTATTTTTCAAAAAATTTTTTGATATAAACTAACCGTTAAAATTTTTTTATTAATTTTATTTCACCAAAAGTAACTATGTATGTGTATCTAAACTGTCTTTAAGTAAATTAATAAATTACTATAAAGTGAAAATTTTAATAAAATCTTTACTAAAAAAAAATCGGAAATAATATATCAAATGAACCACCAGAACGTAAAAAATTTTATATGAATTTTGCCAATATTATGCAATTTAACCCATGAAAATTGATTTTTAAAAATAAAATATTTTTTATACAATCATAAAGAAATTGCATGCGAAAAATTTTATCTTTGAAACTCGACTTTTCAAATTTAAAATTTTAATATGAATAAGTTGATAAATTTTTATTGATTATTTACGATTTGGCGGTAAAATTGTATAATGACTAATGAATTAGTTAACCATTAGTAGTTTTAACTAATCAATTAGTAATTTGCGCCCCCGGGAGCCGCATTAAAAAATTACTAATTGATTAGTTAAACCAAAATAACTATTTGAATTAGTAAGTTTTTACTAATTATTAGTGACTCACTTTTTGCTTTTTGAATTAGTAAGATTCTACTATTAATTAGTTATTTTTAACTAATTCAGATTTAGAGAGTACGTTCTATTTGTTTGAGTCAACCAAAAAATTTGGTTGAGTATTTTTTATTGACATAACAAAAATGTTTAGTTAGCTCAACCAAATTTTTTTTTTGTTAGGACAACAAAAATGTTTGTTTGATCAAACAGTTTTTTTTTTGTAAAATTAAAAATTTTATTCTACCTTATTTCTTTTCTTTTTATCTTTTTTTTTTATTTATTTCATTATTTATTTATTATCAATTCAACTTTGAATTTATATTTATCCAATTGAAATATTTGTGGACTTTGAAAAATCTCATCTGCGCCTGGGATCGAACCTCTGTTTTCAAACTGAAGGTCGGGAGCTCTGACCACTGGACTACCCATCTTTGTGAGAGACTTAAACTAATTGTTCTCTTAAGGTACTAGCTGAGAGCGAGTCAAATTATTTGGTTATCGTAACCAAATTTTGGTTAGGACAACAATCATTTGGTTTTTTAGACCAAACTATTTTGTTGTAATAACCAAATTATTTTGTTATCGTAACAAAATTTTGTTTGGAATTTAAAAATGTTAAACCAAATAAGTTTTACTGCCTTTAATTTAAATTAGAAAATTAGAATAATGATTTATTCCAATTTAGATTTATATTTAATCTTCATTAGGTGAATTTAGGCAAAAAAAAAAACCCATCTTTCAAATTTCTATTGGATTTGCGAAAAAAAACTTTTCAAACACAATTTGAATAAAAAGAAAGAAAAAAAATGGTTGGTGTATATTTTTAGAGTTTGAAATCTCGTTTCCTGGAGAATTCTTCGAAGAAACATGTATGTGACCCTTGAACAGTGGGGTTAGAGGCTCAATGGGATGACGAAGGTGGTTGCTAGTACGCGCTTGGTGATGGATGGACGACCTCCGCCCTCCGACAGTCAGCCATTAGTTTCCATCCGACGTGCCTGCCACCTACGGTTCTTGCTCGAGAACTTAAGCGCTAACGATTGTTTGTTTGTTACACTTTATCAGCTTAGCTTTTCCCTTTCCCCGCCTCTCTCTCTCTCACCATTAACCTAACCCCCCCAACTTCGACTTGTTGTAGCCCTCAAATTACTTCGTGCAGTAAAACTGATTACTTTGATGGAATTGTCTCAACCACATCACTCCAAAAGTGATCGACACAATCTGTTCAATATATCAAATTGTCAATCTTGATAAATATCCAGAGGTTTTTGGAAATCATTATATTTCACCAATATTTCAATTCAGATTTTTTTTTGTATTCCTAAATAAAACTTTTGTTTTCTTCTATTAATTTATTTATACACAATCGCAAACGTTTATATTCGATTTAAAAAACAGTTTAATTATTTATAGAAAATTGAAAAAATTCGATCCTTGGAAGGAATAAAGTGGCATAGAGATTTTTGTTATTAACAATTTGTTTTAAATAATTTTTTTACAAAATCAGACAAAACACCAAGGAACCTTATTTTATAAATTTAATAATTTTGAAAGATTGTCTAAATCCATACAAAAATGCGATTACGAAATCAAAAAGTAGAAATGTTATGTAATGACAGGTTCATTACGTTCTGTCGCCACCAGATGGCAGAAGCACGCAGGAAGCACGAAGTCGAAGATGTTATTATATTACTTTCTTAATTATCGTTTTTCAATCGCATTTTTGTATGGATTCACACAATTTATAAATTCCATCTAATGAAATTTTTCAAGAAAACTTAAGTTTATGTCACTTTAAATTCTCAAATCAACTTTTTTCAAAAACTACTCTACCTATATAAGGTAAATTAACTTTAGGAATTTGTCTATATAAGAAAGCTCGTGAATTTATAATATAATTATTCATATTTTTTTACGGAATTTAATGCAATTCAATCGAATTTCGGTATGTTTTTTAATAAATTTAAATGGTATAATCGTTATTTTGTAGAATATTTTTAATTTTCCTTATATTATCATTGCGAAACGAATGATGTGCCAATAACACTGCTCCGTCAACAAGATTATATACAATGTTTATTTTTTGTTGCAATGGATGAATTGAAAAATAATTGATGATTTTACCAGAAGAAGATAATTTTTAAAAATCAGTTATATATTCTTTTGATAATTATAAAAATATCTAGAAACTTAATTTAATTATCTTTTACTTCATAAGTGAATTTCGTAAGGGAAAATCTTTACTTTAAAAATTTTCTGATTTGTAGAAATCACTTAAAAATGAGAATGACACTTTGGAAAATCATATCGTTAATAAAGTGCTAGAGTGTGCGAACAGCAGTTAGTGGCCAGTTGCAGTTGAAACTTCATGGCAATGGATTATATACATATATATATATATACAAAAAGGCAGGGAGGATGGACAATTTCATTGTCTGCATTGTGCCATGGATGTCGTTGTCCAACGTTATACGAGCAGGCGTGTGTCACCAGATAAACTTCAACGTCAATCGGCTTGCACGCTGTGTTCACTTTTCAATATATTTCGCCACCTACGCGAGTAATTCACTGAATCACGACATAGTGACGTCAATCCGTAAACGTTACACGAAAAATGTCGACACTCCTTGATTGAAAAGTCGAACTTTAAAAAGTTCTATGTCAAATCTTTTGATTACAACATGTCGCAGTGACATGTTTTTTTCCATATTCGCTTGTTTCAAAATTATTTTTGCGCAGACTTCCGTTTAAATTTATATATATATTTTACAAAAAAAAACCTTTCTCCTTCTTTCACAATTTTTATATAATGTCATGCAAAATTTCAATTGCTGACAGGTTTTCCATCGAGATTACTTTATATATAAAAGTGTAAGAGATCGTTTAAGATTTTTTTTTTTTGTATACGATTGGTGTATATATACGCGCGCACTAGGGTATTATTTTAACAGTTACAAAAGAAGCTGTTGCAACCGATTAAGTGCATAGATAGAAATAGCGTGCGCGCGAGTATTATGCAAAATGGAACCGCAAGGAGCATTACCGTCATTCAGATAAGCTGATCATAAAAGATGTCAACCCATTCGCAGTCAGGAAAATATAACCAACCATTTCGTAGCATCTGATTGGCTTAATGATCCTTCCTATCTTCTCGTAAATATCCCCCGATAAACACACGATGCGATGCGCTAGGTGTTCTCGGCATGTTTAAACGGCACTACATTTTCTAGTATATAGAAAAGGGGTCACAATATAGATAACTAAGGTTACACTTTAACAGGTACATAGATATACTTTCCAAAGTGCAACTTCCCATTCAATATATATATATATAAAAAATACACACTGTGTGAAACTCTCCAAGGTTTTTTAGATATTATTTGATTTAACTTTATACTTATGCATACAATATAATGTAATTTATTTAACATTGAAAATTTCAATCTATTAAAATATGTAATCGATAAATCTGTTGTTTTAAAAGCATACTGAAATGAATTTTGCAAGATAAGAAAAACAATATTAGGATATATGGCAAAATTTTAGGGTGTCCAAGAAATTACTATAAAGAACATAATTCCCTGACTATTTTCCATGACTTTTCAATGACATCCTTAAATGATTTTCCTGACATAATATTAATTATGGTAAATTAACATATCACGTATTGCTCTATTTTATTAAAACTACAGCAAAAATTAAAATGGCGACAAATTACAACAGTGCTATTTTAATTTCTACTCTTGTTTTACGGAAAAATAGGACTGAAATTAAAATAGCCCCGTTTTTTCTGTATTTCTACACAAAATTATAGAACATAAATTAAAATGGCGCAAAATTACAACGGTGCTGATTTAATTTTTGCCCTTGCTTTTTCGTAGTGGAAAGAAAATAACAAAATTTTGTCCATGAAAAATATGACAATTAAGGCAACATTTTAATTTCTGTTCTATTTTTTCGTACAAATAGGGCAGAAATTAAAAAGGCGCCAAAAATTAAAACGGTGCCATTTTAATTTCTGCTCTAGTTATTTGTAAAATTAGAATAAAAACGGCGCTATTTCAATTTCTGCTTTAGTTTTTCCATAAAAATAAGATAGAAATTAAAAAGACACCGTTCTATTAATCAAAAGTTTTGAACGTTAAAATGAGCCAAATATTTTTTTAAATAAAATTAATTAAAATTATGAAATTATTGAAAATTATGATGACAATGTAAAATGAAACAGTAAATTAAATAATTATTAAATAAAACAACTTCTTTTTAGATATTTAAAACAATATTTTATGTAATAAAATTCGTACTCAAAGAAGTTGCAAAAAAAAATTTCGTTCATTTGAACGTTCAAAACTTTTGGCTCATACCGTTCTAATTTGACGCCATTTTAATTTCTGACCTATTTCTACGAAGAAATAGAAAAGAAATTAAAGTGCTGCCGTTTTTGCCGTATTTTTAATACAAAATAGAGCAAAAACGACGCTATTTTAATTTTTTGCTCTAGTTGTACTAAAAAATAGTGCAAAAACGACGCCACTTTAATTTTTGCCCTAATTTTTTAAGTAAAAATCCAGCAAAAAAGTCGATATTTCAATTTTACTCTGGTTTTTCGTAAAAATAGGACAGAAACTAAAATGGCGCCGTTTTTGCTTTATTTCTACGAAGAACTAGAGTAGAAATTAAAATGGCGTCAAAACTACAACTGTGCCATTTTAATTTTTGCTCTTCTTTAATGGAAAAATATAGGACAGAAATTAAAATAGCTTCGTTTTTTCTCTATTTCTACAAAAAACTAGAACAGAAATTAAAATGGCGCCAAATTACAAAGATTCCATTATAATTTTACTCTCGTTTTGCGTAAAAGTAGAATAACAAACAGCGCCATTTTAATTACTACTCTGGTTTTTTGTAGAAATAGAGCAAAAACGGCGCCATTTTAATTTTTGTCCTATTTTTGCGAAAAACTAAAGCAGAAATTAAAGTGGCGCCATTTTGTTCTAATTTTACAAAAAAACTAGAGGAGAAATTAAAATGGCACCATATTCTAATTTGGCGCAATTTTAATTTCTACCCCACTAGTACAAAAAAAATAAATCAAAAAATACGCCATTTTAGTTTCTGCCTTAGTTGTATTAAAAAATAGTGCATAAACGGCGCCACTTTAAATTTATGCTCTAGCTTCAAGGAAAATTAGAGCAAAATTGGTGCCATTTTAATTTCTGTCCTATATTTTTACGAAAAACTAGAGCCAAAAATTAAAATGGCGCCGTTTTTTCCGTATTTTTCAAAAAAAAAAATTAGATCAGAAATTAAATTAGCCTATCGTTTTACCCTATTTTATCGATAAATACAGCTAGAACAGCGCCATTTTAATTTCTGCTCTTATATTTTTCACTAAAAATACCACAAAATCGGTAATATATTTATTTTTGCTATAGTTTATCGGAAAGTAAAACAGAAATTAAAATGTGTTTGCTCTAATTTTTATAATTTCTTATAATGCTGTTAAAGTGATTAAAACTGCATATATTAATAAACACCTTTGAAAATCAATAAACCGAATTGACAATATCTCGAAAAAAGTAGCAGCTACGATTTTAATTACTATGGATTTTAATCCTAAAATGGTACAACATCATCCAAATTAACGAGATTTTTAGTTAATTTTAATCAAACTGTTTTTTAATTCCGGTACAATGTGGATAATCAAAGTTGATTATTAATTGAAATAATAGTGGTACAACAAATCATCTAGTCAATTTTCCTATTCGGAAAGTCAGTCGTTATAAATAATAATGAATAATAAAAACGCTAAGGATCTAACTATCTCATTGCCAGTGAGGAAACACAATGATCTGAATTTGTAGAAATTATTATTATTTTTGATGTCATGACATTTTCCGTCCATCCGTGATTCACTAAAGCAACCGCCACTATATATATTCAACAATCCAAACATTCATCTCAATTAAACTTTGCTCAATTACATATAATACTAAAAATAAATTGATGCACCCAATAAATTATACTGTGTAAATTTTCAAAGAAGAGAATGTTATAAAATCAACAAGACAAATTTTGTAACTAGACGATGAAAGAGCCTATAAAAGTATATATATATATACGGCATATACTTTTAAATGATTACTGGAAGCACTTTTAAAATAAATGTCAGCTATACAAAATGACAAGGGTTACGCTATTAGCCCCACTTTAATCAATTAAAACTTTATTCGTTCACAGAAGTAATTGACAATAACAATATTTCATTCCGTTATATTATATAAGTACCCATAAACGCAATCATTTATATATGACAAAGTATATATATATATATATGCTGGTTATATTCTTTATAACACATTGATTTTAATTTCGTCGCGTTAATTTATCAGTTGAAAGTGAAAATCACTCGTTAAATGAGAAGATATAAATTTATGATTTAAATATGTCAGCTGCAGCTGTGCACACTTCTTTTCTTTTTACATACCGTTATACTTATTACCACACGTATACATTAAATCCACAAACAGATCTCAATTATCAAAGCAGACAAATTTTTGAACCATCAGGAAATAAATATTTTCTGTCTTTTATTTTATATGTTGAGAGTGTGAATGTGGATATATAATTTCGAAAATAAACGATTATAAGTTTTGTGTTTATATATATATATATTATACATATATGCCAAAGAAAGGTACAAGACAGTATTAAATTAGATGTTAAATGTTACGTCTTGTGGTCGAGAGAGAGAGAGAGAGAACGAAAAGCGCGTTCCTGAGAGATGAACAACGAGCGTCTTTCTCGTCCATTATAAACTACATGGACTCATGGGGTGCTATAGCCTCCAACAGCGACTTGTGCGGCTTGAAATACCTTAATAAATTATTTATAAAGAGAGGATTTATTTGCGCTAAGTGGCAAGCGCAAGAGTAGTCAGAAGCATCTTATTATAGCCACACGTGCAACTGTGTCCAGTGACACAGAAAAAACAAAAAAAAACAAAAAGCAATTGATGAAGCGAAATGAAAATTAATAGAAAAAAAAGAACGATGAGAAGAAAAATTGAAACCCGTCTCATAAAGTGCAAAATGTCTTTTTGTGCCATTTATTAAGTAATTATATCCATTTTGCTTCTCCATATGTTATAGAAGATTAGAACTTGTCTTCAAAATTCATTAAATTAATTTGAAATGAGGCGTATGAATTTTCTCCAAATTTTAAATGGTCTAATTTTTTGTGACCTTGTGGAATTAATTTAAATAATGAATAGAAAATTATAATTAAGGACGCCACCGACAGAGGCGCTGTTAGATTAGTGTTCAGTGCATCAAAATACGCCAGAAAATTATATTCCGGTTTGATATCGAACCTTGGAAAAAGTTCGATTTTTTGTAGTCCTATGGAATTAGTTTATAGTTAAGGACGCCACCGACAGAGGCGCTAATAATGTGTAGAATAATAAAAACACCCCTCTCCGTTCATATAATATTTCTTTCTTCCAAAAAGAGAAAAAAAGTCTATTCTAGAGATTTCTTAACATTGAACAAGAAACGTTCATCGAATCCTAATTTCTAACATTTATCAAATGTTGTTTCGGTGCAAGTATAATAATTTCCTTTACGCGCGCGCCCCATAACAAACTCGTTTCGAGTGTTGTGTTTTTTGCCTGAAGAAATAAATTGTCGCGCGTCAAGTCCATCTGTGGTCTGTGCCATTTATATTAATGTTTCATATATACGTATATTGTATATATATGTATAGTAGAGGGCAGAATGTGTCTGCGTTGAATTTTTCACTTAGCGGGACACACCGCGCAACGTCGTCCAGGCGAGTAATTAAGCGCAGAGTCGCGTCGCTCTTTCTTTCTCTCTCTCTCTTGAAGGAGGAGGAGGAGGAGGCCGCAAGAGTAAAGCCTGGACAACAAATGATTAACAAGGGAGATAAAAAGCGGGACACGATGTTAATGCGGCGTAACGAGTCGAGAGCCTGTATAGTGTCAGAAGAGTGGAGGTAGAGGGCCGCCGTCGTGTCTGATATAAACGCCCTGGGAATGAGAGACTTTCCATCGAATTAAGCGATATTCATCAGGATTTATGCTGCAAGTGCGATACAGCTATAGCGAAATCCAGGAACCCAAGAAACCGTGTCTTAAAACCTGAATCAATTCTTATCTTCTAACACTGTCAGCTCATTAAAGAATCTCGATATAAACTTGAACTTTTTTAACGCCTCCCACCCAAAAAAAGTGTCTTTATGGCGCCTCTCATTTTTTGTCAGTAAAAAAAAAAATTTCTTTCTTACAGAAATGAAAATTTCTGCCTAATAAATCTTTAATTTCACGATATCTGGTTGATTTTTCACAAGTAAGAATAAATTTATTGAGGATCAATAAATTTGTAGTCTATCTTGCTAACTGTATGTATACAGAATATCAACTGGTATACAGTATATAAACTGCGTCTAATCCTAAGCCCTGATTGTATGAATTGACTCGTTTGTCCCTTTAGTGAACTCGATTTTAGAGGATTCACCTAATTGGAGCGGTAGGGTTGCATTCGCTTGGACACAAATGAGATTTACACTGATGGGAACTGCTATACAGATCCCATTCCACGATTTCAACCCTTGGCAAGTTAGAACTTTGGAATTCAATTCTAATTAGCTCCTCGTTATACAATGGGACGTTTTCAATTAAGTTAAAATTTCAAATTCTAGTAATGCCTCATTTAATGTATATAACAAACTTAAGATTCAACTTCAACATATATTTAATTAAATTTGATGAACAATAAAATAAATTACAACACACGTCAAATGAGAAATAATATCTATTGAGATTTATGGATAAAATATAATCTATTTGTGTATTTGTAGTAGCAAAAATATATGTATAAAATTTTACTAAATACAAAGTACAATTTTACCTTAGGACTGTAACAGACTACCTAATACACGAAAAAGAGGCTAAGTGGTACCCGAATTACGGGAATCTAAACCGAAAAACTAACCTTCAAAAAGGAGTCAGTAAATTAATTCAACCTTTGCCAATCCTACATAAACCTACTCTAAAGAAACCTATTCTACAAAAAAAACACTACATAATGTTTAATACTTTTTTTATGAGGAAAGTGGAAAATCTGCATAACCCTTGGTATCCAAGGCAGATGCCGTCAATCTTTAAACTTCGTAGGTGGAGGTCCCTGGGATCTTGCTATCGCGACTCTTGCCGTTACCAATCTTACTGTCCTACTTGACTTTGGTTCTTGCGAGTGTCTTCTTGGCTTTCACGAGGGCTGATCTAAAGACTCTGTATGCTCCACTTCCTGCGACGTGGTCAAAAGGAACCTTGGCGCCGGACTTCGCTTTGCACAATAAGAAACTGGGGCTGCTCTTGCATTCTCCAAACTTATGATCGGCTTTCCCGCACTTAAAGCACACAGTCGATCTGTCTGCTACCTTGCAGCTTCTTGCTAGATGGACGTAACCCATAGGTATCGGTGACACCGGTCAACCATGACTCTGTTTTTTATTTGCCAGCACATAAAGCCAATCTTTTATGCGCCCCAATTCCTACAGTCTGACAGCCCTTTTCTTGGTCGGTGACAACAACTGCAAGCTTCATCCCTCGCTTGTTGGGTTCTAAGACCATCACCTGCTTCCTGGCTTTTCAAGTTCTCGTTCCAGCGCTTCATGGGTAAGGAAATCCAGGTCGCGGATCTCGAGTGTAAACTTCTGAACCACTGTCTGCACCTTACCCATGCTGCCAACAGCCTTGATCACCTCGGCGGTAAAAGTTACCTTCTTCGAGTCACTTCCGACCCAAATCAAGAGGTCTCCCTATTTTATGGGCCTTGCCACCAAGACTCTCGTGTAGCTGATGTCAGGATTAACTTTCTTGCTGTGCTTTCCCAACACATCAGCATACGTCTTACCTGAAGCGACTCCGGCGACCAGTGATGTTGATCTTCTCGTAACCCGTTTTAAAGTGGTATAGTTTTTAAAAATTGGATTGAGTCCAAAAATCGAAAGGGCTGTTTTTGAGGTTCCCAAAAATATCTGACCCTATTTTGAAAAAAAGTTACAGGATTATGTTAGTTTTGTAAATTTAGTACAGTAGAATCCGTTTCTAAAGACTCCGCTTATAGTGACCAAACTTTGTTGAAAGGTTTGGTTTTATTTAATGTTTACTTCACAGCATATTGTCCGTTTACTATGACGTCCGCTCAGTATGACCAAATTTCTATATCCCTTCAATGTCATTATAAACGGTTCCTACTGTATATATCTCGAAAACTGTTCTACTTTCTTAATATTTGACTTCATATTTGGATTTTTATTTAAGTGTATACGGTTGCAATTTGTAGAATCGGTTATTGTAGGATTAATATAGTATTAAACGTTGTGTAGTATTTTTTCCTGTAGAATTGGTTCTACAAAGTAGGTTAATTTAGAATTAAAAAAGGTTGAATTAACTCTCTGCCATTTCTACAACAAAACCAATAAAATTGAAATTCAGCGAAAAGCAATATATATCTAATAATTTTATTGAAAGTGGCGTGAATTAATTTGCGGTCGAAGTGAACTTGATAAAGGAATAACGTTGTACAACACAGACCAGCATCGTTTCGATCTCTAAAGTAGCATAAACCTAGGAGAGAGAGCCACAGGAGCGAGGTATAATTTACAAAGTGTCGTTTGGAGCGTTGTGTTAATCGAGTAACATGCCGCTAACGAGGCGAGTATGTTTAGTTCACACCCCGTGTGCACCCCTCTCAAATCCCGAAGCACAGTATGCGTATATAAACTCTCTCAGTGTGCGCGCAAGAGAGAGAGAGAGAGAGAGCCAGCGCTCCTCATATTTCTAGCTAATTGCCAGCATCTAATCTTCTCAAGCCCTCTAGCAAGGAACACCACCTCGCATCCGTTATCGGGGTTAAAGTTGTCGCACTCTCGCAACCCTTTACTCTCCTACTTTACTCTGTCGCGCGATGCTTTTCCTTAACCCACCCCTCAAACCATTTCTCTAAACCCCTTTCGCCACTTGGACTAAGAACTGATAAGCATAACTGTCTACAACTTGAAAGCATTAACTACTTAGTTTCAGCTAATGCCTATTTAAAGGTAAACATTTACATTTCATTTTCTTCCACTAATGTTCACTCTGTAAATCCTATACGTATATATATAAAGTAGAAAATATACTTTTATTTATAATACAATTCTACATAGAAAAAATTCTCTTGGGTTTCTTTTACAATTTTTCTATTTATCATGCAAATGAAAAAAATCATCTATTAGTAATAAGGTACTCGCAGTACAATCATTAAAGAAAGAATTTTCAATATAGTTTCTAATTTTCATCAGAAATATGTTGATAACAACCCAACCAAAAATTTCAGTATTATACCAGAGTTAACTACTGGCGCAGTACTGGTTCAGTATTGGCTGCCCAGGCTGGACAGTCTGTACTGAACCAGTACTGGTATTTTCATTGTATCAGTACTGGTGCAGTACCAACCTTCCAGTACTGTCAAACCAGTACTGAGCCGATATTGAGCCAGTACTGGCTCAAATAGATTTTCTTTTTGATTATAATACTAGTTTACAAAAAGTTCTAGAGTGAACCTGATAAATCTTTCTGTTTAAATATTTTGTTTATAAAAATTTTTTCACTTTGATTTTATTTTTGAAAATTAAAAGGTATTTTATTTTGCTTTTTTGTGGGTAAAATTATTTAAACAAAAAGTTTCCTGAGACTAATTCCAAAACATTTTGCAAGTTTTTTTTATTGTTTTCAGATATGCAATAAACCAAAAAAAATTTTAAACAATCAAACTAAAAATAAATAAATTTTTTCTTTAAAAAATTAAGAATTTTTAAAATAAAAATTCAAAAAAATTTTCTTAACAACACTTGTTAAATATTAAAAAACAACTTTTATTTTCTTAAAAAAGTTTTTTAAAAATTTATTTTGATGCAAATAATTAAAGTGAATAATAATATAATTAAATAGCTAATTGTATAATTATATACATTATAATTATTTTATAAACATTTTTATTTTTACTGAACTGTTTTTGTATTATTATTAAAACGTTGGTTTTATAATAAACATATTTTTATATTTATTTTTTGATTTTTTTAATTAATAATTTGCAATATATATTATACTTAATAAAAAATAAAAACTCTTGGTGTTTTCGATTTTATATATAATAAAATATTAATTAGTTAGTTGACTTATTTAATTAATATTTAATTTGTGTTGGGTTACTAAAAATTTCACACACTTTTTCCTAAAAAAAAAAGTATTACCTGGAGCAGAGATTTCACTATTGCAGTGAAACTAATCTCTGTTACAGTTAAAGCTTTCTTTTCGTATACAATAAATTACAAAACTACCAGTACTCAGCCAGTACTGAACCAGTAATGGTTACCAGTACTGGTGCCAACTCTGGCAGCCAATACTGGTAAAATGTTATCATCCCAAAGTTACGCCAACTCTGGCGCCAATACTGGGTGCCAGTACTGCGCCAACACTTGTCAGTACTGCGCCAGTACTGCGCCATTAGTAAATTTTTGATTGGGAATGACATTCTTTGATTCTTAAAACCCATCGGCTATAACTTATATATTTTTTCAAACAACTCTTGCATTCTTCAATTATTTAACACTTTACAAATTTTTATTTTGAAACTTTTATACTTTGGGACATTGCACTTTTGAACATTTTGGACTTTGGAAAAATAAATTTTGGATCCTTTGACTTTGGAATTTTTTTCTTGGAAATTTTAATTTGGAATTTTTGTTTTGAAACTTTTGTCTACATACCGGGTTATTCTACTTTTCGGTTATCCCTAGGACATTCGAAGGATATTCTAAAAATTCGGATGCTGTTACAAATTTGAAAAAAGAAATTTTTATATCAAAGCTTGACAAGAATATTTTAATCGGTTGCCCAAACATTATTGAAGATTAATTTTAAAAAATATTTAGGATTTAATTAAAAAGAAACGTGACAAATTCGATGCTTTTTCAAATTAACTACGGCATCAGGACGAAGTCAGGAAAAAAAAAATTTGAAAAAGCGTTTACAGTTTTAAATATCTAGAAATATTTTCTCAAAAATCAAAAAAAGAAGACTTTTTTGAATTGCATTTTTGACTTTGTATAATGATTCTGTAATGGTTTCAATTTTTAATAGTTTCTATGAAGTTTCTAAAATCTTCCACAAAGTTTATAGAAGGTTTTCACAAAGTCTTGTATAGAAAGTTCCAAAAAAATATATTACAAGCTAATTTTACACAAAAAATATTTTTGTCATTTTAGACTTAAAACAATCAGTAGGTATTCCAAAAACGACAACAAGAAATAAACCGAAAGATGCAAGCACACTTTTAGGTTGTAATTAATTAAAACCCACCGTGATCTATTTTAAAAATACACATTTACATAATTTAATTTACAGTCTCTATTTGTAGAGCAATAATTCCTGATTATATATTCCAAACAACATGAGAATCTTCTCTAATCTCTTTTCAAAAAAAAAAAAAAGAAAATGAAAAAAAGTGAGGAAATTCAAAGAAAATGCTTTATCCGCGAGTGAAATATTGTGACCACAGCGGGAGTCGGGTTATTTTCAAACAGATAAGTTCCATCAACACGCTTCACTTTGGTCCGGCGTGTTAATATACCAATGGAAAATGACAAACGGACCGTGCGTGTGCCGAAGTAAATTTCGAAGGGTCGCGGGGCGGTCGTTTCGAAGCGAGAATAAACTCAACTCTCTCTCTCTCTCTCTCTCTCAAATATGAGCAGAGAGAAGTCAGCTCGTGTGTACAAGATAAGAATATATCGTTGATTTAGAAGCGGCTCTCCTGCTGTGCTTGTCATGACGAATGGAATATGAAAGCACCGCGCCACCTCAGAGTATACCTATTTACCGCCAAGACTTCTCTCTACATGCGCTACCAACTCGATGCCATCAACGCCATCATTAGAAAAGTAAATTATCACCTCCCAACTCGAAATATAATATATACAAATTTACTGTCAAAGTAATTAATATTCCATGGGAGGTAATAGTTATTTTTACATTTACGACATGTACAAGAAATATCTCTTGAATATATTAAACCCAACAAAAACATCTTCGTTGCAAAAAATTGCGTCAAGCAAAAATTATCTTAATCATCGAAACAATTCGTGAAATGAAAGTTAGTTAAGTAAATTTTAGAATTATGTTTAAGATTTAATTAACCCTCAAGTGTATGAGTTCATTTTTTGACGTGCGTGGCTGAGATGGATCCAAGAGACCCAGCTGCATAAATTCCATAAAAAACAATAATTAATAGCAGGATATTCAATATTTTAATTCTAAATTATAATTGTAATATTTTGCAAATATAATTACAAAAAATATTTAATCCTTTGACACTCTTGGGTTTATAAATAACACTGCCCTGCATCGATTTTGCGAAAACATAGGACATAGTGTTTCCGAACGGATTTTTTGTGCT
This sequence comes from Leptopilina boulardi, assembly GCF_019393585.1. Lineage (NCBI taxonomy): Eukaryota > Metazoa > Arthropoda > Insecta > Hymenoptera > Figitidae > Leptopilina > Leptopilina boulardi. The sequence goes on along the minus strand of NW_026137881.1, from coordinate 3,374,535 downwards.
GAACACGAATCCGCGGTCGAAAACTTCCCATCACGTCACGTTTTCGAGAAAATAGGGGTTGAAACCCCTAAAAACAGGATTTTTGACCATTTTTAAAAAATTTTACAGCGAAAACCTGACGTGGTACAAACATTGCTGATATCAGAAATTAAAGATTGGTTCATGCCCTTTCAAACGAGCCCTATTCGAAATTGATCGCACTCACCCTTAGAGCAGGAGGTGTGTTTTTATCAAGGGGTGCACGAAAAAAATGTAAACATAAGACAAAAATTCAAAATGAATAACAATTCAATAAATCATTTTGAATTTTTGAAATCTGACTTCAGATTCGTTATCAGCGACCCCAAAAACCCCCGAGTGACCATTTTCAAGTGAATTGGATCAAATTTTTATTTTGACATCCGCCATATTGGACCGCCATTTTGAATTTTTGAAATCTGACTTCAGATACGTAATCAGCGACCCCGAAAACCCCTTAACTGTCATGATTTATTGAATTGTTATCCATTTTGAATTTTTATGTTATGTTTACATTTTTTTCGTGCACCCCTAGACAAAAACACACCCCCTGCTCTAAGGGCGGATGCGATAAATTTCGAATAGGGCTCGTTTGAAAGGGCATGAACCAACCTTTAATTTCTGATATCAGCAAAGTTTGTACCACGTCAGGTTTTCGCTGTATAATTTTTCAAAAATGGCCAAAAATCCTATTCTTAGGGGTTTCAACTCCTATTTTCTCGAAAACGTGACGTGATGGGAAGTTTTCGACCGCGGATTCGTGTTCAGCACAAAAAATCCGTTCGGAAACACTATGTCCCATGTTATTCGCAGAAAAAAATTTGAAATTTGCAGGGCAGTGTAAAATACAAAAAGTCACGCCGTGACACCTTTTTTGACAGGGCGAATTTAAGTGTACAGTACAAAAAAGTAATTAATTTAATTTAAGTATCACTGGGTATTCTCAGGTTTTTGGAGTCGTTGATTACAAATCAGACGTCAGATTTGGAAAATTCAAAATGGCGGATCCAATATGGCGGACGAATTTTTAAAAAATTAAACCTATTTGCTTGAAAATCGTTACTCGGGGGTTTGCGGAGTCGCTGATTTCGAATCTCATGTTAGTTTTTCAAAATTTAAAATGTCGGATTCAATATGGCGAACAGGAAAATTAAAAATCAATACATTTTACTATAATATCAGAAACGTAATCAGCGACCTTGAAAACCTCTAAATAACGAGTTTCAAGCAAAACCGTCAAATTTAAAAAAATATATCCGCCATATTGGATCCGCCATTTTGAATTTTGAAAAAATAACATCAGATTTATAATCAGCAACCCCAAAAAAACCCGAGTAACGATTTGCAAGCAATACAGAACGATTTTTTAAAAATTCTCCCGCCATATTGGATCGGGCATTTTGAATTTTGAAAAACGGACACCAGATTCGTAATCAGCGACCCAGAAAACCCCCGAGTAACGATTTTCAAGCGAATATATCGAAGTACATGAAGAAAAAAATTGTTTGGGTCCGAGAGACCCAGCTCAGACAATTATACGTACATAAGAGCTATAAAATAATGTATTAGAAAGAGTTTTACGTAAAAAAATTCCCTTTCTTTTTTTAAATGTACGTTATAGCATCAGCTTATCCAATTTGATAACGATTTTGAAAACTAAATTTCTTAAATAAAAATAGATGAAAAAGCAAATTGTTTGGGTCCGCTGGACCCAAGTTAGGCACGCAAGGGTTAAATCAAATTTTAAGTTATTTTGCAATATTCGCTGATAAATTGGCAAATTTTAAAAGTGGTATTCAAATCAGAAAATTCATTTGTTGAAATATTGAAAACATATATATATATATATATATATATATATATATATATATATATTAATTGCATACAGATCTTTAGCGAAAGATTGATTCAGAGAACTCGAATGATAAATAGCTAACAATTTTCGTGGAATTGTTTTATGAAGATGAATTTTTGCATTAATGATTGTGATCGTACATCTTGAAACAGAAGACTTGTCACCGGAATTCACATAAACAAGAGGATAAGTGTGAGTATATACCAAGAGGAGCTTCGAGGCAGGCGACCTCGGCAGTGGCGGAAATTAATGAGCCATCGCGAAGACAATTGCCAGTCGTTAGTCACTTGAAGTATCCTGCATGGATCCCGGAGAACCGGAGGAAAGGTGGAAGTTAATGGGGAATGAGAAAGGAAAGCAGGTGTTATATAGTCACAAAACAAATCACGCGAATATTATCTGATGTTGAGACTTTCATTTTAGCAATTACTTCAATTTGTTAGTCATCAATTTTCATTTCCCTATAGAACAAAATTGTCTCCTATTATTTTATTATATACTATATTATGTATATATAGTGTGAAATACTTGAACGTATTTTATTTTATTATTTTTATTTTATTTTCTAATTTTCAACAAAGAAAATTGAATTTAGTTCTTTAAAAATTATAAACCAACTGAAACAACTATATAGTTACTGACTTCAACAGTTTAATCGAATTAATCAAAAAAGAAAATTCCTAATTTTAATTATATTTATAGAGGTTAAATAATAATATTGTATTAGAATAATAATTAATTTTTGATACTTTGAACAATTGTTATTGAAAATCAATATATATAACTTAGTAAAAAAAAGTTGTAACCTACTTAATGTTTTTCAGGATTGCTGATTACGAGTTTAAAGTCAGATTATAAAAATTAAAAATGGCGGATCCAATATGGCGGAAAAAAAATATTAAAAATCAAACGGATTTGCTTGAAAGTTATTACTTGGGAGTTTTCAGGGTTGCTAATTAAGAATTTGAAGTCAGATTTTAAAAATTCATAATGTCGGACGAAAATATTTTAAATCAAATGTATTTGCTTGAAAAAAATAATATAAACATTCAAAAAAACACGTGTTTCTTTATTTTTCAAATATAGAAAATCTCATATTTTATATTCTGAAGTTAATTCTCAATAATACCTTTAAACACTACCAGCATGATTTAAGATGGATTCGGTCTATATATATTTAGAAAATGATAAATCTATTTAGAAGATGAAAAATAAAATGAATCGAAATGAAGAAATCAATAAAATATAGAAAGAAATGATGGAATCAATTTTCCTTTTTAATAGTCATAACCTGTCAGCAAATCGGTATATGTATTTAGGTATATACATATATATTGAAATCTGTTAAGCTCAAGATAATTGACTGCCTACTATATATATATACATATACTAAACGTAGAGTTTCGTGCTAAAAACGTCCCCGTTAGCAATGGCGAATAGCTTGCATAACCATTAGTATTCTTCACGACGGGAAGTGAAGGCGATAAAAACGTGCGAAGAACGATATACACTACAGGTTTCAAGTAACTAAATCATTCTAATCGTCGAGACTAGAGCTATACGGATTAAGATGCTCTTGATCGATTCTATCCCACGATCTTATTCGAGATAGGGTTAAATTTACACATTATTACCAGAGTGACAGAGGAGTGAGCTATATAAACGCAAACTTTAAATGGGTATATGCATTATGAAAATTATATAATTACAGCATTACATATAAACACCTGTAATTTACTGAAAATAATTGCACGTAAAGAAAATTATCATATATACATACGTCAAAAGAAAAATAATTTTTCTCAAACAAAAATATATATACATCTATTCTCTGACCAGAATAGATTTTATTAAAAAAAGCTCTATATGGGCTTAAATAACAGCAAATTTTGTCTACTTTTTGATGAATTAGGGCACTTTTTAAATATTAAACATGGGGAATCATAAAATGTTAAAAAAAATCTTCAATACTATCGAAAAAAGTAATATTTTTTTGAATACAAGATTAAAATTTAATTTTTAATATAAAAATCGATTAACAACACATAAACCTACATTATCGACTGATGGTAAAAAGCAGGAAAATGATATGAAAAAATACCGACATATAAATCTACATTACCGACTGATGGTGAACAAAATTCTTTACCATCAGTCGGTAATGTAGATTTTTATGTCGGTAACATCGGATTTGTAATCGGCGACCTAAAAAAGTAACTTGTATCAAACGAATTGAGTCGATTTTAAATTTTTTCATACGCCATTTTCAATTTTGAAAAAACATCGAATTGGTAATAAGCGACCCTAAAAACCAGAAACGTATATTTTATTCAGGTATTTTCAAATTCGCAGAATACAAACCTAAAGTCAAAATTTCAGATATACTAATAAATGATTTATGATTTTCATAAAAATTCAACAGATTTTCCAGAAACTGACAATTCGTCGGTTTTCGAGATCGCAGGATGCAAATCTAATAGTAGAAATACAAAATAACGGATCCAATTAGTTAGACTAAAACTAATCCATTAGATTTAAAGTTAAAAACTAACAGCTCGTGGATCATCTTTAGGAGTACTGCGATTACAAATCTGAAGTATATAAGATTTCGAAAATCAAAATCGAGGAAAGAGTTTTCTTTTTTTTCGGGGGGAATATCACTAAATCCAGAGGTTCTGTGTTTGACACACGAAAGCAAGGTGAATTGAGAATTGGAAATTTACTATAAGGAAAAGTCGACTACTGCGGAGAAATCGATGTTGAGAATTGGCGGATTAGATGGTTCAAGGCAATAAAAGGGCGGAGGCGACAAATGCGATCTAGTGTGGGGCCCCTGAAGCAGCCTTGGAAAACGCAGTTGTCGGCGTTCTATTGATGGGCCGTAAGACTTATGTGTCGGAGCACATTTGTTCGTCCATTATTCGAGGTAGTGTGCCGTACTGTGCAAAAGAGAAGAAACTAAAGTATATAGGAGAAGGACGCTAAGAGAGAAAGAGAGACAGGGAGGGAGAGAGAGAGAGTAAGGAGAACGAGCAAAGTAGCACCAGAGGGTGATTTATCCATGGTGCCCCCGGGCCAACGCCTCCCTAATCTCTCTGCTCGCGTCCCCGTTAACCCCGCGTTATCCTCTCTGTTCATCTTCTTGACTCTTGACTCTTTGCCCTCACTTTCTGCTAGGCTTTCCATTCTCATGCTTCCTTCCTTCTATTGCTTCCCTCTTTTCCCTCACTAGCTTGGCTACCTTAAAAGCTCTTTTAAACTAAATCTAAACTCAAACAATTCTAACACTTGCCATATCAGTTATACGATTTTCTAACACTCTAATAGTTCTGGAGTGGGATTACGAATAGTAGCAACAGCTCTACGGAGATTTCACTACATTTGAAGCTTCATTCACTTTAAAAAATTTTCCAGCAGCATGGAAAAAACAAACTGACATTTTTTAGCACCAAATGCTTTATCCTTTAATAGTATGTAACTTCGTTTATCTATCGAAGTATAAAATAAGGCTTTTTTAACGTAAAGTAAGTCCAGACTGAATAAGTATAATAGTTATTGTAATGGCAGTTAGAAATCGGCCGGTAAATATTTGTACTAAATATTATCGCGCGTCGATAAACATGTTACCGACCGCAGAGCACAAAGACGTAGTACCCGATTTCGCCGCGCGGGCCGCATCGCTAAAGCTCACTCGCGTGCGCCCAGCCTACCGATCGGCTATATAAGCTGCGCTCTCGCTGAGGACCGTCACTCTCGTGCTACACGAAGTCCGGGTAGGTCTTACCCACTTGACTAGGAGTTTTACTCCGAATATCTTTGTAGAGAGTTTTACTCTCTTTCGTCGGGTTTTACCTGTCGAACATTATATCGGTTTTATATGTAAATAGTGTATAGTAACGAATTGTCAAGTAATGCATCGAGATGTAAAGTAACGTAACAAATGTATAGTAAAGAAATATTGTATTCCCGCAGTTTAATGTAGATTTTCCGCTCTTTTTACCGTTTTTTAGATATACATAGAGTTTTACTCTTTGTATAATTAGAACACGAGTTTTACTCGTGGTTCACCAGAGTATCGTGGATTTTTAGGCAGTATTACAATTGATTTCACGGCTCATCGCTGCGAGTTGAAGCCGATTTCGTTAATTCGCGGCTCAAATAAGCGACATTACCAGATTGACCTTTAAATACCGTTGCAAATAAATAATTTGTTTTAGTTTGTAATTAACCCGTAATTATCCTGTTATTAATTTTGTTGGAATCAAAACGAACCCTGGCTCGGCGAGCTAAAATCTTCATTCTTACAATTACAAATGTTACATTATAATCTTATAGTAATAGTGACGTACTTTAAAAGCAGAAAATTGATCACCACGTAGTACGACATATATAGTCTACCTAAAATAGCAAGAGATTCTTCCTTTTTGGTGTATAAATTCTTGCAACCTGCGATGTTTCCAAAGGGGAACAAGGCTAATTGTTAGTATTTTTAATTAATGAACCTACAACCTACAAAAATAAAAAAACAGTCATCAAGAAACAATTGATCATAATTTTCAATATTCAATAAATATTACATCATACTAAAATCATCAAAATTAGTATAGCAGATTGTAATTTTCAAATGATGTTCAATCACAAAGCTTTTTGTCAGCAAATATGTTTTATAAAAAAAAAATTTTTTTGAAATATGTTAGACGATTAGTGACTCAGGTTTTTTGTAAATCACATTTTTCTTTTACTTTTTTTTTGCAGCTTTTGTTCAGTTCCCCTTCTGACACCATGAATCATTTCATCCTATCTGCGTCATAAACCAATCCGTTGGGATTCGTTTAGCCGCGATAGTGTAAGTTGAAACAAAGGCATGCTCCAAAATAAACCCTCGCATCAAGAGACCACTCTGTACAGCAGATTTCGTTTGACGACTATATATACATATCCCGCTTTTCACAAATTTTCCCTTAAAAAAAAAAAAAAAGTAAAATGCAGAAAAGCACATTGTCGGAAATACATAGGGATTTCATCATCTTTATATGAGATTAAAACTCATTTAAAAAAAGATATATTTATACGCACAAGATCTCACGATAATGAAATATCAGTCACATTAATTTTAGGGGAAAGTCAGACATAAAATCCTCAAAAATTTGTAGGTAGTTGACTTTAAATAAAAGTGATAAACCCTCGTTTAGTCGTATATTTATTTTTTTTTCAAAAAATTAGCGGAGGAAACCTTCTTTGAAAGAATAAATTAGGAAAAGTTCAAGTGCCTTCTTGTAACCACCCTCACTTCTCGTCTCGTATATAGTCGACAATAACTCAGACGATCCTGAAGCTGCTTTAAAATGCAAATCGGGACGTTAAATTAATTCAAGGACCTCTTCTTCTTCTCTTTCAACCCCCTATTGCAAACGCGCGCGCGCTCACGTCGATTTGAGTCGAAGAACGATCGGCCCTACGTAATTGCATTTCAACTGTGTTTTATGTTTTGGCTTTTATTTAACAAGCACCTTTTTTTAATTTCAATTAAACATACACTAAAAACCGTATTATCCGCTTGATATTAATACATAAAAGTGTCAATTAAAAAAAAAAAATTGGAGGGAATAAGACGACAAATTAACATATTTAAATAGGATTTAAAATGACTTAGACGTAAATAAAAATAAATTAAATATATGTGTACTTATTTCCTCTTTCGAATTTACATTACAAAACAGTTGAATTTTCTCAGAAACTTGTCTCACACCGGACAAAAGAATTCATTAAAACTTCTTTCTGCTAAGTAGTAAAAGATAAATTTTTTATTATTTGACATTTAATCTCTCTCCCTCTCTCTCTCTCTCTCTGTCTTTGTATTAATGTCTCTCGTTTTACTGGTTAAAACAAAAATATGATTGATTTCGCGCTAACTAAGATTATCATCAAAATATAAATATGATTAATATACTTTTTTAAAGAATAAGTAGGGGGAAAAAATATTTATTTACTCGCGCTCTTGTTCAGTAATTAGTGATTTGATTAATTGTATACTCGCGCGTTTCTTTTTATATATTATTAATTATATCAAGATGACATCTGTGAAAGCTAAAAAGATAATAAACAGTTTAATATTATAGGTTTATTAATCAATTCTTATATTTAAATTAAGTATTTTTTTTTTTATAAAATTACGTATATTCACAGCATGTAAATATTTTTCAAGCTCTATACGTCAATTCAATAACAAAATATAAAATATGCGAAAGTTTTTATTTTGTCAACTGCAACAGACCAACCGGATTTTAAAAAGTCAATATGGCGGATCCAATATGGCGGAAAAAATTACAAAAATCGATCCCCACTTGGAAAGATTCCCCGGAAAGTGACCCCTGGAGGTTCTATCAGAATTCCGCCGGAACTTCCAACGTAATTCCGTCGGAATTCAATCGGAGTTCCAAAGAATTTCCGATGGTATTCCGACGGAGTTCCGACGGAATTAGGACTCTAAAAATTTTGAAAAAAATTAATCGGAATTCCGTCGGATATTTTTTGGAACTCCGATGGAATTCCGACGGAATTACGTTGGAAGTTCCGGCAGAATTCTGATAGAACCTCCAGGGGACACTTTCCGGGGAATCTTTTCAAGTTGGTCTGAATCGCTTTAAACTCTTCACTTTGGGGTTTTTCAAGATCGCTGATTAAAAATCTCTTATTGGATTTTCAAAATTCAAAATGGTGGATCCAAAATGTCGGAGGAAAAAAATTTTAAAAATCTATTCAAGTCGTTTAAAAAAAGTTACTCGGAAGTTCTTGGGGTGGTTAATTACGAATCTCAAGGCAGATTTTCAAAATTCAAAATGGCAATTCCAATAAGGTTGGCAAATTTTTCAAAAATTGGACAAATTAAAAAAAATTTTTTTTTAAAAATAAATAGATTTACATCAAATTTATTATTAGGGAGTTTTTAGTTACACTGATGACGAATCTTAAGTCAAATTTTCAATATTAGAAATGGCGACTTAAATATGGCGGACAGTTTTTGCTAAAAAATTGACAGTTTTTTTAATGAAACTTTGTACTTAGAGGTTTTTGAGGTCGCTAATTACGAATTTGAATTTAAATTTTCAACATTCAAATTAATAGATCCAAAATAGCAAGAGAAAAAATTGAAAATCAACTTAATTTGTTTTATAAAAGTTACTTGGAAGTTTTCAAAGTATCTGCTTACGAATATGAAGTTAAATTTCCAAAATTCAAAATAGAAAATACAATATTGTAGGCAAATTTTTCGAAAAATGAAGAATTTTTTTATTTTTGATATTGGAATGTTTTTCAATGTATTTTTGTTCGCTAAACACGATTCCGGGTCCCAAAATTACCTAGCACGTCAGGATTTTGAGAAAAGTGAGGGTAAAACTTTAAAAATACATTTTTTAGTCATTACTTTCAATTTTCTCAAAATCCTGACGTGTTAGGCAATTTTAGGACCCGGAATCGTGTTCAGCGGACAAAAATACATTGAAAACGATTCCAATATAGAAAAAAAAAAATTTTTTTGGGATCTCTACCCCCACTTTTTTCAAAATGATCTATTATTTTGTCTTTCGCATGCGAGTCTTAAAGTGTACGATTAAAGCTCTAATTTAATTTAATTTTTTTTTTGAAGATTGACAGTTTTGTATAAAATTTGTTACTTGAGAATTTTTGGGCTCGCTGATTATGAATCTAAAATCAGATTTTCAAAATTCAAAATGTCAAATCCAAAATAGTTAGCAAATTTTTCGAAAAATACATGATTTTCTTATTTTTGATATCATAATGGTTTTCAATGTATTTTTGTTCGCTGAACACGATTCCGGGTCCTAAAATTGCCTAACACGTCAGGATTTTGAGAAAAGTGGGGGTAATGACAAAAAATCGTGTTTTTGAAATTTTACCCTTAGTTTGCACAAAATTATGACGTGCTAGGCAATTTTTAAATCCGGAAGCCCACTATATTGGATTTGCTATTTTGAATTTTGAAAATCTGATTTTAGATTCATAATCAGAGAGCCCAAAAATTCTCAAGTAACAAAAATTTATACAAAACTGTCAATCTTCAAAAAAAAATTAAATTAAATTAGAGCTTTAATCGTACATTTTGAAAAAAGTGGGGGTAGAGATCCCAAAAAAATTTTTTATTTTCTATATCGGAATCGTTTTCAATGTATTTTTGTCCGCTGAACTCGATTCCGGGTCCCAAAATTGCCTAGCACGTCAGGATTTTGAGAAAATTGGAAGTAATGTCTAAAAAATGTATTTTTGAAGTTTGACCCTCACTTTTCTCAAAATCCTGAAGTGCTAGGTAATTTTGGGACCCGGAATCGTGTTTAGCGAGCAAAAAATACATTAAAAAACACAAAATATCGAAAATAACCAAAAAAATTTGTTGCTCGCTGATCACGAATATATAGTTAAATTTTCAAAATTCAAAATGGCGAATTCAATATATATGACTCTTTTTCTAAAATTTCTCAGATTCGATCAAAACTTCTTACCCTGTCGTTTAAAACGTCACTGGTTCTGAATCTATTAATAAATTCAAAATCAGCATCCTCGAAAACCCCTAAATAAAATTTTTTAAACAAATTTGATCATTATTTAAAAATTCTTATTTTTTCTATTAAAAAATGTATCTCCACTCAATATAGAAAACGTATTATGTAAATCAGCAAAATTTCTTACCGAAAAATTAAAAAAAAAAAAAAAAGTTAACTCTCCTATACATAATAAGGATAAAATTATTATTATTTTTTTTTCTATATTTATCGCGTTATAATATCAAATTAGTGGAAAGTGTCTACTCCATGTATACTTAATAAATCTTCCTGCATGAGAATCGCGTGTTTTATAAATTCACTGTGCATGCGACGTGATGGCGGCGATCTTCTCGTTATAAAATCCATAAAACCAGCGCCCGAGTTCTCAATCAAAGTTTTACATCGTAATCGCAACTTGTGCTCATTTGTTATAAAATAAGAAAATGGTACGCAAGTATATAACCACGCTACGGCTCTCTCTTTTTTTTAATATGTATCATAAAATCTCCAACAAGTTATTGCGCACACCTTGCATCGGTTTTTTCGATATATATATATATAATTTTTTTTCTTTTTTTTCAGAATATAATATTATTCGTAATTAGTAGTCGTTACACAGATTATTCGTTATATTCTACAGCCTAAACATGACACTAACATTAAATCATCTCTCCTCATCGTAAATATCGCGACGTCATATATATATATATACGCACAGAGGCAAAATGACACTTCAAAAATATAATTGATCACATTTCAGATAGAAATTCCACGAAATTGACGATAAATATGTCAATAGTCAAGATTAGTTATTGCTCAACTGTTATTTTTTTTATGATTGATAAGGTATATACCTAATTACAAATGTAATTACTCATTGCATTGACTTGACATTTTTTTTCTTTTTTTTTTTATTAATAATAATTTTTCAATAACGACTTTTCATTAATGGTTTCTTAAATGGAAAATATTCATTAATAATATATCTATAATCAATAAGACTTCTTATTTCAATTTCCAGAGACACACGTCACTAAAGTTATAAAGTTAATTAACTTTTACTAAATAAATTAAATATTTAATAAGCGCATAATTTTATCAGAAATATTTCAAGAATTTGAAAAATTAATAAATCAAGAAGCAAATTTTTCTCTAATCACATTATATTACAATGTATATATGTCGTGAATCGTAAAATAAATTTTATTGAAAAAAAAGTAACTTGACATATTTTTTTTTTTATTAATATTTCAATAAATGATTTGTCATTACAATTTATTGAATAATTTTTTTTTTAAGATTTGTATGTAAAAAAATTTCTTTTATTAATTTAATATTAATTTCAAAAATGCACATACGATCATAGAGAAAATTTTTATTTCAAAACATAATTTATTTGAATTAAATAAAAATCTGTTTGTCTCAGAGATTTGTACTCAGATTAAAATTTTATTTTTTTCTCCAATTTTTTATTGAAACCAAATATATATTTTTTTAGCTGTATGATAATACTATTTAAATTTAAAGTAGAGATAATTCGTTCACTAATTTAAATTAATAAAAATTCCTACTTTTTAGTCATTTTTTATAAAATTTTTAGTGAAAAAAATATTAGGGGATAAAAATCAAACATAATTACGAATTCTTACTAATTTAAATTTAGAAAATATTTTATCTCCAATTGTAATTATTTTTTTAATATACAAAAAAAAATTTATTTGATTCAAATATTCCGTTACTTGACTATCATAAAATAAAATATTTACATGAATCCAATAATTTTTATTTGAATTAAATAAACTATATTTGAACAAATAATTTTTGTATTTGAAAATAAATACCATCTCAAATAATAATAATTATTTGATACTAATAAATTTTTTATTTAATAGTCAAGTAACCGATTATTTAAATCAAATAATTTTTTTTAAATATAGTTATAGATAAATTAATTATATTTGCATAAAATTTCTTAAAAAATATTTCAAGAATTTTTTTTTTTAAATTTATCTAAATTAAAAGCCCATTTTTTTATAAATCGATAATCCTTATTTTATCAATGAATATGTGCATCTTTAAATAAATCGCAAAATAAATTTATTTGAAAAATAAAAGAATAAAACTTGACACACCTGACAGATTACGACAAATTAATTACAATTACCGTAATATCTTATCATCGAAGAACGGTTTTTGCAATAGATTGAGAAAACACAGGTGTGGGCTTCAGTTATAAAGTGTTACGGAAGTCATAATTAATCTGACATACAATCTTGGGCGGTCCATGTCCGTGAAAGATTACATCCGTAGTTTATGTCATTGTTTATCAAAATATTATATATATATATATATATACATATATATAGATGATAATGCTTTAGACAATAAAATTTATTCACGAAAGGTCAATGTACAAAAATATAATTATTTTTTACTTTCCTTTTATATAATTGTGCTAACTCATTAATAGTAATTTTTTTTTTATTTTCAAGTTTTGAATTTTTTTTTTTTATCGAAAATTAAAAAATTAAGAATAAAAATAATAAACATATTTCCTTGAAATCGTTACTCTAGGGTTTTCGGGGTCGCCGATTGCGAATTTAAAGTCAGTTTTTCAAAATTCAAAATGTCGGATCCAATATGGCTGACTGGAAAATTAAAAATCAATATACAATTTACTAATATCAGATTCGTAAACAGCGATCTTGAAAACCCGTGAATAACGAGTTTCAAGCAAAACCGTCAAATTTAAAAATATATATCCGCCATATTGGTTCCGCCATTTTAAATTTTGAAAAAGTAACATTATATTTATAATTAGCGACCCCAAAAAAACCCGAGTAACGATTTTCAAGCGATACCGAACGATTTTTTTTTAATTCTTCCGCCATATTGAATCGGCCATTTTGAATTTTGAAAAACCCGAGGGACCCAGATCAAGGAGGCAAAAGATAATAATAATAATAAAAATAATAATAATAATAATAATAATAATAATAATAATAATAATACCAATAATAATAATAATAATAATAATAATAATAATAATAATAATTATAATAATAATAATAATAATAATAATAATAATAATAATAATAGTAATAATAGTAATATCAATAGTAATATTAATAATAATAATATTAATTTTTAAAAATATCATTGACTCCTTGACAGTCGATGGCCTTGACCTTTGTGATGTCAGATTTAAAAAATTCAAAATGGCGGACCCAATGTGGCGTCTAAAGAACTTTAAAAATTGACTTGATTTGCATAAAAATGGTTCCAAGAAGACTAGAACCAGGAGGGGAAACTCCGTTGTAAAGATGCGGCGTGACAAACAAGCCACTAGAAGGCGTGGCTTATCGTTCGTGCATTGCTATTCAGACGAATTTCAGTGTTCTGCGCATACTTTCTTGACACTGATATTTGAAATGTAGCAGACGCTGTTTTTAAGTTTCTGTTTATGCGGTTATGGCAAATGGTTTACCCATAAATTTTTTGATGCGATTATATTTAATTAATTATATGTAACTAGCAAAATTAAACGCGCGCAAGCGCGCCAAATTGAGTGTTTAATTGTTTGTTATAAAGAAATTAAAGATTAATATTATCAATAATAATTTAATTTATTAGAATATTATTACATATTAAATGATAATAATGAAAATTATATGTTTACAAGCCTCGGATTATACGACTTTTTCTGACTTTTTTCAAAAATAAGACTTTTATCGACTTCTTTTAATAAAATGCGACATTTTTTTTAACATTTGAAAAAAATGTAAATAAAATACATTTTTCTAGTATAAAATGTAGATCTTCATCATATCTTCTTCAATTAAATTATTTAACAAATTTTAAACTAAAATGATTCTTCACTACATTAATTAATTTTAATAATTTTAATGAAATACATCACAAATTCAATTATATCAAAATTATTTTTCAATTAAAATTTTTATGAAATTTAACAATTGTTTATAATTTTTAAAAAAAAATATCACAATAAAATTTAATTATTTTTTAAAAATTTCAATTCAAAATAAACTAAAATTCAATTATTACCCAAAATTTTATTTCAAAATCAATTAAAAATACAATAATTATACAAAATTTTCAATTTAAAATTTAATTATTTACCAAGTTTTCAATTTAAAATGAAATAAAATTCAATTATTTTCTAAAATTTCTATTCAAAATTAATTAACCAAATTTTCAATCAAAAATGAACTTAAATTAAATTATTATCCAAAATTTCAATTAAAATTTAATTATTTACCAAGTTTTCAATTTAAAATGAAATAAAGTTCAATTATTTTCTAAAATTTCTATTCAAAATTAATTATCCAAATTTTCAATCAAAAATGAACTTCAATTAAATTATTATCCAAAATTTCAATTAAAATTTAATTATTTACCAAGTTTTCAATTTAAAATGAAATAAAGTTCAATTATTTTCTAAAATTTCTATTCAAAATTAATTATCCAAATTTTCAATCAAAAATGAACTTCAATTAAATTATTATCCAAAATTTCAATTAAAATTCAATTATTTCCCAAAAATTTTCAATTTAAAATCAAATATAATTTCATTATTCTCAAAAATTGGAATTCAAAATTAATTGAATTTTCAATAATTTGAATTTAAAAGCATCTAAAATTTAATTATTTCTAAAATTTTACATCGAAATTTTTTTTTTTTTGAAATTTAATAATTTCAATTATAACTCTAAGGAAATTCAATTATTTTTAACTATTTTAATAATATTCTTTGAAAATTCAACTATCTGAAACCATTTTTCAAATTATTGTATTTTGTCCGCATTTTCTAATAAATTTTTAGTGAAATCATCTAAAATTTTAATTACAAAACACTTAAAGTTTCAATTAATTTCAAAAATCTCAATTTTAAATCTTTGAAAATTCAATTAAATTTAAAAAATGTTTTCCAAAAATTGTTTGATAAATTATTTTCAGTTCTGGAAAATTTAATAATTGTTTGAAAATTAACAATATCTTTGAAATTTAATTATTTCTAAAAATTTCAATTTTAACCCTTCGAAAAGGATTATTATTAAAAAAAAAAAAAATTTTATTTAAAAATCTGTAAAATATTTTTGTTAAAATAAAAAACAAATCCACTTTTTTTTGGAATATAAATCGACTAAAACGACTTTTTTGTGTCTTTAAGTTGATTCGAGGCCTGTGTTTTTATAATTAATATTTAATAGGTATTCGTTGGCACCTGGTACCTTAAAAATTAATTTTTAAAAATAAATGTTTTTCAAATTACTATCTTATACGAAATTTCCTGGCGCATATTTTTTCTCATCATACATTTTTTGTACAATTTTTGAATCAATATACAACTTTAAAAAGAATTTCGTTGGTAAACGTTGTGTACTTCAGCTTCGTGAATTGAATTTTCGAATTTGGAATTTTAAAGAAACTTATTCCGAAATTTGGAAACACAATTATACAACTTTGGCAAAAATAAGAAAAAGAATTGTCAAAATTTGACACGTCATAAGATTACTATTCAAAAAAACACGTGAAATCAGAAAAGGCCAACTTCAAGTTAGGACAGAAGGACAGACCAAGCATTTTATTATTATATAATTTACCTAACCAAGCAGACGCAAACATTTGCAGCTGCTTGCTACGAAATTTCCCCTTCAAAACCTACATGGATAGTATGCGCAGAATTCGTAAATTCGTTCTATTAGCAGTGCACGAACTTAAACGACACGCCCACCGTGTGCACGCTTACCATGCCACTACTCACTGCGGTAAAGCGTGGAAGTTTCACCTCCTGGTTCTAGTCTTCTTGAATGGTTCCTTTAAGGTTCTTGGGGTCGCTAAATCCAAATTTGAGGTCAGACATAAAAAAAATTTAAAATGGCGGACCCAATATGGCAGAAAAATTTAAAATTGATTCGATTCGATCAAAATTCGTTATTCGGGGGTTTTTAGGGTCGCTGAATCCAAACTTTAGGTCAGATTTGGATTCAGCTACCCAAAAAACCCCAAGTACCGAATTTTGAACGAATCGAATCAATTTAAAATTTTTTTCGCTATATTGGGTGGCCATATTGGGTCCGCCATTTTGAATTTTTAAAATCTGACAATAAATTTGGAGTCAGCGACCCCAAAAACCCGCGAGTCCCAAATTTTAAACGAATCGAATCATCTTAAAATTTTTCCGCCATCTTGGGTCCGCCATTTTGAATTTTTTAAACCCGATCTTTAATTTTGATTCAGCGACCCCAAAAACTTTTAATACGCTGATATGATATTATTTTTGAAATTTATTTTGAACAGTTTTGAGCTCACAAACAATTTTTTTACTAGACTGCGAACGGGTTAAAAAATTTTAATTTATGACTCACCGAATAACTCAGAAAATTGTTGACATACCTGTAACTGAAAAATAACAAACAAAAATTAGAACATACTGTTTATATTTCAAAGTTTCAATAAAAATGAATAAATTTATAAAGAGTAAACTAAAAACATTAACTTAAATCTTAGAAAAAATAAATAAATATGTTTATAAAATAAGTTGTATAGTTTATAATTATTTATTTATGTTTCCAAAAAAATGTACATTTAAGATTAAAAAAAAAAAAAAAATTTGTCCGTCTGAGATTCGAACCCCTATAGCTACACGTACGGAATAAACCACGCCTTACGCACCACGGCTACGTTTGCAAACGAAAGTTTACTTAACTTAGTTTTGCGCGTAAATTTAATTCTGCGCAAGCGCTGAAAGTTTGCATACAAAAATCATAAATCACTTAATTTTCTATGTTTATTTCAGGTTTTTTTTAAATCAAAAACTGAAAAAAACTTCCATTTTTCTTTACATAATATTTTAATTCCAAAAAAAAAGAAAAAAACATTTATTAGTGAAAGCTGTGTACTACTATTTCACCTTTTTTTTGCGCTGACCTATCGAAACACATTAACATGTAGACGATGAGAGTTACAATTAATTATATGTGAGTTGCGGCGTTGTACATACATTCAACATTACCTCATTGAAACAGACAGAACAGCAATGTACACATTTACATATTAACTAAATCATTCAAGTGAAATGTATAACAACATCAGTGATAATTTTCTACACACCATCGTCGTCGACGTCGTTGTTGTATATATAGTCATTGAAGCTTTCACCTATATAATATGGTGCTAGATAAATTTATTAAATGCGAATATGTGTATGTTGCAAAAAAAAATGGAAAAAAGATCGAGCTTCACAGATGGGAAAGAGAAAAATCGTGTAACTACCAGATCCCATGAGATTTACTTTCACTGAATCGTAAAGTACAACTGCGCGATTTATCCTCGAATAACGTGTGCCATGCTCCTATTGCCAGTATAGTATTTGTTTTCCAAAGGCCATTATGCCGTGATTTACTCGCGGCCTCTTTGGATACATTCGTGCTTAAAATTGAAAACTAATGTGTATAAGCGCAATCTATATATTTAACGCTCTGTTTCGTTTGTCCAAAAAAAAAAATTTTGTTCCTTTAATAAATTTTTTTTTCTCCACTTCATACATAAATTAAAAATTACGATTCACTCATATTTAAAAAAAAAAAATATCGTTTTACTATTTTCTTCGTGCAGCAATTGAGATAATATTTTGTAAAATGTATTAAAAAATTTTTTTTAAATAGGGCTATGGTGAGGGCCTAGCCAGTTTTCCGTGTTTAAAAAAAATGGTAAAATAAATCCACAGGAAACAGAACCTGATCGAAGGGGGGCCACAAAAGAAGCCCTATTTTGGCCCGATTAGAATCAATTAGAACCAGGACCTACGGCGGCTGCGGTCGGGTTCCCTGTTTCCACCAGGCTAGAGCCAGGTTGGCAAATTTCTGCACTTGATTACTATAGTATAACATTTTTTTGGATCGTTTAAAACCGGGGCCTGATCAGAGCCTGGTTTAGCCCAGGTCAGCTTCCTTGTTTCAGCCCGATCAGGTCCTAGTAGGGCCCAAGACTGGCCGCCCCTATTCGCATGAAACACTAAATCCGTTTGAGGCTACTGAAAAATACCCATATTAAGTCCAAAATAAGGGCCTGGTTGGGACCGAGTGCCTGACTATTATTCTAATTCGCCAATCTCGCCGTGACCTGGCTGAAACAGGGAACCTGATCAGGGCCACATTCGTTCCTAGTTAAGTCGGATTTAGTCCTCCTACCAGGACCTGTTTAAATTTTCTGCACAAACACTTTTCTTGTAGAAATTTTGCCATGGCTCAAACCGGGGTCAAATCTGGCATGAAAAGCCAAACCTCATTTGAACTAGAAGAGGAAGCCACATTTCGATGCTTTCCAGTTTTGGTCCAAGTCAAGTGAGGCGTTTCAAGACAGATATGGGACAAATATTTTATACAAGTGTATACTATATTTTAGCCAGATTAAAATAGATTGAAACCGGGGCCTGACCATGACCTGGTGTGGCCCTAATCAGGTTCCCTGTTTCACCCAGGTCAGGGCCAGATTAGCGTATTAAAATATTAGTCAGGAACAACGGAACAGCTATGTGCGGTTTTAGTCATTTTCCCTGGGAAGGGCCACAGCAGAAATCTGGTCCTAACTTGGATGAAACAAGGAACGCGACCGGGGCCAAATCTGGCTCTCATCGGGCTCCGGTTTTAATCAAGCCCAAAATGTGGTTTTTTCCGTGGCCTCAACCGAATTTATCATGCAGATTTTGGGCTTCCTAACTTGGGCCCTCCCATCGCCCGTTTAAAATACCTCCACTGATATGGTTAATGAAAAAAAATGCCAATTCACTAACAATAAAGTATACAATATAACTTTTATAAATTATGTATTACATCGATGTAATGCATAATACACAGTATAAAAAAACTAAAATGTATAACCAAAAGAAAATTAACTGAAATGACTAACAATTGATATCAGAGAAGAATAATAATTTGTTTCCCATATACGTCAAAAGCAGAAAAATGTGAGTAAAGAAAATATTATATATATAATATAGTTTCTCGAATAGACGCGTACATATGGGAAAGTATATATATATATATATATATATATATATATATATATAGTGGCACGTCATCCGAAGAATAGAAATGAGCATCATTCGCGAAGAAGCGTGTGATTACGCCAAGTGATAATGGTACTTAATGGGACCCTCAGGACGAATAATGTTTCGTGATTTATAAGCTGGCATCAATGGCCAACACATATGTGCAGTCATTAATTATTATATTATGTATACAATTATGTGCGCTTTATACGAGTCTTTCTCTCTTTGTCTCTTTCTCTCTCTGATCACCAAGTATAATATGCTGGCATAGGTCTCTCTAAAATGCTGCCTACTTACAAACAGACTTTCTAGGAATTAATAAATCATTATTATCGTGTGTTCATTATTACATTGCACATTATTGTATATATAGGTATATATATGTATAGCGATCGCAGTCAAATTTATCGATATGGACGGACATGAACATCTTTTACACTTAATGAAGAAAAAAAAATAGAAAATAAATAATTGTTACTATTTTACGACTGACAACTTTCTATACACATATTTCATTAGCTGATGTGATTATTAAACCACAAAGATCGACAGGGCCGGCTCTAGGTTGGGGCAATTGTCCTGGGTGCCAGAATTTAAAAAAAAATTTTCTTTACGTAAAAAAAATAATACACAATATCACGTGCAGAAATTTTTGAAGGGCCCTGGCAGGGTCCACGTCGGGAAGCTCCAAATCCGCATGAAACAGGGCACCTGGTTTGGCCCCGGTCGGGTTCCCTGTTTCAACTAGGTCAGGGCCAGGTTAGCGAATTTCTGCACGGGATGGAATATATAATTATTACAATATAAATAATATTTTAATTAAAAACAATTTCGCCGCTGCTATAGATAAAAAGTTTAAAGAGACCGTTGAATTTGAGGCTAAAATTAGCAAACATAACCTTAAAAATTAGTTCAGAATGCGTGGACCTATTGACAAACATAACCTCAAATATCATGTGACAAGAGCTGAACATAACCTCTAAATTTAGATAAAAATTCTTAGGTCAAGAGGTGATTATAACCTCAAAATTTAAGAGGTCCGGCACTAAAAAACTGTAATTTTTATTTGAATTAAATAAACTGTATTTGAATCAAAAATTTCTGAATTTGAAACAAATAACATTTAATTGGCTTAAATAATAATTATTTGGTACAAATAAATATTTGATAATAGTCAAGTATAACCGATTATTTGAATTAAGTAAAAATATTTTCCTTCTAAATAAAGAGGCATAACCTCAAACTTGGTCTTATACTTTTTCCTCACTTATTCTAAAATTCAGCCTAACATAACCTTAAAATTAAGATCAAAATTAAAATACCAAGAAAGATGAAAATATTTAAATATTAAAATTTTAAGAAAATTTAATATAAAAATTAATTATAGAAGATAAAATAAAAAATAATATATATATAATGTAATAAATTTCTCTTAAAAAATTATTGTCATCTGTCTAATGGAATTCTTTTTTTTTTTTTTACTAATTAAAATATATTACAGTTAAATTGAAAATGAGAAATGATTTTAAGAGTCGAATTATAAAATTGAAGAATTAATATTAATCGTTGCTTCTTTAAATTTAAAAAGAATACATCATTTTGCACACATATACACACACCAAGTTGGCTGCCATCTTTTATGATTAATTCAATTGGGACCAAGTCTAATTTGTTTCCATCAATGAAGGCTGCAAGGTATATATATATATATATGTATATATTCCAGTGTACAAGAAGATAAATGAGCCTCAATATAAGTATACAAATGAAAAATACTAACACTGATGTTTCGTATTTTATTTTCCGCTTACGACCGAACGCGTCTGCCACATTGACTAATGACTAACGGCTCATCATGCAACAGTGTAAATGTGAAACTATTATAATTAGATACTATAAATTCACACGATAATGTCTCTCTTAACAAAATATATATGTAATTTGAACAATCAAAAATGCATTAAATAAATAATTTTTAATTTCCATATGTATAAAATTTAATGTATAATATAGAAAATGAAAAATGTGGTGTTTTTTCGAGAAAATAGAAAATAATTCAAAAAATTTGTCTGTTTTGAAAAAAAAATTTATATATAGTAATTTTAATTATTAATAATTACACTTTAGAAAGTCCTCATTATTATCTTTTCTATTTATTATTTTCTTCTAATAACACAGATACACAAAAAAAAGTGTCGAAGTTCGAGGAACTGAAGTCAGGTTTTTTTATTTTTTGTTTTCTAATGTATTTTCGTCTAATATTCAATATTGTGGCCCAAAATTGCCTAACACGTCAGAATTTTGAGAAAAGTGGGGGTAAAACTTCAAAAATACATTTTTTAGTCATTACTTTCAATTTTCTCAAAATCCTGACGTGTTAGGCAATTTTAGGACCCGGAATCGTGTTCAGCGGACAAAAATACATTGAAAACGATTCCACTATAGAAAATAAAAAATTTTTTTGGGATCTCTACCCCCACTTTTTTCAAAATGCTCTATTTTTTTGTCTTTCGCATGTGAGCCTTAAAGTGTACGATAAAAGCTTTAATTTACTTTAATTTTTTTTTGAAAATTAACAGTTTTAAATAAAATTTGTTACTTTTGAGAGTCTTTGGGCTCGCTGATTACGCATCTAAAGTCAAATTTTCAAAATTCAAAATTGCAAATCCAATATAGTGGGCAAATTTTTCAAAAAATGCATAGTTTTTTTTATTTTCGATATCTAAGTGGTTTACAATATATTTTTGTCCGCTGAAAACGATTCCGGGTCCCAAAATTCCCTAGCACGTCAGTATTTTGAAAAAAGAGGGGGTAAAGACTCAAAAAAACGTGTTTTTGGAGTTTTACCTTCACTTTTCTTAACACCTTAACGTGCTAGGCAATTTTTGAACACGGAATCGTGTTTAGCAGACAAAAATCCACTGGAAAGCATTCTGATATCAAAAATTAGCAAAAAAAACTTTTTTTAGGGTCTCTACCCCCACTTTTCTCAAAAACTTGACATGCTAAACAATTTTGGGACCCGGAATCGAATTCAGCGGACAAAAATACATTGAAAACGACACCGATATCAAAAATAAAAAATATCTAATTATGTAGATCTGTCTTACGAATATGAAGATTATCAAAATTCAAAATTGCCGATCCAAAATGTCGGGAAATTTTTCAAAAATTGGTCAATTTTTAGAAATTTTTTTTTAAATTAATAGACTTTCATAAGATTTGTTACTTAGGGGTTTCCGGGCACGCTGATTATAAATCAGAAGCTAGATTTTCAAATTTAAAAATGTCAAATTCAATATGGGGGCAAATTTTTCAAAAATTGGTCAAGTTCAAAAATATTTTTTAAAAATTGATAGATTTGCATACAAAATTTTACTCGGGTGTTTTTGGTCTCGAATTTTTAAATTCTTTTTGAATTTTCACATAACTTAGCAGTTAGGGGTTTTCGGGGTCGCTGATTGCAAATCTGAAGTCAGATTTTGAAAATTCCAAAAAGCGTATCCAATATGTAAGAAAATTTTTTTTTTTTTTGAATTTTAAAAATTTGACATCATATTAGTAACCAGAAAACTTAAAAACTCTCGAGAAACAAATTTTAAGTGAATCCAACCAGTTTTTAAAAAATATTTGTATGTTATATAATATTTGACATGTTTTTTGAGGTTAGAAAAAAATCCTGATGTGATGGAAAAGGATACTAGGGTTAAAAATACTCTAGGAACCTCAAAGATTCAAAATCCATAAGAAATTTAAGAGTGCAAGCAATTTTTTATTTAAAATCATTTCCGTTCAAACATTTATTTTAGTATTTACATTTAAGTATACAATCAATTCACATATTATCTCATCGTTAAATTAAAACAAATGTTATGTTTTCGCAAGAAAATGAGACAAAATTTAGAAATTTAAGATTAGATATATAAAGTATTGAATATATACTATACTTTTTACCATGCCAAGATTGTAATTTGTCGAATTAATTGCATTCCACCACATAGACATAGAGCCGTTATACTCATGCTGCATAATGAACAATTTATGACTATACATGTATATATGCTTCTAACGTGAATCGATTCAATCTGGCATTTTTATAGCTTGACATTTAATAAATGTGCGAATAAAACGGCAGACATTGATACCCGTCGATAAGGTGTATATAATTGAAATTATTAAGGGACGTTTGAAAATATTTCTCTTTATGTATATATGTACATAAAGTGTATATCCTTTCACCTGTCTTAATAGTGTTATTTATGAAACAACTTTAACCCGTCTTTCAATAAATATTATACACCTATAGAATAACAAGTGTTTACTTGAAAATCATCATTATGTAATATCTGCGATTTCATTGCAAAAGAAATAAGATGCATGGAATATATCAAGAGAGAGAGAGAAGTTTTTGGGATAATGCCAACAAGATAAATGATCATCATTCAAGCATGCTTGTCTAACAACTGCTGCGCTGTCCTCAGGAAATCTATCATATACGATATATACAACTTCGAAATCCAAGAATGATTACTGTTGTTGTTTCAAATTGAAAAACCGCCGATTTATTATTTTTAGTCAAAGAACTTGTTTATTTTTAACGAATATTGAATGGAAATATAAATAAATGCTATAATGGTCGATTTCACATTAAATTTAAGTCAATTTCTGAAACACACCGAAAAAAAACTTGATAGCCGTTTACAAAAATTTTACCAAGTGCAGGAGGTTCGTTAGAGTAATTACAAAGCATCGTTCGTAAAATTAACGTATTTTTAAGTTTTATTCACTAAAAAAATTTATTATTTCAAATAATTTTCATGATATACTCTACCAGTGAAAACTTGGTAAATGCTATCCTCAGAAAAATAAATATAATTAACCTGCTCAAAACCCATTCCCGTTATATTTTTAATTTCTATTTTCACTTCTAGTTTTTCTAATTTCCATCCATTATTATTTAAAGGGATGCATGATTATGTTCTAAAAATCATTAGTTAAAACTTTCATTTTATCGAATTTCGTTTGTCATAATTATTTTTAAGCCTAATTTTTATTTGTTCGAATTAGTATTTTGCAGAATTTTCATCAAAACGATTTTCTATATTACCGAATTTTTATATAACCGAAAATTCACTTCACAGAATTTTTATTTGTTCGAATTTTCATTTAACATAATAGGCATTTTAATGAATTTTTATTGGGTAGAATTTCATTGCATAGAATTTTCATTTTATTCTTTCAGATGAATTTTCATTTGTTCGAATTATTATTTGATATAATTTCCATACAACCGTAATTTTTTACATTTTCATTTTTCAAGAAATTTGTTTTACCATCAGTCGGTAAGGTAGATTTCTATATCGTTAATTCTTTATATGTTCATTTTTCAAAAAAACAAACTATTTTACCATTAGTAGGTAAGGTAGATTTCTGTGTCGATAATTTTTGTATTTTTATTTTTCAAAAACCTGTTTTACCATCAGTCGGTGAGTTAGATTTTCGTGTCGGTATTTTTTAACCGAAAAATTATTCAACAGAATTTCTAATTGATAGAATTTTCATTTATCCGAAATTGCAAATTACCGAAAAAAACAATCGAAAGAAAGATTTCGGCGCAATTTTTAAAATCAACTAATCAAAAATTATCCGACACAGAAATCTACCTTACCAACTGATGGTACAATAAGGGTTTTTTTTTAAATGAACATTTAAAAATTACCGATATAGAAATCTACCTTACCGACTGATGGTAAAACAGATTTCTTAAAAAATGAAAATGTAAAAAATTACGGTTGTATGGAAATTATATCAAATAATAATTCGAACAAATGAAAATTCATCTGAAAGAAAATTTTATTCAATGAAATTCTATCTAATAAAAATTCTTTAAAATGCCTATTATGTTAAATGAAAATTCGAGAAAATAAAAATTCTATATAGTGAATTTTCCGCTATATAAAAATTCGGTAATATAGAAAATCATTTTGATGAAAATTCTGCAAAATACTAATTTGAACAAATAAAAATTAGTCTTAAAAATAATTATGACAAACGAAATTCGATAAAATGAAAGTTTTAACTAATGATTTTTAGAACATAATCATGCGTCCCTTTAAATAATAATGGATGGAAATTAGAAAAACTAGAAGTGAAAATAGAAATTAAAAAAAAAACGGGAATGGAAGTGGGAATGGGTATGAAAATTAGAAAATTAGAAAAAGTGGAAGTGTAAATGGAAGTAGTAATGAGAATAAGAAAAAGTGGATATGGAAATGCAAGTGGGAGAACTATTTTACGTAGGTGGAGTCAGTTATTTAAATTTTAAAATGGCGCATTCAATATGGCGGAAGAATTATAAAAAAGTGATCGTATTCGCTTGAAACTTTTTACTAGGGGATTTTTGATGTTGCTGATTACAAATCTGGAGTCAGTTTTTCAGAATTCAAAATGGCGGTTGCAACATGGCGGAAATTTTTTTAAAAATTGACTAAACTCACTTAACTCTCGTATTACTCAGGATGTTTTCTCTGTCACTGATTAGAAATTTAATACTACATTCGTAATTTGCAATCCCTCAAACCTTTTCTAACAGAATTTCCTCTTTCTAAACCAAAAGTCACACATAATTAAATTTTTCAAGAATATAATTTTCTATCAATTTTTTTTTATCAATTACTAAATTATGCGGTTTATTTTGCTTTGGCAAATACACTATGGATACTATATAATTATAATCGCCTATAGTGTATAGCCATTAGCAGCATATACAAACATACACACACACACACACATGAAAAAAGAAAACCAAAAGGTTAAAGAGCAGTTACCGACAAATGGAGTGAAACAAAAGATAATCTTAATTGAATGGCAGAAAAATCGCCAAGAAATATATAACGCAAGATCACACGACGTGCTAAAATTTATTGACAATATTATATACATGATGCGCGATAAAGGAGTCACTTTCATATAACCTATAACGTGTGTTTGGTATATACTGAAATTAATTGCCAAAGTTATCATATTATAAAGACCCTAAAGAAAAAGTCATCGTTTACTTCTTGTAATCATCTTCAATAGAGACAGATAACAAATAATAATTTTTTTTTCTCCATAATTCATATACTAAAACATAAATTTGCAAATTTTTTTTTTCCTAAACTTGTTATATGGTAATTTATTTATTATTCATCAGATATATATATAAAATTATAATATTACTCTCTAATATAGGAAGCTGTTTATGCAGATACAAGTTTTTTTTAATTACGAAAATTACACACGTATAATAATAATATAGTCAATGTAATTTATTTTAATGTATTTAAAATAATATATATTTAATCCGGTAATAAAAAATATATAAAGAAATATCTATATTCAGAGATAGTTTAAAACATTCACATTACAATATTTCATCAATAAAATAATATTGCGCATTAAAAAAAAAAAATAAAAAAAAACCTGTGAGCACTTATGCAACGATATGTGTATTTTATGTTTCCTTTGGAAAATAAATATACCTATCTATCTATATATATATATATATATATATATATATATATATATTTAGTCGTAAAAATATTGTTACGATTATTACAAAGTGTTGAGGATCATTAAAAAGTTTTTCACTAGTTGCATTATTGCGTATTTTCAATGCGCGCCGCGATAATCCTCCGCAACATGAACACAATTTTGCCTTCTTTAATTAATGAAATCGATTTACGACTTTTATCTTTACTGAATATATAAGCGAATAATAAATTATTTATAGCTAGTTCTAATGGATTGCCCTCTCTCTCTCTCTTTCTCACTCTGTTGTAAACGTAAAGGTAGAGTTATAAGTCACTGCTCGTAAGAATGCCAATAAATCTTTCTCAAGAGTCGTAAAACAATCACGAACGAAAGAATCTTTCATATGTTATTCGTTCTTGAATTGTATATTTAGTCAATGTATATACGTATCTACTTATATTCATTAATATATATATATATATATATATATATATATAGAAAATAAATGTTGCTCCAAGAAATGAAAATTACACGTGTAAATAACAATTCAGTAAAATTGACATTAATTGCACTTATATATATAAATTTGTATGTGTCATGATAAATTATATCCGGTGAAATGAAATAATTTCAATTATTTGCTAATTCAATCAGAATTTACGATTATTTTTTTTTTTGTAAATGTATTTACAATATGTATTTTTTAGGGTTTCGTGACACAGGGCTGAAAGCATTATAGTTTCGCTTTGACGTCCGTCCGTTCGTTGTACACTTATATGGTTTTCATGGTAACACTTACCATAGCAACCATTTCTATTACAACCGTTACCATAGCAACTGTTTCCTTGACAACCATAACCATAGCAACCGTCACCGTAGCATCCGTTACTATGGTCGTAAACGTTATCTTAGCAGAGGCCCTAAAGCCTCCACCGTTTCGATTTGGGGGTACAAACCGGCAGTCAATATTAACATTTATAAATAGAAAACTCCAATGACTTTAAGGTATCACATCGGTAAAACCGTTTTCTATAGATTTTCTTGAAAATTTTACCATATGTTCTTATTATCATTCTTGACAAATTTGCAAAATATGAAGAATTTTCGCCGTACGAAACCAGAGATATTAGCAATCAAAGTTGCTTATTTTGCATGGGAGACGGGACTAATGTATGGGGGAGAAGTACATTTTCATAAATATCATCAGAAGTTTTCTATAAATTTTTTTCAAAAACTAATGTTGAATTCAGGAATAAATTTGGAACTAAAATATACAAAGAAATTTATAATTTACCGTGCCGTTTATTCGTAATTATAAATTAAAAATTCTATTTCATGACGTCATTTGCAATATATAGCACACCCGCCACTTTGATGTGGCAACATCGCAGGATGGTAACATTAGTTAGAGAGAGACAGTAGTCCACAGTAGTCAAACCGAGACTTATAGCGACGTTGTCAAACCTCCTACTCCTTCCAATCGCTTCTAGTGTGGGGTATACGTGTACGAGTGTATTTGTAGAAGTAGGTACAGTATGTGCTGAGAGTATAGGGAGTTGAGGGCGAAAGTATAGTGCGGGAAGTAGTAATGCGAGCTACAAACTTTTGACTCCGATTAGTGCCGATGTGATACCTTAAGTAATTTATTGCTTCGAGGAGAACTTATTTATAGAAATTAATTTATGAATAAATTTATAGTAAAAAAACCCATAATATAGGAGCGAAATTAATTCAAAAATATTTTATTGTTTTCCTGGTCACAAAATTCAAATA
The DNA here is from genome assembly GCF_019393585.1 of Leptopilina boulardi. Classification (NCBI taxonomy): domain Eukaryota; kingdom Metazoa; phylum Arthropoda; class Insecta; order Hymenoptera; family Figitidae; genus Leptopilina; species Leptopilina boulardi. The sequence goes on along the minus strand of NW_026137881.1, from coordinate 3,345,740 downwards.
TGATGTTTCAATTGAATAATTAATTTTTTTTAAATTGCACATATAAAAATAATAGAGCATCTAACATAATTTGTTTTAAAGTATATGTCAACGAATAAAACGACTGGATATTAGTAGAACTAAATAATTGTTTACTTCTTCTTAATCTTCCGTTAAATATCCATTACTTAGAGAACTTGTGTCACTTTTGTAGGTATCTTTAACTGTAATATGTTTTAAAATATATTATTTTATACTCAAATTTAATTTAAATTTAAAATATGTAACATACATAAATTCATCAGAATTAAACGTAGACATATTTTATTAACTTCAAAATTGAATAAATTTGAGTATAAAATAATATAATTTAAAAAATATTATAGTCACAGATACCTCCAAAAGTGACACAACACGGAGAAAAAAGAATTGTTGTGGTTACTAAAAATTAAGTCCACACAACAATTCCGAATTATCAATATAGAACCAGCAGTTGTATTTGTTTTTGGGACAAAAAAATTGTTAAAATGGGATTGTTATTAAAACTATTCGGATTGTTCGGTGAACAGACAGAATTGTTTGATGAACAAAGAAAATTGTTTCTGAACAGTTGAAATAACAAAACTAAATTGTTAAATCGTCAATACAATTTGTTGTATTAACAAAGCTTTGATCCGTCTAATACAATTTGTTCAGTTTCTTCGCCTTCTAAAATAATCAATAGCAGATTTCCGTAGGTCATATCACCATTTTTATTTGCATTAAAATCTGTGGATCATGCAGCTTCTGAATCAAATTCTTTGACCTTGAACCAAAAAATTATTTTGAGTTGAAATTTGTAGTTAAATAATATTTAATATACATTTTGTATTTTTTAAGATGCGAGGTTATGTTTAATAGTAATCGAGTATAACTTACCGATAAACGATGAAATTGTCTCATCATCCATTCACTACACTTGCAATAGATTTCTCACTTTAACCGGATTCATTATTTAACAGCACTTTCTCATTTAAAAAAAAAACTAATAATAAAAGCAAAAGTGATACATGTGCCAGAAGCAAACGACGCAACGATCTGCTCGCCAGTTTGCAAAAATTCAAGATGACCATGTGACATGTAACAATAAACCTATCAGTTGAACAAATCCGGATTGTTCCATCAGTAATCGACAGAGAGTTTGCTTCTGCAACTGTAAGGAATTGCAAACTGAACCAAACTGACAACAAAAAATTCATATTGTGAATAAAACAACATACATTTGTATTCACAACAATTCGAATTGTAATATTAACATTTTGAATTGTAATATCAACAAACCTACTGACAACAATCCAAAAATTGTTTACAGAACAATCTCATTTTTATCCGTGAATTTATCTAAGTGATGGATATTTAACGGAAGATTAAGGAGAAGTGAACAATTGTTTAGTTTTACCATAATATCTAGTTGTTTTAATCGTTGAAATATATTTTAAAACAAATTATGCTCTATTACTTTTATAGTGCAATTTAAAAAAAATTAATTATTTAATTGAACCATCATATATGACTTTTGTGACCAGGAAAACAATAAAATATTATTAAGTTTTGTTGAAATCTAAGCATTTAAAAAAAAATTTCTCCGCCATACTGGGAACAAATCAGAAAGTTTTTTAAAATTTTGGTAATTTAGTCCGCCATTTTGAATTTCAAAACTTGAACTTTATTTTTATATTCAATGATCCCACATGCTTACAAAAAAGTTGTTTTATTAATTTTTACCACGGTTTATAGGGATTTTTTATATTCCAGTTTGTCATTTTTCTATGAAAAATGTTAACTTCACTCAACTCCCAGGAGCGCAAAAAAGTAGATCAATTATTCTCTATAATTTTCCTGTATTCCACATTTATTTAGCTTTATATTTTCCTCCAAGGTTCATTCAAATTTGGTCAATTTCTTCAAAAGAAATTAGGTTTTGAAAATGAAAATACAAAAATAACACACTGTGCGCCGAGTTAAGGCCATGTGGGAAATACCCACGTGACCCCCATGCAAAAAACATGGTATCGTATTACCAAGTATTCTCTAAAATGGTAAAGAATTTTTGGTTGAAATTTATAAAATATGATAGCATTAATTCAGAATGGCGCTGTTCTCGGTTTGAAGCAAAATTTTGCGTTTAAGTATTAAAAATAAAAGTTTGAAAATTCCCATTTTTGAACGAAAGTTGAAGTCAACATGGCGGGGGTACACACAGACGTCGCGTGAATGTATCAGTGGTACAGGAACTAGTGCCAATTCGAGTTAGTGGCCGCTCAAAGAAATAAAAAAAACCAATTAACTCCACTATTAATTACTTCTTTTAAATTATTTCGCATTCAATTATAGTAAATAAGTAGAACAGCCCAATTCCTTCAACCCTTTTTTATCATTCCTCAAAATTTCTTCTTATTTCCTAGAATACTTGGAACTACCAAAAAGTGTCTTTGTCTCACATGGCCTTAAATAATTCTACAAGTTTTTTTTTTTTAATTAAATAATTTAAAAACTTAATAAAAAATATTTCCTAACTTAACAATGAGATTTTTTCACATTATAATATACACCGCAAACATTCAAGTACATATAAGAAAGTTTTCATGCAAATTTTTTTTTCGAAACTAATTATGAACTCGCGTGAAATGAAGAATCCAGATTGAGATTTAATCAACGAGAGCTATTTCAGGTTTCTTTGGTTAAAAAAAAAGAACGAAAAAGAAAAAAAATTGAAACGCTTGGCTGCAATAATTAACACGTTTCAAACTCGGGGTATTATTTCATTTTGCATTAAGTGCAGGTTTTTCTTTAGGCATCATTATTGCTTTCCGCTGTGTGAAGTTTAGTTGTCGTGAGTATATATATATATAATACATATATACATGAAAGAGCACTTGAAAATGTCTGAAAATGTCCTAACGCAAAACCGCCACCAGTGTAGTTAACGGGGCGAGTAATTTATTTCAGAACGTGCTGCGGGCTAATTACTTTAGAATTTCCTGCCCCGCAATTATTCTACTTCCACGTCAAAAGCGAAGAAAGGGGGCGAGGGGGGGGACTTCCCAGTGGAAACTAGCTACATAATCATATATATATATGTGTATATAAGAACTCGCTGTTAATCAGGAAGCAGGTTAAGCTGTGATCAGTACTCGTAAAAGTTAATGACACTCAAGCGCAAATTATTATTAATATATCTGAATCATTGAATTTCTCGCGGTGATTGTTGTATAAATAAAATAGTTGAAAAACAAATTAATTATATATTTCATCATGCTTTATTAACTAGTTTTGAACTGATAAGGAAATATAATTTATTTATGCGTCTATATATTCCAAAGATGTTCCGCTAATTTAGATCTGGTCATTAAGATAATAAAAAAATGTTCCTTTTCGAAAAAAAGTGATAAGCGCATAGTTTTGAAATAAAGAAAGTCGAAAAATTCGAATTAATTTTAAACTGTTAAAAAGGTAGATATAGAAGAGTCTGAAAATAAATGAGCCTACTCGATGAAATGAATTTTAGTTTAAACATAAAAAATGAATGGTAATAAAAGAGAAAATAATACATTTAGCTTAAAAAACAAATAATAAAGTAGAAATAATAAAATTAATTGGAATTTAAAAAAAAACAGCGATAAAAGTGAAATTGATATTACCAACTTTGGAAAAAATAAATTTCTACCTTACCGACAAAAAATACTGTTTTATTGGTAAAGTAGAAATCCCATTTACCAACTGTCGATAAATTAGGTTTCTCTTGCAAAGAAAAATCTTTTTCCATTGAATTTCGAAAGGTGTTTAAAACTAGGTTCAAAACGGTCAAGTAACGAGTTACAATCAACTCCGATGAATTTTCAAAAAATTAGTTTTTAAATGTTGGACAAAGTAAAAAAAAAAGTAAAGTTCTACTTTTTTTTCGTGTAAAGAAGAAGAAGAAGAAGAAGAAGAAGAAGAAGAAGACATTCTTCTAAATAGAAAATAAAAAAAAAAATATCTCCTCATTAATCAGTTAAAGTCATCTAGTGGAACTCCGATGATCGGCACTCGTTAAAAAATTAATGACACTCAAGTAGATTATTAATTTGAGTTATTGAGCGATCGCGCGCGCGGAGGGGACGGTCGCGTTGTAAATACGTGAAATTAATTAAACATTTTAGCAGTTAGTAACTACAGTTACACACCTCCGGGATTCCAGGCAACAACCAGTTTGTGTCGGCGAATGCCATATAATATCTTAATCTGGCGATCTTATCGCGTACATTAACTTGGGAATATATGGAAGTGGTTTTAGTGTCACATAAATTAAGATTAGTCAGTCGGCACTTGCCATTAACATTTGCCATTACGGCTATTAACATTAATTATAAACGGGCTTCCAAGCTATAAAGCATGACGTTCATCATATCTCATTTGAACCGGCGACGACGACGACGAAGACGAAGACGACAACGATGAAGAAGGCTCCTTTCAAAATCATTAAATCTTATAACAATTTCACTTTAATTTTCACACGCGGCTGCCTTAAGTTCAATCTTATAAATTAATGTGAAAAGATATATGTAATAAACGGGGCACATCCAATAAAAATTATTAGTTACAATTTTTATTTTAAAGAATTTTATTTTCTATTATACATATAATTTATTATGTTTTTTGATGCGACTTTTCTTTTTTTAAATTAATAGCATTTGATTAAATTCATTTTAAAACAAATTTTTAATTATTTACAGAAATTTTAGGTACCGCCAACCGGAGCTATAATCACAAATTTTTTGTAAGCGCAATTATATACTCTATAGAAAAATGTTTTAAACTATTTAGTTATGTTGTGAACATCCTTCTAAATATTTTCTCTAATTTTTATTTGAAAATTTATTTTTTATCTGAGTTATATAAACTTAAAATTTGTACCATAATAATTTGGGGCTATTATAGTACAAACTTTGTTCTTTGTTCATAAAGTAAAGTACAATTTTTTTTTTTTTTTTTTAATTAAAGTGCATGGAAGCTATTAACTACGCATATTCTGTAAATAATTTTTAGAAAGTTGATGAAAAATTATTATTATAGGAAATTCATTACAATTTTCTGAAATTTTTTTAAGTTAGGAATGATTGATTTCTAAAAATTTCGAATTGACAAATTTCAGGCTAATTAAATAACCTAATAAGACCGATAATTATTTTTTGAGAAATTTTTTTGTCCTTATAAATTTTTTTCTGATTTCGAAAACCAAATTTACTAATAACATTACAGTTATACTTCGTTGTCAAAATATTACACTACAATTACAGATATATGTCAAATTTTAAAATTTGGAAATTAATATTTTTGAAATTAAAAACTTAAATTAAATTAACTTTTAATTCCAGGACTTTATAAATTTTTTTCTGCATCCTGACAAAAAATTAAGGAATAACATTCAGCGCCCTCTGTAATAAAACTATCGAACAAAAATTTACACCAAGCATCAAGTTTATACATTTCAATATAAATATTCTTTAATTAAAAAGTGGCGCTGAGAATAATTGCCCCTGGTGTACTAGAATAGCCCCAGTTGACAGTTTCAAATTTTTATTTAGCAGAATTTTTATTTCACAGAATTTCTTTTTACTCAACTTTTAATTTACAAGAAATTCTAATTTAAAATTCTCATTTAATAGAATTTTAAGTGCTTCGAATTTTTAAATACTAAAATTTCTAATTCACTGAATCTTAATTTGTATAAAAAAAGTTCGGTACCGACAACCGGGGCTATTCCACTCAATCCCAGGGGTTATTATACTCAGAGCTAGTTTTTAATTAATAAAATATTTATATTAAAATGTTTAAACTTGACTAAATATTAAAATATGAAACATAAATTAAACGATCACTCCAAGTCAGTTTATTGATAGTTTTAATCGTTCAATTCATATTTCATACTTTAACTAAATCGATTGAGTGATAAATTTAAAATTAATTATTATTTATCACAGGGTACAACATAACCTCAAAAAAAGGGACTTTTATTAATATTTATATCTTTTTCAAGTCAATTTTGTAAATTTTTCTCTTAAAATAATAATAATAGCCCCAATCGCAGGGCTTATTATACTCATTAGTTTAAATTTCTATAACTCTGGTAAAAAAATTTTTTGTCGTCTTTACAGGATACCTTCAGACGAATGTCTATAACATAATACAATAGTTGGATTTTTTTTTTTATTTAAATTCTACATTTTAATAAAGCACTGAGTAAAAAAGTAGCGTTTTTGAGTATAATAACCCCGATTGACGGTAGTAATAATAATGTGTCTAACTTGAAACTTCTTGTGGGATATTTTTTGCAATTTAAAAAAAAAAAAACTTTATTTTATCTGTCATTTCGAACTTCTCTTTTGTACTCTGATGATAAATATGGGTGATTCTACAAACGAGGGAATTGTGAGCGGTCAAGCTTATTTTGTATATTAATTTTGAAAAAAATAATTTTTTTTAATGAAAATTGTAAATCTAAATGGTTTCTATTGTGCTAAATTCTCATTCGTCTGGCATGTCCCGCAGTGTAATTGACAGTTCATATTGTGAAAAAATATTATTTTTCAAGTGTTTAGCGGAAAATTCATACTTGATTAGTAATTTTGAATAGTTGTAGACTATTAACATGGAAATAATTATGACATTACTCTATACCTTATTTATAAAATATCTTCTTGAATTTTGTCCCTGGATTAATATATTCGTCTGAAGTAAGTAGTTTCCAGTGATTTTAAATATTTTTCCGCCATGTTGCATCCGCCATTTTGAATTTTGAAAAATTGACTTCGGATTCGTAATCAGCGACCCGAAAAACCCCCCGAGTAGAGAGTTTCAAGCAAATCCGAACGATTTTTTTAAAAAAAAAAGTCCGCCATATTGGATCCGCCATTTTGCATTTTGAAAAACTGACCTCGGTTTCGTAATCAGCGACCCCGAAAACCCCCGAGTAATAAATTTTGTATAAATCCATCCATTATTTTTTGTGTTTTCTATACACGATCTTAATTTCCTGGATAAATTGTTTATAAACAACTATAACTTTTGTAATTTTTAATATTTTGTCTGGCCACTTTCAGATATCTTTTTTAGTGTCATTAACTTGAAGTTAAAGTACTTTTCAGACCTTAAATGAGAAAAAAATGTTGTGTCCATATTTTCTTCATTTTCGTCCTTCGTTTGTAGAATCACCCATATATATAAATATATAAAATTTATAATATTTCTTTATTCAATAGTACAAAATTAGCGTAACGATTACTCAACTAGTTTAAAGAATTGTAAAGAATATTGCACAATGTTGTTGATATCGTGTCCAGTAGTGACTAGTGATCTCATTAAATTTATATACAAATTATATAAAATTTAAATAAACAACAAAAATATCTTTTTTTTCCTTATATTCCTGTTTTTTTTTTTAATCATCATCAATATAACTCATCAACAAATTTGACGACTTTGATAGATATGATAATTCATGTTGTATACTTATAATGCAATTAAAATGTCTAATTTATCCAATTGCACATCTAATATAGACGACCGACGATAAAGGCCTTGAAAAACGCGTAAACTGCACAAGTTCCTCATTTCCGTTATACGATAAAACACATTTATAAATAGAAAGTATTCGTTAATTTTCTTGGCATCATTAACATTGCATATTAATTGGCTGATTAAACGCGTTATATCGGCGCATTAAGTATATAAAAAGAACATTTTAAATAACACACACACACACACTCACACATATACAGCTTGTTTGGTGTTTTTGAATTTTTCAATTTATTGCTTTTAAATTGCTTTAAATTAGAAATTAAAGTATAAGTACATACATGTTTTAAAAGAAATCTTAAAAAGTTTGATCCACAACATTTAAATGAATCTGATTACTAACACTTTAAAACTGTGTTTTTATTACCAAATTTACAATTCAACATCGTAAAAAATATATCATGATTTTTTTTTTGCTTCTTATTTTATTTTCTAATTGGAAATTTATGCTGGGAAAACTTTTTTTTTTAAGTTCTACTCAAAATGTAAATGAATTTTAGTGTTTTGTAAATGGCTTAATTTAAATAGAATAGAATATTTAGGTTGTTGCAATAAATTAATTCCATTTAATTTTAGAAATCCAATAATTTTTTAAATTCTAATTTTACGTATATAACGAATTTCAATTTATAATCCCTATTAAAAATTGACTACTACTAATGCAGTACTGGTATTGCTTAAATATCAACAAAATTTTTTTTGTTGGCCCAACCAAATTTTTATTAAATACAGATATTATTGGTTCAAATATAAAAATTATTTGGTTCAAGTAAATATTTATTTGATAATAGTCAAGTAACCGATTATTTGATTCAAATAAATTTATTTTTAGTGTATTTATTTTTTTATTTTCCTATATATAAATTCAATAGTTATTTTCATTAATGAATGACTCGTTTCTGCTAGGGACTTAAAAGGGTTTTAATTTATAATCTTCAAACGAAAATTGTTTTTTAATTTGTTCATAAGATAATTGAGAAAATATTTCAATTTTAATTAATTTAAATTAAAATTTTAAATTAATTCCAATGAATTATAATTGAAAAACAATAATCTTAATTAAATTGTAAATATATATTCAAAATATGAAAACAAAAATGATTATATAATACACTTAAAATTTCAAATAAAATTGACAATGCAATATACATTTTTTACACGAGCATATAATTTGATTATGAAATATTTATATATATAAATTTACCAAGAATTTTTAGGAAAAATAAAATTTAATTCTTTATTAGAAATTATATATATACATATATATATAGTCAAAAATAAGAAAATATTTTCATAAATTTCTAAAGATTTTAAATTAGTACATATACATAATATAAAATTATAAGCGGCAGGAGCAATAAAAAATTTATTTTCACATATATTTTATCTGAAAATTCGTTACCACATTTTTTACGATCAATTTTTATATAGAAATGGACAATATTGTCTGGAACATAAATAAAAAAAAATAAAAAACTTTCTTTCTACGTATAACGTAAGTCAGTGGCTATATAAGTGACTACCGTCAAAAATTTAGACTTATATATATACATTTCCAAGCTGTCATTAGCATATACTCGAAATATATCTTAATTTTACAATCGCGCGGCATTACCAAGGGCACATATCGTGATATACGATCTGGCAGCCACAATAAAACCATGGACACGCCAACATAACCAATTGCTCGCAGAGGTATAAGCCATGATTTACGAGAAGGCTTACGTGATAATTATTTTCACTCTTTAATCCAAGGATTAAAGGCACACGTCAGCTCTCTTTCTCTCTTATATTCGAGAAAAAAAAAAAAAAAAAAAAAAAAAAAACAAGAATCAAGCTAATGGCTTGCTCTCTAATCTCAGATCGTCTCCATCAGAGAATTTATCCACATGTACATCGTGAAACGAAATATTTAATCGAAACTAAATGAAAATTAATCTTAAAAACTTCTTTTGAGAATTTTATAAACATATCTTTCATAAACAAGTGCATGCACTTTTAATATTCATTCATTATAAACTGCATTCCACAAATGATTCTTTGTGAATATGTATGTATGTGTGTGTGTAATCGATTTGATAATATTATATTGATGAAATATTACCGATAAATATATACGCGTATATTCAATTTTATCACTTTATTTTAAATATATATCTTAAAAAATATTTTTTTATCTGTCAAACTACAAATCAGAGATGAAATAGTTTGGAATTTTTTCGAAGTAATTGATTTCAATGATTTAGAAACTTTATAGGTTATAAGAATGTAAAAATAGAATTTATATTTAAAAAGAAAAAAGAGTAATTTTGCAAAAGAAATTATTAAGAAGAATTCAAAATGGCGGATCTAATATGGCGGACATAAAAATGAGAAAATAATTCAATTTCAATAAGATTTTTTATTCGGGTCCACAAAGACAAAATGAAAATTTTCGACAAATAAAAATAAGAATTAAACTTCTCCTTTTCACAGAATGCAAGGTTTTCATTTTTAGCCCCAAAAATACAAAATTTGAGAGTAAATTCAAAAAATTATACATCAATAACTGCAATAAATTTTATCCTAATTAAGCAGCGTTTTTTGTGTAATCAAATTTGCTGTTAATTTACAGCCAAATTCTTAATGCAATATACAACAAAAATAAATTGGGACGCATGAATAAATTCAAAAAATCAATTGTTAGAATTTTCATTTAATAGAATTTCAATATAAATATTCTATAAGTAAAAACTGGCGCTGAGTATAATAGCCCCCGGGATTGAGTAGAATAGCCCCGGTTGGCGGGTACCGAACTTTCATCTGGGAGAATTTTTATTTCACTAAATTTCTATTTACTCAACTTTGTATTTAAAAGAATTCTAATTTAACCGAATTTTAATTTAGCATAATTTTAATTTAGCATAATTTTCATTTAGCAGAATTTTAAGTGATACGAATTTTTAAATGTAAAAATTTCTAATTCACCGAAATCTTTCCGTCGTTTTTTTTTTATTTGGTCATTTGCAATTTCGGACAAATAAAAATTCGTCGTTTGAAAAATTCTATCAAATAAGAATTTGTAGAAATAAAAATTCAAACAAATGAAGATTCGGTGAATTAGAAATTTTTACATTTAAAAATTCATATCACTTAAAATTCTATTAAATAAGAATTATGATAAATTAAAATTCGGTTAAATTAAGAATTCTTTCATATTAAAAGTTGAGTAAAAAGAAATTCAAGAAAATAAATGTTCGGTACCGCCAATCGGGGCTATTCTACTCAATCCCGGGGGCTATTATACTCAGCGCCAGTTTTTAAGTAATAAAATATTTATATTAAAATGTTTAAACTTGACGCTTAGTGTAAAAATATTGTTTGATAGTTTTATTACAGAGAGCGTTGAATTTGATTCCTCAATTTTTTGTCAAAACGCAGAAAAAAAATTCATAAAGTCGTGAAATTAAAAAGGCTATTATATTAAATGAAAATTCGAACAAAAAAAAATTCGTCTTAATGAAAATAATATCTAATGAAATTCTATTAAATAAAAATTCTAACAATTGATTTTTATCAACTTATTCATGCGATACAATGAATTCAACTTTTCTCTGTTAGGTATATACATATGATTAATACATCAAAGTTTACCCAACATTTTTACTAAATATATACGTACATTAAAAATATACCGCAGCTAAAATACAAATCCACTAAATATTTAAATACTTTTAAATACACAAGCAAAATACCAAGAATGTAAATATAAAATTACGTAAACCCATTAGTCTTAATGAATTTATTGACAAGTGTTTTAAAACTTTATTTTATATTAACCATAAAGACAGGTTATGATAGAAAAAAAACTTCATGTGCTGAAAAGCGGCGACACTTGACAGGCTTGAAATTATTACACTAAAAATGATAGTTAATTGCGTTTGTTCTAGCGTAAGCTATATAATTAAGGATAATAAAATATCTTCGAGTCAGAGTATAGCCCTATACATATATAATATATAATTCCAACAAAATAGCTACCACGAACTATAGACACATTATTATAATTATACTCACTCGCTAAAAAAAAATTTATATTCATATATGATGTATAATAACGTTATACTAAAATAATAATAATGTACTTAATTTTGACGAAGGTACAAAAAAAAATTTTTTGCCAGATAATACTAATTTTGAAAATTACATACATACATATATATATACAACTACCTGACTTTGTTGAGGGATATGTATGATGTAAAATCAAATTAAATGAATAACCTTATCGATCTCTTCGAATCTAATTAGCTTGACCAGTCGAAATGCAAGGTAGTAGTGTAATGATGCATGCAATCTGACAGTTCAATTAATTATCGAGTGAAATCAAGCAAGGCCATATGTAGGATGTCTGCACAAATCTATATATATATATATATACGCAGACGACGAATTGCATAAATGAAAACAATTTCTCAAGATACAAATTTTCAATTAAAGTCCGATCTAACTTTCATATCTGGTATAATGTAATTTAATGCTTCTGTTGATCGTATTTTGTACATACAACTTTAATAAAGGTTAAGAAAATTGTAACAAGATATATATTACGATTGTGACTTTTTTATATATTATAACTTAATCAAGTTAAACAGGAATATTGAAATGGAAATATAATATTAATATAACGCCGATAATATGTTTAATGCGTTAAAATTTAATATTCAGTGATATTAAGTTTTAAATGATCCTAAATTTAATTACCGGTAATAATCGGAAGTTTTTATTTTATTTCATTTTTTGTTTTTGTTTTTAATAATCAATGCAAGTTGTTAAATCTCGAATATATATTTTGAATGAGATTACTAAAATATTATTATCCTTATTTTATTATCCAGAATATTCTAAATTAGTATCTATATTATTTGTACATATAAAGCATTATTAATTAATTATTAAATTCGATTATAAGCGAGTGTTGGGAAAAATGTTATAATTATTTTACAATAAAAGAATTAAATGTACTTAATTATTCTTCATAAAATTGATGCAATAATATTAATACAGTCCATTCGAGATTATATTTTTGTGGGAAATTATATTGCTATAAAGTTTTAAAGAGAAGATGAAGCTGGAGCTTTACTACTTGCAAAGAATCCCTTGATTTTAATATTTTAAGAACATTTATAATTAAAAATCAATTGAAATCTAGATCACGGACTTCGCGAAATTAAATCATGATTTTCGTGAAATTAGATCACGGATTCTGCGAAAATAAGTCACGGATTGGGCGAAATTAGATCATGATTTTCGAAAAATTAGTTCGCGGATTACGTGCAAGTAGTTCATGAATTCCGTGAAAGAAAATCACAAAACTCGCGAAATTATATCACGGATTCTGCGAAACTAGGTCACGAATTATGCGAAACCAGATCACGAATTCCGTAAAAGTAAATCGCAAATTCCGCGACATTATACCATGGATTCTGCGAAACCAGGTCACGAATTCCGTGAAACTAAATCATGGATTCCACGAAATTAGATCACGGATTCTACGAAATTACAAATATCACGAATTCCGCGAAACTAAGTTGTTAATTATGCGAAATTAGATCACGATTTTTGCTAAACTAGTTCGCGGGTTTTGCGTAATTAGATCATGGATTACGTGTAACTAAATCAAAAATACCGTCAAATAATATCACGGATTACGCGAAATAAAGTCACGGATGATGCTAAATTAGATCACGATTTTCGAAAATCAGTTTACGGATTACGCAAAACTATAGATCATGAATTCTGTGAAACTAAATCACAAATTCCGCGAAATTGTATTACGGATAATGCAAAACTAGGTGACTGGTAAGGTGAAAGTAGATCATGGATTACGCGTAACTAAATCAAAAATACCGTGAAATAATATCACGGATTATGCGAAAATAAGTCATGGATTGGGCGAAATTAGATCACGATTTTCGAAAAATTAGTTCGCCGATTACGCGCAACTAGTTCATGAATTCCGTGAAAAGAAATCACAAAACTCGCGAAATTATATCACGGATTCTGCGAAACTAGGTCACGAATTACGCGAAAGCAAATCACAAATTCCGCGACATGATACCACGGATTCTGCTAAACCAGGTCACGAATTCCGTGAAACTAAATCATGGATTCCACGAAATTAGATCACGGATTCTACGAAATTACAAATATCACGAATTCCGCGAAACTAAGTTGTTAATTATGCGAAATTAGATCACAATTTTCGCTAAACTAGTTCGCGGATTTTGCGAAATTAGATCATGGATTACGCGTAACTAAATCAAAAATACCGTGAAATAATATCCATGACTTTAGGGCGCGAATTATACGAAATTAGATCACGGATGACGCGAAATAAAATCACGGATGATGCTAAATTAGATTACGATTTTCGAAAAATCAGTTTACGGATTACGCGAAACTATAGATCATGAATTCTGTGAAACTAAATCACAAATTCCGCAAAATTATATCACGGATTCTGCGAAACTAGGTCACGAATTACGTGAAACTAGATCACGAATTCCGTGAAAGTAAATTACAAATTCCGCGACATTATACCACGGATTCTGCGAAACCAGGTCACGAATTCTGTGAAACCAAATCGTGGATTCCACAAAATTAGATCACGGAATCTACGAAATTACAAATATCAAAACTTCCGCGCAACTAGGTCGCTAATTATGCGAAATTATATTACAGATTGTGAGAAAATCAATTACGCAAAGCTTATGCGGAAGTATATTATAATTTTCGCAAAAATAGTTTGCGGATTACGCGAAACTAGATCATGAATTCCGTGAAACTAGTTCACGGATTGCGCGTAAATATGTCACGAATTATTATAAAATAAGATAACGATTTTAGCATAGCCAGTTGGAGGATTACGTAAAACTAGGTCATGAATATCGTAAAATAACATTTCGGATCAAAAGGCACTAGATCAAGAATTCCAACGAACTAGATCACGAATTCTACAAAATTAGATTATGGATTCTGCGAAATTACAAAAATCACGAATTTTGCTAAATTAGATAGCTAATTACGTGAAATTAGATAACAATTTTTGTAAAACCAGTTTGCGGATTCTGCAAAATTAGATCACAGATTACACGAAAATAAGTCACAGATTGAAAAAATAATTTTATTTTAATTTTTCGTTTTTGAAAACGTTGCGGACTTTAGCCTCATAACATGCACCAGTACTGAGACAACTATTTCAATTCAAGTTTCAACAACTATAATTTAATCGTCAAATATTCGCCACATTTTGATATCGACAATATTATAAATCAAAAACTGACACCCTGAGATTTATCGTTAAATGAATAAACATAAAAGTTATTTATTAATCCGATAAATTAGAAACAAGTAACATTTACGTCAATTTTATTTTTGTTCAATATACATATTCGCAAAAATTAAAAAGATAATTTTTAAATACGCTTGTGCGTGAATTTTGAAAGGCCCACAATTATATGTAAAAATCTCATTAAGGAAAAAAAACCGCAAATACACCGCGTTGCTGTCAAGTTATATATCTATACGCGCGGAGTAATGGAATGACAGTGCGCGAGAGCAGTGAAAGATTAAGTAGATAATTTATAGATAAACTACCTAGTCATTAGTTTGTAGCTTAGACAGCTCAGCGAGGCGTATACCGATCAGATATGGAAATCGCGATAAGCACATGAATACGCCTCCTATAACACTCGTCTGATGGTGTTAGCTTGTGCATTTTGCACAATCGCACAATCTACAAACTTGTATATATATATATTTGTATTGTTTTCTTTGTTTCGCACTCTCACTATTATATTAAGAGTTACTTTCCATATGCGAAAATACTTATCATAATCGATAAATTCTACATTGTCAGTAAGATTATATCTATCGCTATTTTTCAAAAAAAATTAAAATTCTATACAATGACAAAAGTTTATTTACAGTAATGAGTATTGTTATTAGTTCATATAAATTATATAAAACCGTAGCTCATTACGAAATTCTTTATAGAGAGATATAAATTTTCTTGACTCTAATGGAACTGATAATTTGCATTTTTCTTGTATGATAATGTTAATTATTATGGATTTCTCATATTTATACGAGACCTACATCTCGTAATTTAAAAACAAGATTTTTTATTCCTCGATTATTAAATTAACGGTGAAAATTAGTGAACGAATTCAGAATGATATGACCAAAGTAAAAAAAAAATCATTACATAAAGACAGATAGAAATGCTACGCCTTCAGCGCCCCTTTCGGTGGCGTCTGTTAACTACTTTTAAGGTCATTCTGAAATTTACGTTACTCGTAATACAGAAAAACATTTATTTACATATAACCGTCACCATTTTGTCAGCATTAATAGAAAAAATATATAAACAATTATTTTCATTTACTTCAATTAATTTGAGATAATATACAAAAATTTGAAGACATTTTAATAAATTTCACTATGAAAATAAATTCTTAAAAATATGTGCAATAAACCCAGACTTCCCCCTTAAAATCACAGCATGAATCCTACAGCTCGTAATTCAAAAACAACGTTTTATATTCCTTAATTATTATAAAATTAATATATATATATATATATTAGTTATATAAAAACTATATTAATTAATTATATTTACTACTAATTCGACGGTAATTATAAATAATAATAATTGTATTTTTGCATTACCAGTATCGAAAATGTTAGATTTTTACTGAAAAATTTTACTGTTAGTAGACGCCATCGATAGAGGCGCTGATGGCGTAGCATTTGTCTGTCTGTTTGTCTGTCTCTCTCTATCTAATGATATTTTTACGATGCTCATTAATTTAGAAAAATGTGAAAACAAGTAAGCAAAGTAGATTAATAACATTGTTACATAAAGAGATCTAAAAATGCTACGCCATCAGCGCCTCTCTCGGTAGCATCTTTTAACTACTTTTAGTAAAATTATAACATTTTCGTTACTAGTAATCAAGAAATATATTTATTTATACATAACCGTCGAATTAACAGTAAATATTGTAAATTTTTCCCAAAAGTATCTCATTTGCAATTCCGATATCGATGTCAATCACAATTAGTAAATTGCGGATCTTTTTCATCTCAATTAGAATTTCATTACGATCTTTACATCTCGTAATTTAAAAACAAGATTTAATGTTCCCTGATTATTAAAGTAATATGTATTGAACGATAGAAATTAGTGAACAAATTCAGAATCGTCTGACAAAACTAAAAAAAAATCATTAGATAATCAGCGCCTCTCTCGGTAGCGTCTATTAACTACTTTCATTAAAATTCTAAAATTTTCCATACTGATAATACAAAAATACAATTATTTATAAATAATCGTCGAATTAACTGTAAATATAATCCTTTTTTCCAAAATGTGTCTCATTTTCTAAGCGGATATCGATATCAATCACGATTAGTAAATCGCAAATCATTTTCATCTCTATTAGAATCACAGCAGCATGAAGAAAATGTTTAATTGATTGATTCATTCAATTGTTTGAAAGCATATAATAGTATATCGATATAGTTGGCTAGCCTGTCATTGAATACCTAATAATATTGGAGTGTCAGTTGTCAAGGCGTAAGAGGAAACAACAAAGCGTCTCTCGTCCACGAGAGGTAATAAAATACATTTGCGGTGCTGGAAACTTGACAGCCAATATGGCTTCCAGATTTAACGATGGACGTCGACGTTCAATACGCATACACATATTCCAAGAGCATTGAATTTTCAATTTCATGAATAAAGTATAAATTCTAATGACACACAGCAAAATCACTAAATATCACTATATAGTAAAATTATTATATTATTAATAAAAAAAAAAAATAACCGAAAATTAATCATCAATTATCTTTTCACATTTCATATACAATTAATGTGCATTCATTTAATTAAAAATGAAGTACATCACCCAAAGAGAAGATGACTGGAGTAGTTCTCTAATTAGTATCAGAAAAGAATGAAGCTGGAAGATCGATCAAGATGCCGCGCGACTCTAAGGTCCCTCTCCTTTTGCTAAGCCGTAAATGTTCATCTCTCATTTTTTTGCCATACATTTAAATACTTTCATGTCGCTGATCTCAACTATATAGCGCCTGACATTCCAAATACGATTCCCTCTTATCTTTTTTATATATTACACGCACTCACACTCTTATTGCCCATGATCACGTACTGAGAATTTACTGCTGGCCATTCATTATTCGCGCAACCAATTTTATATTGGAAGAGAATATTTCTCTGAACAGAATTTTTAATTTGAAAACCATTCATTAAAAGAATATTAATTTGCCAATATATATATATATATATATAGGAATTAAAAGTTTTCAATTTACTGTACACAAAATAACTTTTTTAAATGCGCGGCTGGAAAACAGAAGCAGCAAATCAATTATGCAACTCGCATTCCTTCAGTGGTGGCGTGTGGTTACACAGTGTGGAATTCCGATTAATGTTCGAATTTCGGAGTGTCGTCTGTTGTTGTTGTTGTTGTTATTGTTTGGAGAATGAGTGTTTGGCGGGAAAAGAAAAGAAATGCACGCACAGTAGCATGCAGGGGTTTTTTGGGGGGGAGGAGGAGGACAGGGACACATTCTTAAGGAGCGCGATCCATTCTCAAAGGCGGCCCCCGTTTGGTTTGTTCGTCGCTCGTCTTCCGACAAAGGAAGTTGTTTATCCTTACACGATGCGCCTAAGATGGACCGGCTCATCAGTCAGCCGAGAACGGACAAGCCGCGGAAAGAAACTTGCTTTTGTACCAATTCCGACCACTGTCACGATGATCACTAAGCGACTTGTACATTTATTTGATAATTAAGAAAGAGCGTGACGGCTTGCGTTCCATTCTTGACGATCCACACGAAGGTATATTTAATTTGATAGAATGAAAAGCGCGACTATGCGTTTGCAATATAAAAAGATTCCCATGGGTTATGAAAAAAATGTTATTTCTTTTCTATATAAATGTTTAAACAAGATTTATGTTTCGATAATTTATATTTTGTATTCTTGTTTTTTTTTTTAATGTTCCTATTGATAGAGGAGACGAATCTATTGAAAAACCATCTTAAAAAACAAAACACTAAAAAAGCGCAACGACGATTTCTATATATACAGGACAACAGAATATGTCTTCCATAGAATTGATGGCATCATCATTTTGAGATCAGAATCCTGAACAGGGTTCTTGGATTATTAATAGCTGATGGGATGAAGAAAAATTGTGCCCTGCGGTCGTCGTCAGAGAAAGGTAAACTTTTGCACGGTAGCAATCAGGATCATAACGTAAGGCCAGTAGCAAACATTGGTATTCGTATTTCGTATTGACGCGCGCAGGGGAAGCGGCGTAAATCAAAGTAATTAAAATGCTCACAGGGGAATAAATTACTTCTCGACAATCGAGAAAGGAGGAAAAAAAAGATTCATTTATAGCTTTTTGATTAAACCACTTCTTTCTTTTTTTTTGTGAGGGGGGTCGAAGAAATGAATTTCTCTCCATAGAATATTATACGCGAACATTGTTCAATGGAACACGCAATTACACTCCGATTAATGTCAATTATATTAACATCTATAGTTTTTCGCATTCAGATACAACATTCTTTGATGATACAAATTCATGGAAAGGAGCGAACTTTTGTTAAACTAAAGAACTGGGAGGTCTTTGGAGGCCGCGCAGTCCGCACCATTCCTCGGCTTGTCGGGCATTCCATTTTGTGTTTGTTTCTGGATATTACCATATCTTCGTCGCATAAATATCGAAAACAGCGGCATTCCTAAACGGTATGGGGGTGATTTATATTCCCTGAGACTGTAAGTCCAGCGAATTGCACCACACATATCTTTTAGTGCGCGTCCGCACCGCGATGAGTTATCCCAATGACCAACGAAAAAATTTTATTACGAATGGCATCTATTTTATTGAGAGCACGTACGTCGTCATCGTATATTAAATGAATAAAATCAGTAGATTTATGGTAAAATTACTATTTGCATGAATGTACAATTAGGAGAAATTTTTTAAAACAAAAAAGGAGAATTAAACAAGAGTAGGAGAATTTTTCATGAATTCCGTGAAAATAGAACACAAATTTAACTATAGATCATGGATTCTCCGAAATTAGATCACAGATTCTGCGAAAATAGGTCACGGATTATGGGCAATTAGATCACGATTTTTTGCAAAGCCAGTTCGCGAATTACACGAAACTAGATCACGAATTCCGTGAAACTAAATCAAGAATTCCAGGAAATTAAATTACGGAAAATGCGAAATTAGATCACGAATTCCGTGAAACCAAATCATGGAATCCACAAAATTACACCACGGATTCATTGAAATTACGAAGATCACGAATTCCGCGAAACTAGGTCGCTAATGATGCGAAATTAAATCACGATTTTCGCAAAGCTAGTTCGCGGATTTTGCAAAATTAGATCACGGATTACGAGTAACTAAATTACAAATACCGTGACATTATATCACGGATTCTGCGAAAAAAGGTCACTAATTCCGTGAGTTTATGGTGCGAATTGTAAGAAATTACATCATGGATTCCACAAAATTAGATCACAGATTCTTCGAAAATCCGTCACACGTGGATTATGCGAAACTTCGCTAATTATGCGAAATTAGATCACGATTTCCGCAAAGACAGTTTGCTGATTTAGCGAAATTAAATTACGCATATTGCATAACTAAGTAACGAATACAGTGAAATATTATCACGAATTCTGCAAAACAAGGTGACTAATTCCATGAATTTAGGGAGCGAATTATACGAAATTAGATTAAGGATAACGCGAAGTTATATTACGGATAATGCAAAACTAGGTCACGGATTACGCGAAAGTAGATCATGGATTCCGCGAAATTAAATTACGTATAGTGTGAAATTGGATCACGAATTCTGTGAAACTAAATCATGGATTTCACAAAATTATATCACGGATTCATTGAAATTACGAAGATCACGAATTCCGCGAAACTAGATCGCTAATTATGCGAAATTAGATCACGGTTTTCGCAAAGCTAGTTCGTGGATTATCCTAAATTAGATCACGGATTACGCTTAACTAAATCACGAATACCCTGAAATAATATCCCGAATTTTGTGAAACAAGGTCACTAATTCCGTGACTTTAGGACACGAATTATGTGAAATTAGATCACGAATTACGCGAAAATAAGTCATGAATTATGAGAAATTAGATCACGAATTTTGCGAAATTATGTCATGGATTTAGCAAAAAAAAAAGAAAAAGAAGTTTTGGAATGTAGAGATTGGTGATTCCAAAAAGATAGAAAAAATTGGGTCCCATAGTTATACAACTAGTGAGGAAAATAGACAATTGTAGACAAGTGTGAAACAGAATTTCAAGTAACATTACTGTTAACAATTAACTTGCGAGACCAGAATTAATTAATGGAAGAGGAAAGTCTAGTTTGATGATAAAAAGATCCTCCAAAAAGGTTCTACGCGATTAAAGAGAAAGAGAGGATGGAAACAAACTTCAGTTAGTTAATTGTGATCTCCTTGATGAAAATAAATTGATTTTCTTTGAAGATTCGTATAAAGAATAACGATTAAAATTAATTTGATATTTTCTTTCAACTAGAAGACTAACGTGGTGAGTGACCTAATTCGAATTATTAAATACTCGCACATGGTAGGTGACTTTTGACCTAAAAGAATTATTTTGTTTGTCAAAATTGTTACAACCTTTTCTTTCAATAAAGTGACTATTGTTCTGGGGTCAATAAAAATGTTCATTCATTTTTATTAATATCATAACTATATCATCTTTGAAAATTGTCAGATAAATTTAAATATTAAATAACTTCCAAATCGATGTACACTATGATCAGTGTAAACTTCAGCTTCTGAAATTTTAAATACCAGGAAATCGTTATTGGCATTGCTTCTAAATCCGAATTTATTAAATTCAATGACTTGATGAGTATTCGATATCGGTTTTAGTTTTAAAAACCATTTTTGAATATCATGTAGTACTCTCACACTACTTTTTTGTAACCAACAGAAAATTGAGAATAATTAACTCTCATAATGGTTTTTAGCATTAAAAATAGATAATAAAATTGTTGATTTTAGTTTTTCGGATAATTCGCTGTTAATGACACGTTTTCAGATATCTATTTAACCCATTTTGATTCTTTCCAAACCACAAGTTCTTTAAAAATAGAATAGATTTATTTATTTTCTGACTTTGTTGCTAACAGTTTTTTCGGCTAGCTCTCGTATATCTGGTGGTGTTGGATCAGAATAATCTTCTGCTAACTGACTCTATTAATATTCTTCATATCGACAAATTAAAAATTCATTTAATCTGCATGCAACGATGTTTATGTTTCAGAAATACTGCCAATTGCATAAGAAAGAATTGGGTATATCTAAAGTACTAGCCTGGTTTTGTAAATATTTCTTTGAATACGATTTTTAAAATCAAGTATATGAATTTGTAAATTGAAATATAAATTAAAATTCAATGAAATTGTATGGCGTCATTAAAAGAACGGATTGGAAAAGGAATAAAGATGGGCAGATCTAATCCAAAGTAACTACCAGAAAGTCATGATCATTCGCATATCCAGAAAACTGTTTAACACGCAGAAGTTTAACAAATGTATGCATTAATTAATACATTAATTCTTTTGTTACCAATTAATTATTCCTCTATTATTTCACCATTAATTATTTAACTTGATACGCTGATACAAAGTGGCATACAACAACAAAAAGATTTATAAACTTCAGTTGTTTGTCCCAGCAAAAAAAATCTGATGATCATTAGATGCCATTGCAGATTCTAATTATAAATTAGTGAAAAATTCAAGAATTTCTCTGCAGAATGTACCAAAGGGTAAAAATACAAATATTTAACAATTCCACGAGGAGTATATATATATATATGTACACTGGTGCAAAATTCATTTAACACACTCCTCCTGACGAAACATCAATTTAGTGTGGCATTTCCTTCCCAAGGGAAAAAGCAGTGGCTCGTTAGGCGAACGAAACGTTCTCTTAAGAGTGATTGATGGCCAGTCGTTACACGCGTTGTGTCCTATAAAAGAAAAACATTACACACTCTTGCGTATAGAATCACGCATCGCTTTGCGATTGCCTCTCTCACTCTCTCTCGGCCTTATCGGTTGTACGGCCCAAGAGCCACCCTGCAGGCTAATGTAAAAAGCCCACATAAAAAGCATATCCGTTGAATGTGACGTTCTGTCCAGTACTTCAGAGAGTACACTATGCGGGGATGATGGTCGTTCGACTTTTTTTTTACCCGCCTTTTTTTTAACGTTGCCCGCTTTGGTGGTGGGCCGTTTGTCGCGATGCACGCAGGTTCGTGTTACCTGACCAAACAAGTGCTAATTACCGTTGGTGAATAAGTGGGCCTGGTTCATGTGTGAGTGTGTGTAAGTGACGGTCACGCAAGATACGTAATTCATGACTTTATTATTACGTGCCTTGAACAGAGCGACTGAGACGCGAACTTTTTACAACTAACGGCATCATCTATATAGGTATATATATATGTATGCTATACACGACATTAAAACACTCCTTCGATGACCCAAGAAGGCACTTTGTACATACACTTAAATGTGTACAAAAAACCACTTGTGAACAAAGAATTCCTCATGTCAGCTATGTATTTTTACACTTTTCTTCGCAATGTTTGTAATTCAGAATTGCGTTCTTATAAAAACTTGTACAATGGCATTTCATCAACGGAATGAAATTATTTCAAAAATGTGCTGCCGCTAAATTAACTTAATTTTTCACTTTGTTTCTTTTTCAACAAAAGATACTTTTGTTGCAAATTGAATATATATATATATATCTTCTCACGCATAAGAAATTGAGATTGCAAAATCTTTATTCCTTACGTTCAAGTATGGAGAAAAACTTCATCTTTAAATTAGAAAGAAATTCCTGAAAAATTCTTAATACTGAAAGAATTTTTTTTTCTTTTTTATTTAAATGAAAACATCTAACAAAAATTTTAACAATTTTTATATAAATATAAAAATTGTTTTTTGATATATATATAAAGCTCTTGACTTTCATTATAACGCGACAATAGAAACGAAGCGGATACATAAAACATTGCGTACAGATATTACCATTAAATGCAGAAAGATAAGGCGCGAAAACATTGTGACTTTAATGTAATACTGCCACCGGCTGTCACTGTTTTTATTACACTTCAAACTGAGGGGACTGTTAAATATTTTTTTTTTTTTTTTTTTTTTTTTTTTGCTTTAGTCATTTTATACCATTTATAAAAGTTTGTGTTATACATTAGTGGCATAAAAACTTTGTACAGTCGTTAAAAAAAAGGGTGTCACGTGTAATAAATTTGAAAAGTAAATAAAAATTGTTTAATGAAGAAAAGAGATATCAGCAAAAGTATAATTTTTATATTCAGGGTTGTTAACGACCGTTGAAGGGTAATCAAAATTTTTTTGGGGTAAAGATTATAGACAAGAAACAACAGAGTTGTTACAAAAATATATGATTTTCTTTTTCCCTGACTCTATAATGAAAATATTTCAAGAAATTTTGAATAACAGCCCTCGGATTGCACAACTTTTTTTGGCTTTTTTTATTTTTTAAAATTGAATTATTAAAATAATATTGTTTGCAAAATTCAATTATTTTCAATAATTTAAAACAATTTTCTCGAAAATTAAATGATTTAAAACAGTTTTCAATTGAAAATTCACTAAAATTCAATTATTGTCTAAAGTTAAAAAAAAAAAATTTCACCAATTCAAAATGAAAGTTTCAATTAATAATCTCTTGAAATTCAATTATTATTTCTAAAATTTAAACTCGAACTCTTCTAAAATACAATTATTTCTCATTTTGCTATCTAAAATTCTTTGTTGAATAATTTAATTTTAATAATTTTAATCAAAATTTTCGAAAATTAAATTATTTAAAACATTTTACAATTCAAAATTCTCCAAAGTTTAATTATTGTTTAAATCTTATAAAATATCTATAGAAATTCCAATTTACGAAAATTTTAATTAAAAATCTTTTGAAATTCAATTAGTTCCAAAAATTTTAAATATTGCTCTTCCAAAACTCAATTATTTCTAAATTTTTAACTATAATTTCTTTTTAAATTATTGATTTCTAATAACTTTAATCAAGTTTTTCAAAAATTCAATTACGTAAAACGTTTATTAATTATTAATTCTTTAAAATTAAATTTTTTCAGGTATATTTCAGTCTGAAATTTGTAAAAAAAATTTATTAATTTAAATTTATAAAAGTTTCAATTCATAATCTCCTAAAATTCAATTATTTCTAAAATTTTTTAATCAAACTCTTTTCAAATTCAATTATTTTTAAAATTTTAATTAAAAATCTTCTGAAATCAATCAATTTTTTTTTAATGTAACTTTAAATTATTTTTCAAAATTTGTTCTGAAACTGAATTGAAATCTTGAAAATTTTTCTGACAATCATAATCAGTATAATTCGGTTTTAGACTTTTCTTGTAATGTAAATCAACTGAAATGACTTTTTTTTCATTCAAAAGTCGATCCGAGGCCTACAATTATAAAAACGTAAGACAATAATTTTTAGAAGCAAAAGTTTGAATTGAAAATTTCATAAATTATAATTTTAGTAGCATTTTTAGAAATTTTATATTTTTCCAGTAAAATCATTAATTAGAATTTTCATTTTATGGAATTTCATTTGTCATAATTATTTTTTAGCCAAATTTTTATTTGTTCGAATAATTAGTATTTTCATCAAAGCGATTTTTTATATCACAGAATTTTTATATAACCGAAAATTCACTTCACAGATTTTTAATTTGTTCGAATTTTTATGTGTCAGAATTTTTATTTAACATAATAGGCATTTTAAAGAATTTTTATTGGGTAGAATTTCATTGTATAGAATTTTCATTTTATTCTTTCAGATGAATTTTCATTTGTTCGGAATTATTATTTGATTGAATTTCCGTATAACCGATTTTTCATACTACAGAATTTTTACTTAATCAAAAAATCCATTGATAGAATTTCTAATTAATAGAATTTTCATTTGTCCGAAATTGAAAATGGCCGAACAAACAATCGACAGAAATATTTCGGCGCGATTTTTAAAAGTAACCAATCAAAAATTATCTATAAAATTGTGATTAGTTGATTTTAAAAATCGCGCCGATAAATCTTTCTGTCGTTTGTTTGTTCGGCCATTTGCAATTTCGGACAAATAAAAATTCTATTAATTAGAAATTCTGTTAAATGATTTTTCGGTTAAGTAAAAATTCTGTAGTATGAAAAATCGGTTATATGGAAATTATATCAAATAATAATTCGAACAAACGAAAATTCACCTGAAAGAATAAAATGAAAATTCCATACAATGAAATTCTACCCAATAAAAATTCTTTAAAATGCCTATTATCACTGTGCAACAGATTTTCATTTTTTTTTTATTTCTGAGACCGCATAGGGTGATTCTTATAGGTTTTTCGACGCTGAACACGAATCCGTAATCAGAATTGCTCCATTACCCTAGGTTTTCGAGAAATTTGGCCTTGAAAATTGAAAAAATGCCGTTTTTAGGGTACTTTTTGATTTTTTATTACGGTATCAAAATTTTTTTTGAGGTTTTCATGATATGCATATGAAAGCTGATATCCTCCTTAACATTTTCCAATTTTGATCTTTAAAAAATATCTTTTTTTGGATGAGTTATCCTCATTTGAAATTCGCGTTGCAACGTGAATCGGGATCACAGTGCAGGAGGCGTATAAAAAATGGTCCAAAATTCAAATGTATTTTAAATAGTCTGAAATTTGTTACTTGGGTGTTTTCGGGGTCGCTGATTACGAATTCGAGGTCCGTTTTTGAAAATTCAAAATGGCGGATCCAATATGGCGGACGACTTTTTCTAAACTCGATCGAAATGGCCTGTAACTTGTTACTAGGGAGTTTTCGGATATATAAAACTTCAGTAATATAGAAAATCGGTTTGGCAAAATACTAATTCGGACAAATAAAAATTCGGCTCAAAAATAATTATGACAAATGAAATTCCATAAAATGAAAATTCTAACTAATGATTCTTAGAACATAATCATGTGTCCTATATTATTTTTAGATTCTATTTGTCAGTAATTTTAATCAAAGTGGAATACATCAAAATCTTCCATTGATATAATTACAAAAATTTGCCAAACAATGTAATTATTTCTTCGTTCAAGTATCTCTTAAAATGTTGTATTAATTAGTACTATTAAAGATAATAATAATAAAAAAATGTTCAAATCTATTATCAACGAAAATTAGTAATATAAATTGATTGTTGAACAAGAATCCATATATCCTAATCATATAGTCAAGTGACTTATACGATTGCCGAGGTCGATGCAGGCACGATACACTGTAATTTCCGATTTTAGCAATAACTCACGCGAAACTTTGGAAACTGTCACTCGATAATATCCATTTCATTTCCGTTTTGACCCGAATTTCCTGAAAGGTCGGCGAATTTATAGGGCACGCTTTAGCAAATGTGTATATTGCCTTTCTTGAAAGCTTAAATGTCACAACATATTGTGCTCAACGCTATATATATAAATGTTCTCTTTTATTTCACATATTGCTTCACTAACAATTTCGATATACACTGCTCTAAAGGTAATCCAGATTAACTGTTTAATACTATTTTTAAAATTAGTTTCATATAATTCCATACTTGAAAAATATAATTCTCATATAGGTAGTACGAAAATTAAATTTATAAAATAATAATTATAATTTCGAATGTGAGTGAAGAAAAAGGTGAGAATAGTGATTACTAACACCTATGTAAGAGAGGGTCTTAATTAGTTTCTTGGAATGCTTAAAACACTTTAAGTATACTAGTTGAAAATGTTTTTAGCGCGCAAAGAATGAGTATAACCTTTACACGGCAAAAAAAAAACCTCTATAACAACCCGTTGGGATTTAAAACAACTATACGAGTGTTACATATCAGCTATAGATCCAACAGAGTCAGGGGTCATATGCCTTTAGCTTCCAAGAAGAAAGGATTCGTGTTGAAAGCATGCAGCTGTTGATCGCTGTTACCATCTTAGGCAATTAATAGCGCGGCTTCTAATGAAAGCAGAGAGAGAATTTATCAACAATTTGATTTGTGATAATTTAACCTGAACAAGAAAAAATACCAAAAACAATTTTTTGTCATCAAAATGAATTAAAATTTTATAAATTCAAACCACTTTTTGTATTATTATTATTATTATTTTATATTAAAAACGAGAGAAGACAAGAGGGTTTAACAGAGCAACAAGCATTATTCAAAGAAACCAATTTTATTTCCTACCGTAAATCTTTTGTGTGTGGCTTTAAAATTTGCATGGAATTTTTTCATAATCAAATTTTGAAGAGATTTCACACCCCTTTCTCACATCCTATGCGTTATGGAGTTATGTTCAACGTCGTTGCAAACCAATTGTGCGTATATCATAATAATTTATAGCTGTGTTTCACACACTACTATTTTTCCGCCATGTATATATATATATATATATGTATATAGAAAGAGCGTCAGAATTTTCGAACGGGATAAGAAAGATAACCACATAAGCGGTCCCTTTTTACTACTGCTATAAATCTTTTTACGAATCCCGATACTTCGCATCGCTGAAGAAAATGCTCTTGCGTTTCTGCAGCCTTTTACGATATCTACTATATACGCGCGCACCACCTATGTATAACCCATCCTTCCGTATTACACTTACAAATAGTAAACGTCATCTTATACCACAGAAAATTTATTTATACCACCAAATCTTTATGGAATGGATAAAAAAAATATTCCGTTACTTCCTGATATTCCTACAATAAAAATAGAATATATAACTTGCTTTAGCAAAAAAAGCGAAGCAAAATGTAACAAAACAATGTTTAGATACAAAAGGTGAAGAATCTAAATTATATGCAAAATTTGTATAAAGTTTAATTTTAAATAAAAGATGACTTCAAATTTGTTTGCCTAAAGTTGATTTGTCCAAGGAAAAGTTTTTTTGGCCTGAACAAAAAATAAGTTTGACTAAAATGGATCCAAAATCGGGATTTTTGGGGATCATTCAAAAATAAAAGAAATTAATTTAATTTAAGTATTAATGGGTACTCTTAGGTTTTTGGGGTCCCTGATTACAAATCAGACGTCAGATTCGGAAAATATTCAATATGGCGGACAACTTTTTAAAAATTAGACATATTTGCTTGAAAATCGTTACTCCGGGGTTTTTGTGGTTGCTGATGAAGAATCCGGTGTCCGTTTTTCAAAATTCAAAATGGCGAAACTTATAAGCTAACCATATTTGTAAAATCTTCTATTTTAGGCCAAAAAAAAGTTATGAAACCCCATAATTCTTCTCCGAGTGTTGTTAATTTTAAATCCATCCAGGTTAAAACCTGTACTCCCATCAATCGAATAATTAAATACGCTAGAATTATGTGCTAATTTTGTGCCAATTTAAAATATTTTATGCTTATCAGAAATTTAACCTTTCCTTACTTACAGATTAAATACAAGCACCTCTCCTACACGGAGAAAAAAGAATTGTTGTGGTTACTAAAAATTAGTGTTGCATGTCAACCAAAACAATCGAGAAATTAAGGATCTCAAGAAAGGTGATTGTTTAATTTTATTCAATATATTAATTGGTTCGTGTCATAGAGACAAGCTTCCCGTTAAGTATTTTAATGAATTTATTATATATAAACTATAAATTTTTTATAAAATTCTTTAATAAAATATGGTTTATGAAATTGTTTATTCAATTCAAATAATAAATTGACATCAGAAGAATGTAACTCCATCAAAAATCTATCGTAATTAAATATATAGTTTTTATTGAAGAAATTAAAAATATTTCGAGTGATTACTACTATTATTATTATCTAACCTACTTAAATTTTTTAAGCAATTGAAATTTCTAATGTCCAAAATTTCTCTTAAAAACAATCACTATTAGTATAATTTAAATATTGTAATTTTTAAAATATTCTTTTCTCATTAAAATAAATACAAAATCATATAAATTAAATAATTTATTATTTTTTATTTATTCAACGAAGTAATATTTAACATATTACGTACAAAAATATGTAGGGATTAATAAAACTATTCATATTTATTAAAATCAACAAATAAAACACAATTTTCGAAAAACAATTTAAGCCTTAAGGGAAGCTTTAATTTGGTCTTTTAAACTCATCCACGAATTCAAGCATATAAGATATTTTACAGAATCATTTTCCAATCTGTTCTTGTGTTTTCTGATGGTCAAGGATTTTTCATTTTAATAATTTTAATAATTGTCAATAAAATTAGTTAAATATTTGATAAAACTAAAATTTGTAAACTAATAAAAATATTAAATTAGGAAAAAAGTATGTAAAATTTGACATTCAAATTAAAACATTTTTATAATATACTTTTGAGAAGCTCCTTCTGCTTGCTCATCATCTAAATCTATCTGATCATGTATTTTTTTCCTGCTTTCGGTTTTGTTCGTATCTTCTGCCATTTTACTTTTCACAAATAACTTCCTTTTTTATTTTAAAAAATCGATGAAAAAGAGGTATTTTATTATTATAATAAAAAATATATACGTTTGATCGAGATTTCGAAATTACATTCGAACAATCAAAGTCAATCATAAACAAAAGAAAATCACGCTTCTTGGCTTGATAAAATGTATCAATATTCAAGCATATGCAATCGATATCGAGCAATTATTTGTTTTTGGGACAAAAAAAATTGTTAAAATGGAATTGTTATTAAAATTATTCGGATTGTTCGGTGAACAAACAGAATTGTTTGATGAACAAAGAAAATTGTTATGGAACAGTTGAAATAATAAAACTAAATTGTTAAATTAGCAATACAATTTGTTATTGTATTAACAAAGCTTTGATACGTCTAATACAATTTGTTAAGTTTCTTCGCCTTCTAAAATAATCGATAGCAGATTTCCGTAGGCCATATCACCAGTTTCATTTGCATTAAAATCTGTGGAAAATGCAACTTCTGGATCAAATTCTTTGACCTGAAACCAAAAAACTATTTTGAGTTGAAATTTGTATAATATTTAATATACATTTTGTATTTTTTAAGATGCGAGATTATGTTCAATAGTAACCGAGTATAACTTACCGATAAACGATGAAATTGTCCCTTCATCCATTCACTACACTTGCAATAGATTGTTCACTTTAACCGGATTCATTATTTAACAGCACTTAGTCATTTCTTTAAAAAAAACTAATAATAAAAGCAAAAGTGGCACATGTGCCAGAAACAAACCGCGCGACGATCTGCACGCCATTGTGCGAGAAGTCAAGATGACCACGTACCATGGAACAATAAACCTGTCAGTTGAACAAATCCGCTTTCTAAATTTGAATTAGTAAAAATGTTTACTAATTTAAATTATGACTTTTTGCTTTAGAATTAGTAAAATTTTACTAATTGTTAGTAAAAGTTACTAATAATTAGTAAAATTTTACTAATTCAGAAGCAAGAAGTGCGTCACTAATTCAAATTAGTAAACATTTTTACTAATTCAGATTTAGAGAGCGGATTGTTCCTTCAGCAATCGACAGAGAGTTTGCTTCTGTAACTGGACGGAATTGCAAACTGAACAAAAATGACAACAAAAACTTCGTATTGTAGTTAAAACAACATACATTTGTATTGACAAAATTCCAAATTGTAATATTAACATTTCGAATTGTAATATCAACAAATCTATACTGACAACAATCCAAAAATTGTTTGCACAACAATCCCATTTTTCTCCATGTATAGTAAAACTAAAAATATCAAAATGATTTTGTTTTTTCAATACAATTTAAAACAAAGAAATTTTTTCGTCTGAAAACAAAAAAGCTAAAAAATATATTTATATTTTTCGTTGATCGTAACGACAAATAAATTATATTTAATGACAGAGAAAAGCGGAAGGAAAAAGGGTCACTCACGTTGAGAGAGTGTCTCATTCACGTCATCGAGAAGCTCATTATCTTCACGTGTCTGCTGTGGCAAATGCCATTATCACGGCAACGGTTCTATGCGCTTGTCACTCAATAACATCATTTCTGCCCACATTCTGTATATATAGTTCGTTGATGTTAAATAGAATATAATAAACCATACACACCACTCACACTCTTGTATAAGAGGCGAAGAAAAGTCTTGGTCGAAAGGTCAAATAACTTAACATATGAAGACTCCTACGCTTCCACCATAAGTTTCGTATATATATACGTGTAAAACTATCACTCTGCGTCGACGAATTAATCGTTCATTATCCCACGCTCAGTGAAAAAAAAGAAGAAAAAAAATTTCTCAACTATTAAACCATGTCTTGCATAATTTTCGTTGACAGCTCGTATTTATAAATCTAATAGAACTTATATTCTTGATGAAAATTTTATTATATAAATCAAAAATGAAAATTCATAAAGTATAAAGTTAGAATAGCATTTATATGAACTCAAGGAAAAATTTTACATGTATTTATTGCTTGCCCCGAATATAGCTCTCATCTATTCTAATTTCGTCCTCTATGACGTTCTATAGGTTATTAAAAATTTAATCGCACTTTTTTGTTTATAAAAAAAATTGAATTTTATTTAAATGACTGTAATTAAGTTGATGAAATATTTAACTGATGATTCAAAAACATTTTATATAATATATCAGTCATCATGCGTGTTGCTGAGAAAACACTATAATGATGTGTCTTATGATGACCCTTAGCAAATCGTCAATATTTTCGCTATAGGCTTTTTACAGAGGATAATTGCACAAATTTTAGTTTTACTTTAAGTAATTTTAACTTTTGTGACAACTTTAAAAAGTTGAATTTTTAATTTAGAACTGTTAAAATCTAGTGACTATAAATTTTGTGAATTGATTATATAAATTAGTCAAGATTTCAGTATAACTTTGGCGAAGACTTGCAAATTCTGTCTAAAAATGTCAGAAATCAAATAATTTTTTAAATATGGAATGTGACCTCAAATTCAGAATCAGCAACCCCAATAATTTTCCCAATAATAATCAACTAAAAATTGACTAATAATTATTAAATTTTTAATTCAAACTTTTGCTGCTAAAAAATATTGTCCTAATTTTTTATAATTCTGACTTGAAATCAGGGGAAAGACAGGGAAAAACAAAATAAAATTTTTGTGATTAATTTAATTAAGTAATTAAATTTAGTAGGACAAATTTAAAAAAAAAATTCTTAAAGTTCCATTTTTTAAATTTTTTGAAAACTGATTTAATCAATTTATTTGAATTAAACAAATTTTACATAGTTCTTTGTTTTAATAGTCAAAAAAATTTCAGGCAATAATTAAATTTTACAGATTTTGAGATTAAAGTCTTTTTTAAATAATTGAATTTTTAAAGAAATATTAAAATTATTAAAAATAAATAAATTTTGGAAGAATTACAGTAAACATTTTTAGAAATAATTAATAATTGAATTTCAAAAAATGTTGTTTAAACAGACAATAATTAAATTTTACAGAATTGAAAATAATTTATCAATCAATTTTAGATACAATTTTTTAAAGGTAATTGAATTAATCGAAGATTTACAATTCCGATTTTTTAAAATAATTAGGTAAACTTCAAGTGATTTATAATTGAAATTTTTGATGTGGAAAATACAGACAAAAATTGAATTTTAAAAATCTTTAATTAAAAAATGCTTTAAGGTAATTGAATTTTTGAAGAGTTACAGTTTTAATTTTCAGAAATAATTGAATTTTAAAAGGTTTTCTTAAATTTCAAACAATAATTAAATTTTACAGAATTGAAAATAGTTTATTAAATAATTTTGGATAATCTTTTTTAAAAAGAATTCAATTTTCGAAGAATTGAAATTCAGAATTTTTAAAATAATTGAACTTCAAGTGCTAAAAGAATTTATCAAAAATTACAGACAAATATTGATGAGCCAAAAGTTTTGAACGTTCAAATGAACAAAGTTTATTTTGCAACTTCTTTAAGTACGAATTTTTTTACAAAAATATTGTTTTAAAGAATCTAAACAGAAATTAATAATTTAATATTTGTTTAATTTACTATTTTATTTTACATTGACATTATAATTTTTTAAAATTTCTAGATTGAAAAAAATATTTTGTTCATTTGAACGTTCAAA
This sequence comes from Leptopilina boulardi, assembly GCF_019393585.1. Lineage (NCBI taxonomy): Eukaryota > Metazoa > Arthropoda > Insecta > Hymenoptera > Figitidae > Leptopilina > Leptopilina boulardi. The sequence goes on along the minus strand of NW_026137881.1, from coordinate 3,311,857 downwards.
ACTTTTTACTCATAAATATTGAACTTTTAAAAAAGTTTTTAATTGAAAAATGTTTTCAGATAATTGAATTTTTGCAGAATATTATAAACGTCATTAAAAATAATGAAATTTCGAAAAATTTATAGTTGAAATTATTAAATTTCAGAACATTTTAGATGGAAAATTTTAGAAATAATTAAATTTTAATAAATTTTAAATTAAAATTTTTAAAAATATTAAAATTTCAAGTGATTTTGAATTGATATTTTTGATAATTTTATTTGCAAACTTTATTAACCCTAGAAAGCACATCTAGGGTAGAAAACTAAACCAGAAAAAATTCTAATTTCGGTACTTTTTTGCAGATTTTGTAATCTTTTTGCTTCTACGTATGAGCCATAGCTATGTTGTGCTGTCAAGGGTTAAAATTTTAAACAATTATTGAATTTTATAAAATTTGTAATTCAAAAATAGTTTAAGATAATTTAATTTATAAAGAATGTCATTAAAATTACTGAAAATAATTAATGCAGAGAAGAATTTTAGTTAAAAATTTGTTAAATAATTAAAATAAAGAAAATTAGGAAGATTTGCATTGTATACTAATAAAGACGTACTTTGTTTAAAAAAACTTTATAAAAAAAATTTTAAAAAACATTTCATCTTATTACACCATTCAACACAATTCAACTTTTTTTTTTATCCACAAAAAAATCCAACATTTTCGAAAACTAGGACCAAAAAAAAATTTCCAGTGTCTGGCTTTTTTGCTAGATCAAGTCGTTTGTGGTTTTTAGGGGTGAAAACAACCCCTGAATGAAAAGTGACAAGATATCTTTTAAAAATTATTAATTTTTTTATAAAACTTGGTATCTGGGGATTTTTGGGGTCGCTGATTATTAATCTGACGTCATATTTTCAAAATTCACAAAAGCGGATTTAATATGGCGGTCAAAATTTTAAGAAGTTATTAATTTTTTAATTTATATCTGAAATTTTGAATTTTGAAAATTTAACATAAAAAATTAATAACTTCTTAAAATTTTGACCACCATATTGGATCCGCCATTTTGAATTTTGAAAATCTGACATCAGATTAATAATCAGCGACCCCGAAAATCCCCAGATACTGAATTTTATAAAATATTAATAATTTTTAAAAGATATCTTGTCACTTTTCATTTAGGGGTTGTTCTCACCCCTAAAAACCACAAACGACTTGATCTAGCAAAACGGCAAGACACGGGTATTTTTTTTTTGGGTCTTAGTTTCCGAAAATGTTGGATTTTTTTTGTGGGTCAAAAATCGTGTCGGACGGTGTTATAAAATAAATCGAAAAAAGTCGTATTTAAAAAAAAATCAGAAAAAATCGCATAATCAGAGGTCAGTCATTATAACCGCTCTATTAATTTTATTATATCCTCTCCAATAACTTCTTACAATACTTCCCTTGATTTAATGATTTCGATTTTCAAAGATATTACTGTAAATAATCTAATAGTAAATTAAACAATTAAATATCTTTACTATATGTCAATCAGTATTCCACACGCATGGAAAAAATTTGCTGTGGCAGCGAATTATTTGCTGCCACATCAAATTACGTTAGCTAATATAGGAACAGCGAACAAATTTGCTGTGGGGTTAGAAAAGTTTGCTGTGACAGTAAATTTAAAAAAATTAAGACTGATATTATTTATCACAGCAAACTTTTTTGTTGATGTAGCAAAAAATTTAGCTGTGGTTACTATAATTTTGATAGATCCGAGAGCAAACATCAGTTAGCATTTGTATTCCATTTTTTCCGTCTATAATCAGTAATATTTCCCAATTCAAAAAAATTAATTAAAACTTTATTCTCAGGGTGTGTTAATAATTTATTTCCATCACAAGCTATATTGCGACAATAAAACATCATTAATTTTACAACCAAAATCTCCAAAGACATATTATTCACTCGTTAAATTTAACTCTGACAAGATTGTTCGATCTACTTTTATTCCTGACTATATTCATCAATCAAGAACGAGAATTTAGGGTTTAACTATAGAGACATAAAAATTGATCCGCAGAGGTGAAGAAATCGTTTCTATATATTGTGCGACTATATTGAATGTGTACATGTCTATATATGTATATACATATATATAGTTGATGACAAGCTGTGGCTTTATACCCCTGTTAAATCTAGTCTCCGATGACTATTCGCGATAAGTCCTCTTCCTTTCCACTAATAGGAATATGTATATAGTAAGATATCATCAACGATGCCGCAGAGCGGGAATTACTCGTTCTGACAGAATGATTCATTATGCGACTTTTTCATATGTGTTGTTGGAAATAATGGAGAAAACTTGACACGATAATCTAAGTGAGATGACGTCGTCAGATGTGCACGCAATATTTCAGGGCGTATAAGCATATGTCAAAAGAAGGAAAAACGTTGAAATGCCACTACACAGTAAACCTAACCAAGTGTATATACATTGTACGTGACATGCTTTTAAAAAACGATATTAAATAATAATTGTATCAGTTAGCTTATATATAAATATACGCTTTTTACCTCTATAAGAGTATAAAAATAACTTGCGCCACTATTTTTTTCTCGCTAATAAAAACTTTCTTTTACTTTTTTAAGATTAGATTACTATACACGAATAAGTATTTTTAGTTCACATATATATTTATGCAAATCACATATCAAGATTTCTAGACATTTATCAAAAAAAGTTTATAACCTTTGATAAAATATATAAATGATAAAACTATTGAGATCGACATTTTGAAAGATTACAGAGAGAAAAAAAAAAAAATTCCAAAAGATGACACATTGTTCAAATAGAGGAATGAAATTTCTGCATGAAAAATTGGTTCAGGCGTTTGCCTCACACTCGCGTTTCAGATCATAAATCGTGAACTGGTTCGTGTCACGAAACGCAAGACATGTAATCCTGGAGCCCTTTAATGTGCAATAAGCCTATGGAAGAAAGCTTCGCGCATGATTTACGAACTCGCGGGGGTGTGTATATAGCCCAGTGTGTGGTGTATTTACGTTTATGGCTCCTATACTATTTTCCAAGTAAACTGTTTGTATGTGTTTGTTAGGTTATCCGCCATCCTTCATGTCGCAGGAAATGGCGGTCGTCAATCACAACATGTGACATGCTTTGGAAATACAACCAACCTTTTGGAGAAACACTTTACTGATATCATATATACTTTATGAACAATATTATTCGTATTTCAGATGAATCTTTTTTACTTTTACAAAAACAATTTTCCAAAATAATTATGCAAAAAAAAAAAATAGTCTTCAATTTCCGGGATATTAACTTCCATAAATATACTATATGTAATGTAGGCAGTAATTTTTCTCTGAGATTGAAGATCTTTCCGCGCGAAAAGTCATCAACAAACTAACGCCTGATTCATATAGCCAACACCCCCATTGTATGCCGATTCGTTATGGACTAAAGCATTTTACCCACGCTGTCATAAATTAACATTTTACGTGTCCATAGACACTAGATTGCGTGCGTATGGACGCTTTAACTGTGGGGTATATATAGGAATATCCGCCAACTCCCGGATATATACAGGGCTGCGTTTACGATTTCATTTACGACAGAAATTAGTGGGTATAATTTCTGAGCGACCGGAACGAGGAATCCCCTTTCCGCTAAATGAATTTTTATTTCCCCATTAGCATAAATATTATGTAAGCCTTAATGGGACATTCAAATGCAAAGCAAAGAATTTACGGAGGTGTTAATATACCCCAGATCTACCCCAACACACAGACACAAAGCCTCCCTTAAAAACTTCGCGTCGACGAGATAACGCGCGATGATCCAAATTTTAACATTTAACACCTTCAGACAAATTCAGATTTCTCGCTGTGAGTATATTTTCATATATATATATATATATATATGGGACATTCTCTATCAACGGGAGACCCCCCCATGCCCAAAATTGGTTCAAGTATTTTAAGACATATGTATATAGAAATAAAAGTTTATTAACCTTACTTTCAAATGCCGCATGGCCTTTTTGAAAAAACCAATATGGCGGACCAATATGGCGGTTATAAGTGCTATAGGTCACTCAAAAAAAGTAGTTTATCGTGTTTTAAAATTAAAAAAGTGATCCTAGAACATCGGGAAAAGCATATTTTCGTGTAATTTTTATCGATAAACACGATTGTAATATTTATTTTACCGGAAAAAATTATCTGTCGTCCCTAACCTCAAAAAAAAACACGAAAAATACAGTTTATTGTGTTTTACGCTTAAAAAAGATATCCTAAAACATCGGGAAAATCATATTTCCGTGTAACTTTTATCAATGAACACGAATCTAATATTTATTTTAACGGAAAAAATTATGTGTCGTCCCTAACCTCAAAAAAAGGCAGTTTATCGTGTTTCACGCCTGACACAATCATCATAAAACAATGAGAAAAGCATATTTTCGTGTAATTCTTATCGATGAACATGAATGTAATATATATTTTATCGGAAAAAATTATGTGTCGTCCCTAACCTAAAAAAACATGAAAAAAGGCAGTTTATCGTGTTTCATGCGTGACACAATCATCATAAAACAATGGGAAAAGCATATTTTCGTTTAATTCTTATCGATGAACATGAATTTAATATTTATTTTATCGGAAAAAATTATGTGTCGTGCCTAACCTAAAAAAATACAAAAAAGAAAGTTTATCGTGTTTACCGATCCTGCGAAAGGATCGTGTAGGTAAATTGAAAAGAAAATAGAAAAATTCTTATAAAATATCATGACGTAGAATTAGAATTTATCCTGTAAAATATTCATTTAGTTCTAATTTATGAGCAATGCGTATCACAGTATCAAAAAAATGTAAGTCAATTCTGGACAATTCATAGAAAAAACCTGATCTTAAGTAAGAGAAACATATTTTTAGGTTATGAACGTGAACACATCTGTTTTGACAGAAAAAACGGTACTGCCAACCTAAACGATGGCCCGAAATTTGAAAACTAGTAACATTAATTATTCTTTAAATAAATACATAATAGTCAATATTTTTACTTGAAAAATATAAAATATTCGCACTGATGTTAATAATCTATTTAATATTATTCAAATATTAGAAAAAATTAATTAAATGATTTAAATTTTTTATTATATTATTATTAATTTCAGCAATAAAATAATCTTTATTATTTTATTTTACAGATGTTTAAAAATGTTAAATATAATTTATTAATTAAATAATGTTTATGCAAATCTTTTATTCTGTTTAAAAAAATTCATTAAATTAAATTAATTTCATAATTTTTTTAATTCGAATTTATATCTAACTTCTTTTTCTATTATTTCCAGAAATTCAATTTATATACTTTTAATTTTATTTCTCAATATAATTTTATTTTTAATATTTATCAATTTATAATTTTCCAAATAATTTATAACAATTTTATAATTTAAACTTTTGACTATTAAAATACTATTTCAATACTAACCTAAAAATTTGAAATTAAGGCGGTATCAAAAGGAGTAACTTGAAGATTGTTATTTACTCAATTTGATACCAATCTCAAAATGATGTTAATCAATAAAACTTTTATGATATTATGCTATTCATAATGTTTCGTAATAACATTTTTTAGCATGCAACACGATAAACTGATTAATCCATGCTTTTTTTAGGTTAGGGACGACACATAATTTTTTCCGATAAAATATATATTACATTCATGTTCATCGATAAGAATTACACGAAAATATGCTTTTCTCATTGTTTTATGATGATTGTGTCAGGCGTGAAACACGATAAACTGCCTTTTTTTGAGGTTAGGGACGACACATAATTTTTTCCGTTAAAATAAATATTAGATTCGTGTTCATTGATAAAAGTTACACGGAAATATGATTTTCCCGATGTTTTAGGATAACTTTTTTAAGCGTAAAACACAATAAACTGTATTTTTCGTGTTTTTTTTGAGGTTAGGGACGACAGATAATTTTTTCCGGTAAAATAAATATTACAATCGTGTTTATCGATAAAAATTACACGAAAATATGCTTTTCCCGATGTTCTAGGATGACTTTTTTAATTTTAAAACACGATAAACTACTTTTTTTGAGTGGCCTATAGCACTTATAACCGCCATATTGGTTTTTTCAAAAAGGTCATACGGCATTTGAAGGTAGGGTTAATAAGCTTTTATTTCTATATACATATGTCTTAAAATACTTTAACCAATTTTGGGCATGGGGGGGGGGGTCTCCCGTTGATAGAGAATGTCCCATATATATATATATATTCTTATCGTCGTGGCAGTAATTAATAAGAAGTAAATTATCTTATTTTGATTTTCATAAGTAAATTAAATTAAACCTTTGCTTTTTAAAAGTTTAAATTTTCAATTACTGTCAATTAAATTTAATTACAGTGAAACCCACGTATATCGGATTTCAAGAAACCGGAAAAAAATCCGATTTAAGCGGGAATCCGGATTATGCGGGTCCGATATACGTGGGTATCACTGTAAAATCACAGAAAAACTGTGAATAAATTTTGTTGTAGGTAATTTTAACCAATTAATTCAGATAGACGAATGGTGCCCTCAACTATATAGGATAAAAGTTGCAGTTAATTTTTATAACGATTTTGGGTTAAAAATTCTACTTTTTTTCGTGTTATTAAAAGAGTAAAAGGGGGTCAGAACGATGAACAGTATTTAATTGAAATTCAATTTATATGATTAATATAGAAATTAACTATATCATGCGTTGTTAAAAACAAAAAGAACTTACATGATCATGGGTCCTAAATTACAGCTTCGGGGTCCAGGTCCAAAGCTTTTCTTTTTTCTTGGGCCTTTTAAAGAGCCAACTAAGCAGTTATCATCCGCGAAACAAAACGTGCCGCACTGTTAATCTAAAACAAAAAATAAATTCAATTAATAATTAAATTTTTAATTAATTTAATTAATTAATCACTAAATAATTATTTTAAATCTCCTTTAACGATGTAATCTATCAAATCTGTTTCATCAGCAGTCGATAAAACAGTTTTAAATTTATGTAAATCGTCAAATAAATTTTACCAGCAATCGGTATAATAGTTTTATCGGTGGAATTATTGCATATTTAATAATCAGTAAACTCTACGGTATTAGAACTCGGTAAAACAATTTTAAAGTCAGAACTGTTTTATCAGCAGTAGGTAAAGCAGTTTTTTTAACCAAGCGTTATTATCGATTTAATCCGTCTAATCTATTTTATCAGCAATTGATAAAATAGTTTTCATTAAAAATTATCGATTTAATAAGTCTAAACTGTTTTATCAGCAGTCGGTAAAACAATTTTAACTAAGGACTATTATCTATTTAATATTTTATTAAGTCTAATCTGTTTTATCAGCCATCAGTAAAAAAGATTTTACTACTAAAAAAATTAGTGTTTCGTACACATTTTAAAAAAATTGTTAATACTTGGATTGTTTAATTTTTAAAAGATTGTAAAATAATCTGTATAGTCTTAGGCGCTTCCTTAATAAAAGAAAATTTAGAGGCTTTCAACACAGTATTATTCTCTCATAACTTCCTCTTGATTAGACTGAAAATGCTCGAGATGCCGACAAAACTTTGCGGCGAGCTGTGCCCATTATATCGTAATGTTCAAATCCTCAGGTTTAACGACTAACGTTTGTAGCGCCGCCTTGCAGCCATTTTAACAAGGATATTCCAATCCTAGAGTTCATAACCATAATCATAATATTCCCGTCTATATTATGTCATAAATGTCCTTTATGATGGATATTTCGCTACGTCAAATATATTCATGAACAGACCTATTAATTCCAGTACATTTTGTTGAATGTATAACAAAATTTTATTTGAATTATATATATATACCTACTGTTTTGTTTTGAATGGGATTTTACTAAATTCTTTTGCAATTATCATTAAACTTTGGTTCGCGATAATTTGAATGTAAAATAAAATTTAAAATCATTTACTGTATATAGTGAAAGCTTTAAAATTAACCAATATTTAGAATTGATTTCTTAAACCCGATCTTTACCGGGTTCTACTATAAATGAATTATGTAAAATTTTACACGAAGAAATATTCTTTATTTTACACAAATGATTCCAAATTGTTTAAGACTTAATTATGATCAAGAAAATTTACAAAATGACTGGGATATTTTTTTAATAACTGTGGTGTAAGAATATTTCTTTAGATACAAATTCTAAACATATGTAAGGTCATAAGAATTTTAATCAACACGCTATAGTTAGCGAACTATGGTCGCTATGTGAACGATTCTGATTAAAAAGGGATATAGTCGGGGAACATAGGAAGGGTCAACAAGTATGCTAAAGATCTTTGGGGGTCCGCTACTCGTAAGTAAGCGGAAAATTTACTTTCTCGATTTTATCAATCGTTGCGGTCGTCAAACTAATTAACAATTTGGAGAGGATCTGACAATTATATTTATTTCATATTTAATTGATTTTGGAAGTATTTTTTAAGAAGATAAAAAATTTAATATTTCTCATCAACTTACACAATTTAAAGTAATAGGTGACAAAGAATTCTTATAAAAAATGAAATTGCTTACAAATGCTAAATAATGTTTGCTATCAGATCTATAAATATTAGTAAGCACAGATAAATTTTTTGCTATGAAAACAAGAAAGTTTTCTGTGATAAACAATATGTTAATTTTTGAAAAACTGTAAACTTTTTTCAAACCCCACAGAAAATTTATTCGCTGTCCTTACATATTAGCTAACGTAATTTGATGTGACAGTAAAATAGTTCGCTACTACAGCAAAATTTTCTTATGCGCATAAAACTATTAAATAGGTCAGATAAGGAAAATAAGATAAACATGCATAGAAAAAATTTGCTGTGGCAATGAACTATTTGCTGTTACATTAAATTACTCTAGCCACTATATATAGGGACAGCAAACAAATTTGCTGTGGGGTCAAAAAAGTTTGCTGTGATAGTAAATTTTTAAAAATTAAAACTGATGTTGTTTATGACAGCAAACTTTTTCGTTGCCATAGCAAAAAATTTAGCTATGGTCACTAATTTTGATAGATCCGATAGCAAACAGTAGTTAGCATCTGTAAGCAATTTCTTATTTTCTGTGAAAGCAAAATTAAGTATGATATTTTATTTTCCAATAAAAAAAAGAATTTTACTTTTCAATTATACTTCTAGGTCGCATATATATATATGAATGAATTGAGGAAAAAAGAAGAAAATTTGCAGTTAACCCCTTGCTTTATAAGAAGGAAGGCGTGATGCTGTTGGGATGAAGGGTCTTGACGAGACATTATCCGCTCACGTCGACGCACGATAAATAGAGAAAATGAGAAAACGTCTGTCGGAGTGAATACGCATGGCTTCTCTCCGACAGGCTGTCACGATGCTGGCATGGCGTCGCGATGCTGTACGTCACTTCTGTTGCTTGTCTCCTCTCTCTCTCTCTCACACACACACACACAGATACACATTCACTCGACAAATATCCCAACGATTTGACGGTGGAGAACCGCGAAAGTCACAGGATTTAACGCTACGAATGTTGAAATTTTCTCCGGTAAATGTATATACTACCAGACTGATGTTCAAAAAAAAAATGAAATAAAAAATAAGAGTCTAAAGGGAATTCAAATTTGACGAATGTGAGTATTCTTGATTTCACCTCCAGTAGTTGTCAATTTATTGCCTTGACATTCGTTAAAAAAAAGTGTCTTCCTGTATTTATTCCAGTATTTTTATGGATGAAAATTTTTTTTATTTGGGTTTTTTTTGTAGAACGCAGATAAGATCGACAGTAAAAAATAATTCTCATTTTTTGTGATACATAGAACTAAATCATTGGTCGCTGTAGCTATACTAAGAATTTGTAAAGTTTAAATCTGTATAGTTTAAATCTGTATAGTTTAAATCTGTATAGTTTAAATCTGAACAGTTGAAATCTGTACAGAGTAAATCTGTATAGTTTCAATCTGTACAGCTCTAAAAGTTGTACAACTTATTGAAGATTAGGAAACATTAATAAAATCGGTTTAGATCGAAAAAATTCAGCACAAGAATCAAAAGGGAAATATGAAAAATAAGCTATATCTCTTTTATCCAAGGGGTAATAAAATTGATTCCCCCTATTTTCACTGTGAAGAATTTGACAAGAGCCATAAAGTGTATCTGATAATTCACTCTCCCTTATATATTTGTATTTCACTCGACTCCGAGAGTCTTCAGCCCTCCCCAGTCCCAAATGTAAATCCCTAGGGTGGTTGCACGGATTGAATCAGTAGTGGTATATAGCAGCAACAGCAGCAGTGCAACACTCTCGGATGAATTGGGTTGATAGAATTTCGGCAAGGAGGAAAAGCAAATGCAAGTTTGTATGGGTATTTTGAAGGGTATATGGTCGATGTAGCGATAGTACCAGCATTTGACTATATGCTATATAGGCATAAGTGGAATACATCAATCACTCTTTTTGACAGTAACAAACTAAATAATGAGTTCATGTACGACACTAACAGCCCTATAAATGCTTAATTCTCGCCACCCTACCGAATTTCTCCCTCAATTATAAAGTTACCGCAAAAATTATTTATTTACTAAACTCTTATTGTCGCTGATTATTATTTTTTTTTTTTGGACCACCCCAGAAAAATCATCTTAAAATTTTTCAAAATTCATTAAATATCATACAATTGAAAGTAAAAAATGAGTGAGGGTAAAAAAAATGTAAAAAAAAAATTCTAAAAGTGAATAAGTCACTCTTCTTTTTGCCCAACGAATTTGTAAATAAATAAAATAGATAACTGATCTACCAATTTAATTTTTTTTATATTTTTCAAAAATGTTGTCGAATGTGAAGAAATTTAATTTAATTCTGTGCCAATAAATCAATGCACGCTATAAAACAGAATACATTGATTTTGACCCCATTGAATATTGTTTCCAGATCACCGATAACAAAAAAAAAGCTTTTAGCATCACAATTTTCCACAATTTTATCTTAGTAAACCATCATATTGTATTTACAATTTTGAATTTACAAATGAAAAAATTTTATCAGGGACATATTACATATTCCAATACAATTTTTTTTTTTTATAGAAATAAATAATAATATGGAAATAAATAATAGTATAGAAAAATACAAACTGACAATTCTTTCACTGGTGCAATCAAATCGAATAATATAAAACTGATGTTAATTGTGTTGTCAGAATATAAATACACTACTGACCATAATAATCTAGGACAAGTCGTTTTTAAAAATATAGACACTAATAGCATTAAATGTATTAAAAAAAAGCGGATTAAAAAGTTTGCTACGACTGACAACGCGTTTTCCCAGTAATAAAACGTATGCGATGAAAGTGACTTTGACTGACATACACGTTGACGTATAACGGGTTGCTGTCTTTCAGGATCCGACATTTTTATCAAATACATTTCAAGAAAATGAAAAAATAAATAGAATATTAAAGATTAGATTTTTGCTTAAAAAAAATAATAATTTATTTTCAAATTTAGATATTTAATTTAATGGAAAAAAAACAAATCAAGACATTGACCCTCTTTTAAACATAATTTATCATTCCAAAAAAATAAAGAATGAGGAAAATCGATGTGTGCTTGAATTTAAAATTGAAATCAAGTACATATATATATGCGTTTAAGGAAAGATCACAAATACAGCAGAAGTGACAAAATGTTAAATTCATTGAATTTATATAAAAAAAATTAAAAAGAAAATTTTTAAATTAAAAGAAATGTAAATAATAAATTTGTTTGATAATTTAACTTAACAATAATGATAAGACGGGGATTACCTGATTTCTTATGCTCAGATGTTTATTATCTTTGATTTTTATACACCTGCATGAATTTATTTCCCAATGCCCATACAAGTATAAAAGTTATTCGCAAATTTTTAAAACCCATCATTCTCAATTATAACTTCAAACACCGCAAGCAGCAATCAAAAGTGAGTTTAAAAAAAAATTCAATCTTTCATTAGCTATATACTTTAAAAAAACAAATCATTTAAATTTTATAAAACTTTCTAGAATACTAAAGTTGTTTTATTAAAATTTTATAATAATTTCATTGAAATATTTTTCTAAAATGCAAGAAGTATTTTTTTTAAAAAAGTTTATATAAAATCAAATTTGACTGAAGCAAAATGTTTATAAAATTACTGTAAATATACATATTACTAAATGACTTTTCGTGTTTTTTAGATTATAAACCATGAAGGGAGTTTTGTCGATTTTTTTGCTCTTCTCAGTTTTATTAGCAGTAACAAGTGCTTATCGTGAACCTATACAAAGACCTAGACCAAATCAACCTGGATTTCCCAATTTTCCTGGCCAAGGGCCATTTAATCCGAGACCAAGACCACCGTATCCAGTGAGTATTGACAATAATTTAAGTAAAGAAAATAAACAATATAATTTTTTTAAAATAGGGAAAATAATAAAATCTCTATATATGAGCGATCACGGTGCGCCAGAAGGTGGTTTAAATAAAAATGAATTGGCACTTAAAAATTCTTTTTGATTATGATTCTTAGATGAATAACAAACATTTCTCAATAGTTTTTAAAATCAGTTTACGTGCCCGATTTAAATAAAATTGAGTTTTTATATAAAAACAGTGTTTTATGGGGAATCAGAATTTATTTAATCTAATAAATACTGTAATAAATGATAAAATAATTACTTATTTTCAATTTTACATATAAATAATTATATTGCTGTAGTGTTTGTGTCCAATTTTAAAAAATTAAATTATAATGTTAAAAGAACGATTTTAAGAGTGACAAAATTTACTTAAGAGAGTTGAATGGTCTCTGAAATTTTTTGGCAAGAAGAGACCTTTAATTATCGCTCTATAAAAACGTCACTAAACGTGAAAATGATAAACATTGATTTTAAAATACTTTCTTCTCGAAAGACAGACACTTTTTACAAAAAAATTTTATTATTATTATGATTATGCGAATCCATACAAAAACACGATTGCAAAACGAAAAGTAATATAATGACAGGTACATTACCTCCTGCCGCCGTCAGATGGCAGCAGCATCCAGGGCGCACAATGTCGCAGCTGTTATTAGATTACTTTTCTACTTTTTGTTTTGCAACCATGTTTTTCTATGGATTCGTACAGTCTTTTGGATTTAAGAAATTTATAAGATGAGGATTTTGGCTGATTTTGTTAAAAGTGTTCGTGTTTCGAGATAAAAGTATTTTAAAATCAATACTATTTCACGTTCAGAGCGATAATTAAAGCTCTTTTCTTGCCAAAGAATTTCAGATACCGTTCGACACTCTAAATGCATAAATATAAAAACGAAACAAGAAAATAACTTCATTGTTAATAAATTTATATGAACCCAAATCTAAAACATCTATTATCTATACGCATGTAAGTATACATTAAATAAATTCTGGTTCCTCATAAAACACTATTTTTAAATATTTAAAACTCAATTTGTTTTAAATTGGGCACGTAAGCTGATTTTAAAACCTATTGAGAAAAGTTTTTTATTCATCTTAGAACCATAATCAAAAAGAATTAAGTGCCAATTCATTTTTATTTAAATCTCCTTCTGGCGCACCGTGCGATTCCACGTGAGATTTACCTATATGACCTTTTACATTCGTCTAAATATATTTTTTCTTATTCTTTGTAGAAAAAAAAGGTTTACGTATTTTTTATTTTTTTTATAAGTGCTCAAATTTTCGAGTTATGAATTTTTCATGTTTTTTTGAAATACACCTAATTTCAATGACATGTAACTCTAAAAGTATTGAATTTAGGAATTATGATTAACACACAAAAAAGTTTCAGTTTTTTATCGACTTTCAAAATATATTAACGAAAAAAAAATTAATTTGAATTTGTTTATTAAAAACAGCGATTTTTCATAAACAAATTAAATTTTTTTAAATTTAGGCGCGATTTTTTTTTACTTTTTTTTAATTTTCACAGACATGAAAATAAAAAGAAAATTTTGTAATAAGTTTTGGAGTGGGCCTAATGATCCTTTTGTTTATATAATTTGTTTAAAAAAAAAATTTTATTTTTTTTAGTTTTTTTTTATTTTTCAAAATAAAATGTATTTTAATTTGCTTTTCTATGAATTTACTAGTAGATCCTAGTGTCAAAAATACTTTTCATTTTGAAAAATAAAAAAAAAGTAAAATATTTTTTTAAAACAAATTATATAAACAAAAGGATCATCAGGCACACTCCAAAATTTATTACAAAATTTTCTTTTCATTTTCATGTGTGTAAAAATTAAAAAAAAAGAAAATAAAAAAAAATCGCGTCTAAATTTAAAAAAATTTAATTTGTTTATGAAAAATCGCTGTTTATTAAAAACAAATTAAAAATTTTTTTTTTTCGTTAACATATTTTGAAAGTCGATAAAAAACTGAAACATTTTTTGTATCTTAATCATAATTCCTAAATTCAATACTTTTAGAGTTACATGTCATTAAAATTAGGTGTATTTCAAAAAAACTTGAAAAATCAGATTTTGAAAAATTCATAACTCGAAAATTTGAGCACTTATAAAAAAATACGTAAACCTTTTATTTCTGCAAAGAATAAGAAAAAATATATTTAGACGAACTTAAAAGGTCATAGGTAAATCTCACGTGGAATCGACCATATATAATGTTTGCTGTGTATATAGCTATGTACCTATAGGTCGACCCCAAATAACCCCTAGATACAAAGTTTTACAAAAATTCAACAATTTTCTTTAAATTCGACCACCATATTGGATTCGCCATTTTGGATTTTGAAAATCTGACTTCAAATTGATAAATCAACGACCCTAAAAATCCCTATATATACCAAGATTAAAGAAAATCCGTCAATATTTACATTTATATAAAATTCAAATTAATCAATTAAATTTGATTACCGACCGAGTTCAATGTAATATTATCCAAAGTACTCGTTAGATATAACTATCATAGGAGGTACTACATTTTTTATGTTAGATTTTAAGGCCATATTCAGATTAGTGTGTTCATTTCAAACATTTATAGAGATGAATTTGACAAAAAATTTATCTTTTAAATATCAATTGTTTTCTATAGATAAGAATGCGAAGATCTCCTGAGCCAAAGAAAAGAGGAAAGATTACAATCGAAGCACAAAAAGAGGGCAAAAAGTCATCATATAATGTGGATTTAGGACACGAAATTTATACAAATAAACATGGTAGCATTAGCGTTAATGCAGGTGTGAACAAAGACCCATACAGAAAGCCACAAAGTCACGTTGGAATCCAAGGAAGTTTTAGATTTTAATTTAATAAAAATGAAAAATAAAGTATCAAACAAACTCAAACATGAATATATTTTGTAATATTACCAATTTTTAAAGATTTGATAATAAAATGAAAAAATAAAATTATTTTTTTGAAGAAACATTATTTGTTCAAGTGTCTTCTGATTCGAATACTATTTATTTAAAGTTACCACTTTCAATAAATAACTTCTTAAACTTAAATTTTTCAAAAACTCATAAGATATTTTAAAATATACATCAAACAGAAATTTAGGTCTAATTCACGACTTTTGAATAAGTCAAAAAAGAAGTTTTCAAACACCACCTCCCTTTAAAATTAAAAAGAAGTTTTTCTTAAAACTTCTTATCCGTGAGAATTAGGGACTAATTTAGAGCTCTTAAATATTTTTGTTTAAAAAAAATAATATATATATATATATATATATAAATAATAACATGAACGATTCACTTTAGTTTCAAATGATTCAAGTTTTAGCTTCAATTAAGCTTCTATAGTAATTTTAATTAACGATAGTTTCAAACAACTAAACAGCTAACAACTAACAGTTAATATAATAGTATATTATAGAATGATACTTACAAATTATATAGTTATTTCAAACAATTGCCGTTTGGGTTATAATGTTTGTTACATTTAATGGAAATGGCAAATAATATAATATCGTGTACTTAAATAACAAACGAAATTTAAATCTACAAAAAAATTTTAAGCAAAAAAAGTGGTGTTTTTGAGTAATTTCAGCTAAATTTTTTTTTTTTTATTAAAATGGCCGCTATTTTGTTATTTTTGAACATTTTTGAAATTTTTTAACGGATTTTGAAAGAAAAGTGAAAGCTCTTTCAAATGCAATAATAAAAAATGAGACATCTAAATTACTTTAAAAGTTATAACACTTTAAAGTTTTTTCCCCCCTAAATTTTAGATAAACGACGTTTCAACCTGCCTGATTTGAAACGAATTTGATTTTATAAATTATGTTATAAAAGGGGAGTTATCACCTTTAGTTTAAGTACTTTAAATTTTAATGATGAGTAAGAAGTTATATTTTTTTTCTTACATAATTTGTGTTCTAAAAACATACAGGATGGTCAAAAAATCAAAATTTTAATTAATCAAAATTAAAATTTTGATTTTTTTGACCATCCTGTATATGTTTTTAGAACCCAAATGATAAAAGCAAAAAAAATATAACTTACTCTGCGATCATTAAATTTTAAAGGACACAAAATACAGGATGGTATAACTTCCCTTAAAATTATGTTTTTTTATACATATGATTGCGAACCTGAAGAGGAAACCAACTTTAATAACGTGTGATATAATAAAATATCCTGAGAAAATTATTTTAAAATTATTACTACTGAATCCAAAAAAAATTACAAGCCTTCTTTTAATCTCCACAGTTATTATGTTTGTAATTACAAAAAAAATACCATTTATCAAAAAGGAAAGTAAAATAGTACAGTGCGATTTTACGAAATCATGTTGGTTGTGTGGTGGTATATAAAAGAAAAAGGGGGACATGTTGCAAAAAGCGAACACGACACGTTGCCTCACATGGAAAGAGTTCTATGGCCCCCGTATATTGTTTTTAGACATTAATGTGGCCGGACAGCCTGTCAAGAGAGAAATCCGCCACTAAAAATGTGAAACGTGCGTCCAAAACGACGGATCTTCTAACGAGGATGTACGTTCTCAGTAATTTTAATTTTCACCACCGTGGTCACGTTTCTGCTTTCTGCTCCATCACCCTCTCTTTTTATCATTATCCTAATTTCATATATGAATTTATACATTAGAATTTTTATTTTTATCAAAAGCATACACCTAGTTGTCTTATCCCAAAAAACCTATATTTATAAAATAAAAAAACTATATCTATAGTGAAATTTGTAACAAATTTCTCAGTTCCAAAATAAATAGTTGTTACACTGAAAAAAATGTTGCCGAGAAATTCAACTACCGTTGGGTAGTTGTCTAGAAAGTAGTTAATATAACTATACTTTTTTAGTTAATCTAATCATGTTGATGTAGTTAATGTAACTATTTTTAAGAAATTAATAAGTAATAGTTGATTTTACGTAAATATATAGTTAAAGTACAACTACAGGTCGGTAGTAAAATTAACTTTCTTGAGGTAGTAAAAACAAGTGGAATTGTAGTCAACTGAAAATTTGAAGAGTAGTAAATCCAACTACAGCTATTCACCAGTTATATGAAATGTACACTGAGAAAAATAATATCGTAATAATAAGAAAATAATTTAGTTAAGCATTTTTAGTTGGCCTTACTAAAGTATGGTTGGCACAACAGAAAAAAAAGTGGCAATCAATCGAAAAATTTAGTTTGCTCTACCAAAAAATATTTTTGAAGGTTTCATGTCTACGAACTAAACAGTTTGGTTCTCCGTACTAAATCGCTGGCACGCAGAATTGCGCACGCGCTGTTCTCGAAAATGTGGCGTCGGTCGTAGGGCCTAGTCAGTCGTGGACCTCTTCCGCGTTATGCTTATCCGATCATTTATGTCATGTGTTTTTATTGTTCGGCTGGTCTATTATCGTAGCAGTGTCATTAAAGTTTTATAAATATTTATTTTTTAAAAGTGTACTGAAAGTGTTTCTTTTATTTCGAAAGAATGGCTGACGAAGTGACAAAACGTTTGCTAAGAGAATGGGGGTTAGAATGCCTCGTGGCATTCTGTATCAACTTTTGAAAACTTGCTCCTCAATTTTATGCGATATCATTTTGAGATATTTCATGAAACGCGCGTAGTGTGTACTTACGGGAAGATAAATTATTTTTGTAATGTCTAAGCATAATGAATTTAATAAAGTTATATTATTAATCTCATCTCTCTTGAATTAAAATACCTTATTTTTTATACAAAATCGTAAAAATGACCAAATAAACTATTTTATATAAAATAAATTATTTAGTTATATTTCTACAAAAAAATTTTTTTTAATCAACGAAAACAGTAAGTTGAAATAACTAAATTTTATTTACGTCAACAGAACATTTTTTTTCATTCTAATAAATGTATTTATTACGTAGACTAAATTATTTGGTTACACCTACTAAATAATTCAATTGAGCGAAATTTAACGGTTGGACAAAAAAATTTAGTACTCCCAACCAAACGGGTTAGTTGCACATATATCAAATAAAAAATTTGGTAGGGACAACCAAACTTTGATACATGATACCAAACAGTTTTCTTAGTGTAGTAAAAGGAATTATTTTCTTTAATTAATATAACTGCTTTTTGAGTAGTAAATTTTTTATTAATTTCTATGATTTTATAGGCTTCAATAAAAATCTTGTTGTAGAATTAACAAGTCGTCTGTAATTAAAACTACTACTTTAAGTAGTAGATTTTTACTATTTTAATTAATTCGATAAACTTAAAGAAGATTTTTGATGTTGAATTTACAAATCGTTTCCAGTTAAAACTACTACTTTAAGTAGTAGATTTTACTACTCAAACTGGTACAATAGGCTTTAAGAACATTTTTGTTGTATAATTAACAAATCCTTTATGATTAAACCAACTACTTTAAGTAGTAATTTTTTACTATTTTAATTAATTCAATAAGCTTGAAAAACGTTTCTGATGTAAAATTTACCAATCGTTTCTAATTAAAACTACTATTTTAAGTAGTAGCTTTTACTACTTAAAGTGGTTCAATAGGCTTTAAGAACATTTATGTCGTAGAATTAAAAAATCCTTCACAATTAAAACTACCACTTTAAGTAGTAGATTTTAATGCACTATGCAATTAAACAACTTATAATATAATTAAAAGATAAAAAATTTACAAGTCAAAACTTAAAAAGGATAGTTATAGCAACTAATAAAAGTAGTAAAAATGACTACTTTAAATAGTTAAATTACCAATTGGACAAGCAGAAAGTAGTCTTCGAGTAGTTTGCAGACTGTCGTAGCGAGCGTGCGTGGTTAGTCGGTTAAGGTATCGGATAGCGAGCGTTAGGGTCGAGGGTTCAATTCCCGTCGGTTAGAAATTTTCTCTGTTAAGTACATAATCGTTAGGGCATAAAATAAGCGTCAGTATAGGAGAGAGGATGAAAAAATCAATTCTACTAATTATAAATAAAAAATAATTTTATTTTCCTATCTTATGTAGTAAAATCTACTACTTAAAGTAGTAGTTTTAATTGCAAAAGATTTATTAATTCTACAAAAAAATGTTCTTAAAACCTATTGAACCACTTTAAAAGTAGTAAAATCTACTACTTACATCTTGAGTTGTTTTAACATTTTTAAATTGAGTTAATACAATCACAAAATGTCATTCTACCAATTACATTTTTAATTGATTTAACTATTTTTATATAGTTAATACAACCGTTTAAATTCAGTTGAGAACCTATATTGTACTACTCAGAGTAGTTAAAATGTAGTAAAACCTACTAAATTTTTTTTCAGTGTAACACAAAAGAAATAATTTTTTTAAAATATTTTCTAGAGAATCGAGTGTTTTAATTAAACTATTGTAAATTTATTTATTTTTCTAAAATTAATTTAACCAAAATTTGTTTTCCAAGAATGAATTTTATTTCCAACAGTGAAAATAAAATAGGCAATATATATATATACGCATAGTGCCTAAGGGCAGTTTTTATGATTTTCAACCCATCGAGTCGTTTCTCATTTCGAAGCTGTCAATAGCACTGTCAAGAATGACGAGCACCTGAGCGCCTCAGGGTAAAAGTGTGGAACAAGCAATTTGTAAGATATAACATAAAACAATGACGTAGAGGCATGTAAAAATCGTTAAAAAAAAAAGAAGGAAATATTCAATAGTTCCTTTCATCATCCCTCCAATTCGAAAAACTTGTACCATTGTGAGGGGTTTTTTTCTTCTTAAATGTAAAATGAATTTTCTTAAAGCGTTTCAAAAAAAACCCCCCATCGTTAATATTATACAAGATTATGCAATCACATAAATATCAGACTACATTATATGCCACTGCATTTAGAGAAATTACACTGCGCATAATTATTCAGAACACCCTCGTTGTTGTCATGAGGTTGATGGATATTGATGATGCATAAGACCCAAGCGGAAATCCCACGAGCTCACCTCAATCTGAATTCGTCATCCGGAAAATTGACGATGTGTAACAACACTTTTTTCTAAAACCCCTCCAACTCCATAATTTTCATGAAAACCATTTCGTATAAACAATGAAACTAAAGAATATTGGAATTTTAAAAAATAATTTTCTATTTCGTAAATGATTGATGCAAAATGCTTCTAATAATCAAAGAGATTCTTCGAAATTAAAAATAATTAGTTTCTTCATATGTTTTTTATAATTACAAATATGGAAAGACTCAATAAGAAATAATAGACCCAAAAAAAACCCAAACCACTCATCACGGAAATTATTAAACAGAAGAAATGAATATGAAGTCAGAATTCCTCCATCACTCTCTAATTTTTTTAAATCGAAAAAAACCATCCTTAATCGGACAAATTCAAACTTACGAGATAAAAAAATTAAATAAAATATTTAAAAAAAAAAAAAAAACACACTGAAAAATAATAGTATTGAATCAAGAAAACCTATGTACTTGACAGTATTTTATACCAATATTTTCTTGATCCAAGAAAATTTACTTCAAACTAATAAAAATTTCTTGGATCAAGAAAATATTGGTATAAAATACAGTCAAGTAAAATTTACTTCAAACTAATAAAAATTTCTTGGATCAAGAAAATATTGGTATAAAACACAGTCAAGTACATAGGTTTTTCTTGATTCAATACTATTTTTTTTCAGTGTAGAACCTTACACCTACCTATTTTTTCTCCACTAACTAAATAACAAACTCAGAACTTATCCAGCAGCCTCTGAATTATTTTAAAATCGTAAAAACCACCCTTTTAACCCCTTGACAATCGATGGCCCATATATGTCCAAAAAAAGTTGTGCCACATTTGTGATTTTGGACATATATATCCACATTAGAAAAAAATTATTAAACATAATTCGATTTGAGTGTCAATGGATATACTTAGGTTTTCGGGGTCGCTAAATCCAAATTTGAGGTCAAATTTAAAAAATTCAAAATGGCGGACCCAATATGGCGGAAAAATTTAAAATTGATTCGATGCGTTCAAAATTCGGTACTCGGGGGTTTTTGGGGTCGCTGAATCCAAATTTAAGGTCGGATTTGAATTCAGCGACCCAAAAAACCCCCAAGTACCGAATTTTGAACGAATCGAATCAATTTAAAATTTTTTTCGCTGTATTGAGTAGCGATATTGGGTCCGCCATTTTGAATTTTTAAAATCTGACATCAAATTTGGATTCAGCGACCCCAAAAACCCCCGAGTACTAAACTTTGAACGATTCGAATCAACTGATATTTTTTTGAAAACTTTTTTTTGACCGTTTTTGGCCCACAAACGATTTTTCTACTAGACTGCGAAGGGTTTAATTGGACAGAATCAAACCTATGAGAAAGCAATTTTAATAAAAGGTCATTTATTAGAATGAACTCATTTTTAGGATAGTTTTACTCTTCAAATAAAAATAGAATTGTTTTGTCATGTTTAATTTTGAAAACTACCCTTAAATGTGACAAATTAAACGTTCAAGGAAAAAATGAATATAAAAATGAAATAAAAAAAAAAAAAATATATATATATATATATATATAGAAATAAAATAAATAGAAATAAAAAAATATATAAATATATAAAATATTAAAATGAATATATATTTATAATATATATATGAATATGAATATTTTTTTTTATATAAAATGAATATATAAAGTCGAATATCTTATAAAATTTATCGTTATCTTCATGTCTTTCTAGTTCTCAATTTTTGTGGAGATCTTTATTAATTTTTTTATTTCAATTCTCGGTGGGATGTTCTTAGGGTAATAGGTAATTATTTGAAATATTATTTTGGAATTCTATAAGATTCATAAACTTTGCTATAAATTGGTACGTATTAATATTTTGTTAATAAGTATTTCAGATGTTCCAATTAATATATAATTAAATATTCGATTATTGGCAATCTTTTTGGAACTCAGTAAAAGACAAAAACATATCTTTGACGTTTCGAGATCGGTACCGACCTCCTCATCAGAATTTATTAGTCAATTGATTCTGATCATATAAATATAAATATATAAATATTAATCCTTTATTTTGTTATATCACAAAAATTTAAATGGCAGGCGTTTTCTAAGTTACGATGTTGGACGCTAGGCGAGATAAAATAAATTTATATATTTAAAAAAAAATGCAAAGTTTTTGTGTTTATTTCAAAAAATTCGAAACTTTTATTATTATAATGCTTCCTCAATGTAGAAGTAATAAAATTATATTATAGATAACGTTATCACTATGAATAATTATTTAATTTAATTTTTAACATTGAAAATTAAAACAGTTTGTAACAATAGCGATATGTTAAATTTAAAGTTTTAAATAGATAATATTAAAGGTTACGTAGTAAAATATCAAAATGTTTACAATTGATTTGACGTCAATATAAATATTTTACTCAAGAATAAATTTGACTTATCAAATAAAAAATATACCAAATAGCCTATCATACACCTAAGAATTTAAAGAAATTCAAATTCCACAAATAGTAATACACAATTGTGTCAATAAGACAGTTTTTTTAAATTCAAATCCAATGATTACGATTAAACAATAATTTTTTAAAATGTAATATAATTTCATGTCAAAGGAGATATCAATTTGATATAAATATGAGGCAAAACAAAATACCTAATACATATCAGAAAGATAAAGTCTTTCAATCTTAAAAGGGGATCTTTTTAATATCACTAAAACTAACTTAAAACTAATAGTATTATTTTATTGTATACGAATTATCTACATTCAATATTTTATAATTGGCATTACAAGAATAAAAGAAGGTTCGTCAAAATTCAAAATTTTATATAGAGGAGAGTGAACAACAATTGGATCATTTCAATTTTCTGCAAAATGATTTTGAAAATTCATTTTCCAGAAAACTGAAATAATCCACAGTAAATCACTGATTTACTGTTGTCCACTCTTTTCAAATTAATCTCCTCTCAGTAGTAACAGAAACCGATTCTTCAACTCAAACTTTAAAGTATTTAAAACAAATTCCAAACTTATTCAAAAATCACTGATTTTTACTATTATTAAAGCAATGCAGATTGAACTAATTCTTAAAAACAATAATTTCAAAATTTTTAAAAATTCTTTTAACATCTTTTCAGAATACAAAAGAAAATCCATTGTGAAAAATGGAGATAGCCAACTCAGCAAACCCATTGGGAACACTTCAGATGGTCTCCATCTTGAGTTGCGTGAGATCATTGACTGATGTTCTCTACGCTGAAAATTTTCTCAACACTGGTGATCAATATAAACCAACACAAATAGTAAATGGCTTGTTTCACTATATTTTGGACAAAAATAATTTTGACATCAACCAAAGAAAACAACATTTATTTGAAAGAATTGGAAATAATTGTAATCTAACTGAAACCAAAGATCTCAATATCATTAACAAAAAGCTAAAACAAATTGTTGAATATCTCATCTTTAATGAATACAAAAGCATTGATGAATTTATGAAAAATATATTGGCATTAAATTCTTCCAGTGAATTATCACAGCTTTTTAAAGAAACGCTACAAGATGAATTATTTTTGCAAAATACAGAAGTAAAATCAAAAACCGAAGGAAAAATTCGTTCAAAACGTTCGCCATTGAGACGAATATTAATACCTGTAGCAAAAAAATTACCAGATGCTGCCAATATATTTTTAAAGAATGCAAAACTCTTAGGTAAGCCTGTTCGACAAGAATTAGTAACAAAATTTGATTTCGAAGAAGTAGAACGAAATAAATTACAAGACATAACCAGTAAATTTCAAAGTAAACCAATCGATGTAAATAATCCCATCAAAATCATAGACGCCGATATTTTTAATCAAATGAAATATTTAGAAGTAATAGACAAATCAGATTTATCAATCAATGAAGCAGTAAAAAGAATTGATTTTCTATATCCAATCAAAGAAAATCAGGATATTCGAAAAGAATTAAATGTTGAGGATGTATTGAATGATTTTAAAAAGAAAAAAGCTTACAAGGACATGAAATTAGAAGATTACTATGCTATAAGATGGTATGGCGTTCAAGGTCACAGGAAAATGGGTGGAAATTCAGATCAGGCACGACGAATGGAAAATGCAATATTAAGATTGTCCATTAGACAATTTTTTACACCTGAAGAAGAATATTCTCAAAATTTATATAGAGGTGAATTAAGAAATACAAAAGACGTTGAAAAAGAACTTTCTGCAAATGAATTTCAATTCACTAGATTTACATCGGCATCGACTGATAAAAATATGGCTATCTCATATTCTGGAGGTAAAAAATCCGAACCTGGAAAAACAAGTGTATTGTATGAAATGAATTTCAATGAACCAATAATAAGAGCAAGGGTACATCATTTAATGGTTAAGGATGAAAGTGAAACAATTTTAATTCCTGGTACTAAATTTCATATTGAAAGTAAAAAGGAAATTAAAAGTTGTAAGGCAAAAGAATTGGACGCTGATGTTAGATGTTTAATTGTTAAAATTTCAGCGTTGGATAATAAAAATACAGTAGCTGAACGTAGACAAAAAATTTTGGATGAAGTTAAAGCATTAGCACAAAGTGGAACAAAATTTTATTATGATCCACCAAAATAGAAGTAATTTTTTTTCTTTATATGGATAACAAAAAAAAGTATCCACATTAGTGATTTATAATTTTTGTTCGTAAATTATAACTTTCTGAATGTACTAAATAAATACGTATTGTGTGAAATTATTTGTTATATTTATTAATTTCTCTCGGTTAAGTAAATTAATTTATATTACAACTTGGACCTTAGAAAATTACTTATGGTTCCAAAGTTCTCTTCAAGAATTTTTGGATCTATTTCAAAATTATTAACGGATTTATTGATATCCTGCATAATTTTTATTATTCCTTTGAATCATTTTCCTTTTTGCAAAATTCTAAACCCGTACATTGTAATTAATAAATAAATGACTCCTGACTAAACTAACAGTGGTTTACAGTCTCAATAGTCATAAAGTGAATAGTATTCATTATGAAACAGATATATATGTGAGTTCTCATTTAATTTATTTACTAAACGCGAGTAATCAAAATGACAATAACTCTTCTATTTATTATTTGAAATTCTATGCGATGAGATATGTTAGAATTAAATATGATAAATGTTCAATGAAATGAATATCAGCTCATCAAGGATTCGTATTTAGCTTTTAAATAATAGTATGACATTAGTCACCCCTAAAATTTCCCGCGACAATTGTGGATCTCTACACTGGAAGGCATCTAAAGTACGATACAGGGATTAATGAACACAAAAGAGAGAAGAGGCAGAAGGAAATTTTATTGGTATATTTGTCGAAATGATAAATGCATGAGAATTGTGCAAACTTTAGGGATAGGCATTTAGTCACCCCAGGTCGTCTTTTAGCGATGGTTTCATATTTACTCTACAATAGTCGATATTTATATGTGTATGCGTGTGAAAAGTATAAAGCACACATAAATCTGAATTATCTTATTTATACGGAATACACGGATACTTTGACAAAATAAAAATATTGAAAAGCACGTCAATGTGAATCATGAAATGACATTTTTAACTGTCTTCTCTATACCACATACAGCATATAAATACACACTAATTGTCACATATCAAACAAAGGACTACAGTTCAAATGCTATAAATATAAATTACCTCTGCAACTTCGAATCGTAATTTTTTGCTTACATTCTTTATTCTGGGGTCGAAATAAAGTACCCAATTTTGGTACAAAGAATTTCAACCGGAACCCTAAAATTTTTGAAATAAGAACGTCATTTTGCTGCAAAAAAACAATTTGCAAACATGAAGAAAAATAAGATTGTTGTGCAAAGAATTTTTGAATTGTTGTCAGTAGATTTGTTGCTATTTCAATTCGAAATGTTAATATTACAATTTGGAATTTTGTCAATACAAATGTATGTTGTTTTAACAACAATACGAAGTTTTTGTTGTCAGTTTTGTTCAGTTTGCAATTCCGTACAGTTGCAGAAGCAAACTCTCTGTCGATTGCTGATGGAACAATCTGGATTTGTTCAACTGACAGGTTTATTGTTCCATGTCACGTGGTCATCTTGACTTCTCGCAAAATGGCCTGCAGATCGTCGCATCGTTTGCTTCTGGCACATGTACCACTTTTGCTTTTATTATTAGTTTTTTTTAAATGACAAAGTGCTGTTAGACAATGAATCCGGTTAAAGTGAGAAATCTATTGCAAGTGTAGTGAAAGGATGAAGAGACAATTTCATCGTTTATCGGTAAGTTATACTCGGTTACTATTGAACATAACCTCACCTTAAGAAATACAAAATATATATTAAATATTATACAAATTTCAACTCAAAATAGTTTTTTGGTTTCAGGTCAAAGAATTTGATTCAGAAGCTGCATGTTCCACAGATTTTTATCCAAATGAAACTAGTGATATGACCTACGGAAATCTGCTATCGATTATTTTAAAAGGCAAAGAAACTGCACAAATTGTATTAGACGGATCAAAGCTTTTTTAATACAACAAATTGTATTGCCGATTTAACAATTTAGTTTTGTTATTTCAACTGATCCATAACAATTTTCTTTGTTCATCAAACAATTCTGTTTGTTCACCGTACAATCCGAATAGTTTTAATAACAATTCCATTTTAACAATTTTTTTTGTCCCAAAAACAAATGGTTCTATATTGACAATCCAGAATTGTGTATACTTAATTTATAGTAACCACAACAATTCTTTTTTCTCCATGAAACATCATTAAATTTTTGGTTTCCATTTAAATTTCGTTGTACCACTTAGCAATTGTAATTTGAAGTTACAGAGTTTGTATTGTTGTATCATTACAATAATAAATAAACACTAAATAATATCATCAAAACACTTTTACTTTAATTTATATACGACATATAAATTTGACTAAATCGTTATTAGTACACTATATCTAAATGTCCATTTAACCAAAATGACTTTATGGCATTTCAATAGTGACCTATCATCAATGTTCTGTATATGGATTTCATCTATTCGGATGTAATAGAGTGTGTGCGACTAGCAGCTGCCCTCCACCCATTTATTCTCCGTCACGTCTAACAATTACGTATAAATTACATTTCTGACAGATCGACTTATCATCGGACCTATTATTCATCCTTTCAAGTCCCCGTGCCCTATAGTATAAGCTCATTCTTTCCCTTCGCATTGAGAATCTCGACTATATATATATATATATATATATATATATATATATATATATATATATATATACGGGAGAGGCACAAAGTTCAGAACTAATAATGTTTCTGTCCATCTATCCAAATCTCAATAATATATTTGTTTGCTCATTAGATATATTTCATCATCAGGTTATAAATATCATTTTATCTATATAAACGTCTAAACTAATCCAAAATTTATAGTTTCCAAATGAGATATTTTATATATATGCTGGTTATAGCAAATATTCAATTAAATAGAAAATAAAAATAGAATTCTGGAAAATTGTTTTCATTTAGTAGAGTTTAACAATACATATAATAATGTAAAACATAGAGGGGTGCATTATTATTTCATAAAAATCATTTAATTAAAATTTTTATTTTAAAGCATTTTATTAGAAATAATTATTTTTTTAGATGAATTTTAATTTGTCCGAAGTTTTTAATTGATAGAATTTTTAACACGCCAAATTTTAATTTGTCTGAAATTACAAAAATGTCCGAACAAACAATTAAGAGAAAGATTTCGGCGCAATTTTCAAAAATTAACCAATCACGATTTTCTTGATAATTTCTTATTCGTCAATTTTAAATATTGCTCCGAAATCTTTCTGTCGATTGTTTGTTCGGTCATTTGTAATTTCGGACAAATTAAAATTCGGCGTCTTACAAATTCTATCAATTAAAAATTTGGACAAATAAAAATTCAGTAGCTTAAAAATTTTCTAATGTAAAAATTCGTATAAAAAGAAATTCTATCAAGTTTTAATTTGAAAATTGAAAATAATTTATCTAAAAAATAATTATTTCTAATAAAATTCTTTAAATTGAAAATTCTAATTAATGATTTTTATGGAAAATTCAAGCACTCCAAATAAATCACTTATATTTTCATATTCTAAGACCTATACTAATTCATCCAAAACGAGCTCTCCCAAAGAATATTTGAACAAAACAAAGTACAAAACCATGTCAATTTTATTACATATATATATATATTATACAAAAGTCGTAAAGGTTGACCACGCCGGAAAAAGTTCAGTAACATATATAAACATATATATATATATATATATATATATATATATATATATAGTCATATATTTTGTATACGTATACAGTGAGCAGTTTTACAACCTGTTTTGTAATCATATCTGACTCTCTATAAATTATCTATGCAGTAAAAGTACAATATTGTCAGGTTAATGCTTCACAACGCCAGGAAACAAGAAATTTCACTTTATGTCATGGTCGCGTAGGACAAAATATACACATTTTATAACATGTAAAATGAAAAAACAAGCCATAACAAAACAGATAAAATTTCCTTTAAATTACATTTACATGTATGTAATTGGAAAGAAAAAAAATATTTATATATCAAACAATAAAAATATTGCGTAGATAAAATATTTATTGTGTTAATTCAAATCCTATTGGAACAATATATTTTTGAATAAAATAGTTTCTTTTTTTTTTTGAGTATAGACTTTTTTCCTCGATTTCATCATGAGACCCTTGCATTTATCGAAAGATCCCCAAGAGACTGTGTGAGATCATAAAAAACGAAATCACGAAAAATCTTTACGATCAAAACTTCATTTACAACAAAATAAAAAAAAAAAAAAAACAGAAAATAAGAAAAAATTTTGCGTACCAAAAATTGACTTAGGACGACATTGAAAATCCAATATGTGTCAAAAATAATATTATTATGATATTACTATTTAGGGTATAAAATAAATTTCAAATAAAAGATTTGGGTTCAAAGGACCCCGCACTTTTTACATTGAAAATGGCTTTCGGCCAAATCTTTTGAAACTCTGTGCTCAGAATTTCGGAATTCAAAATGGCGGATTCAATATGGCGGACACTCTTTCGAAAAATCACTTGAATTCACCTCAAAATCATTACTCGGGGGTTTTTGGGGTCGCTGAGTACGAATCTGTGCTCAGAATTTCAGAATTCAAAATGGCGGACGCGCTTTCAAAAAATCACTCGAATTTATTTTGAGGTGAATTCAAGTGATTTTTCGAAAGCGTATCCGCCATATTGGATGCGCCATTTTGAATTCCGAAATTCTGAGCACAGATTCGTACTCAGCGACCCCGAAAACTCCCGATTAACAGATTTTGAGCGATTTTTGATTTATTTGTGAAAAAGAAAACATTCATAAATACATTATTTTTACGTTATTATTTTTTAACTTTAAAGTACTGTAGATAAAAAACTACTGATAGGATTGAATTTTGGCATAAGGATTTTTTGTTCAGGAAGCCTTAAACTACAAAACTACAGAGTTTCAAAAGATTTGGTTGAAAGACATTTTCAATGTAAAAAGTGCGGGGTCCTAAACTTTACAAAGACTATATGTATATATATATATATATGGAACGACTTAGAAAATTGCTTCGCTACTTTTACAATATCTTTACAGAAGGAACGCATAATTTCCTCGTGTTGAGGCAATGACTAACATTAAAGCCCACCTCATAAAGAGGATACAATGAGACGAGCGGCAATATACGAGGCGTTTAAAGAGATATAGAACAAAGTCACTGTTTGCTCCTCTATCCATATAAGAGCAAAGTCACATCTTGTGTCATCGTGCTCTCTCTCTCTCTCTCTCTCTCTCTGTCTCTCATATAGCTTGCCAGCTACCAAATGAAATCATAATTCTCTCTTAGGGTGGCGTTATTTAGCTGGCACGCACGTAATTACAGCTAGGAATGAAAAACCCGCCGCGATTTATGGGTCACTGCATAAAACTTGCTTGCACATCGCAAAGCCACCATGAGCTTTTTGTTATTTATTATTCTTTCGCCAAAGATCTATAGTGGCAACTTATATATGCGTTACATTGCGGTTAGAGAATGAACAAAAATTCTATTATATATATACGCGCTATATATTTATAATTTTTGAATATAGAAAAAATGTTTTTCATTTTCAAAAAATGGCCACTTTATTTTTTTTTATGAAACTTTTTTTTATTATTATTCCCCTTGCAATCGAAAGATTTAGTTTTAAATATACAGGGTGATTAAAAAAAAAAATTAAAAAAAACCGTTACCATATCAACCATTACCATATGGTAGTAAA
Organism: Leptopilina boulardi; assembly: GCF_019393585.1. Taxonomy (NCBI): domain Eukaryota; kingdom Metazoa; phylum Arthropoda; class Insecta; order Hymenoptera; family Figitidae; genus Leptopilina; species Leptopilina boulardi. The sequence continues at coordinate 3,281,011 of NW_026137881.1, read as the reverse complement.
CGTTACCTTAGCGCAGGCCACGTGCAGAAAATTTATTAATAAAAAAAGTAAACAATTGCTTATAATAATTATTATTTATAAAAAAAATATATCGCTAACCTTAAGCTGCGTATATCGGATGCATTATATGTTTCAGATGATAAAATTTGACGAAAACACACACGCGATTTAAAAAAGTTCGAACACTCCCGAAACTGCACGTTTAAAACAGAAAATAAAATACTTTTTCAAAACATTTTAACGAGCACGATTTAAAAAATTTCGAACACTCCCGGAATTAAAAAAATTAACTAAAACCTCAAAAAAGTTCGCGTATATGAAAATTCAAGCACTCCCGAAGATATTTACCTGAAATGTGAAAATATAAATTAATACACGATAAAGAATATATAGGTATATATAAATATTTAACACAAATTTCGCTTCTAAAATTATAGTAAACAGGTCAATACAAGAATTCCAACTGATTGAATTATGTTTCGGATTTTTAATTCACATTGTATGCAAGCATAAAGGTACACTGAAGAAAGGATTTGGTATTGACAACCAAACGTTTGGTTGGTATTTAAGCAACCAAATTTTTTTTTATTAAATCAACAAAATTTTGGTTGTGCCAATAAAACTTTAGTTAGGACAACAAAAATCCTTTTTTTCTAATTTTGATTGTGTCAAACAAATTTTAATTGAGACAATTAAAATTTTGTTGATTCAACAAAATAAAAATGGTTGCTTAAATACCAACCAAACGTTTAGTTGTGAATACCAAACCCTTTTTTCAGTGTAATAATAAAATTCTAAAATTGCCTCGACACAATTTAAATACTCTGAAATTATAATTATCAAATTTAAATATGTATTTATAAATTACATGACATTTTTAACTGGTGAGAAAAAAATACATTTTTAATTTATACCAAAATTGATAAGAAAAAATATCAAATGTAAATTAAAAATAAAAATGTGAACCATAACTGTCATCATCTTTGCACATGTTAGAAAAATAATAATTGATGAAGTCGTTTGAATTTGACTTTCACACATATATACATGTATATATATATAGAATATGAATATGTGTACAACAACAATATACTGACAAGATTCAAAGTGACATTTACAAGTTATAGATCACATGTATTTTCAACTTCTGTTCTATCTACTTCCGACATAGACGTTAATGCACTCGGACAAGGTGATCACGCGTGGGTTCATTCAAATGATTTAACGTCACATGACAGCGTGGGCTCTTCAGAAGTAATGTCAATTGACTAGAGCATCGAATTTGTTACATGCCTATAAGTAAATGATATAATTAAACATTGTCGTGACAAAAAAAAACTATCACCATTAATTATATGTAAAAAGACTTAATGGAATTTTACCACTTTGAAAGTGGGAAAGATTATTACCCACTATCAGAACGGCACTTTTACTGTCGATGGGAATAAAATTTTTAGGTTATGTAATTTTCCAGACGAGATGGGAAAATTGCCAAGAACTGTACAGTTACACTTTCTGGTATTTTAAACGCAGGAGAAAGTAAATATACAGACATCAATAAAATGTTACCGACTGAAATAAAATTGCTTTGAAAAAAGAGTACTTTTCCGAAATTTTATAAAATATTAAATTTTTATGTTTAGAAAAAAATATAGGAATAATTTATACTTTTTATGCGATTATACGATGAAGGTATTTACTTTTAAGTTATTAATATTCGCTAAAGAATTTTATAAAATAAAGAAAAAATAATTATAAACACAATTAGACTCTATATTTTATTCCTATATTTTTGCACAAGAAACATTAACATTTTTGTTTTTCATATTCAAGTTTAATTTAAATTATGAACAAAAACTTTTATGAATTGTCCTATGTAAGGATAAAATAACTCGTGTCGTAAAATTTTACCATTTTTACGTCATTTTTACAATCAAAAAGACAATTATCGATGAATGCCGACTGCTGCCGGGCATTAACGATTGCACACGGCGCATAAATCGTAAATGTATGCGTATATTATGAATTTCAATATTTGGGAATTTTCCAAAAATTGTTAATATTACTTTAAAAAAATTGTAATTTTACACGCTAATGTATTTTTCTAAAGAAACGGGAATATTACCAACACTTGTGATTATACTACATTAAAAACAGGAAAAATACTACAGTGTGGAATGGTCATTTTTGCTTTAGTAAGGTTACGTTCGCCAATGGTAATTTTCCCATCTAGTGCAGTTTCACAGCCTTCAGTCATTTCGTCCTTTTGAAAGTGGGTAACATTATTACCCACTTTAAAAGGAGGAATTTCGCCGAGGAATGAAAAATCTCAATATTCGAAATAGTAAAATTACCAAATATTGTATTTTCCATTTTGGACCCTGTATTATTTCTGCATTTAATGTAGTATTTGTGCCAGGGATTCTTAAAAGTAAAATTCCTATCTTTAGGAAAATTCTGTTTGGACTTTTTGCATAATTATAATTATGCACTCTAAAAAGAGGGTACTAAAATAGTACCAATTTTAGGTATTAAAATAGAACCAAAAGGCAATTTAGTATCTAAAGTTGGTAATTCGTTGTACAGTGTGATATTGTCATAAAAATTTGAAGCATCTTAAACTTTTTTTAAATATTCAGAAAAGGTTGAAAAGTTAAGGGTAAAGACAACCGGAGTCGAAATTTAGACTCTCTATAAGTTCTCTAAAAACCTCCTTTTATCCTCCTTTTATTCTCTCCAACACTTTCATACCCTCTCTTCGACCTCGAATTTGCAAAAATAGAAATATCTGCTATATTTGAGGCTGAAAGGAGGGTTTAAAGATCACTAGAGAGGCGTAAAAGAGGTTAAAAAACCAAAAAAAATAAAATTAAAAAAATGTAAAAATTCGATTTTTTTTCTTATGGACATTATTTATTAACCCTATTGAAGATATATTTATTGGTTTTTCTCGTAATACTATAAAACTTTTAGGAGGAATAAAACTTCGAAAAATTCAAATTAAGAGCATTTGAACCTTCGTGACGTCACAAATCATGGCGCATGACACGCAAACTTCTCAGGTATATGAAAAGCACAATTTTGAATATTTTTTAAAATAAACCTTTTGGAAAATGTTCAGAATAACATAGACTCTGTCTGTTAAGTGCGGAAAATTCAAAATTTTGCGTTAAAAAAGGTTTTTTAAACAATGTTTAAGTTGGTTGTCACAAGTAAGGAAAAATACACGAATTGCTTATATGTAGGCCATTTTTGGAAAGACCAGGATAAATAACTATTATTATAAATAATAATTAAAATTGTTTATTACTAATTAAACAATAAATTGTTGTTGTTTATTTCCTTTTTTTAAAAAAAAAAATACAAAAATGCAGTTTTTTCCTAATTTTGCTATATGCAAATTTAAAAGTTATGAATAATATTTGTTTAAAAATTGAATTATTCTTCAATTTTTTAAATAAATAATTATTTAATACTTCTTATGTTTTTTTCAAAATATCTCTGAAAAAAAACAGTTTTTTTCTAATCTTGAAATTTACCAATTTAAAAATTGTGAAACGTAATATTTGAAAATTGAATTAGTTTTCAATTTTTTAAATCAATAATTATTCTTTTTTATTAAAAAAAACACATATAAATTGAATTTTCAAAAAGCACTTTTAAAAAAGCAGTTTTTAGAGAATTTTTCAAATTACTTATCTCAATGTTATTAAAAATAATAACTAAAAAGCAGATTATCCTTCAATTTTTTAAATAAATAATTATGGTTTTATTGCGAAAAAATACTAGAGACATGCTGATTAATTTTATATAAATTTGAAAGTAATTTTTTCATTTTCCAGGGAAACATTCTATTCAAAAAAATGGAATAAAACTGATCATTCATACTCTATTACAATTTAGGTTCAATTGGTAGGTTTTTTTGAAGGTATTACGTGTTGTTTTAAGGTAAAAAAATAATAGAGACATGCTGATTAATTTTATTTAAATTTAAAAGTAATTTCTTCATTTTCCAGGAAAACATTCTATTCAAAAAAATGGAATAAAATTGATCACTCTTAGTCTATTGCAGTTTAAGTTCAATTGGTAGGTTTTTTTGAAGGTATTACGTGTTGTTTTAAGGTAAAAAAATAATAGTGACATGCTGATTAATTTTATTTAAATTTGAAAGTAATTTCTTCATTTTCCAGGAAAACATTCTATTCAAAAAAATGGGATAAAATTGATCACTCTTAGTCTATTGCAGTTTAGGTTCAATTGGTAGGTTTTTTTGAAGGTATTACGTGTTGTTTTATGGTAAAAAAATAATAGTGACATGCTGATTAATTTTATTTAAATTTGAAAGTAATTTCTTCATTTTCCAGGAAAACATTCTATTCAAAAAAATGGGATAAAATTGATCACTCTTAGTCTATTGCAGTTTAGGTTCAATTGGTAGGTTTTCTTGAAGGTATTACGTGTTGTTTTAAGGTAAAAAAATAATAGAGACATGCTGATTAATTTTATTTGAATTTGAAAGAATTTTTTCATTTTCCAGGAAAACATTCTATTCAAAAAAATGGAATAAAACTGATGATTTATACGCTATTACAATTTAGGTTCAATTAGTAGGTTTTTTTAAAGGTATTACGTGTTATTTTATGGTAAAAAAATAATAGAGACGTGCTGATTAATTTTATTTGAATTTGAAAGTAATTTTTTCATTTTCCAGGGAAACATTCTATTCAAAAAAATGGAATAAAATTGATCACTCTTAGTCTATTGCAGTTTAGGTTCAATTGGTAGGTTTTTTTGAAGGTATTACGTGTTGTTTTAAGGTAAAAAAATAATAGTGACATGCTGATTAATTTTATTTGAATTTGAAAGAATTTTTTCATTTTCCAGGAAAACATTCTATTCAAAAAAATGGAATAAAACTGATGATTTATACGCTATTACAATTTAGGTTCAATTAGTAGGTTTTTTAAAGGTATTACGTGTTATTTTATGGTAAAAAAATAATAGAGACGTGCTGATTAATTTTATTTGAATTTGAAAGTAATTTTTTCATTTTCCAGGGAAACATTCTATTCAAAAAAATGGAATAAAATTGATCACTCTTAGTCTATTGCAGTTTAGGTTCAATTGGTAGGTTTTTTTGAAGGTATTACGTGTTGTTTTAAGGTAAAAAAATAATAGTGACATGCTGATTAATTTTATTTGAATTTGAAAGAATTTTTTCATTTTCCAGGAAAACATTCTATTCAAAAAAATGGAATAAAACTGATCATTCATACTCTATTACAATTTAGGTTCAATTGGTAGGTTTTTTTGAAGGTATTACGTGTTGTTTTAAGGTAAAAAAATAATAGAGACATGCTGATTAATTTTATTTAAATTTGAAAGTAATTTCTTCATTTTCCATGAAAACATTCTATTCAAAAAAATGGAATAAAATTAATCACTCTTAGTCTATTGCAGTTTAGGTTCAATTGGTAGGTTTTCTTGAAGGTATTACGTGTTGTTTTAAGGTAAAAAAATAATAGAGACATGCTGATTAATTTTATTTCAATTTGAAGGAATTTTTTCATTTTCCAGGAAAACATTCTATTCAAAAAAATGGAATAAAATTGATCACTCTTAGTCTACTGAAATTTAGGTTCAATTGGTAGGTTTTTTTGAAGGTATTACGTGTTGTTTTAAGGTAAAAAAATAATAGAGACATGCGGATTAATTTTATTTAAATTTGAAAGTAATTTCTTCATTTTCCAGGAAAACATTCTATTCAAAAAAATGGAATAAAATTGATCACTCTTAGTCTATTGCAATTTAGGTTCAATTGGTAGGTTTTCTTGAAGGTATTACGTGTTGTTTTAAGGTAAAAAAATAATAGAGACATGCTGATTAATTTTATTTGAATTTGAAAGAATTTTTTCATTTTCCAGGAAAACATTCTATTCAAAAAAATGGAATAAAACTGATCATTCATACTCTATTACAATTTAGGTTCAATTGGTAGGTTTTTTTGAAGGTATTACGTGTTGTTTTAAGGTAAAAAAATAATAGAGACATGCTGATTAATTTTATTTCAATTTGAAGGAATTTTTTCATTTTCCAGGAAAACATTCTATTCAAAAAAATGGAATAAAATTGATCACTCTTAGTCTACTGAAATTTAGGTTCAATTGGTAGGTTTTTTTGAAGGTATTACGTGTTGTTTTATGGTAAAAAAATAATAGAGACATGCGGATTAATTTTATTTAAATTGGAAAGTAATTTCTTTATTTTCCAGGAAAATATTCTATTCAAAAAAATGGAATAAAATTGATCACTCTTAGTCTATTACAATTTAGGTTCAATTGGTAGGTTTTTTTGAAGGTATTACGTGTTGTTTTAAGGTAAAAAAATAATAGAGACATGCTGATTAATTTTATTTGAATTTGAAAGAATTTTTTCATTTTCCAGGAAAACATTCTATTCAAAAAAATGGAATAAAACTGATCATTCATACTCTATTACAATTTAGGTTCAATTGGTAGGTTTTTTTGAAGGTATTACGTGTTGTTTTAAGGTAAAAAAATAATAGAGACATGCTGATTAATTTTATTTAAATTTGAAAGTAATTTCTTCATTTTCCAGGAAAACATTCTATTCAAAAAAATGGAATAAAACTGATCATTCATACTCTATTACAATTTAGGTTCAATTGGTAGGTTTTTTTGAAGGTATTACGTGTTGTTTTATGGTAAAAAAATAATAGAGACATGCGGATTAATTTTATTTAAATTGGAAAGTAATTTCTTTATTTTCCAGGAAAATATTCTATTCAAAAAAATGGAATAAAATTGATCACTCTTAGTCTATTGCAGTTTAGGTTCAATTGGTAGGTTTTTTTGAAGGTATTACGTGTTGTTTTAAGGTAAAAAAATAATAGTGACGTGCTGATTAATTTTATTTGAATTTGAAAGAATTTTTTCATTTTCCAGGAAAACATTCTATTCAAAAAAATGGAATAAAACTGATGATTTATACGCTATTACAATTTAGGTTCAATTAGTAGGTTTTTTAAAGGTATTACGTGTTATTTTATGGTAAAAAAATAATAGAGACGTGCTGATTAATTTTATTTGAATTTGAAAGAATTTTTTCATTTTCCAGGAAAACATTCTATTCAAAAAAATGGAATAAAATTGATCACTCTTAGTCTATTACAATTTAGGTTCAATTGGTAGGTTTTTTTGAAGGTATTACGTGTTGTTTTAAGGTAAAAAAATAATAGAGACATGCGGATTAATTTTATTTAAATTTGAAAGTAATTTCTTCATTTTCCAGGAAAACATTCTATTCAAAAAAATGGAATAAAATTGATCACTCTTAGTCTACTGAAATTTAGGTTCAATTGGTAGGTTTTTTTGAAGGTATTACGTGTTGTTTTATGGTAAAAAAATAATAGAGACATGCGGATTAATTTTATTTAAATTCGAAAGTAATTTCTTTATTTTCCAGGAAAATATTCTATTCAAAAAAATGGAATAAAATTGATCACTCTTAGTCTATTGCAATTTAGGTTTAATTGGTAGGTTTTCTTGAAGGTATTACGTGTTGTTTTAAGGTAAAAAAATAATAGAGACATGCTGATTAATTTTATTTAAATTTGAATGGAATTTTTTCATTTTCCAGGAAAACATTCTATTCAAAAAAATGGAATAAAATTGATCACTCTTAGTCTATTGCAATTTAGGTTCAATTGGTAGGTTTTTTTGAAGGTATTACGTGTTGTTTTAAGGTAAAAAATAATAGAGACATGCTGATTAATTTTATTTGAATTTGAAAGAATTTTTTTATTTTCCAGGAAAACATTCTATTCAAAAAAATTGAATAAAATTGATTACTCTTAGTCTATTGCAGTTTAGGTTCAATTGGTAGGTTTTCTTAAAGGTATTACGTGTTGTTTTAAGGTAAAAAAATAATAGATTCGTTACTTGTGACAACCAACTTTAACATTGTTTAAAAAACGTTTTAAACGCAAAATTTTGAATTTTCCGCACATAACAGACAGAGTCTATGTTATTCTGAACATTTTTCAAAATGTTTTTTTTAAAAAATATTCAAAATTGTGCTTTTCACATACCTGAGAAATTTGCGTGTCATGCGCCATGATTTGTCACGTCACGAAGGTTCAAATGCTCTTAAGAAAAAATTCCAAGACCTCTTTTCAACCTCTAAACATGCAGGTTTGGAAATAAGCGCATGATTTTAGGTTGAAAAGAGGCTGAGAAAAATGAGTGTGAAAAGAGGGAAAAACTTCGACTCGGGAACTTTTTCTTTTATAAATCAGATTTTCCTTGTAATCGATTCCAATCAAGTTCGCAACATTTTTTCGTGAAAATACACTTTTGTACCAAATTTCAGCTATGTAGGTCAAAAATTCAAGAAATTAGAAAGGGACACCTTTCTACCGTTAATTTCACAGACGCACCCCAGTGGAAAATTGCCAATGGTAACCATTGGACCATTATAGGACCAATGATGGTCCAATATTGAGCCAATGTTGCCAATATTGTGCCACTCTTTTGCCAATGGTAAATTTCCCACTGGGACAAAATAAAAAAAAGGTCGGGGTTCGGGGATCAGAGTATCCAATCCCCTTATTTTCGGCCGCTAAGTATGAATTTGTAGTCCGTTTTTCCTCCATCACGTTTGGACTTTTCCTAACCTCTAAAAACTTATCAGATTTTTCGTAGTATACGAATTTCTTTAAATATTAATGGATTTACATAAAATTTGGTATCTGAAGTAATTTAGGATTCGCTGATTACGAATCTAGAGTCAGGCTTTCAAAATTCAAAATGGCGGATCCAAAATGGTGGACGAGCTTTTCCACTGCCATTTAATATTTTGAAAATCTGACTTTACATTTGTTTATAATTAGCGAATCCCAAATTACTCCAGATACGAAATTTTACGTAGATCCATTAATATTTCAAGAAATTCGTATACTACGAAAAATCTGATAAGTTTTTTGAGATTAGGATAAAATCCTGACGTGATAGAGCAATACGGACTTCAGATTCGTATTCAGCAGACAAAAATACATAGGGTTAGATACTCTGATCCCTGAACCACAACCCTTTTTTTTTGTGGGACTGTGTTTTTAGTTTAATTAGATTCGTTTTTTTAATTTCTGGAATCTACAGACGAAAACACAACTTGTACCAAATTTCAACTTTGTAGGTCTACGCGACCGAACTTTAGGAGTAGAAAAGGGATGTTATTTTGTCGTCTATTTGTTACTATTACTTAGTGCATTTCGTCCCCATTAAAAGTCAAAAAAAAAAAAAATTCATACACTCCGAGGCCTTTAACAAGATTGACTGGAAAAACCCCCTATAAAACCGTTTGATATTTATTTCCATGAAAATAACCATTACATCGAACAATCAAGATAACTTTAACCGTCATTAAATTGTCCTTTATCTCCGTTATATACGGGGGAATATTACTGCAGAAAATAATAAATATATATATATATATGTTTACTCTTATACATTTATAAAGTGATTTCAACACGCAGACAAAATACAATCGTCTATTGAATTGTTGCAGTGAACAAACGCCATAGCGATAAAGGGATCAGGAGTCATAAATATGTAAATGGCCAAAAAGAAAAGAAGCAAAAGCATCCCTTAACGCGAGTCGGGTGACTTGTAATGATCACCCTCTAGTACACGATTCTCTTTAAGTCAGTCCTCTATAATCACTTTGGAGATAGTAAAAGGGGAGAAAAGAGTTTTTTAAAAGGGCAGAAACTGAATAACTCCAGAATCGGCGAATGGAGTGAAAATAACAGCCAGACATTTGCGACTTTTCATTATTATTATTATTATTACTGTGTGTACTAAATCAAATATTTTTGACATCGTAAAATGATATTTAAATGCATTTATACCTTGTATATATGTATATACTTTACTATACTTTGCCGTACAATATAAAAAGTTAGGTAAGTCATATTTTAGTCGAACGGAGAAAATAACAAAAAATTGTTTGTGTTTAAAAATCTGTAGTTTAGAAAATTATTTAATCTAGTTTCACTTCGTTGTAAATTGATAGCGTTCTTTTTAATTTTGAACTCAAAAGTTGATATTATTTAAATAAATTATATGGACTTGTTTTTTTCATCAAAAGCAAAACTTATATTCTTAGATAAGTCTACTTTGTATCTAGCGAAAAGGTAGATGAGTTTAGGCCGCCATTCAGTTTTAAGAACTTAGGTAACTTACGCCCCACATGGTGGGGTAATAGCGTACTATATACGTTCTACATTTGTTTCTAAAATTTTAATTTTTAATCAGAAATTATATCTCTAAGCAAAGACTGCGATTGGTTAAATTTTTTGAGGCCGATGAATCCGAAACCGAAGCCCACTTAACTCCATTAGTTCAGAATTTTGCCGTAACCTCAAAAAATCCTAAAAGCTGCGAATCCCGTATAAAAAATTTCTTTTTGATCTAGGGGTCTATCCAAGTTTACTATATATGTTTTTAAGGTCGCTGAATCCTAATCTGATGTTCTTTTAACCGCACATTACTTTAGGATTCGGTTATAACCTCAAAAAAATGTATTTTTAATCTGTTTTTTAAGTTTATGGCAAAATCCTGAAATAATGGGGTTAAAAGGGCATCGGATTTGAATTCAGGGACCCCAAAAACATATGGTAAACATAGCCAGACCTCCAAATCAGAAAGAACAATGTTTCACTTAATTCGCAGGACAAATTTATGGTTTTTTGAGGTTATGGCAGAATCCTGAACTGATGAGATTAAACACTTCTCGAATTCGGATTCAGCGACCCCAAAAACATTTATTAAACATAGTCAGACTCCCAAATCAGAACTGTTTTTTTTTGTATGACTGAGTAATTAAAAATACAATTAAATGTAATTTTTTCTTACGAATTCATTAAAACTAAAAACTCATTTTTCACCAAAATATGATTCCTAAGTTTTTACATCGCATGGCCATCGTTAAAAAATATTTTATAAAAAATGTTCACTTGACAGCAAATATATTTGATGATGATAAAAATAGGGCTTTCTAAAACAGTAGTGTAATCGTATATTGATAAATGACATAGATTTAACACACGTTCATAATATAATATGTTCTCTTGTAAAATTCAAGTGACCTCAATTTATCTAATACATTTCTGCTTAGAATATTGTATATATATATATATAGTACATTAGCGTGTGATAAATGGCCATTTGTCAAGTGAATACGGCGGAAGATGAGATAAGATCACTATGTCCGATCTTGGTCTCCGGTCGAGCATGTAGCGTGATTAATTAACTGCCAACTTGCAGGTCATACACAGTCTGTTCACATAGACCACGATATATTCAGAACTTGGGTTACTGGGTGAAAATTGCCCTTTGTTGCCCTATAATAATTGATCTATGTACTACCTTATCTTGTTTACCATTGAAATTGACCAATAATGAACGATAAACAGGAGAGGGTATTTAATAGTCATATGTGGTATACAGTTATTAGGAGAACAAATGTTTATTTCTAAATTATGGCACAAAAGTTCAAAATCATCTAAAATTTCGTTGAAAAAAATAAAAAAAAAACTGTTCAAATGCAAAAAAAGAAATGCGACTAAAATATATACCCAAAATTCGTTTGAATAGTAAGTTTCTGTATTTTATGTAGTTATAAAATTTGTAGAAATTTAAATCCCAGCTAATCCTTTTTTCGAAATAATGAAATTTTAAGATTTTACTTGGTATTGTATCACATCAGGTCCTAAAATATTTAATTTTTAGGATTAGAAATACCACTTTTAGCCTAACCCAGAGCCAACGATGCTTTTCAAGCCGAATTTTGATTTTACAGAATTTTCATTTGTCCAAATAAATATCTGGCAGAAAAATTTAGGAACGAATTTTAAAATTAACCAAAAAAGTTAATAGCGAAATTATGATTATTTAATTTTAAAATTCGTACCATAATCTTTCTGTCTATATAATTTATCGGTCATTAGCAATTTCGAACTAATGGTGATTCGGCGTTTTCAAAATTCTGTAAAATGTAAATTCGAACAAATCAAAATTCGGTTAGAAAAGAACTTTTTTCTAATATTCTTTCAGTAAAATAAAAATTCTTTTAAATGACTATTATGTTTAATTAAAATTCGAGTAAATACAAAGCAAAATTTTAAAATTTGATTATTTCGAAAAAAGGATCAGCTGCGGGATTTAAGGTTCTACGGATTTTTTATCTACAAAAAATATTAATTTATTTATCATTTGTGATTAATTTCATTAAAAATATATTCCTGCAATTTATATAGGCTTATTTTTTTATAATCATAACAATATTGGCAAATACGCAATTCTTTAAGACATAAACTACTCTAAAACTCGTAGGACGAATGAAATTATGTTGGTATGTTAAAAAAGTATATTTCATATACAGCATATGCACATTTCTGCACTTAACAACCAACACATAGTCATCATTTATCACCGCCAACATTGTTCATGAATAATAAATAATTATATACATTCGCATTTGTAATTTATAGTTTACGATCATCATCATCATAATCATCATCATCATGATCGCTTGTCGACACCATCAGTCTTCTAAACGATCATTATTATACAATCATTGTTATTCTAATTATTATACTGTTATTCAACTATTTTCCACAACAAGTTTCCTAATCCAGATTATTATCTTTACTATATATCTATAATTTATTTCTCAATCTTACATTGAATGAAAAAAAAATTTATTTCAATCAAAAAAAAATTATTTAATCCTAATAAATGATTATACTTGTCTATTATTCGTATATTGATTATGTATTTGAACCAGATAAATATTTACTAGACCTGAATATTAAATTTTATCGTATGTAATAAATAGTTCTTATGAGAAAAATGTAGTATATATAAACTTATAATCACGGTTACAGGAAAAAAATCCAGTATATTTCAGTATAAAAAGAATTCAGAATAGCGTCAAAATCCTAACCAGGAAGAAACGAACAAAAAATGTATTGAGCAAAAGATGTTTTCTCGAGAATATGTATGGGGGAGTGCGGGGCAAAGCCACTAATGTTACGTTTATTTGTAAATATTTTTGTTATAACATTATCAATATACGTGATTTTTTTAAATTAATTTCAAACTAATTAACAACAAATTTTAATAATAATTACTTAATTTATTATAAGCATGATTATTCAATTTAATTATTTTCAAGATGCAAAAAAACGGCTTTGCCCTGTATGGCGGGGCAGCGACGTTTTTGCTTATATTTTTTAAAGGTTGAAAATTATATCCATTAAAACTGTACGAAATTACAGTAAATGACAGTAAACAGAAGTATTTAGTACATTTTTAAAAAGAATTTTAGTTATTTTATAAAAAATAATCATTACTTGTATTTTTAACCTTACATTTTGAATTCGATTCTTCACTGTTTCATCAAAAAATCTACTTTACCTTCTATTCAAATTGAAAAACAATTTAAATAACCGCGCGAAAATATAATGAAATACATACTATAATGTTGATTTATATTTACGAAAAAATTTACAATTTTTTCAATGTGAATAAAATAAAGTCAATAAAATCACAGTTATAAAAAATACATTATTCCAAATATAAACAATAATAAGAAATCATAAAAAAAATTTGTAAAAAAGAAAGTTAAAGATCTAAAGTTAATGCAGCCCTTAATGACAAACATTTTTTTATTTTTTAAATTTAAATTATTTAGATAAAAAATGAACTTCAATATCATGCAGATCGTGTAGATAAATGTTTCATTTATTCAAACAAAAAGTTTTTAAGAACTAAGTGCTTAAAACCATTTTTTAAATTTGAATCTTCGATCAACGAAATTTTCATCTCTTCCTTGCAAAAACTACTTTTATATTATATTTCTTATTGTACTTAATATTTTCGAGCTTTTTTTTCTAATCAATTGCTTTAATCATATATATTAAAAATTAATTTGTAAACGAAAATTGTAATAGATTAGAAAGAAGAAAGATATTTTGAAAAACGTTTTTGCCCCACATAGCGGCTTTTCTCCACTTTCCCCTAATAGCAGCTCTTACAATTAATAGCTTATTCATTTAATTGTTCTAATTCATTAATAGAGATTAAAACGTTTAGTTCCAAAAGTCCGTTTTTTATGTACATGTTTATCCTCATTGTTCTCGAAATTGGCATCCTAAAAAAATATTTGCAATGCGTACATGGAAAAAAATAGAAAACCGAATAACGTAACTTTTACTATACTTTAAAAGTAAAACATGAACTGTCCGGAGTTTTTGCGCATTTCTGATAATTTTTATTCCGAAAATAGTAAAATTTACTTCTAAAATAGTAAAAATTATTACGGAAATAGTAAATTTTAATATTTTCAAAGTAAAAATTAACACAAATGCGCAGAAACTCTGGATAGTTCAGGTTTTATTTTTAAAATAGTAAAAGTTACTTTATTCGTTTTTCAATTTCTCTCCGTGTAAAATTTATATATTTAAGCCTACACTTTTTTTAGAATCTGCAAGAAAAATAAACTTTTGACTTAAGAAAAAAGTTTTTAATGATTTAATAACAAAAAAAATTCGTTATTTATTTCATAAGACGGAAGTTAACTTTTTTTCTAAATTCTAAAAGATAATAAGATCTAGATTGCAATTTTTTTTATCAACTTGAAAAACCATGAAGATGAATGTGGTCATCAAATACGAACTTTTTGAACTAAATGAGTTAACTTTTTATATTCATCAAGAATTTTTCAATTTTATTCATCATCATCTTTAATTTTTATTCATCATCATAAATCAGGTAGCATATCAGTTTGAAAAAAATTTGAGGAATAAACAATAAATTAATTTCGATGTTAATATATATGAAATATATATATATATATATATACATATATGCAATGCAAAGGGTGTTAATACTTTAATTTCCGATTTATAAATAGCACCCATAATTCATAATAACCCCGTCTCTTGGAGAGAGAAAAGATGTGGAGTAGCCCTAATAATTGATTCGGTAATACTGAGTCATCCTATCAGACCCCTACTATAACTCATTAATCATCTTACGCTTAATAACTTTACTTTGGATCTTGATCAATTTATCATTACCCGCACCCAACGAAGAAAAACTTTATGATTTTAGATATCTGATGTTGTAAATTTATCATTCCTCTCGAGCATAAAAAAGTTTCATATGTACGCGGATTTTAGTACTAATTAGTTGCAAAAAAAAAAATTGCTTTTCAATTAATCAAAAAATATTTTACTCCAAATATAAATATATCATTCAAAAATTAATTGAACGAATTATACAAAAATAATAATAATAAATCAGGGTTTTTAACAAAAAAAAAAAAAAAAATTGCAGGATTTTTCCAGATTTATAAAATTTTCTGACTTTTCCCAGAATTTTCAAGTAGCGTGTCAACTCTTGAGGCTTAAATAAAGAAGTATAAAAATATATGAATAAATAAGTGTAGATATTTAAATGTGACTTATATTCGTCATTATTTATAGGTTAGAAATCCGTTTGATTAAAAATAATATAATTTCTTTTTCTCAAAATATCGTACAAAAAGTGAAATATTATTTTTTTAAATTTGTAAATTGTAAAAATTAAAAAATATTCTATTTTGAAGAAAGTCCAGTGGTTAATTTATTTTGCTGTCATGAACATAACCTCAAAACTTAGGCTAGTTCAAATGTCATTTTTCGTTTATTAAACATAGTTTAAGGTTTGAGGTTATGTTCATGATAACAAAATCAATTAACCACTGGAATTTCTTCAAAAAAAGAATAATTTTTAATCCTTATAATTTACAAATTCAAAAAATATTTCACTTTTTATACAATATCCTGAGAAAAGAAAATATGATTTTTT
This sequence comes from Leptopilina boulardi, assembly GCF_019393585.1. Taxonomy (NCBI): domain Eukaryota; kingdom Metazoa; phylum Arthropoda; class Insecta; order Hymenoptera; family Figitidae; genus Leptopilina; species Leptopilina boulardi. The sequence continues at coordinate 3,265,076 of NW_026137881.1, read as the reverse complement.
ATTCAAATAGAATTCTAACCTCTAAATAATGACGAATATAATTCACATTGAAATATTTACTTTATTTTTGTCATATGGCTGATTTTGCTTCTTGAGCACCATGATTCAAGAATTTGACAAACATTTTTTCCTGAATTTTTTTCCTAAATGTGAATTAATTTTAAGCACGAAAAATATTCTGTTCACCATTTCACATTGACGTTTAACATCGCAAATTTTGAACATTGCGCGCACGTTTACATAAATGAATATTCACAAGTGCCCATAGGATATAAACCACTAATTGAAGCATATTCACTAATTAGGCTTTCACGGATGGATGGGTTCCTCTCTCACTTTCTCCTCATCATAAAAAGGGGCACTTCTGATAACTTTGATGTACTCATCAAGCCACTTTGGACATTTTTTTTTTTTTTTTTTTTTTTTTTTTTTTATTATCATTATTATTCACTTGGCAAGCTGCGCGCATATATGCAAGCTGCATATAAGAATTATATTGTCAGTAAAAAGAAAAAAATTTTTTTTGATTGGTGATCCTCCCATTTATGGTAAGGTAATAAGCGCTCATCAATTGAGGTTTTCTCAATTAGTTCAGGACTGTGGCACAAAGTTTGTTATTTTTCGGAGAAAGCGCGTGTAATTTAAAGCGCATCTGTTTAAATCCGGGCCATCATGGCAATTAAGTTGAAAAATCACTGCACACCTGTCTTCTACTTTTTATTTTATGCATATTGACTCTGATCACATAACTCGTCATTTTAATAACATGCCAGCTGATGCATATATATTAATCGAGAAATTATAATATATAACAATTTATTAATCAATATTTTTAAGAAGAAAAAAATTCAAAAAAAAATAAACTGGTATATTATAACTGCAATCGCAATTGAATTTTTAATTTAATTCTGATATCGTCTGAATGGTTATAAATTAATTTTCTGGAACAGAATGGACATTCATATTATGTGTGTACTTGAAGCTCGCACAAGAATAGGGCGTAAATGTATATATATATATATATATATATTATGAGGAGGGAGAGTGAGAATGCCAGTATACACTTACGGGTACGGAGAGAGAGAGAGAGAGATAGTGGGCCACTTAATTATCCGCGAGGCCAATTAGGCGGCCGCTAATGGAGTCCTGCGGTGAGATATGGGGGTGCGGGTGCAGGGCGTCCAGTCCTCATCGCGCCTCATTTACTATCCATCAGCGCCACACGCTCTCTTGCTAGCCAGTTAGTCAGCTCCCTCTCTGTCTCTCTCTCTCCTTCTACTGCCAACGGTGATTTATTGCACTTCAACAATATGCATAATTTTGTTCTAAACCCATTCAAGCCTTTTTAACTACACTTGTATAATTTACATTATTTTTTCATCATCTTAACTTTAACGTTTTTATTAGAAATTATTAAAATTTATTTGAAACAACGGGACGCATGAATAAGGTAAATGCACCAGTACTCGTTAGTGCATTAGTTATCGGCAGCTAGTACATTATATTGTAAAAAATAAGATTAGTGTACCTACACGGAAAGAAAAGGAATGGTTGGGCCAACCATAGGTATTGATAAATACGTCCCATCAATATTATATGGTTACCACAACCATATCTTTAGTTGATACAACCATAGTATGGTTGGCCTAACCAAAGGTTAGGTTGTCACATCAAAATGACGAAAAATTGCAAATTTGATGTGACAACCTAACCTTTGGTTAGGCCAACCATACTATGGTTGTATCAACTAAAGATATGGTTGTGGTAACCATATAATATTGATGGGACGTATTTATCAATACCTATGGTTGGCCCAACCATTCCTTTTTCTCCGTGTAACTTTCCTGTGTTATTAATTGTGTGTTTTGATAAAATAAAACCTTTCGGCATCGAAATGATACAAATTCGTCGTGTAAATAGTAAATTTTTAATTAAAAAATTATATTTTTTCGTGACAAGGCCACGTACTGACTAGATCTTTGGCATTTCTTAAAGTTCTGCTTAGGCGAATGACATATACAAAATAACTTGTGATTAGTAGTGTAAAGTGAATTGAAAGTTAAACTTAAATGCTTTTATCATAAAGTAATGAAACTACTATTGATGGATTAAAAAAAATAAGTTAATATTTAAATTATTATTTTATTATTAAGGAAAACGATAACTAAAACTCTAAATTCATCGTGTGTCAGTAATCGTCAGAGATGACGATAACTAAAAATTTTTAAGTACTTAAACAACTGTCTTTTTTATTGAGTGATGTTAAAAAGCTTTGTTTTCAATGTAAAAATAAATTTTGTATATTATAATATTAATAGATTTTAGTTATCGTCAACTGAAAATTGGATGAAATGAAAGTTATTTTATATTTTCTTTTATGACGATAACTAAAGCAGGAGGCTGTCGAAAACTAAAACATGTAGGTTTTGTGTAGTATTTTTTAGTTAATGAATTTAAAAAGAAGTATTATTAAATTTAATTAAAAAGTAAATTAAGAAAAATATTTTTGTTAATGTTAAATATGTTTTATTATATTAAAAATTTGTTTATAATTTTATATTTTTTTAAATTTTTTTCTTTCTTAAAATTATTTATTTTTTTAAAATTTTATATTTATTTATTTATTATAGAAAAGTATAGTATATTAGGGTCATGTGACTGTTAGGTCTGTAATTTTAATTTGTCCGTAACTTATCTCGTAAAATGCTGAATGGACTAACAGATGAAATTTTGTGGAGGAAATTAAAATATGATAAAGAATGGTTATGAAGTACGAAAATATTGATATATTGTTAAATAAATATAATAAAAGGTATAAAAATTGTTAGAAAATCACAGAAAATTAAAAGGCATTAAAATAAGCTGCAACGCTTATTATTTTAATCCATTTTGGTATTAAAATTCACTTCACAGATATTTTTATTTGTTCGAATTTTTATTTGTCAGAATTTTTATTTGCTCGAATTTTAATTTAAAACTAGCGATATATTCCTCGCTCGCTAACGCTCGCTCGGTTGAAGTTTTACTTTTTTTTCTTTACGTATTGTAGTTTATTCATATGTATATTTATTTTTTGTTTTAAATTATTATTTCATTATAAATTATAATAATTCAATTTTTTTAATTTTCAAATTACTTTTTAAAAAAAATTTAATTTAATGTAATAAAACAAATTTTATATGTCTGTTGACTTAAATTCTGATTTTATTCTACAATATTGATTGTAAATTGTTTCTCTTTTTTTCAATTGCTACTAAATGCTATGTAAGGAAAACTGGTAAGGGCCTTACCACTTTTCCTAACGAATACCCTACTTTTTAATATTATATAGTATTCAAATTTGTAAATCTAAAAATATATTTTTAATTCAATATAATTAATTAGTACTATTAATTGATTATTTTATTAAATATATAATCGAACTGATCTTCGTATTTATCAAAGCCAAAACGCATGTTAAATCGTTTTAGCTATCTCCGTAATCAATGATTTAAAAATCTAAAAGGGTTATATCTTCGGAAGTGTGCATTGATTGAGTGCATTTGTGTAAAATTGGGAGTGACATGAGATGCTTTATTCTTTGTTTTTTAGAAAAATTGTCAAGAATTTATAATTTAAAATTCAAATTTTATAAATATTTTTAAAAAAATTTTATGGTGTTGCTGTTAATGAAAAATTATAATACAATGTAATGAATATAAACATGAAACATCAATTCAAAAAACAAGATTTATTGATTCATTATATCGAAAAAAATAAACATATATCAAATTTTAAATTATTATTGTTAAATAATAATTAAATTCTTAAATCATAAGAAGTCTTATTTGTGTCAAAGTCATTTGCGACGCCATAATTACAGTCATGCATGAAATTATTAACATTTTTTCATTTTCCATTTCCATTTTTTAATATTATATAATAAAGGAACCCAAGCAGCACGGTGTATCCCCTCAACATCCCTTGAATATCACCGTGGAATATTCCAATGATTTTCTAAGAAAACCAAAAAAAAATATATATCCAAGCAATATTGAGGGAATATTCCAGTGATATGGATGAAATATTCCACGGTTATATTAAATTAAATTTTTTTTAATCTTCCTGATTATTTAAATAACAATTTATAACACAATTCCATGATTTCAACACATTAATAAAGTGGTTCATTTAATGAAAATATTTAGCTTCTTCATCTTGATTAACAGAACTTATACTATTAGTTTTAAAAAATTAAAAATTTTCATTTTTGTGAAAAATAATGCCAGCAATTATATTCTGACAAAAATCAATTAAAATGTTTATATAGGAAAAAGTTATTTAAAAAATTCAATTAAAAAATAAGGAGAAATGTAAAAGATATCGAAAAATGAAAAAAAAATTAAGAATGAAGAAATAAAATTACAAAATATTGAAAAATGTAAAGAATATCGAGAAAATTGTAGAAAAAGAAAATTAGAAGCCAATAATAATATTAATTTAAAATGTTTGAAGTTAGCAAATAATATAGTAATTTGGATGTTATTTGTTAATTTTGTCCAGCTAAGCATTTTCTTTCAGAAATGCCAGAGGATAAAAAGTTTAGTACATGTTGTCATAAAGGCAAAGTTTTGTTAACTGAATATCCATTACCCCCGGTAGAATTAAAGGAAATAGTTTGTGGTCAAACTGCAATTAGTAATCATTATAAAAAATGTATAAGAAGCTACAACAATACAATAGCGTTCGCAACCTTTGTGCAACATATGCTTCTCTACAAAATAAAGGTCCTCAAGTCTTTAAAATGTGTGGTCAAATTTACCATAACACATATTCATTACATCCCAAAGAAAATGAATTCAGAAAGTATGGTCAACTGTATATAATTGACAATGAATTAGCTACACAAAGTCGTAAAGATATTAATAATAACTGCAGAAATGATATTTTATCTAATTTAGATAAGTTGATCAGAAAAATTAACCCTTATGCTAAAGCGTACAAAATGATGTACGAAGTAGAAAAAGAAGAACAAGAATTTGTTACTAATAATAATAATCTACCTCGAGAAATTAAAATGATTATGAAAAGAGATATTAATTTAGATAAAAACCGATATAACTCTCCTGTTACAAATGAAGTTGCTGTTGTATTTGTTGATGAAAATGATGAACCTCCAATAAAACGCGATTTTTGTGTATATTCTAAATTTGATAAACCAATTAGCATCCCTGCAATAAGTAGATATGTAGATCCAATGACATATCCTTTAATATATCCTGCAGGAGGTAGTGGTTGGATGCCGAAATTATTATCAAAAGATCAAAGAAACAATATAACAGCTTTACAGTTTTACTCATTTAAAATTAGTGTTAGAGATGAGTTTAGTCCATTTCTTAATTTAGGTAAATTAAGCCAACAATTTATTGTCGATGCTTTTGTAAAAATTGAAGGTGCAAGATTATATTTTATAAAGAAACAACAACATATCTTGAGAACTGAATTATACTCTGGATTAATGGATTATTTACATAAGAGAAAAGAAGAGAAGAAAATTGTTCAAATTCGTAAAATGTTTATATTGCCATCTAGTTTTGTTGGAAGATCTAGAGCATTACAACAAACTTTTAGTGATGCAATTTGTTTAGTTCAAAAATATGGTAAACCTGATTTGTTTATAACTATGACATGTAATCCTAAATGGAAAGAAATTACTGATAATATTAAAAAAATGAAGATGTAATAAATAGGACAGATATAGTTGCAAGAGTATTTAAACAGAAAGTAAAAGAATAGCTTCATAAAATTACTGTGAAAGAAATATTTGGTACTTGTATTGCTTACACATATGTAATAGAATTTCAGAAGAGAGGATTACCGCATATTTACTTATTACTATATTTACATATAGATGACAAAATAAGAACAACATATGATGTCGACAACTTTATTTCAGCAGAAATACCTGATGAAATAACTAATCCACGTTTATTTAATTTAGTAAAGCAATTTATGATTCATGGACCATGTGGAAAACAGAACTTAACTTCTCCTTGTTTGAACATAAATACAAACAAGTGCACTAAAAATTATTCTAAACAATTTAATGATAATACAGATTTTAAAATTAAAAGGCTGCGCTAGAAATTATCGGCTGCGCCTTTCAAAAGTTAAAAAAATACAAAGCTACGCTGAACAAGAGCGGCTGCACCTTTTAAAAATTTTAATAAAATATAAATGGTTGCGCTCAGAAACATCGGCTGCGCTTTACAAACAAATATACATATAAAATGGCTGCGCTGGAAAATCGCAGCTGCGCCTAAAATCAATGTCGTAAAAAACACTTAAATATTAATTTTTCTAGGCAGGTTACTTTTAGTTAATTAATTACTTTTCATAATACCATTATGTAAATTTTTTATACTAATAAAAAGACAGTTTCTAAATGAAATTAATAATTAGTACTTTTACTTCATTAATTACTGTTCATACATTTATTGTTTTTTTTTAATTGTTACGTAATGTAACATAAATATTATTTTATAAATTTTTATAACAAATAATAATAATTAAAAATTTTATATTTCCAATTAAAATTATAGCTATAAAAATTTAATTACTATTTTAAGCCTGGATTCTCATCCAATAGCTTGGGAATTAGTTTTGGTTATCTATTGAATTTTTCTTATAGAAATTGAAAAATATATAAGGAATACATAAAATAAGGATTAAAATTTGTTAGTCACAACTACATAAAGTGACATTAACAAATTTAGGAATCAAAGGTTGAAAATAATAAGGAAACACATAGGTCAAAAATAATACAATTTTAAAGAATAACCGCCAGCTTTAATACGGCAGTATTCTTTGGAATTGGGAAATTGTGAAAGATTTTTAGATAGTGAAAGAAGTTTTTCAAAAAGAAATAAGATAAAGATAAAAAATATAATTTTAAAACTTACTTTTTATTTATCAAAGATAATTTTCCCTGAAGATGCAAAATATTAGATTATTCGTCCTTCTTTGATAATTTCTTATTCGGTAATAAACGTAGAAAGTTTCACTGAACTTTTAAAAATAAAATTTGAATAATTTTTAGAATTTGATTTGATTACGAATTTTTATGTTGAAAATAATTTTTGAATGTAGAAAATGTAAAAATTGAATAGCTTTTATGACTCTTTATGAGTTTAAATGTAGAAATGTAGATCTTTGAATAACTTTTGAATGTAGAATTTTGAAAGAACTCTTATGAGTTTAATTGTAGAAATGAAATCTTTTTGTGACTTTTTGTGTGAATGTAAAATTTTTGAATGTCTTAAAATTTTTAAATGAGATGCTGACTTACGCAAACATGCGTTTTTAAGGGTCTATCCCCACTCAAAATTTAGACTTTTTGTGGGTTGTCCCTTAAAGAAACAGATTTCCAAAAAGTAGGGATAAAATCTCAAAGAAGGAGAGATCTTTTATATTTTACATCTTTTTACAATTAGATTAATTTTTTGTTATAAACAATAATAATTTTTATTATAATTTGTTATTAACAATTATTATTTGACTTAATTTACATAACCCTTTTTAAATTTTGGTTCTACGACGATTTTTAAGAATAATTCATTTGTTAGATCTAATTTATTTATAATTTTCTATAATTATTGTTAATTTTAACTAATTTGTATAATAACTTAACCTAACCTACAAATTATAGTTGTAATTATTTAAAATTTTAATTATTTATAATTATTTATTGTTAAATATCAATATAATTTAATTATGGTTAAATTGTATTAAATTTTAATTGTTTATTTATTAATTTTATATTTTTTATAATTTTTATTATTAATTTTACTTATATTAATAATTTTAAACAATAATCAATTATAAATTTTGACAATTATTAGTTTTTATTAAAATTTAATATAAATTGTTGAAAAATAACATTTTAATTATTTATTAATAATAATAATGAAATTAATTATTAAAGTTAATTGTTATTAAAAATTTATATGTGTGTGAATTTTAGTATAATATATATTTTCGGAACCTAGACAAATTTTATTACAAACAGAAGGAATTCTTGGCGACAGGGACTCTCGGACCTGTCGTAAGAAAAACGAAAATGAAAGGAAAAGGACCCCAGCGGTCGACATCTGGAGGATGCACTTGTAGAGTTCGAAAAGATTTTTATGGTTGTATTTTATAATTTTATTGCTTACGGATGTTTCAGTTTCTTAGATTTTTGGAAAAAGTGCATTCTGGTAAATGTTGACCACTAAGGTTTCACGCTTCATTATCTGCTTAAAAAGGCAACAAGAGAAAAAACAGATACATTATGAGTCGATGAGTACAAGAAAGAACATGATTTTTTAAATAAACAGATGTTGTTTTTCTTTAAAAGGATGAGAAACGTGGGAGAGAAAAAAAAATTAAATATAGAGAAAAAATAAGATTAAAAAATGACCAGATGTAACACCCCCACCGTAAAATGGTTAGTTGAGGATGCAAGACGAAAATGACCATACTTTGAGCAATAATCAAATTTTTGTTACATAAACTTTTTTTTTAACTTTTTGAAATAATAATAATATAAGAAAGTAAAGATTTTGTTTCAGTTGCTTGAGAATTGCTTATATGTCAAACAGCATTTTGTTAAGTCAGAAAGAATTTACTGCAAGTTGAAGATATTCTTAATCATAATGATTGATTAAGGTGTAAGCAAATGTTCAATAGACGAATATCTTGATACTGCTTCTGGAACATTTTTAAAAGATAGTATGTATCTTTTAGTTGAAAAATTTCTTCTTTCCTAATTGATGGAATGAAATGTTAGGTTGATAACATTTCTGGTAAATGAACTTTTGATTAACTTATTTTAGAACAATAATTCCATTATTGTTTTTTTAGATGATGATATATTTAATAGTTGTTGTCACGCATTAGCTAATGAATTTAAATGTAGATTCATTTTAATGTCCGAATTTATATGTATTTCGGAATAAGTTAACTTTTGATGGAAGTTGAATTATGAGCACATTCTAAACTCATTACTAATTGTTGTAAAAACATGTAAGGTGTAGAATCTTCATAAAACGTCTTCTGTTTGTTTTCCAGATGTGTTAGCCATTGATATGTGTTGAATGTGCAGTTGCTTCTTGATAAGGATCAAATTCAATCATATTATTAACTTATACATATTTAAAATATAACCAATTTCTCTTGCAACTGCAACTTATTTAATTTTACTTTTCTTTTACAACTTCTGAATTATTGAAATTAATGTATTGAATTTTAAAAATGATTATTAGTCTCAAAATATAAATTAAATTTTTAAAAATTAACTGCAAAATTAACTAATGCTATTCAGTATTGTACATAATTTTGTTGAATTTCTTGATTTTACAAAAATTGTTGATTACTGTTGAGTTGTTGTATTCTTTGTAATGCCTTTGGTTTTTTTGTGAATCCTTACAAATATTAATAACTATTGTTATTTTTTTTTTTTTGATTTTATATAATACAAAATTTTCCTTCAATTGAAACTGTAAAAAATTTTCTGATATTTTTTTTTTATAAATTTCGACATAGTTTAATCTGTAACATATAAGAAAAATATTAATTTATAAGAATAAAAAAAAATTAAAATTTTCCATTTTTTTAAACAACAAAAAAAATGAACTTTTATTTATATGTTCTGTTTATTTATTTTTGATTAATCAATTATGTGTTCTTATTCATTACAATTCAATATATTAATTATTATATACATTTAATGTTTTCCCATTTTAATATTTTAGACTCAGAAAAATCGACTTTAAATTAAAGATAAAAAATTTTCATTGCGTATGAGATAAAAATCTCTGTTGTGTCTGAAAGTAATTGAAACTTTATTTGTTAACGAATGCAACCTTGCCTCTGAAAGTAATCGAAACTTTATTCATTAAGAAATGCAACCTTGCCTATGCACAATCTATACACAATCATTTATATAAAACATGTATCTTACTGAATTTGAAATAAAAAAAATATAAATAAATAACAAAATAACAACAAAAATTGTTCTACAAACATTACTGCGCAATAAGGAGGAAACGAACCTCAATTTATGAATACCAATATTTTTTAAAAATTTTACAGGATTTATTTTCATAAATGCACCAAGCTATCACGGTGTTTGCATTCCAAAATTTATAATTACTTGATTATATCCAACAATCTTTCATTCATATTCAATAAATGTTTTATCATCCTTTTAAATAAAATCAAATTATCATTACAATTTCTAAATTGATTGTTTAAATTTGTCTTAAATTTCTTTTATTAAATTTAATAGAAAAAGAAACCCTTTAATTAGAAATTTGTATCATAAAAAAAAAATAGTAAAATGGTTCACTCAAAAGGAATATAATTGGTTTTAAATATTTAATATTACATTGTAATAAACGAATCACAAATTATTAATCTGAAAATTAATGAAAAATTAACATATTTTATTTTTTATGTTCATTTTGAAAAATTGTTGATTTTGGTATACTATATTGACAAAAATTTAGATATGACATTATTGATTTGGAATTTGATTTTTACATTCTCATTTTTATTTTAGTTTGGCTTAAATATTTTGATTTTAATATTATTTTTATCCAGATTTTAGAATTTTCTTTATAAGGATATTAACTTTTGTAAATAAAATAGTAAATATTGTTTTGTTTTATTTGACTAATATATTTCATCTTATTGGTCTTGAATTTTTGAATTTTTTCTGATTTCGTTTTCTTTAGTTTTGTTTGAATTTGATATCTTTTGAAACATTTTGATAAGAATGGATTTAGATTTAGCTTTTGATTTTTAAAATAAAATTTATTAGAATTTTATGTAAATTCAGAATTAGATTTAGTAATTTGATTTTAATTTTAGAATTGGATTTTGTTTTTGATTTAGTTTTAGATTTTGAATTCAATTGTAGAATTCGATTTAGAATTTGTTTAAAAATTTTATCTTTTACAAGACTTATAAAAACTTCGTATAAAAATCCTCTTATAGGAATATAAAATTTCGTAGAAAAAAGAAATCCTCTATGGGAATATAAAATTTCGTATAAAAATATCCTCTTTAGGAATATAAAAACTTCGTTGCAAAATTTATCCTCGATGGGAATATAAAAATTTCGTATAAAAATCCTCTTTAAGAATATAAAATTTCGTATAAAAATCCTCTTTGGGAATATAAAAAAAATTCGTTGCAAAATTGATCCTCGATGGGAATATAAAAAAAATTCGTATAAAGATCCTCTTTAGGAATATAAAATTTCGTATAAAAATCCTCTTTGGGAATATAAAAAAAATTCGTTGCAAAATTGATCCTCGATGGGAATATAAAAAAATTCGTATAAAGATCCTCTTTAGGAATATAAAATTTCGTATAAAAATCCTTTTTAGGAATATAAAATTTCGTATAAAAATCCTTTTTAGGAATAAAAAAAAATTCGTTTATAAAAGTTTGTTATCCTCTTTTGGGATAGAAAAATTTGTTCATAAAAGTTCTTTGTTTATAAAAGTTCGTTATCCTCTTTTGGGATAGAAAATAAAAATTTTGTCCATTAAATAATCGTAAAATTTGTTTTAATATTTAGAATTTCATTGAATGTAAAAAATTTTTGAAATTCGATTTAGAATTTTTTTAAGTAGATTTAAAATTTTAAATTTAGTATTTGATTTATAATTTGATTTGGTAATTTGTTTTCGATTTAGAATTTTTAATGTAGTATTTGATTTATAATTTGATTTAGTAATTTGATTTTCATTTAGAATTTGATTTTTAAATAATATATCGATATATTCATGATTTGGAAATTGCAAAAATGTTATTAGAATTCACGAGGTACGTCGCGTTTGTGATATAGCGCGCAGAAGTAGAGATGAGTTGGTGGGGGTAGCGCGAAACTACTAGAGTATATTCAATATGGCCGAATGTTGGTAGTAGTTATGGCCGGTATATGGCTGACCCAGTCAACCGTCTAACTAGTAAGGGTCTGTTTCCCCTCACACAACGCGTTCAGCGAGAGTCACAAGCATCCACAACGTGATTTTTATAAAAAGAGTATTTATTATAAAATTTATTTAAATAATTAATTTTTTTAACTTTTTATAATTAGTCATAAGATAGAAAAATCAAAAATGATATTAAAAACCGCGAGGGACTTCGCGTTCGCGAGATAACGCTCGGGTCGCGGCAGGTATACGAAGTACTGCCGGCGTTACGCGGCAGCGCGACCTAGCTATTATACAAATAGGGGACCCTATAAGGGACCATGAGAGTAGAATTTTATGTTTTACTCTTACACAAAAGAATATAATTTATTTAACAATTTCTTATTAAGTCTTTTTTTTATACACAAATAAATTTTATAAACAAATAAATTTTATTTAAAAAAAAAATTTATAATTTTTGTAATTATTTGAAAAAAAAATGAATTATCTTATTTATGAACTCAGATTTATTTTTAAATGTAATTAAATTGATTGATTTGGGAATATAATCCATAATGACGCGTATATAGAAAAATATATAAGAAAAGATTAGAAAAATTCAATAGAAATCAAACCAAAACTATCCCTCCGGGGCCTCCAAAAATTTAATCTATGTTACGTAATGTAACATAAATATTATTTTATAAATTTTTATAACAAATAATAATAATTAAAAATTTTATATTTCCAATTAAAATTATAGCTATAAAAATTTAATTACTATTTTAAGCCTGGATTCTCATCCAATAGCTTGGGAATTAGTTTTGGTTATCTATTGAATTTTTCTTATAGAAATTGAAAAATATATAAGGAATACATAAAATAAGGATTAAAATTTGTTAGTCACAACTACATAAAGTGACATTAACAAATTTAGGAATCAAAGGTTGAAAATAATAAGGAAACACATAGGTCAAAAATAATACAATTTTAAAGAATAACCGCCAGCTTTAATACGGCAGTATTCTTTGGAATTGGGAAATTGTGAAAGATTTTTAGATAGTGAAAGAAGTTTTTCAAAAAGAAATAAGATAAAGATAAAAAATATAATTTTAAAACTTACTTTTTATTTATCAAAGATAATTTTCCCTGAAGATGCAAAATATTAGATTATTCGTCCTTCTTTGATAATTTCTTATTCGGTAATAAACGTAGAAAGTTTCACTGAACTTTTAAAAATAAAATTTGAATAATTTTTAGAATTTGATTTGATTACGAATTTTTATGTTGAAAATAATTTTTGAATGTAGAAAATGTAAAAATTGAATAGCTTTTATGACTCTTTATGAGTTTAAATGTAGAAATGTAGATCTTTGAATAACTTTTGAATGTAGAATTTTGAAAGAACTCTTATGAGTTTAATTGTAGAAATGAAATCTTTTTGTGACTTTTTGTGTGAATGTAAAATTTTTGAATGTCTTAAAATTTTTAAATGAGATGCTGACTTACGCAAACATGCGTTTTTAAGGGTCTATCCCCACTCAAAATTTAGACTTTTTGTGGGTTGTCCCTTAAAGAAACAGATTTCCAAAAAGTAGGGATAAAATCTCAAAGAAGGAGAGATCTTTTATATTTTACATCTTTTTACAATTAGATTAATTTTTTGTTATAAACAATAATAATTTTTATTATAATTTGTTATTAACAATTATTATTTGACTTAATTTACATAACCCTTTTTAAATTTTGGTTCTACGACGATTTTTAAGAATAATTCATTTGTTAGATCTAATTTATTTATAATTTTCTATAATTATTGTTAATTTTAACTAATTTGTATAATAACTTAACCTAACCTACAAATTATAGTTGTAATTATTTAAAATTTTAATTATTTATAATTATTTATTGTTAAATATCAATATAATTTAATTATGGTTAAATTGTATTAAATTTTAATTGTTTATTTATTAATTTTATATTTTTTATAATTTTTATTATTAATTTTACTTATATTAATAATTTTAAACAATAATCAATTATAAATTTTGACAATTATTAGTTTTTATTAAAATTTAATATAAATTGTTGAAAAATAACATTTTAATTATTTATTAATAATAATAATGAAATTAATTATTAAAGTTAATTGTTATTAAAAATTTATATGTGTGTGAATTTTAGTATAATATATATTTTCGGAACCTAGACAAATTTTATTACAAACAGAAGGAATTCTTGGCGACAGGGACTCTCGGACCTGTCGTAAGAAAAACGAAAATGAAAGGAAAAGGACCCCAGCGGTCGACATCTGGAGGATGCACTTGTAGAGTTCGAAAAGATTTTTATGGTTGTATTTTATAATTTTATTGCTTACGGATGTTTCAGTTTCTTAGATTTTTGGAAAAAGTGCATTCTGGTAAATGTTGACCACTAAGGTTTCACGCTTCATTATCTGCTTAAAAAGGCAACAAGAGAAAAAACAGATACATTATGAGTCGATGAGTACAAGAAAGAACATGATTTTTTAAATAAACAGATGTTGTTTTTCTTTAAAAGGATGAGAAACGTGGGAGAGAAAAAAAAATTAAATATAGAGAAAAAATAAGATTAAAAAATGACCAGATGTAACATAATAATAAAACCACAATATTTAAATGAATTTCATAAATAGTATTTATTTTCTACCTTTTCAATCCGAAGACAAAAAAGACAGAAAATGATGTAATATTAAATACAAGTTTCATAATAGAAATTTTTGCAAAATTCATGCAAATAACTTAAAAAAAAAAAAAAATTTGGCATTTTTTTTTGAATAGACATGTATGTAAGGCATGTGATTTCAAATTTTGAAGGAAAACTGTAAATAACTTCAAAAAGAAAACGAAAAATTTGTTTGTGGTGTCGGTCGGTGTCGGTCGTTTTAGAACTTAATATAATAAGAAGGATATGAGGGAAATTGAATATCGCCATAACTTTGTGAAAAAAATTTTTTTTTAGCTGAGATTTAAAATAGTGACGTATTTTATGTGTTATTATCGTAAAAAAATAAAAAATTGCAAAAAATTTTTTTTGCAAAAAATTGCGCAAAAAAAAATTAGGCATTTTTTTTTGAATAGACATGTATGTAAGGCATGTGATTTCAAATTTTGAAGGAAAACTGTAAATAATTTCAAAAAGAAAACGAAAAAGTTGTTTTTGGTGTCGGTCGGTGTCGGTCGTTTTAGAACTTAATATAATAAGAAAGATATGAGGGAAATTGAATATCGCCATAACTTTGTGAAAAAAATTTTTTTTTAGCTGAGATTTAAAATAGTGACGTATTTTCTGTGTTATTATCGTAAAAAAATAAAAAATTGCAAAAAATTTTTTTTGCAAAAAATCGCGCAAAAAAAAATTAGGCATTTTTTTTAATAGACATGTATGTAAGGCATGTGATTTCAAATTTTAAAGGAAAACTGTAAATAATTTCAAAAAGAAAACGAAAAAGTTTTTTTTGGTGTCGGTCGGTGTCGGTCGTTTTAGAACTTAATATAATAAGAAAGATATGAGGGAAATTGAATATCGCCATAACTTTGTGAAAAAAATTTTTTTTTAGCTGAGATTTAAAATAGTGACGTATTTTCTGTGTTATTATCGTAAAAAAATAAAAAATTGCAAAAAATTGCAAAAAATTTTTTTTGCAAAAAATCGCGCAAAAAAAAATTAGGCATTTTTTTTTGAATAGACATGTATGTAAGGCATGTGATTTCAAATTTTGAAGGAAAACTGTAAATAATTTCAAAAAGAAAACGAAAAAGTTGTTTTTGGTGTCGGTCGGTGTCGGTCGTTTTAGAACTTAATATAATAAGAAAGATATTAGACATTTTAAAGAATTTTTATTGGGTAGAATTTCATTGTATAGAATTTTCATTTTATTCTTTCAGATGAATTTTAATTTGTTCGAATTATTATTTGATATAATTTCCACATAACCCATTTTTTATACTACAAAATTTTTACTTAACTGAAAAATAATTTAACAGAATTTCTAATTGATAGAATTTTCATTTGTTCGAAATTGCAAATGGTCGAACAAACAATCGACAGAAAGATTTAGGCGTGATTTTAAAAATCAAACCAATCACAATTTTATGGATAATTTTTTATTGTTGGATTTAAAAAATCGCGCCGAAATCTTTCTGTCGATTGTTTTTTCGGCCATTTGCAAATTTCGGACAAATGAAAATTTTATCAATTAGAAATTCTGTTAAATTATTTTTCGGTTAAGTAAAACTTCTGTAATGTAGAAAATCGGTTTGATGAAAATTCTGCAAAATACTAATTCGAACAAGTGAAAATTCGGCTCAAAAATAATTATGACAAATATGAAATTCCATGAAATGAAAATTCTAACTAATGATTTTTAGAGCATAATCATGCGTCCCGAAACATCAGAATTTTTGCCGAATCAACAAAAAAAAATGTATTGCCTCTAACAGCTTTAGTTGAATTTGCTAAATGTTATGCGAATTCAATAACATTTAGCAAATTATGTCCGCCATATTGAATTTTTAAAAACTAACGTTAAATTCGTAATCAGCGACTTCGAAAACCCCCAGGTAACGAGTTTCATATCAATTCAATAAAATTTTACAAATTTTATCCGCCATATTGGATCTGCCATTTTGAATTTTTATAAACTGACACCAGATTCGTATAATTAGTGACCCCAAAAACCTTCGAGTAACAAATTTCAAGCGAAATCAATCGATTTTAAAAATTTGTTACATTTTTACCGACATTTTGAATTATATTGCTCTAGCAAATAATCTTTCATTTCGTTTTTGATTTATTAATATTGGTCCAATTCTATCAAAAGTTTTTTGATTTTGAAACAGAAAAAAAAACATTTTAGCCCACTGTGCGACATGAAAACAATACAAAGTGACAACTTCGAAAGCCTTTTCCAATTAATTAAAATATTTACCTTGATAACGAATTTTCAGCTTCAAGGAGATTCTTTCAAACTACATGGCCCTCGGAGATCCCTACTTTCAAAAAAATAGACTGAGTTCTAAAAAGTCTGAATATGAAGAATTCCGTGTCCTTCAAGATACCCTTTATTACTTTTGCCCTTATTTTTGCAGTACGTAACACCACAAGCCATCGAGGATAGAATCTGCAAAAAGAAAAATTAAAATACTGTCAGCGCTGTACTTACATGTAGTTAAATCTTTAACCGGTCGGTAATATAGAAAGCTAAAATAGAATCATTTAAAGTTGGTAAAAAGAGATTCTGTAAAATAAAAATTCAGTACCTAAAAAATCTATTCAGTAAAAATTCATTTAAAAAGAAATTCTGCACGGAGAGAAATCTGCTGCGATTTGCGCATGAGCAAGTCCATAGGAATATAGCATGGACACTTCCAAGCAAAAACCATAAGATTCCATCTGAATATCAGGTGAGACTCATACAATAATACCTCGCTCACTTAGGATTTTTGCTTGAAAGCGTCTGTTACTATATTCCTAAGGACATGCTCATGCGTAAATCGCACCAGATTTCTCTCCGTGTGTCAGATGCTTATTCAAAAAACTGAAATTCTTCTAAAAAAAAAATTACACCTAATAAAATTTTTTAAAATAAAAATTTTTATGGGAAATTGATGTGCCCGGATGTTTAAACGCTTTATACTTGATCGTGACAATGTGAAAATATTAACATACGCTCAACAATCGTTTAGTAAAAGATTGAATCAGTTTTGACTTGGTTTGTTGAAAATGTGTATAGAAAACCACAATCCCGAGACCAATTTGTTCGTTCGCTAACCGTCTTACGCTGTCAAGTGGCAACGATGAAAAAGTGGCAATAGCTGAGAGCCAATACGTGGGAATACAAACAATTTCGTTGATCCTCTTATCATCTCCTTGACTTGCCTAACAGCTTC
Organism: Leptopilina boulardi; assembly: GCF_019393585.1. NCBI lineage: Eukaryota > Metazoa > Arthropoda > Insecta > Hymenoptera > Figitidae > Leptopilina > Leptopilina boulardi. The sequence continues at coordinate 3,247,201 of NW_026137881.1, read as the reverse complement.
ATGCGCTGAAATGCTTCCTTTGTGAGCAGACAGCTTTAAAGTTACAATCCTTCTTTTCCTTATATTCAACGTCTTGAATTGGTTTTCTGATCCGCCTTTCGCAATCCTAATACTATAGTTAAGCTATGGGAAAATCTCTTCTGACTCTTCATCTATGAAAAATGCGAAAACAAAATATATCCCACAAAGGCGTCAAAAATTCCTGAGGAATATTTATTTATTTGCATTTAATAAAATAAAAAAATATATTCGAGAGATGGTTAAAAAAAACCTTATATTTAATTTTCAATTCGGAAAATAAATTTAACTTAATGCACATGAATTGTTTCTACTTCCAAAAAGTAAGTAACATTTCGTTGTTTTAAAAAAATAATTTTTGTGACCTAACCTATAATATAATTTAGGTTTCGCAATCTTTTACATATTATGTAAAAGCTAACCTAAAAAATACTGTAACTCTTAACAGTGAATTACCGACCGAGTACTATGTAGGTAATACCATAAATTACTCGATCGATAATAAAATTCAATAATTTAAATAATCCCTGTTACAACAACTATAGAATTCGATTAAATAAAAATTCGAAAAAATAGAAATTAAATTAAAATTGTCCCACATGAAGTTGTATCGAATATAAAAATTCATTTTTAAATTTCCAAACTTTTATAATTTATAACTTTATAATGGGGCTCCCTTTTTTTTTATGTAAAGTATAAATATAATATTGCCCGAGATTGAGCATCGATATGAAGAGGCTGAAAGGAAATTACTGAGCTGTCAAGAGACTTGTTGGAAGGCTGAGAGAGAGAGAGAGAGAGTAAAGCCCGCGCTTCAACCACAGCGCACACTTGCACGAGCTTTTAAGCACTATGTGCGTTGCATTACCCACCCACGATAATGACTGTTTCTGCAAGTGACAGCCAACATCCTTTGATCAAAATCCTTTAATTTTTCATCGGAAAGTCAGTCGCAGTTGGTCGTTTCACCCTACTACTACTACTACTATACTACTCTTTTCTTACCTATACATAGGGAAAAACCTTTTTTTTCTCTCCTCGTGAGAAACTCGCACCCTCATATATAAAACTCCATTCCCTCTTTATAGAGTTTTCGCGCGAGTCAAATCATTCAACAAATTACTTTCATGTCAATTTTTTTCTGACATGGTATAGTTAACAAGCAGAAAAATATCAACTAAATCATATACATGTACTACAATGTTCGATCGTTTATATTGTGATTGATTTTTCTTTTATCGCGAATTTATCATTATAAAGGGGAAAATATTATTGTCTAAACGGAAAGAAAAATTGTAATGATATTTAATATTTTGAAATCTATTTTTACTATAATTGGTAGCGCATGTCATGGAAACTAACGGATTTCATTAATTATTACTTTTACTTTTAAGAAAGCCTAAAATAAAAATATTACATAATATAGTTAGAAAATAAAAATAACTGCGAGCATCATCCCTCGCTTGTTGGGTCCTAAGACCGTCACCATCCTGCTTGGTACCAGCCAATACGAAAATTTCAGAAAAGAAGGTTGGGGTTATGTAGGGATGACCGTTCTTGTTCTGGTCGACCCACTAAAAACCACACCCTTTGGCTGAACTAATCCTCAAACTATGGAACTGCTTTCAAGCTTTTAACTTCGTAGGAGAAGGTCCCTGAGATCTCACTATCGTGACCCGTGCCGTTGCTGAATTTACTGACCTACCTGGCTTTGGTTCTTGGGAGTCTTCTTGGTTTCCTCGAGGGCTGACCTAAAGACTCTACATGCTCCATTTCGAGCGACGTAGTTGAGAGGAACCTTGTTGTCGGAATTCGCTTTGCACAAGATGCAACTGGGGCTGCTCTTGCAATCTGCAAACTTATGGTCGGCTTCTCCGCACTTAAAGCACGCAGCGGATCTGTCTGCTTCTTTACAGCTTCTTGGTAGATGGCCGTAACCCACACGGGAAAAATTTTTACGCATGAGCTGCCTACTAGTGGTAACGCTTTGTACAAAAATGAAAGTAGCTGCTGCCTACGTGTCTATGAATCTAGTATCAGATTTACTGGACCTGTGCTGCCCATGACCAACGCACGCGCTATACAGAATCATTGTTCAGTTGAATTCCCTGCTATGAGTTACGACTCGAGGAGCATCACCTGTCTACGCGTTTTAGATGTCGTGTGTTCATAGTATGGACGGCTCCTACCCATAAACTGGCCAGCGTCAACACACAGTCTAGAGAGCTGCAGCTGCGCAGTAGGCAGTGCAGTTAACATGCAAAATTTTTTCCCGTGCAGGTATCGGTGACACCGGTCGACCATGACTCTGTTTCTTATTTAGCAGCACATAGAGCCAATCTTTATGCATCCCAATTCCTCCAGTCTGGCAGCCTCTTCTTGGTTGGTGACAATAACTGCGAGCATCATCCCTCGCTTGTTGGGTCCTAAGACCGTCACCTTCCTGCTTCCTGGCTTTCCGAGTTCTCGTTCCAGCGCTTCCTGGACTTCTGCTTCATGGGTAAGGAAATCCAGGTCGCGGATCTCGAGTGTAACCTTCCGAACCACCGTCTGCACCTTACCCATGCTGCCAACAATCTTGATCACCTCGGCGGTAAAAGCTACCTTGTCCAAGTCACCTCCGACCCTGATCAAGAGGTCTCCCTTTTTAGTGAGCTTTGTCCCCAAGACTCTCGTGTGACTGGTGTCAGGATTAACTTTCTTGCGGAGCTTTCCCAACACATCAGTCTTACCTGAAGCCACTCGGACGACCACTGTTGATCCTCTCGAATCCTTCGTCTTGTTAGACTGCTTCGGCTTCGGTGGCTCCGTCACCTTGGCAGCCTTCCTCAATGAAGGTGCTTCCACTTTCTTTTTCACTTCGGCTTTTGTCTCTTCCGGACTGACAGTACTTCGTTTCTTCTTTTGCGCCTCCATGGCCGCGCGTTGAAGATGTTTCTCATGAATATGCTCTCTCTTGTTGGTCCGGTCCTCCCGGTTGCATGCTGCATAGCCTAAAGCAGAGTTCAATTTCACATCCCCTTTATCAGCTTTTGCGTGTTTCTGCTTCGCCAAATTTATACACTCTAAATCTGAATCAGTGAAAATTTCACCGAATTCAAATCAGTGGCTCAGTTTTCTTTAATTCACCAGTGGAATTTCACTGAGAATCAGTGGTTTTTACTGATTCCCAGTGAAATTTCACTGGTGAATTAAAGAAAACTGAGCCATTGATTTTAATTCAGTGAAATTTTCACTGATTTAAATTTAGAGTATAAGGTCCTGAAGAACCTTTAATCAATCCTTGATCGTTAGATTAACGGTCTTCTGGATGCTGCGAGTGCATGAAAATCTATCTTCTTATATAAGGAAATTTTCTACCTTTAACTGCAGCGTGAAACATGTATATAATATAAATGTATGCGTTGTGATATTCTGCGTTTATGTATGCGTATTTTCGATAAGTTAGATATAGGGATATATGTTTAGAAAATCAAAGCGAACCTGCGTGCGTGTAATTGTGTATAGAAACCATACTTGCATCCTCTACTACAATAGAGAACAATTAACTGCGATGACTCAATCCTTCGACAGGTAGCAAATAATGAAAAATCTTTTTCTTTTATTTTTTAACGTCATTTTCAATTTTTCGTATAGTTTTAGCAAACAACGAAATGCTCGCCTTTTAATTCCGCTTCCCTTTTTTCATATAGTTTTAGTAAAAATAAAAAAACTTTTTTTTGTGAATTTTAGAAAAATAATTTTAATTTCTGGAAAAATGGTTTCTAGAAAGCTTCTGCTAAAACTATATTAATTTTTAATAAACAGCATTCGTGTATTAAACCAAGTCCACTTCTGGGCCGAAAGGCTGAAGCTTAATAAATAATAATAATAATTAGCCTTCGTTTCCATGACTTGCTAAAGAATATACTAAATTTTTAAAAGATATTAAATATAAAAAATTAAAATTATAAAACATAATTTAAAATATAGTAAAATTAATATATAGGATTATAAAATTTATTTGATGTCTATAATCGTTTATTATAACTAATTTTTCTTTCTTTTTAGATGAATTGTATATATATATAGGAGGAAAATATTTTATCAACCCTAATAACGTTTGAAGGCGTCGATCTGAAACGTCGTTTGCCGTCAGATGAAATTGATAAGCTGTCAGAAGGAAGCACTTTAACGGTTCATGTTACTTCACAACTATACCATCCGGGACACAAGAAGACACTAAGATCCTAGGTCGAAAAAGCTGAGATGCGATGCGTCTCTCTCTATCTACTGAGTGCTACTAGTGAGGAGTCAACAGGGACTTGTATACATAGAAGGTGGAAATAAGAGAATCGATTTTTCCAGTAAAATGATACGAAAATGCGTCAATTTCCTTCTTTTTTTTAAATGAGAATATTACAGGGAAAAATGTGGTATACTATAGGGAGAGAAAATTTTGCAGTATGTTCGTGAAATACAATGTTATATATAAAAGCAATGAAATGAAATAAAATTCTTTTTTGGATATTATTGCACTAAAAAAAATTTGTTTCAAATAATCGATTACTCGACTATTATCAAATAAATATTAACTTGAACCAAATAATTTTTATTTTAATTAAATAAACAGTATTAGAATCAATTTCTGTATTTAAAACAAATACAATTTAATTGATTTAAATAAAAATGATTTAAAAAAAAAAATTAAAAATATTAAATGCAAAAAAAATGTACAAATATCACTTCTGTTTTTCCATACAATGGCCAAAATGTTTTACGAAAAATAATTTGCCAATCTTATTTCTAAAACGTTAGATTTATTAATTTATAAGGTAAATTATTTTTCCACACATGACCCCAAAAAAAACGGTTTATTTTAACTGGAAGCTTATCCGAAACGCGTGAAAGAATATATAATATTGATGGATACGTTTCTCTATCACGATAGGTTTTCATTCGACACAAAGAAAAAGAGAGGGTTCTCTTTTAGCATCGAATTTCCTATCTTGGAAACTTTTGAAACCCTATATCGGGATTACATCTGTAAGATGGAATCGAGCAATATGTGTCTTATAAGAGAGAGCCCCATGCCTTCGGGGGCGAGCTCCAATGGATCTTATGTGATCCCAACCTCGACACTTCGCCTATTTGTTCCATCTACTAACCTCCCTCCCACGCGGCAGTAACGTATATCCTTTACGCGTCTTAGTTTCTTGTAACTTTAGAAAATTGATTTTGAATGATATCTCGCTGAGTAAAATTCAATAAATCATCCAACTTTATATACATATTATTATATCTGACATGGACACATTGTTCCAACATATTATATTTTCTAACAAGTTTCGACTATAAACGGAGATATATATTTTTTTGTTTTTGGCGCAACATATAAATGGATCTTAATTCTTTTTATTTAATCAAAACGTGAATTTTAAATTTTTAAAGGGAGCTGCAAGAAATAAAATTAAAATTTTTTCCTTACCGTCAACGGGGTAAATTATACAACAAAAAAAAAACGATACTAAAAATATGATTTTCATAAATTTTTGATTAATAAACAATGCAAGAAATATTTTTGAGACGAAAATTAATAGAATTTTTCATTCAAAAAAATATTTCTTAAAAAATTGTTGATCATAAACGTTGTGAACTTCAGCATCGTACAAAAAATGCGATTTTTTCATTTTTTTCTTCACCAAAAATCTAAATTGTTAAAATTTTTTTTAACTGTTTAAATATATTGTGAAGATCCGGAGCGCATGAATATCCCATAAAAATCATTAGCTAGAATTTTCATTTGTATGAATTTCATTTGACCGAATTTTTTTTCTAGACGAATTTTCATTTTTCAAATTAGTATTTAAGTTACTTTCTTTGTAAACGAAATTTTATTTAACATAATTTTTATTTTAACAAATTTTTTGTTATTCAACTTTTTATTTTAAAGAATTATAATTTAAACCAATTTTAATTTTTCAAAATTCATATTCAACAGAATTTTAGTGCTTCAAATTTGTTTAATGTCCAAATTTTTAATTTATCGAATCTTTATGTGTTCAAATTTTTATTTACAAGAATTGTTATTAGATAGAATACTGAAAAAAGCGAATTTTCATTTGACAGAAATTACAAATGGCTGAACAAACAAATGATAGAAAGATTTAGACGCAGTTTTTAAAATAGACCAATCAGAAATTATTAAGAAAATTGTGATTGGTCTATTTTCAAATTAGCTCCAAAATCTTTCTGACTTTTATTTGTTCAGTCATTTGTAATTTCTGTCAAATGAAAATTTACTGTTTTAGAAATTCTATCTAATAACAATTAGTATAAATAAAAATTTGGACACATGAAGATTCGTTAAATTAAAAATTCTGATATTAAACCAATTCGATGCCAAATCAATTCGAATCACTAAAATTCTGTTGAATATGAATTTTGAAAAATCAAAATTGGTTTAAATTATAATTCTTTAAAATAAAAAGTTGAATAACAATAAATTTGTTAAAATAAAAACTGTGTCTCTTTTTTCTGAAGTTTGATCATTTTTTTCTCTCGTTGCCAGTGACAATAAATATAATAACATTTGAGTTATTTTACAGACAAAATAGTAAACTATTATTTAAAACAAGAACGAATTTAAAATAATTTAATATAAAAATTTTACATAAAAAAGAATTAAAAAAAAATGTTCCATAATTACCCCTGTCGACGGTAGTTTAAATTTCTGGTAATTTTAAAAAAGTTCAAATTTCTATTTGAATAATGTTTCAAAAAGAGTAAATTTTATTTTGATGAGAAAAATCATGAAAAATACATAAAAATAATAGTTTTGTTCATTTATCGAAAATTGAAAAATTCAAAAAATATTTTCAACAAAAATTGTAGATTTTAGACTTTAGTGTAATTCACAACGTTTATGAGGAACGATTTTGAAAAAAACCTTTCTGTGTAAATTATTATTTGTTTATTTATTTATATGTATATATTATACTTTTTTATATAAAAAAAAAATGTTTGCAATGTTTCTGGATCAATATTTTGAAAAAAAATTTGTAGGCAAAAAATGAATTATTTTCTAAATGAAAAATAAGTCTTTTTTTCAATTGTTGAGCATAAACGTTGTGAAATTTACTGATATGATTTTAGTATAGAATAAATATTTTATAATGAAATATTACAATTAATATCATATTGTAATATTACTTTTCAAGATGAAATAAATTATGATGAGGGAATTGCTACCATTAAACCAAAATTGATTATTTATAAATAATTAGAACATAAAAAGGGTGGCCGCAAAATTTTATTTTCAAAATTTTCTGACTTTTCCCTGACTAATTTTTTATTTTCCCTGACTAAAAAACTTTTGAATATAATGCTTTTTAAGTAACAATTTTATTCATAAAGGAAAAGATAAGATAACACTGGCACACAAAAAATAAAAAGTTTTTTGACCGAGACACTACACTAGTCTATTTTCATGTATTTTTTCACGCTGAATCCGAATCCAAAGTCAGAATTATCAGATTGGCTCTTATTTTTGAGATAAAATCAAAAAACTGCTCAGAAAGAAAAATATAATCAAAAAGTTAAAAAATTTTTGAATGTCACTGCGATAGTGTAATTCCATGTATTTTTTGTCGCTGAATCCAAATCCAAAGTCAGAATTTTTAGATTCGCTCAAATTTTTGAGATAATTGCAAAAAAACGCAAGTAACAAAAAACTAAAAATACTCAAAATCAGTTTTTTGGAATTATCTTCAAATTTTAAGCCAATCTGTCAATTCTGACTTCGAATTCGGATTCAGCGTGAAAAAATACATGAAAATGCACTATCGTAGTGTTTCGGCAAAAAAATTATCTGTGCCCCTAATTCAGAATTTTTATCCGATTTTTGGCGATTTTAGCTCAAAGAAATTTTTTTTTTGCCGAAACATTACGATAGTGCATTTTCATGTATTTTTTCACGCTGAATCCGAATTCGAAGTCAGAATTGACAGATTGGCTCAAATTTTGAAGATAATTCCAAAAAACTGATTTTGAGTATTTTGAGTTTTTTGTTATTTGTGTTTTTTTGCAATTATCTCAAAAATTTGAGCGAATCTAACAATTCTGACTTTGGATTCGGATTCAGCGACAAAAAATACATGGAATTACACTATCGCAGTGACATTCAAAAATTTTTTAACTTTTTGATTATATTTTTCTTTCTGAGCAGTTTTTTGAGTTTATCTCAAAAATAAGAGCCAATCTGATAATTCTGACTTCGGATTCGGATTCAGCGTGAAAAAATACATGAAAATAGACTAGTGTAGTGTCTCGGCCAAACAACTTTTTATTTTTTGTGTGCCTGTGTAATTAAAAATTGTTTAATAACAAAATTTTATTATATTTAAAACTTTTATTATAAAAAAAGTAAATACTTTGAAAAATGAAAAATCTGACAGCACCATTATAATGAGCTATATTACAAAAAGGTCTAAATAAAAAAAAAATGAATTGACATTTATGTATCAAATTATTTTAATTTGTGGTTTCTTTTAATCAAAATTCCCTGACTTTTCCCTGATTTTACTAATGGTAGTAACAAATGGTAATAAAAACCATTCAAGTTTTTTTAAATGAAAAAATTTTAATTTTTGTAGTTTACAGAAATTTCCCTGACTTTGAATGAAATTTTTTGAAATTCCCTGACTTTTCCCTAACTTTCCCTGACCGTTAGACACCCTGATAAAGAATTTTAATTACTATTTTATAATGAATATCTTTTTCTGAAAAAGCTGTTAAATTTTAATAAAGCTGTAAAAAAACATAAAAATCATGAATAAAATATAGAAATTTTTTAGATTTGGCACATTTTTCAAAAAAAAAGCAAATAATTTTTAAGAAAAATGTTGGTATTAATCATTTCCAAATGATTTTTGCATATTTTTCTTAAATTTTAGCCACTTTTTTATTTTAAAAAACATATGCAACATAAAATTTATGTTATAGTAAAATCTAAAATTTTTGTTAAAAATATTTTTTGAAATTTTTTAATATTTTCTGTGTTAAATGACTCAAAAAAAAAGAATTATTATTTTATGGATTTTTCATGGTTTTCACAATTATTTTCCTAATCAATCAAAATATGCATAAATTTATATAAAAAAAAAAGTATAAAAAAATGTATAAAAAGTTAAAGATTTTAAAATACCTATTGATGGTATGTGCTTTTTTTGCATTTTACTAGATAAGATAAATTTTTAACATAAATCAATATAAAATTATTCGTATTTAAAACAGAAATATTAAACAAAAACCAAAGAAAAATAGGGTAAATGCACTAATTGCGGCGCGATTCGAGTCAAAACATATTTGAAATAGAAAATTCGACATTTCTTTTGTATAAAGTCAATTTAAGACTTATTAAACTAAAAGATTATCTTATTTAGATGTTAAAAAAAATGCGTTTAACTCTATAAAAATTGATTATTTAAAGAAATATGAGAAATTAAAACTAATACCGTAATTTTCTATTGCGGCGCTTTTGAATCAGTTTCGGTGTATCAATTTTGGTGACCAAAATTACGTGTATTTTGAAGATACTTTGCCCGCCGAAATTGGAGCCAATGAAAATCTTAAAAATGTTTCAATTGCGGCGCGGAAAAAAATTTCATCTCAAATAATTAAATTAATAATTGTTTAAATGTGCATCTTTATAAGTAATTGTATTAAAAAAAGATTAAATATAAATAGTAATAATAATTAAATATAATAGTAATAATAGTTATTTTTTATGAACGCGCCGTAATTGGTACACTTACCCTATAATGTTTTTTCTTCTATAAATCAATGGCACAATAATTGTAATTGTAATTAATTGATTTTTGCTTACCTCACATTAAAATTAATATATTTGCTTCTATCTATAAAAATTGATTTGTTCACTTTCCATTGTTATTTGATTAAAAATTGATAATTCCGACAAATTCAAAACACTCACCACAAAAACAATCAACAATTTTGTGTCAATCTGCAAGGAAAATACAGAACTAAAATAAAGTTTGCTGATAAGAAAGAATTCTAAGAATTTGTATACAACTTTCATCTACAATCGGTACTTGATTATAATTTCAAATAAATTTCTGCGATTGATAAATAACATAAATTATATTTTACATAATACCATAGGTTATGTTAAACAGGAATTTTTAATTATTTTATTAATAATTAATTTTATAGATTTCATGGCACTTATAAACTTATGACAATTTTGTAACTTTAATATTTCTTGAACATGACACGAACTAAACTAAAAACTAGATTGTAATTTATTATACCCATACATTATTAAATGAGACGAAAATTTACTTTTTATTGTGGAACAAAAATTCGTTAAAGAATAAAGAACAAAAATGACAAAAATTTTGCAATTACAGTAGCTGCCTAGCGGGAAAATCATGAAGCTCCTACTCAATGATAAGGAAGTTTACTAAATTATCAAGCTGAATAAAATATTACCGACAAAAGATATTTCTTATATTATCGATAATAAAGTAAATGAATTTAAAAATAATAATAAATTTGGAATATTTAAATCATTATTAATGTAAATAACAATGAACTTTAATTTTATATAATTTGTAAAATTAATAAATACATATATAAATATACAATATAGTCAAATAAGTACATTCTTAAGGAAAATTAATATTTAAATATTCTTATTTTCGCCAAAGGCAATTCTATGATAAATAATAATCATTTTAATAAATAATAATAAATATAATTAATAAGAAAATATATAATGTAATCGAGGGGCTGAATACTATAAAGAGAAACGCGTCACTTTAAGTAAATATTAAATAAAATCTGAAAATAATCAACGAAATACCTTTTTTTTTGTCTTATCTTATTAAAAAAATATCAATAATAATAAAAAAGTTAAATAAAATTGAAATAAATTTACTCTTGTTATATCTAAATATTATTAAATTTGCTAAATTTTTTTAAGAAGATTTTTCAGCTATAATATTCTAGTCTTTAAATTTAATCAATTTTCCTCGCCCATTGAATTTTTTATTAGCAAAATTTCCATCAATTTAAAAATTTTCACTTCTTTATATTTCCATAATTTTTTTTAGAATTAGAAATTATTATCCCCAAAAGAAAAAAAGAACGAATTACATTTTTTTGCAATATATAAATAAAGATATATAAATAAATTTAATAATAAATAAATATATTTAATAAATTTCATTATAAATAAAAAACAATTTTTCATCAGTGATATGAATATAGTTAAATTGAATTAGTTTAAAATTTTGATAAATTGAATTTTTAATAAATTTAAATTTAAATGAATCAAAATTTGGATAAATTCAATTTCGGATAATTTGAAATTTAAATTAATTAAAATTTGGATAAATTAAAATTCTAATAATTTAAAACTTAAATCAATTATTTTTTAGCTAGATTTAAATTTTGTTAATTATAAATTTGAATTGATTAAATTTGCATTTAATTAAAAATCAATTAATAAATTTTGTATTGAGCAAAAAAAAATTAGAATTGAGAATTAGCTAACTTAAAAATTAAATAAAACTTTATATTAAATTGAATTTTGCATCGATTAAAATTTGTATCGAATAAAATTTACCTAATTAAATTGAACTTTGAACAGATTGAAATTTGAATAAATTGAATTTTACATTAATCGAATTAAGATTTTAAATGAATTCAAATTTAGATTGATTACAATCTATTTTAATCAATAAATACTTTAACTATAATTAAAATTTAGATGTTTTGAAAATTGTTTTCTAGTAATTTTTAAATCAATGAAAAATTTTGATAAATTCAAGCAAAAAAAAATATTTTTCACGCAGAAATTAATAACATTTTTGGAATGATAATTTTTTTAAATTTTTTACGCGTATATATAATTGACTTTTTCTGTAAAATTCAATTTCCCAAATTTCCCTGACAAAAATATTTCCCCTGACTTGCGGCTACTTTGATTTTAAATGCTTTGTGGCCCTTGTGGTTTCACATTTCCCCTTTGCGTGATGGCGCATATACATTTTTTTCACATTACACTAATATTAACAAAATACTTACGAAAAATTAAAAAAATGTTGTTCTAAACATTCAACAATCTTATGATATAAAAATATTCAACATATTTAAACAGAAAATGAAACAATTTGTTTAATAGGTTATGTTTACCAATTTGCATCGGCTCCATATCAACTTTATGCACTATTCTTTTGTGACTACATTTTCATACTATTTTACTATATTTTCAAAAATGTTACCGTAAAATTTTTTATAACAACAATATTTGACACAAATAACACGGATTAAACCTAAATACTTTCACATTTTTTAATTCCAATAAAGAACAAACATTCACTAATTTTTAACTTTTTGAGAATTGACATACATAGTTTATAAAATTCAAAATATTGCAAATTGAGTCTGTAGCCACCTATGGGAAAACTGGTACAGCTCCGTAACAATTGATAAAAAAGATTACTGCACTAAGAAGTAATAATACTTTACCGACTTAAGAGACAGAAAAGGTATACCTTTGCGGTTGATAAGGCAGAATTCTCTAAAATTAAAAATTTCTTTCAATATAAAAAATCTATGCATATAATAATTAATTAACATTTCTTTGAATATAATTATTTTCCACCATAGAAAAACGATACTTGTATATAAATATATTAATAATTTTATTTTTTTTTTAAACAAAATTAATTTCATTATCTTAGGTTGGCATTCTTAGCCATTGCCAAGATTTTATAGTAAAATATTTATAATATTCTAATATAATAATAATTGTTAATTACTATTTTTGTCAATTAATATTCAATATATTTCTTATATAATTTTCTTTTTAAACTAAAATTTGATTACAAATTAAATAACAGAGGGAACAATTAAAAAGAAAAATTCCCCAATTAAATTTAAATTTAGCGCCATTGAAATCAACTTTTAAAATGGCCGTCTATTCAAGGTCATTCAGATTTTCCCGCAGCATTTTAATTTTATAAATATCGAAAAAAATCTACTTCTAAATCATTAAAAATTCTAAATAAATAAATTTTCTACTTACTATTATATTTTTTTTGAAAAAATATAGCTTTTTTCATACTCTGTAAATGCAGAGAAATTTTCTCTATTTTCATATTTGAACATCCACCTGAGAATTATATTACCTTCAAACAATAAGTAAAATTTTCATCTTTCTTTTTATTATGGAAAATTATATAAAAATTGAAAATTCTCACTATGTTTAATAAATGAAATTTTTGCAATGTTTCCCCTGATCGATAATGCCATAAGAGACGATGGTATAGAAGCGGAAGCAAAAAAGAGTGATTGTATATGTGTTTGTGTGGGCGTTTTAAAACGAAAAGATATATATATATATATATATTTTTTTATTAGTGTATGTGCATCTCACAAGTGCATCATTCCATGAACGGTGTGACGTTTTTAGAGGGGAAAAAGGGGGAAGTAAAATAGGCAACGACCTCTCTTGCTTTAGTGGTCGTGTTGTGAACTACACACATGTTCACTTATTGCACTGCTGTGGAAAATGGCGACGAGTTCGGAGCTGCCAGAATATACGTCTACAACAACAAAACGACGAAAGTTGGACGACAACGATTATAAAGTATCTCCAGGCTTAGAACTCGATTTTCGAAACGGCAAACAACTTGATGATCATCAAAACGAGGATTTAGAAGGTATTTCATCTAAAATATGGACAATTATTTAATTAAATTCTCATGAATTCAATATGGCGTCGTAAAAGGGCGTATGCATGATATCGCGTTGGCATTTTGTTCTAGAAGTATTGTTAAGCCGCCATGACAGTTTCTTGTAATGCGTCTTTATTTTTTTTTTCGCTTTATTCGAAATTAAATGTCATTTTTAAGTTGTATTATTCTCATATACTATTTGTAGATTCTTTTATATTTTCATGGGTTTTCTTTTTATTTTATTAATTTGTTGAATAATACAATGTTAAGTGATATTTTTGTGTTTTAATTTGTTTTCACGCGCGGGAAGGAGGGTTGGATAGTTGTTCGTACAATTCAGTTGTGTTCACAGATGGCACAAGTTTCACACAAACAAATATGGAAATATGATTTTGACGTTTCTTGTACCGCGTGTTTAGAGCTGTCAAACTCAAATGATGATATTTAAATACGTCAAAACATTGCGTAGGTTATGTTTTTTTTTTGCTTTGGAAAATAAACTTTTCTTTTTAATTAATTTCTCGTTCAAAGTAGTTTTAATTGGTTATGGTTTTTTTTTTAACATTTGTATCGAGTACGGTTATGTTGAACTGGATTTTTTTTTCGAAATTTTTTTTTTACTTTATTTAATGTTATCATAAATTTACAATTTTAATTAAAAATGTAATTAAGAAGGTAAAATTTTGAATTATTCAAAGTTGTATTTGATTAAAATTTTTTCACCGAAACTGACGATTGTTAAATTTTAGGTTATATTACACAAATCGTTTCTACTGACACAAAAAAATTTAATTTAATTTTGTGCCTTTAAAAATTTATTTATTTCGATTATTACATTGTAAAATAATTTTAGTCTCGATTTCTGCTTGTTGTAAAAAAAAACCAATTTAAAACTTACAATTTTTTCAACAGAAGCTCTAGGCTGTGATAGTGGATTCAATGAGATGAGTGATGGAATAAAATCAGCTTCCGGTACCTCTGAAACAACAAATCTTTCGATAACTCCGAATCGCGCTGATTCCACAAGCGACGATAACGGCTGCACGTAAGTTTAAAAAAAAATTTCTTTTTAATTGAAAAAAATTGACGAAATAAGTATAATTAATAAATTTTTTTTTTCTCTTTTAGACTTGATACGGATGAAAAAGACGAAGTATCATCTACAGTGTCTTATCTTTCGGATCTTTCGGGACTTTCTGATCTGTCTGGCGAGGGTGAAAATAATCATCATTGGCTATTAGAAGTTAGTGGAAGTGCTTCTACTTGGGTACAAAAACAAATACTAATGGGAACAGATCCAAGAGAACTTATTCAGCATGTCTTCATGGAGTCAACTCCTATTCCAGATCAGGTTGATGATCTCACCTTATGGAAGGTGCGTTGTTTTTCTCTGTTTAGATGATTTTTATCACTTAAATCAAATTTAAAATCTCAATTGTTTAGATATAGTTGAATTTGTTCTTTTTTTTCTCTATTTCGTGAAATTACTTTAATCTATTTCAATTCTTGAAGTTTGAACTTTTTCTTTTAAATATTTTCTAACACTGAAAAAACAAACGTCGGATTGTACGATTTTCTTTTTACTTTTTTACAAAATTTTTTAAATAAAATGACTTTCTTTTGACTTGCAATGCAATTATTCCAAAATTAATTTAATTTTTTTAACTAAAATTCTTTGCTAAATTAATTATTTTCAATGATTGTAATAAAATAATTCAAAAATTAAATTATAAATATAAATATTTCTTTGATGATTTTATTATTAAATTTATCATCTAAATATTTATTTAAAAAAAAAAAACAAATAATTTAGAATTTTGTCAGAATTTCATTACCTAGGATTTATTTTTAGTTTAATTTGTATTACTTCAAATTATTGTTACAGAAAATCTATTTAGGTAACTAAATTTCAAAATATATATATATATATCTGGCAGAAAAATTGGCTGCGAAATATTTTTGTCGATCATTTGCAGTTTTGGACAAATGGAAATTCGGCTAGAAAATTTTTTTTCTAGAATTAAAATTCGATGAAATAGAAAGTCTGTAAAATAAAAATTTTTTTTACGTTACAATTCTTTGATATAGAAATTCAGTTAAATGGAATTTCTGCAACATAATAATTCGAAGAAATAAAAGTTCGGCTAAAAATAAATTATAGGTAATGAAATTCTGTCAAGCGAAAATTCTAACAAAATAATTTTACAACTTATTAATCTTATGAAAAAGGCAGAGAAGAACTAGAAATTAGGGAATTTTGTAAAAAAAAGGCTTCAAAATTATAGGAAATTTTTATTAAAAAGAAATAAATTATATATCAAATTTTTCTTTAAATAAAGGCAGGAAACTAAAAATTTTGGAACGCATGATTATCCCATAAAAATAATTAGTTAGAATTATAATTTTCAACAATTTTATTAAATACAATTATTTTTTAAAGGAATTTTTATTTTTCAAACTTATAGTTTAACAGAATTTCTTTTTAAACGAATTTTTAATTTCACGGAATTTATTTTTATCAAACTTTTTACTTAGTATAATTCTAATTTAACCCATTAACGCCCAAAAACTGAAAATTCTTTGTACACATTCAGGCTACGTTATTTTAAATAAATCGGTAAACATTTTCTACGAGAGGTACATTTCTTATAGGTCTTGAGTGTGCTCTGTCCGATTCCGGTATCAAAAATTAATTTCGTCTAAGCCGAAATTAAATAGGGCGGTTTAAATGTCAAAAAACACAAAAAAAGTTTCATTTTTTTCAGTTTGACATTTTTTTTCAATCGGAAAAAATGTAAGAATAAAATTAAATTGCCAACCATAGGTGCATAAAAGTTGTGTACTTTCGAGAAACGTAATGTAGAATAAAAAATTTCAAGATGGCGGACCAAATATGGCGTCAAATTCATTGTAAAATGTGAAAATTTTGTGCAATATTGGTCAAATTGACAAAATGTAACTGGATTTGCCTGAATTTTGTTACTCGGGGGTTAGAGGATTTTGAAAATGAAATTCTGCGTCCTGTAAAATAATTTTCTCAGAAAAGTCTTTTTTTTTTTGGTGGTAAAAGTAAATAATTTTTATTTTCATTTGTTAATTATAGATAATTGTAAACATGATGTCGGAACCGCCAAGAAGGCAAAAGCTACGACACATTAACACTGTATCGGATGTGGTTAGATTGATAAGTACCAGTAAAAAAATTGTAGTATTAACCGGAGCTGGCGTCAGTGTTAGCTGTGGAATCCCCGATTTTAGAAGTAAGGACGGCATTTATTCTCGACTAGCGCAGGATTTTCCCGATTTACCCGATCCTCAAGTAAGTAAATAAAAATTTTACTTTACTAATTAATTTATTCAATTTTCTCTTTATCATGATTTATAAAAAAAAAAATTCCAATTTCTTTCAGGCTATGTTCGACATAAATTATTTTGCACAAGATCCAAGGCCATTTTTTAAATTTGCACGTGAAATTTATCCCGGTCAATTTAAACCAAGTCCGTGTCATAGATTTATTAAAATGCTGGAAAAGCAGAAAAAATTATTAAGAAACTATTCACAAAATATTGATACTTTAGAGCAAGTAGCTGGGATTGAAAATGTGATTGAGTGTCACGGTGAGAAATATAATTTAAATCTAAAAAAAAAAGAATTCACATCTTCAATAATGCAAATTATTAATTATTTTGCAAATTTCTTTTTCAGGCTCTTTTGCAACAGCGTCGTGCACTCGTTGTAAATATCAAGTGAAAGCTGATGACATCAGGGATGATATTTTCGCGCAGAAGATACCAATATGTCCAAAATGTAGGGCAAAAGCTCTGCCATCGATTAATGAAGTTAATCCAAATGAATCCTATAGAGGTGATTGAAAAAAATTACAATCTCTTTTTTTTCCTTCTCTTTTGGTTTTTTTTGTTAATACACATTCATTAAGATGGACTTTGATAGATTCTACTATTATTCTCCTTCGAGTATAGTAAATATTCAATGGCAATTGAGAGAATTATTATCACCTATATTGGAATAGAACTTGGCAACTAAATTGAAAAAAAAGTACAGCTCTTTAAACTCCATTAGTAGAAAAAAATAATGAAACAGGTAAACTTACAGAGTATCCAGTTTTTTTTTCTCAGTGTTTACAGTCCATCGGTTTTTATATTTTATCATATATACCTCCTTTAAAAAAAAGAATTAATTTCTAAAACGTTTTGTTTAAATTAACATTGTTTTCTTTAGTTAGCATTTTTTTTTACTCGAAAAAATGATATCAAGGGATAATGTCCTTTGATACAGGATTGTCACGCTACATGGAAACCTGGAATTTTTTTTTGGAAAAGTCGTGGAATTTTCCTTCAAATCCTGGAAAATTCAATTTTTAATATTATAATACTTCTACCAAGGGATAAATTCATTTCTTGATAATTTTGAAAATATTGACGCAGTTAAAAATTTTGTGATTGACTTGTTATTTTGCTAAATTGTTGTCCTATTTGATAGCAACAAATTTCTAAAATATTAATTAATTCAAAAAAAAAATTTATAAACTATTTTTAACACAAATTAGTAAATTTTAATTTTCAAACAAGTTTTTGAAGGAATTTTCATGTACTTTTCAATAACATAAAAACCCATTTTTAACCCCTTCTTTTTCTGTAGAAAATAACAAAGTAAAATAAACTAAAATTTTCAATGTAAAAAAAAGCAATTAAAGAAAAATTATAAATAATTAAGTTCATAATGATTAAAACAATGTTTAAACATATTTTCAAAAATGTATTTATCAGGTTTTCAAAAA
This sequence comes from Leptopilina boulardi, assembly GCF_019393585.1. Lineage (NCBI taxonomy): Eukaryota > Metazoa > Arthropoda > Insecta > Hymenoptera > Figitidae > Leptopilina > Leptopilina boulardi. Next base: position 3,228,639 of record NW_026137881.1, on the reverse strand, counting down.
ATTGCCCCTCAAATATATTCTAAGAAAAAGTTTTTATAAATAACTTGGATAACACCGTTTTTTGTTCTGAACAATCTAAAAAAGGGAATTTTAGTGTAGCAAAAGCGTGGCAACCCTGAAATTTGAAAATAGTAAATTTAGAAAAAAAAAATATTCGAATTTATAGAAAATAATATATTTTACTGTGTTTTTAGATTTGGTCTCACAAGGAATAATGAAACCGGATATTGTGTTTTTTGGAGAAGGTCTTCCGGACGCTTTTCATGATGCTATGTCTAAAGATAAGGACGAATGTGATCTCTTAATTGTTATTGGCTCGTCGCTCAAAGTTCGACCTGTTGCTTTGATTCCCTCTTCGATTTCATCGCACGTTCCTCAAATTCTCATCAATAGAGAATCCCTACCGCATTTGAAGTTTGATATTGAACTACTTGGAGATGGCGATGTTATTATCAATCTCCTGTGTCATTTGTGAGTATTATTTTATTAATATAAAAAATAATTTTTTTTCGAATTTAATTAAAAATTAATTCAGAGTGGCCATCGAACCTTGAAACCTTGAAAACTGTAAAAACAACGTGAATTTAGTTACGCTTTGAAAAAACAATAAATTCGCCTTAAATTTTTAAATTACCCTTGAAATTTTATTTAAAAATTCGTATTTTGATTTTATTTTAAATTGAAACTTGTGATGAATTGTCATAAATTTTTGATCTACCACGAAGTAAAACGTTTCTTAAAAAAATTAAAAACTAAGAATTTAAAAAAATAAATTAATAATTTTTTATCTGAAAGCAGGTAGAAAAAATTTTTAACCTTCAAAATTTTCAAATTATAATTTTGATAACGTAAAAATTTTGTTTGATAATTTTGTTGAATAATATTTTCCCAAAAATTTATTCTAACATTTTTTGATAATTCCAGGGTGTCCAGCTAATCTTGAAATCTTTGAAAAGTCCTTGAATTTTTTTCAAACCTTAAAAACCATTGAAATTCCTAACTTTTATTTATTTTTACAAACGGAACAAGGATCTCGATTTTTGACTATAAATTTTAATTTTTTCAGAATTTTTTTATTTTTTTCAATTTCTTTTTTTCTAATACTTTTTATCTTCTTAAATCTTTTTATTATTAAAAATTTTCGTTTTTAAAGCAATTTTTCCCTTAAATTTTCAGATTTATTTTCCAATTCATAAAATATATATATATATTAATTTACTTTTACAAACTAGTCAGGAATTCTCAATTTTCCCGCAATTTCTTATTTTATTCTGAAAATTTGTTTAAATTTTTCCTTTTCCCACATTCTACATACTTTCTTAAATTTAATTTCTTTTTATTTTTTTTTTTATAAAATTCTTGTTTTTTTATTCTTTTTTAAATTATTCTTTAAATTCTCCTAATTTGAATTTCTAAAATTATCAATTTTTTTTTTCTTTGACTTTTTATTTTCTCGAATTTTTAATTTTATTTCATTTTTCTAAAATTATAAACTATCCAAAAATTCTTAATTTACCTGAGAAATAATCCTTTCATTTTGTGAATTTCTCAAATTCTCAATTTTTATTTCAAAGTTTCTCTTTAACATTGTATTTTTCTTAAATTTTCTATTTTTCTTTTTAAAATTGTGTTTTTTTTTCTTTTTCAATGTTTTCTTTAAACTGTTCGTGTTTAAAATTCTTCCTTCAAATTCTTCTTTTATTTGAGGTATTTTAGAAATTTATTTATCATTTAATTTTTCAATTCTTAAACTGTTAAATACAAACTAATTTTTTTAAGCAAATTTAATAATAATGAAAAATTTGTTAGTTCTATATAAACAATCCGATTATTAAATTTAACAAACAAAGTTTACTTTATTATAAATGAAAAATATTTTCATAATTTCTACGCCGAAAGTGGATCTTAAAAAAAAATTATTTTGGATCTTGATGAACCTTGAGAATTTATAACTTTGAAATTAAAGAATATATTTTTTCCTTAGTGCTACATTCTTGTTTTACACTTAAAATAAGCCACTTTTTAATATTAATTTTAAATTATGTCAAAATATCAATTTAAAAAACCTTGAAATTTTTTTTAAAACCGAGAAAAAGCCTTGAATTTTGTTGGCAAATATAGGTGGTCACCCTGTAATAATAAAAAATCTTCATTTTTCTTTTACATTAATTGTTTTGCTTTTCTTTCTTTCTTTTTTTTTTTTTTTTGAAATACAGATTGGATGGTTCTTTCAAAGATGTATGTTGTCAAGAAAAAATCCCCCAAGAAGTCACACAATTGTTACCGGCTCAATTAAATTCATACGATTCATGGGAACAAAGTCAGGATACAATAACAAATCCTGAATTTTCTCAAGATATTAGTAAAACAGAAATGAAAACACAAAATATCTCTTCAGAGAGTCAGGATAGTTTTATTATGAATACAACGTCAAAAAGAATAATTGCAAATACTGATATTTGTATTTCGCCATTTCACGCTGGTCATATGGAGAATAATGAAGATGGTAGTTTTCAATTATTAGGCGAGAGTCCAAAGAGACGTATTGATAATTCAAGTGTTGAAAGTAGTCCAAAACGAATACGTTACGATAATGAATCAACGGAATTTATTTCACCATGTTCTGTTGATAAAAAATTGCCAACACGTATTGTAGCCGTTGAATCGACGATAAAAGAAGAGGAAGAAGAGACTGAAGAAAATTATTTGCCAATTGAAGAATGTCATGTTGTTCCAAGCGGTGATTTATCGGAAAAAGAAAATTCAATAGACTCAGGAAAAGAGGAGTCTTCAACGGAGAGTCATAAAAATGATTTTAACGAATGTGATAATAATAGCGATATTATGGGTCTAAAACCAAGACATGCATCTATTGATTCTGCTATGGATTCTGGTTTGGGCGATAGTTGTAATAGTAATGATTGTACGGATAGAATTGAAACCGAGGATAGAAATCAAGATGAATCGAAAGTTCATGAAATTGATAGACATTGTTGGCAGCCAAAGACGAGGGAAAGTCTCGCGACACGATTGCCAGGTATGTTTCAAAAAAATATTCTTTTTATCATTTTTTAATTAATTAATGTGTATTTTGCTATTTTTCATGTTTTATTTCCCCTCTTTTTTTTTTAGAAAAATCAGGGAAAAAAAGGACATTTTTACTTTTGAAAAACAAAAACATTTACATATATTGAAAATTTCCTTCTTTTTTTTTTGCAGAAAATTCCTACTTTCAATTGGCACCAGGAAGATACATTTTCCAAGGGGCTGAAGTCTATGCAAATTTTGAAGATTACGATCGTTGTTCGATATCGGCCAATTCGGAGAGTTCAGATAGCGACACTGATTCATCATCGGAAGAGGAAGAAATGACTTGTGAGTAAATCCAATCGATTCCTGTTTTGAAGATCAATTTTTCAAAAAAACAACAAAGTAAGAAAAACATAAGTTCTTCAAAAAAAAAAAATAAAAATCGATTGTCTCAGGTATTGACGACAATCTCTCTGACGGCGCAGCTGGCGACGCAGAAAATCAAGAATCAAGTCAAGTCTAGTCTGGCAAATTCAGCTCAGAGATGGCTAAAGATTGACTTTTTTTCTTTCTTTTTTTTCATTCATTCTTGAAGGTGTAAAACTGGTACCGAATCGCGATTTTGATTCAAATTAAACATATCTGCGTTTCTTTAAACGCACTATATAAAAAAAACAAAAAAAAAATGATGCGTTGATTTCATTTATATATTTTTTTCTTTTATTGAAAACACGCTCATTATAATTAACGATACGGTATTAGAGAGAGAGAGAGTAATCTATAAATAGTATATAAAAGAGAAATTTAGGTTTGAAAAATATTTCATGAAAAAGTGGAAAAAATTTTTTTTCACTATCAATCAAAGCTATTCTAAAAGAATTTCTTTAAATTAATTATATTTATTATTAAATAATTAATTATTAAATAATTTGAATATTATAATAATAATTAATTATTAGTAGTGAATAAAATAGAATAATCTTTAAATGAATTTATTTTCGAGTGACGAGCAATTATCACACAGACTACGATTATTATTATTATTATTTTCCTTCACTTTTGATGAGTGAAAAAAATTTTTTTTTTCAATATTGTAATTTGTTTTATTAATTAAATATTTAATTAATAAAATAAGGTTTATATTTAAATTCTCTCGAATTCGTAATCTGTGAAAAGAAAAATTGCGATTAGATCTCCACTCTTCCATTCTATAAACTAATAGAAAGTTATTTATGTATGAAAACTTGTAAATACGACTTTTTGCTAACAACTATCATTTCATTTAACAATTTAAGAGACTAAGAAATAGAAATATATATATATATATATATTATATGTAAGAAATTATCAGTTTCCTATAAAGAAACTTTGTAAATATAGAGCGAAAAGTGCAGTAAATTATGAATGAATTTAGTCTTTAATAACTATTAAAAATAGAACTGAAATTGACAACAATATTAGTGCACTATTTAGTAGATAGCATAATATTTGTCGCGTTATTAAATTTGACGCGATTGTGTTTAAAAAAAAAATGAAAATTGAGCACTTCTTAGTTAGGAATTAAAAATGTGTGTGAGATAATTTTTTTTTCTTACTTTATTTTATTATCAAAAGCATATTGCAAGCATTTTGAGCTTTTTAATAATTAGCTTTTCTTTAAATTGAAATTATTCTGCAAGAAAGCAATAAATTATTATTGTAAATTCTAAATGAAATTGTGAAAGGTGAAAAATTATTTAGGCTGTAAATGTAATACAATTGAGATCTCATTGTTTTTTGGAAAATTGGAGTCTGAGCTTTTTTTTTGGCGAAATAATAGTAATTTTTTTTTCGTGTTATTAGTTAGTTTCCATTAAGGGAATACGTTACGATGAAAAATTGTCACGTTACCGTCTTTTTTTTTTTTTTTTTTTGTTTAGATAATTGAGGCATTTTTTTTTTCTTTTTATCGAAAATTTAAATTAAAAAATTTAATTTAAATTTTAATGTAAAAGAATTTAATTTTCTTTTACAATAATTATCTGTTTTTTACTTTCGTGAAAATAATATTTTATTATATTTTTACACCTTTTTTTTATTTTTATCTTTAATAATTGAAAATTTTCTTTTTTTTTATTGAAAAAAAAATTTTTATACATTTTTTAATTTTGAAAAATTTATTAATTCTGAAATTCTCGAGATTTTTAAATAAATTGCGTTTTTTTCGTATACATAATTTCGATTTTGTGATTTAATTAATGTCAGTTTTGAATTTTATTTGTTTTTTTAATGTTTGAATTCAAATTATTAGTATTATTAAATGCTACATTTTTAAATAAATTCTTACTTTAAGTAATTTTTTTTTTTTTTTTTGTTATTTTTGGTTGTAAATGAAAAATTCGACATTATATTAATTTAATTAATTTAATAAATCTGTTAAATTACAGTTGAACTTTAAATGAATTTCGAGAAACAGAATAATAAATAATTGGTAGTCTTGACAATTTTAATCAATATAGGTAATAATTTTTTAGTAAATGAAAGTTTACGATAACTTTCAGAGTAAATGATGTTACTCTTTAGAAATAACATTTTAAAATACTGATAACATATAATTATTATATATATATATTAGTTGTATAATAATTTTGGCAATGAGTTTTTTTTTTTTTTTTTTTTTAAGGTGCATATTAAGTTCGACTTTGTTACATTGGAGCACGGGCGAATGTACAAAGCAATGTCGAGAATAATTATTTCACATTGCGCGTTATTTTTATACGAAGGAAAAGGAAGGAATTTAGTGTTAGCTACTTAAAACAATTATAAACTATAATATAGAAAATGCAACAATTTTGCGTGAATTGTCGCTAAATTAGAAGAAAGAAATTATTACTTAATAATAGATAATAAGTAAATAAAAGTCTCGTTCGCTTATGAAAAATTGAAAACAAAATTTATAATTTTTACTACTTTTAAAAAAAAAAAAATTCTCAAAATTGAAACTTTTTAATAATTTCTAAAAATTATATTTTTAATTTTTTCCAAATTACTTTCTTCTTGTTTTCGTCTATTTATTCAAATTGTTGCTCTAGATTATTTTAATATTTATATAAGAAACAAATCGGTTGTGTGCAAAAAAAATGAATTGAAGAAAAAGAAAACATCAACTTATCAATAATAATGTATTATGATTCGCTAATATCACATTATGAAAAAGAATGTTCTTTTTTCGAAATTTCAAAATAACCTTTTACGAGATTATTAGATTTAAATACAATAGAAATATAGGAAAAATAAATATATATATTATAATAGCGATAATGTTTTTTAGTGTAAATTACATGCACAAAGTTTAATTATATTTTATGATTTTAGTATATTAATTTCGCACCATCGTGAACTTCTTTATGTGAAAAATTAATTTGAATTGAGAGAGAGAGATTATATGTATATAATATTACATATATAATTATGTAGTAGAAAATAGTATGAATTGTAGTCTCTTGTTCACTGCGTCCAATTAATATTTGATTTTTCACGAGGTAAAAAAAAATAATGAAATTTCGCATTTTTATTGAATATAACATGATTTTTAAGTATTGCTTTGTACAAAAAAGGCTTTTATTTATCTTTGATGATTTGAGACAGGAATTTAGCTTGGCGTGTATCGTTGTTCTCATTCTGATATACTTCAACTTTATATTTATTTATTTGAAGCTTGTTAATAAAAAGTTAGTTTTGGTATGATTTGTAACTGTACAAAAAAATCTTTTCTCTCTTTTTTTACGGGCAATTCACTTCTGAAAGTAATAAATTTTTTTTCTTTTTCTTTAACTAAAATAAAACATTTTTTTTTAATATGTTTTTCTACTCAATATGAATTTTCAATTTTTTTTTAAATTTGTAGAAATTATGGAAAAATACAATAGAAGAGAGAAATAGATAATATATTTTTGTTGAGTTCAAAACATTCACACACTAACTTTTTTTGGCAGTACTGACTTTTATCCTAAAAAAAAAAAATAATAAGTACTTTACTTGTATATATTTATTATTTTTAATTGTAATATAATTGTAAATTTTGTCACACTTTCTTGTTAGATCGTTTGCATTTTTTCGTCATATAATATTGTGAAATTAAAAATCAATTTCCAAATTAAAGATCACGTTTAACAAGAGAGTGTAATAATATTTACTTTAAGAGTTATGAATTTTTTATAATTTGTTATCTAATACAATAGATGTTATAAAAAAAAAATGTTCTCTTTATATTATAAATGTTGTATAAGAATATTCTGTTTCTTTGGTATTACTAACGTATAAGTTTTTTTTCTCCGTAAATTAAACAATTTTATATAATATAATTCTGGTGTTTTATTTATTAAACCAAATCATAATTTTTCTGTTCCATACATTTGAAAAATTTTAATATATATATTATTTTTAATTAACATAATAAATATTTATTTCTTTTATAATAAATGAATTTAATTATTAATAATATTAGGTAGGTATGTGAATTATTAAAATTTTATTAATATAAATGAAATAAAAATAATTTAAGAAATAAATAATTATTTCTATTTTTTAATTTATTTTCTTTGACAAACATAAATTTCTAATTGTATTTTAAATTTTAATAGTGGTAATAATTTTACTATTATGTAAATTAAATATCTTTTAACTATTTGATTAATAATAATTAATAAAAAAAAATTAAAAACTTTTCAATTCATAATATATAAATAATTGGAATATTAAATACTTTCTTACAATATAAGAATAAAGTTAACTTTCGTTATTTGAAATTAGTAAATCATTTATTTTTAATTATTTTCAAATTTCCCACCTTTTCATTCGGATATGTTCGAGTATTTACGGCCCTGGATAGTAAAATGTCTGACAATAATGGTCTGCTAATACGTATACATAATAAATAAATTAAAATTTCAATCAATATCAATATATCTGACTTCGTAAAGTATTCAGATAATTTATGTCAATAATGTTTTCTTAGTGAACTGACCAATTGTTTTTATTAAAACTCGACTACTGTAAAAAACAATTCTATAGAAAGAAAATGCATTCGCACACACCGTAAATATAAAAAAGTTTTTAAATGGAAAATAATCACGAAAATAATTAATCTAATTTAAAATTTCCAAATACATGTAACATTTGGTGTGTGTTATAATACAATTTATTCTCACGAAAATGATAATCATAGTGTTTTTAAATTGAAGACGAAATTGTATATTATCAAGTATTTGGAGGTTAGTTTTCCAGCAGACGACGCCCGCTCACCTGTCAATATGGATTTACTTTCGAAAAATGCTTTCCGCCTTTCCGTATACATTCAAAAGAGTAGGTGTTTCATAAAAACCAAGTAAATACTGTCTTTTAGCTCAGACGACGTCTAGTCGACGAACAAGTGATACGTGTCAATTTTTATGGTTTTATTTACTGACGAAATATAGTAAGAAGTGAAAGAATTTTCATCAGCAAACATGTGTGGTGAGTAAATAAATCATATTTAATTTTATTTCAAAATTTTATTTTTCATTATTGTTTTCGTTCAAAAAAAAAAAATGTTATATCATTGATGACAATTGATAATTTGTCATTTGACAAAAATTTATCCGCCGAATTTTATCATTTAAATACAAAAAAAATACACGTTGTTGAAAAACACGTTTTATTTTCTTATTTTTTTTTTTATTCAAATGAAAACAATCCATATGTCTGGTGCGTATTTTTGTTTATGTTATCATTTCAATATATATATATATATATACAATATTTTTAACGTTAATTGTCACGAATATTGGCGAATAATTATTCATATTTTCTATTACAATATTATAACTATTTATCAAGTGTTTTAAATTGAAAAATTAAATTGTGTGACATATTAGTTGTTATAGTTATAAAAATGTATCTTAATTTTTTTTATTGTTTTATTATTTTAAATTTTCTTTTAATTCTTTAGAAATACAAGTATAATATTACAATAATTATTTAATAATTAGTAATTTTAGAAAATTTAATATTTATTATATATTAATGAAGCTGAAGTACGCAACGTTTATAATAAACGATTTTTAAAAAAATAATTTTTTAAAATAAAAAATTCTATAATTTTTTGCGTAAAAAATATTTTTTGTATTTTTCATTAATCAACAAATTATAAAAAAATATTTTTTAGGCAAAAAATTATAGAATTTTTCATTTTAAAAAATTACTTCTTTAAAAATCGTTTATCATAAACGTTGCGTACTTCAGCTTCGTTATATATTATATAATTTAGTAAAATAAATTATTATTAATATTGAGAAAATATCCAAAAGTTTATTACATTTAATTATTTAATAGAAAAACTTTTCTTTAAGAAAAATTGAAATTCAAAAATTTTTTGAGTTAATGTTTTTTAGTCAACGATTGAACACATAATAATTTATTTATTATGAATTTGTTAATTAAATTTTTTTGGTTTATTAATTAGTTTTATATAATAAATAAATTTATTACTTAATTTAGCCAATATTTGAATTTGTCCACATTATACCTATTAAAACATTTTCAATTTACAATCAATATAATTTTTAGGGAAAAGATTTTTTTTTTAAAACTATTTTTAACTATTTGCCTAATTATCAAAAATCAGATTTATTATTAAATTAACTTTTTTGTAAATAATTATTAAATTAACTTTACTTTCTAATCAATTTTATTAGCAAATAACAAATAAATACAGAATTATGTTTATTAATGTAACTTTATATTGTTATATCATTTAATGGGAAATATTTTTATTTGAACCTATTTAAAAATTCAAAATTTCTTCAAAAATATTGTTCAATATATTGAATAATTAATTTCTGGTTAGAATTAACAACACTTTAGTTTTAGTTTACGTAATAATATTATAAAAGGCGAGAAATCACTATAATGTATTTTAGAATAATAATTTCAGGAATATGTAATACTATATATATATGTAATTCATGTTAATATCGAAATCAATTCTTTTGGGTGATAAATTAATTTCTTTCTTTTGATATATATATATATATATATAACTTTTAATAGAGAACTTTCTTTTTTCTCATAATCGTAAAAGGTAAATTATAATATATATATATATATAGAAATAAATACGGATTATGAAGAAATATTCGTTATTAATTTTATTTGAATATAAATTTTGAATATGAACCTTCATCTTAACATGAAAACAAGAACCTACTCTGTTATGAAATTGTGAAAGTATTACGCAAAGATCGTTTTTCTGTAATGCACTTTTTGTTCAATTCAAAAAAACCACACAGAACTAGACATTTTTGTCATCAAAAAGAATATTAAAAGGACAAATAATTTTTTAATTCCAATATAATTTTAAAAAAATTATTCACTTTTATTTTGATATTATAATTTTTTTATTTTTTTTTTTTTTTAATTCATATTATGATTTTTATATTTCATTTTTGAAATTAGTTTACGTTTTATTATCTTTCTCGAAAAAATGGAATGAAAAATAAAAAAAGTTCATTAAATATTTAATAAATTATTAATTTATTTTTGAATGCAGAAAGTAATTTTTATTATTTTGGAAGTAATAAATAAATTTTTCGTTTATTTCAACGTTCAGAAATTCAAGCACATTATACATAAATAAAATAATTTTATTATTATTAAATATTTTTCATATTTAACTAAATTTAAAATTAATCAAATATTCATATGGAAAAATTTCTTTACACCGAAATTATGGAATTAAAGGAAATTTTTATTGGAATAAAAAATTCATTTAAAAAAATTCAATTAGGTAAATAATAATTCTCTTCAATTTTTTAAATTTGAATTTATTAATTCTACTAAATCGAAATTGTGATTTGCCTGAAACTTTCAATGTTCAAATGAACGAAAACAATTTTTTTTGCTCTAAAAAATTTTGAAAAATTATTACAGCAATGAAAAACAAAAAAAAATTACATTCAATATTTTTTAATGTAATAATAATTGCAAGAAATGTCTATGAGACAAAAATTCATACAATTTCTTATTCAAAAATTATTTTTTTTAATCACAAAATTATTTGTTTCAAAATTGTTGATCATAAACACTGAAAAAAGGGTTTGGTATTGACAACCAAACGTTTGGTTGGTATTTAAGCAACCAAAATTTTGTTGTTGTATCAACAAAATTTTGGTTGTCCCAATCAAGCTTTAGTTAGGACAACAAAAATCCTTTTTTTCTAATTTTGGTTGTGTTAAACAAATTTTAATTGAAACAATTAAAATTTTGTTGATTCAACAAAAAAATTTTGGTTGCTTAAATACCAACCAAACGTTTGGTTGTTAATAACAAACCCTTTTTTCAGTGAACGTTATGAACTACAGCATTGTAAATTAAATTAAATAAAAAAAAATTGTATAGTCGGCTAAATATAGAAATTCTATTATAAAAATGAAAATTATGATAAATTATTATTATATCTGAACTTCCTGTGAAAAAAAGGACTTTGTTTATAAGAATGAAAGAGAATGTGGGTTGAAGGTGTGTCTTTGGGCAACGACCTACACTAAGTCTTGACAGATAGGACAGGCGTTATTACCGGTGTCCTATCGTTGTGAAATACTGGTATATTTTCATCGACTTCAAATTCAAGTGAAAGTTATATATCTTTATATATGCTCGTGGCACGCAGAATTCGAGACCGTTATATTTCAATGGGCATTCCTGACATTTAACACAGAAAGTATTGCACTTCGACCGATTATTTAGATCTCATATTTATAATATAGGTGAAGCACACTATATTATATCATTTATTCATTTTTTTCAAATTTTTCAAATTTTTGACACCTATTTTGTCTATTTTAATATAATTTGTTAAATTTTTCATCGTTTTTTGCTTCCTCGTGGAGGAAGCTTTTTTTATGATTCGATTAATTTGCGGATGTAATATTTCAAAAATAATTTTGAAAGTATACAATTGTAAAAACAATTATTTAAGTTCAGGAATTTTGCAAAATAATTTATAAGTATAGAATTTTTTTTTCAATATTCCTGAGCTTAATATTATTTTATAAAATACAAAATTACCGATTTTTATCATTTTCAATGAATGAGTCTAAAGCTTGAATTTGGCAAAAAAAAATTTATCGACTTAAAAATTATTTGAGCTAAATTTCAGTAAATCTTAATTTAAAGTAGTTAAAATATTTATTGATTAAAATTGTAATCGATTTTAATATTGAATTCATTTCAAATGAATTCTCGGATTATACGACTTTTTCCGACTTTTTTCGACTTATTTTAATAAAATGCGACTTTTTCGACTTTTTTTTACATTTTTTTTAAAAAAAATTTTAAACAAAATACGTTTTTTTAGTATACAATGTAGATCTTCTTCAGATCTTTATTTCAATTATTTAACAAATATTTAACTAAAATTCATTATAATTATTGTCTGAAATTTAACACAATCTTTTGAAATTCAATTATTTTCAAAAATTTAAATTTAAAAGCTTCTAAACTTTTCTTTCTAAAATTTTTGGAATTTTAATAATTTCAATTATAATTCTCCTGAAATTCAATTATTTTCAATGATTTTTATAATATTCTTCGAAAATTCAAATATCTGAAACTATTTTTCACTTAAAAATTTTTCAAATTATTGTATTATTTTCTGCAATTTCTAATAAATTTTTTAGTAAGAGAAATCATCAAAAATTAAAAATTAAAAATCACTTGAAGTTCAATTCTAATCAATCATCAATGCAAAATTTTAATTTATTTAAATTTTAATTTGTTTTAATTTTAATTCGTCGAAATTTCAATTTAATTAAATTTTATTCGATTTAAATTTCAATAGATCCAAATTTGAATTTGAATTATCTAAATTTTTATTTTTATTTTCAAGTCATTGAAATTTTAATTTTTTATTGGTCAAAAATCAAATTTTCACCCGATCAAAACTTAAAATTAACGAAATTTTAATCTTTCTAAAGGTTAAATGATTTTAGTTTAAAATTATCTGAATTTTTAATTTTTTCAAATTTTAATTGATTTAAGTTAAAAATTATACAAATTTTAATTGATTTTTAAGTTTCAGATTAAGATAATTTTAATTTATCTAAATTTTATATTTGATGTAAGTTTCAAATTATGCGAAATTCAATTTATCCAAATTTTGATTCATCTAAGTTTTGAATTTTATAAAGTAGATCCGAGTAGAATTTAATATATTAAATAGAATTTTCACACTGTAGAGAATTTTTATTTAAGCCACGTTTTATTTGAACATAATTTATATAAGTATTAAATCGAATTTTTTAATTTTTTACATCACCGAAATTTTAATACACAAAATTTCCGATTAAAAAAATTTCTATGCATAACATATTTTAAACATTTTGTTAAATAGAATTTCTGTTAAATACAAGAATTGTGCTAAATAAAAATTAATTTAGATAAAAATTCTGTTTATAAGGAAAATTTGTTTGAATAAAAATTAAATAGAAATTCAATTGTTAAACAAAAATTTTGTTAAATAAAAATTTTTTGGACTTAAATGAATTAATTATTGAGTATAAAAATTCAGGTTAATGTTAATTCTACTAAATAAAATTTTATTATTTTTATTTTCCAAACTAAAAGTATTTATAAGAATTTTCCTACATTAGAAAATACATTTCAGGAAATGAAGAAGAAGAAGAAGACCGTGACATTGTAACAGTTTTACTGTAGAGACAGGTTCTTTACCTATAAACGAGACGTGACTGCAAATACATCACGATTTACTGAGCGTGATTGGAAAATACTAATGCTATATAATATTTGTAAAATTATCACGAATCTGATTTTTTTTCGTCTTTTGCGCATTACAAAAAGTCTATTATTTTATTTATTCAAAAATTAAAAATTTTTAACAATAATTTTGAAATTAAATTAACATAAATTTTTTAGGGAAAATTTATTTTCTATTTCTTATTTGGAATTATTTGAGTTGATATATATATATATATATATTGATTTATTTCTGTACATCATTATTAATTTTATAAATTAAATTTTTCAAAAATTCTTCTATTTGTCGGATAGGAATTTTTTTTTAAATATTTTAATCAATATTATTCTTACTTTGGAATTGTAACCTTCAGTAAATAATTCCGTTAATCTCGTAACTAGAGGATGATATTAAACGATCAGTATTTTAAAAAAAATTTTCTTAGTCATCAAAAGCGAAAGATAGCGAAACTGTATAAATAAAAAAGAAGTGAATAGTTTTTTTTCTTTCTTTTTCGATATTCTTCCCTTTTTTGTAGTAATAATTTTTCTTTCTTTTCCACAAAGATCAAAATTACATGACATAAGAAATAAAACAAAATTTATATTCTTTGGAAGGAATTTATTAAATCTTTTAAGTCCAAGTGGGTATTATAAGAGTTTATCGACATTTTTTTTATTGATATAGAAAATTACTTTATAAAATTTATCGACTAGTTTAGAACTCTTTTATATATTATATAGTGATGGTAGAAGTGTTTTTGAAAATTCATTTTTATTATATAAAATTTCATTAATTTCATTTCATAATTTAGAATTAAAAAATATTGTTATTGCACTAAAAATTATCTAAGCCGGTGTATTTTTTTGAAAATTTACATATTTTATTGATTTGAAGAAAAGTCCACATTTATATTAATAGGTATAGTTATAATACATAAAATATGTTTATTTACTTGGAGAAAATTTGTTTATCATTCCATAATTAACAACTGATGAACATGTGTTCAATTCAAAGTTTGAATCTTGTATAATATGGAAAAAGTGAGAGGACAAATGAAAGTGAGAAACTCGAGTGAAACTGAAAGTCTTCAAATGTCACGAGATCTCTTTATTTACCATACTGGTCCAACTTGAGTTTGGTCTTTATCAATTTTACGATATATTATATTTATTTTTATCCCTTTATATGTGAAGAACATATAATTATTGTGTTCTATTTTTTCTATTATTAATTTTGTTTCTTAAAATTTTAGTAATTTTAAATTTGGACAAACAATTGAGTTTCAGTTATTGATGACAGAAAAATATGAAATTCGAAATTTTTTATTAATTAAAATACCTTTTTTTAGTTTAATATTTAATTTTTACTAATTTTTAGTAATTATTAATTAGTTATTATTATAATTAGTAATTATTAATTAATAAGTGTTATTAAATTATTAATTAAATTACCTGCTGTAAATTACATTATATTAAACTAATTATTCAAAATAAAAAAATTGATAAATGGATAAAACGAATTTGAGAATTTTATTAAAGGAGTCTGTGATTGACAGTAATGTAGGAAGCAAAATTATCAAAAATATGTAATGCGGATGTTAAGAAGATAATACAGCTTAGTATGAAAACCCCCGGCATTGATAACAAATAATAATAATTTTACTCTTTTTCTTTTTATTTTGAAATTTTTTTTTATTTCTTACATTTGCGATTATAATATTTAATTTTAATTATATAATAAAATTTTTATAAAAATAAAAAGCGTTTTTTTTAAAATTATTTATTTATTTCGAAGATTTACGGATAACGCCTTTTCGTACACAAATACTAAATAAATACTAAATCATAATTATACTATAAAATAATTATATTACAAAAATATATATATAATTTGAAAAAATATTTTTTGTTTTATACTTTTTTTTCTATTTTTTCTTAAAAAAAAAAAAAATTGCTAAAATTTGTGATTTAAATGTTTCTTTCTTTTTTTAATATTTGTTCTTTGAATTTTTTTCAGGTATTTTCGCATATTTGAACTATTTGACTCCAAAGAGCCGAAGAGAGATTCTTGAACTTTTGGTTGGAGGACTGAAGAGGCTCGAATACCGAGGATATGACTCAGCTGGTAAAATTATTAATTATTATTTTTAAAATATTTTTATTTTTATTATTATTATTATTATTATTATTATTTAGTTATTTTTTTTATTTCATATATTTTAATAATTGTAAAATCACGATCAGTCTAATTTTTTCTCTTTTTATTGAAATTAAAAATTTGCTAACATCTTTTTCTTGATTTCATAAAATTAATGTAATTTTGTTCTTTTATTTATTAATTTTGTTTGAAAAAATACGAAGAAAAAAAACACTTTAGTCAAAAAAGCAATTATTATTAAATCAAACTCGTTATCACATAAAATATAGTATTTATTATAATGAAGTTCTATATAAATTGTTAATAAAATTTCCAAAGTAAAGTGATAAATTGGGAAAAAAGAAATTACTTTTAAAAATAAAACGAAAAATTTTATGGCAATATGACCTCGAATATATTCTTGATAATGTGACAAACGAGAATTGATTTGCAGGAAAGTTAATAAAAAAAAAAAAAAAAAAAAAAAAAAAAATGCGCCCTGAAAATAAAATGAAAAAAATGAGGACGTGATTCGAATTGGTTTTAAGCCTTGAAACACTCTTTTTTTTAATGAAATTTATTTAAAGATAATAAATCTTTGGAAATTTCCAATATATAAATAAAAATGATTATATTATAATTTTTGTGGGATTTTAGAAGAAAAATTGTACACTGAAAACAAATTGGAGTGAATCTTATATATGGCGCCATTGATATTTTTTTTATTTTGCATTCCTTTAAAATCACAGGTAGAATTTCTCGTTTTTCGCATATATTTTATTTGCGTGAGGACAATCAGCAAGAATGTCGTTTTGTTGATTCCTAAACTCATATAAGAGAGAGGAGAAAGGAGAAGAATTTTGCTTGAAGATTGTATTTTTTCTAACTTTTTCCCTGTTTTTTTTTTTTTAATGTTTCAGGAGTTGCCCTTGACACTCCAGGTGGCAATGACATTTCAATCATCAAAAAACAAGGGAAAGTTATTGCCCTCGAAGAGGAAATATTTCACTGTAAGTAATTTTGTTAATTTCAATCAGGTCTTATTTCAATTAATTTAGAAATGAATATTAATTTTAAAAAATTTTCTAAATTTCTATACAAGAGAATATTTTATCAAATATTTCATCATATTTTCATTTTACTGAATTTCTATTTTATTCTAATTTATTGTAATACAATTTTTTAATTTTATATTATATTTTTATATAAAAATTCGTTCAGGTAGAAATCTTATTTTATGAAAATTCGGTTTTAATAAAAATTGAACTTTGAAAAAAAATTTGCTTTATTTAATAATTATACTTTAGGAAAATTCGGCTAAATAAAAATCTGGCATTATAAATGCTTGTTATGAAAATTATGTTAACAAATGAATTTGTATAATAATGAATTTTTTTTAATATTGAAAAAAAATTATTTTATTCAAATAATCGGTTACTTGACTATTATATCAAATAAATATTTATTTTTATTAAACAATTATTATTTGAGTAAATTAAATGGTATTTGTTTCAAATACAGAAATTATTTTGTTCAAATAATTTATTTAATTCAAATAAAATTATTTGGTTCAAGTAAATATTTATTTGGTAATAGTCAAGTAACCGATTATTTACATCAAATAAATTTTTTTTAATGTAATTCATTTAATTTTGCTATTTTATTAATTTTTTCCTATGAATTTATATCACTTTTTTTTATTTCTCTTATAATATATTCTATTATTTTTAGGCATGAATTTTGATTTTGAATCAAAAATAGAGAGTCACGTTGGAATTGCTCACACTCGTTGGGCAACTCATGGTGTTCCATCTGAAGTCAATTCTCATCCCCAACGATCTGACAATGAGCATGGTTTTGTTGTTGTCCACAATGGTAATTATTAAAATTATTATTTAATTTTTTATATCTGATAACTATCTTCTTTTTACAATTCAAAATTAAATTTTAATTTGTCTATTAAAATAGTCTATGATTAAATATAGAAAAATTGAAGTTATTAAAATTTTCTTCAAATATAATAATTACTAAATTTGTTTTAAATTTAATTATCACAATTGCCTTATAGCCTTAGTTTTTATTGACAAATATTAATTTGATTTCTAATCTTTTTTTTAATCTGATTCTTATTTGGCCTAATAGCTATTTCTCATATAATTCTTCATTAGCCTAATTTTTTTTAAAAAAGCTTATATTAAAATTATTTAATAATAAATCAATTTAATTGACTTTAAATTGAAAACGAAACAGTATAATGCATATATTTGTAATTTATTTTGTTAACAACAGGTATAATTACCAATTACAAGGAAGTAAAAACACTTTTGGAACAAAGAGGATATATTTTTGAGAGCGAAACTGACACGGAAATAATTGCCAAGTTAATTCATCATCTCTGGGTTCAACATCCGACCTACTCGTTTCGCGAACTCGTCGAACAAGTCGTTCAACAACTAGTGAGTATTCTTGTTTTTATTTTTATTTTTCAACCACTTGTATGCCCTGTCTCCATCCATATAAATATATCCTTTTATCTTGTTTATTAACAGTATTTGCAAAACATTATAAATACAAAGTAACGAAGCCTCTTACTTCCTCGATTGAGAAACGAGAAAGCAAATGTTTACGAGAGATTTGTAAAAAAAAGTAACTTTATACATACGATAACTTATTATTAAACACAGAAATAAACGTAAACATTAATTTGATAAAATTGTAAAAAAAAGTATTGTCCCACTAAAAATTCATATTTAAATATTAATATAGTAATAAATGGCAAAATTTATCAAATTGCTAATTTTAGTTTTACTTTTTGATGAAATTTTTATTTCTTCGAATTGGTATTTGATAAAATTTATATTTTAGCGAATTATAATATTGTGTAGATTTTTTACTGCATTAAATTTTTATTTGACAGCATTTTTTTTTATGATAAATTTCCTGATTTCAGAAAATTTTCATTTTAATAGAATTTTTATTTAAGGGCATTTTCATTTAATGGAATTTAAATTTTACAAATTTTCCATAAATAATAATTTTAATGTAGGCAAAAGAATTGTTTATTAAGTAAATGTTTACTTCATCGAATATTCCCTTCATAGTATTTTGATGTAACTAAATTCGGATTTAACATAATTTATATTTACAGGCCTCTGATTATACGACTTTTTTGACTTTTTCCGACTTTTTTTGACTTATTTTAATAAAATGCGACTATTTCGACTTTTTTTTACATTTTTAAAAAAGTTTTTAAAATAAAATATATTTTTTTTAGTATAAAATGCAGATCTTCTACAGATCTTCTTTATTTCAATTATTTAACAAATTTTTAACTAAAATTCTTTACTAAATTAATTATTTTTAATAATTTTAATGAAATTCATCACAAATTCAATTATTTCAAATTATTTTTCAATTAAAATTTTTATAAAATTTAACAATTATTTATAATTTAAAAAAATATCAAATAAAATTACCATAAATTTTTAATTCAAAATCATAAATCAATTCAAAATCAAATAAAATTGAATTATTTTCAAAAATTTCAATTAAAAATCAGCTAAAATTCAATTATTACCCAAAATTTCAATTCAAAATTAATTATTATCAAAATTTTCAATCAAAAATCAACTAAAATTAAATTATTATCCAACATTTCAATTGAAATTCAATTATGTTCCAAAATTTCAATTCAAAATCAACTAAAATTGAATTATTATCAAAAATTTCAATTATAATTCAATTATTTTCAAAAATTTGAATTTAAAAGCTTCTAAAATTTAATTATTTCTAAAATTTTTTGAAATTTAACTATTTCAGTTATAACTCTAAGGAAATTCAATTATTTTTAACTATTTTTATAATATTCTTTGAAAATTTAACTATCTGAAACCATTATTGTCTGAAAATTAACAAAATCTTTTGAAATTCAATTATTTCTAAAAATTTCAACTTTAACCCTTCCAAAAGTATTATTATTAAAAAAAAAAATTATTTAAAAATCTGTAAAATGTTTTTGTTAAAATAAAAAAGTTATTTAAAAATCTGTAAAATGTTTTTGTTAAAATAAAAAAATTATTTAAAAATCTGTAAAATGTTTTTGTTAAAATAAAAAAATCGACTTTTTCGACTTTTTTTGTGCCTTTATGTCGATCAGAGGCCTGTATTTAACAAAATTTTTATTATAAGTAAATTTTAATTAAACAGAACTTTTATTTAAATGAATCTTCTATTTTGCACAATTTTTTAAGAAATTTCATTTTACCGAATCTTCATTTGATGTAACTATTATTTCTTCGAATTCGTAATTTGATATAATTATCAAGTAACCGAAATTGAATTTGATCTAAATTTAGGTAACTTGATAATTATATCAAATTCGAGGAAATAGAAATTATGGGATTTAAAAATACTGTTAAAATGGAAGATTAGATTAAGTATCAATTTTTGGATATAAATTATAAGTTTGCTAATATAAATAAAAGATCTGCTTAAAATATAAATAAATAAACAGTGGATTAAATAAAGAATACCTATGTTGAATAAATATTCAATTAATTAAAATATCTGTTGAGATGCAAATTTAGTAAAATGAAAATTATGTTAAATAGAAATACTTTTAATTGGAAATCTAGTTTCAAAAAAGTTATGCTAATAGTAAATTTTTGATTGACTAGAGAATTCTGTGAAATGGAAATTCAATTAAATTAAAAATAACAAATAAATACAGAATAAATAAATAATATACATAAATATTTAAATAATAAATATATTTTTAAATTGAAGAAATTATGAGTCTCCAAAAATTAGATATAGTGTTTTAGTTAATTGATCTACAATTTGTATTTGTTTTAATAAAAATAATTAAAAAAAATTTTTTTTTTTTATCTAATCTCAAAGCATTTGATAATAATTCTTTTTTTTATTATCATTTTTAGGAAGGTGCTTTTGCCCTTTGCTTCAAAAGTAAATATTTTCCGGACGAATGTGTCGCTACAAGGCGAGGTTCTCCATTATTGGTTGGAATAAAAACGAAAAAACGTTTAGCTACCGATCATGTGCCAATTCTCTATGGGAAAGGTATGAATTACTGAAATATTAGAGATCGATTTTCTTTATTTTGTAGAATTTACAGGACAATATTGTGATGGAATATGTAGAATTCGAAAAGTATGTGGGTTTTTTTTTTTTTTTTTTTTTTTTGTTTTATTGTTTAGGTATTTGTGGAGCAAAAAATTCTATGAAAACAAGGTCGGATTTTAATACCACTTGGAGTTGTGAAATAATTAATTTTTCTAATTAAATTACTCTTTACTTTTTTCTCTTATTAACTAACAATTTATTTACTTTTTTCGATATAATATAATGACTAAATTTATTGCATGAATTTAAATAATTATTACTAAAACTTATAATAACCAATGAGCTTCTTTTATTGTAATTATATTTAAAAAAATTTTTTTTTTAACTTTTATTCAAAACTAATAAGATATTTTTCTCACTTTTGTTTTTTATAATTTTTGATATTATTTATTTACGCACCTAATTTTGTGTTTTGTTTGAAAGCACTTTTAACTGAATTTTAACTTTGGATGGTGGAATTTTTAATTTCATTGTGTTTCAAAAATAAAATTTAAACAATGGCTTTGGATGAAATATAATGACTAACAACACTTTCTTTATTAAAAACTACAATCATAACAATTTTTATTTAATATTTTACGATATTTTAAAATTTTATTTATTTAAAAGAAATTTTTAAAAATGTTTCTTAAGAATCTTTGTTTTAAATTACAAAAGAATAGTAATTTTTTTCCTTTTTTGTAAGTAACAAAATTAATTAAAGATGTTAATTTTTCGTTTCATAATACAAAAGTTTATTTATTTTTTAAATTTTCAGTACTTTGTGAGTAGAATATATTTTGATTGAGTGGAATTTCTAATTAGAAAAAAAAATAATAATTGAGATAAATATTTTATTGATTGTAGATATTTAATAATATTTATATTAGTGCTTGCGAGGTATGTTGCTTGAAAAAATTTCTTTATAATAGATTTCTTGTTATTGCGGTTGATTTGGATACTATATGAATGTTTCTTTTGCATGAACAACTACTGGGTTCGTTCTACAATTTTTCGTCTGAACAGATGACCTTCCACGCACACCGAAAGGTATATTTTATTAATAAAATTATACCTTCAATCGCTTTCAGGCAATAAATCCTTTCTGTTGATGAGCATCAATACTGCCAATTGTTCAAAAAGAAAACAAAAAAAGTGGTTTATTTTACTTTTTCGTTTTTCATTTGCCAGATATGTTTCTACGCTTTTGTCTCTTTGGGGGATTTTTGTTTTTTTATTTTATTTTCTTTCCTCATAAAAGTGGAAGAAGGTCCGACTTTTTTATATTTTTTTTCTTTTTGCATTTTTATTTGATATATTTTTTCAATATTTAATTTCTATATTTGATTTTACTTATTTATTTTCTGTTTCATTAATATTAATTTTAGTCTTCTTAATAATTTCCTAAAATTTTTTTTAATCGTTTTTAATAAATAGATAATTTCATTTTTTTTTAAATTTTTGTAACTAGAAAAAGTCGAAATATTTTTTTTTTAATTTTTATTAAATGCGTTTAAGTTTTCCTTTTTTGAAATTTTATTTAGGCAAAAAAATTTTTATTCTTTTGTGATTGTCCTATATGGTTTTTAATTGATTTCATTTTTTGTTTTTCATCTCTTGTCTTCCCATGTGCATCAGATGGTGAAGCACCAACTAAAGGTACTTCTTGTTTTTTTAAAAAAATATATTGTAATTTTTTTTTTTTTTTTGCTTCATTTGCATGAATAATATTTCGCAGAATAGGTCCTACGCTTCAAAGTCTGCTGAATTTGATTTTCAAATTCTGTTTAACATTATTGGTAAATATATATATTAGAAATAACTAATAATTCCATTTATTATTTTATTTTAATCTCTCTATTTAGGACACTAATAAAAAAAAGTAATTATTTCCATTTTTTTGCAATAATGATTTGTAATTTTTAGGTAAATATTTTTTTGTGATTTTGTTACTGGTGATTGTGGAAATAGGCTTTAATGGCAAATATATATATATATATATATATAAATTTGTATGTATGATTATGTGGTTTGTGGAGAAAATGAATGAATAAATTAATTTTTAATTTCTATTGCTTTAATTTTGTATAAATAATATCTATTTGTTAGTGTAATATAATTGAGATTTTTTTTTTTGAATAATTAGACAATAAGTCATAGAGAAAAATGATTTATTTTTAGATCATCGTCCTCATGGTCGACCAACAGAAATTCCGGTTATGCCAAGAAGCGAGAGTACTTCCGAGTTCCAACCATTGGAAGATAAAGAAGTCGAGTATTTTTTTGCATCTGATGCAAGTGCCGTTATTGAGCACACTAATCGTGTCATCTTTATGGAGGTAATTTTTTTTTTCTATTCCTTAGCAAATTTTACATACACTTTTTTCAAATTACAAAAATAATTCCTAATTATTTTGAATTTCCAATCAAATTTTATTATAATAATAATTTTATTATTTAAATTTTATTTAGGGAAATTTCTATAAATAATCGAATTTTTTTGTTTGGCTGCTTCTCCAGCTCATTGAATTTTTTTTAAATCAAATAATAGGTAATAAATAATAATAATAATTAAAAATTTGAAGAAAGAAATATTTCGTTACATAAATTTTGTTTCTTTTTATTCACTTGTAAAAAGATATAAAATTCTATAAATAAACATTATAATTCGATGATAATAATAATTTGGAGAAGAGAATAAAAATAGTTAATGATTCATTATTTAAAAAATGATAATAAACTTCTGAAGTCAGTAAATATTGTATTTAATTTCACATTAAAAAATAATAATGATTTTCTGATTTCAACAATATTGTTGAAACGAATTTCACATTTGTGACTCATTAAATGCTCAAGTACCGTGATTGAAGTCAGAAAAAATGTTACAATTATTGATAGTGCGCTCCACTTTGATCGTATCATCGTAAAAAAAATCTAATTTCAGTAAAAAAAAAAAGGTGTGTTAATTTTTTTTCAATAGAAATAAATACAAAATTTAACTTATCTTTTCTCTGAAAATATTAAACTTTTTTTTTTATTTTTTATTAAATCATTATAATTTATTGTGTCTCTAAATGATTTTTTTTTAATTTTTAGAAATTGATCAATTTTTGTTTTTTATATTTTTTTTTAACTACAAATTCTATAATTATGGTGTTTATTTAAAATAAAACTCGATCGCGTTAAGTTTTCAATTACAGTTTAAAAAAAAGAAAAATTTTTTTCTTGAATATTTACAATTATTATTGCGAAATTTGTTATGTTCTTAAAATAACTTTTACTAAATAAAAATAATATGAATAATAATATTAAAAATACAACTAAAAATAATATTATAAATAAAATAAAAAATAATAGACATTTATATTTAAGAAAAATAATTACAGTGAGAAATTAAAGTTATTTGTTTGTATTTAAAATTTTTTGAAATATAATTTATCAGGATGACGACGTTGCTGCTGTGATGAATGGAACTTTGAATATTCATCGTGTTCGTCGTTGTATGGATGATCCTCATGCTCGAGAAATTACGATTTTGAAGATGGAGATCCAACAGATTATGAAGGGTAATTACGAGTACTTCATGCAGAAGGAAATTTTCGAGCAGCCAGAATCTGTCGTTAATACAATGAGAGGACGTCTTAATTTCCAAAACAACTCCGTCACTCTCGGTGGTATTAAAGTAAGAATTTTCACTATTAAATGTTGTATATATATATATATATATATATATATATATATATATATATATATATATATATACGTCATTGCAATTTTACTCGACATCATAAACAAACAGAAGTTATCAATTAACTTAATTTTACAAGACTCATTTCAGTTTTTTAGTGTCAATAAAAAATTAATTTGCACTTTTATAAAGTTAATTAGAAGTTGTAATTTATATATATGTTTATTGAAATTTTTAAATTTTATTATGACAGATTATTCTTCAAATTCTCTTAATTTGAAATTCCTAAAATTTTTCTTGCAATATTTTCGATTTTTTATTTTTTTTAATTTGCTTTAATTTTTTTTAAATCTCGTGTTTCCTGATAAATAATTGTAAATTTCTAAAATTCTCGATTTTTCTTTCAAAGTTTTTCTTGTATTTCCTTAAATTTTCTATTTTCCTTTCTAAAATTGATTTTTTTTCTCAATGTTTTTCTCAAACTGTTCGTGTTTTAAAATTTTCCTTAAAATTCTACTTTTATTTTAGAAATTCTCAAAATTTATTTAACATTTAATTTTTTAATTCTTAAACTATTAAATGAAAACTAATTTGTTTAAGTAAAGTTTTTTTTTGTTTCTATTTGGTTAAAAAAAATTTAATAATTTGAGAATATTTATTTCAGCCAATTTGTATTTATCCCAATTTATTAATTTTTAAATTAGAGTTATAAAAATTTTTTACGCCGAATGATTGTTTTGAACAATTGAAAGTTCTGTTGAATAAAAATGTCATTATTAAAAAAATTCAAATATATAGAAATTGAAATTCTGTTAAATATAAATGAAAATTCTATTAATTGAAAATTTCGATTAATATAGATTTTTTAAAATAAAAATTCCGTTCAATATAAATATTCTGTTTTCTTTTAATGAAAAATTTTTATATAAACTTATTTCCTCGATTTTTGAAGATAGGTGAAAGTAAAACATTGAAGTAAAAAATTCTACTGCTAATGAAAATTTTTGTTAAATAGAAATTAATTTGCTTGATGAAAATTTGATTTAATAAAATCTAATTTATAAAATTAATATTGACAATTATATAATATGCGATTGTAAATATTATTTTAATTTTTTGATTTTAAAAATAATTTATTAGTTTTAAACTAGCATAATTAAAATAATTTTTTTCCCTACATTTTGCAGCAAAAAAATGTAAAGAAACCTGTTTGGAAAATATGATTAATTTTCAATTAACAAAAATAAATTATTAATAGAAAACAATTATTTTTTTTTAGGACTATATACCGGAAATAAAAAGGTGTAGACGCTTAATGCTCATTGGCTGTGGAACAAGTTATCATTCAGCAGTTGCAACGAGACAACTTTTGGAAGAATTGACCGAATTGCCAGTAATGGTTGAACTTGCTTCTGATTTTTTGGATCGAAATACTCCCGTTTTTAGGGATGACGTCTGTTTCTTTATATCACAATCAGGTAATCTTTTTAATACTTTTTTAAATTTAATTTGTTTTTATACTCATAAACGGGCCTTGGTATTAAATAAAAATGGTCCTTGGGTACAATAATTACAATAATTAATTTGATAGAAAGAATAATAAAAAAATATTATCTTCTCTTATAGAAAATAATTTATTTTTGCTTTCTGTATAAAAAAAATAAAAAATATTTACAAATTCAAAACTAAATACAGAAAATTGTATAAAATAATTGAAAAAAAAAAATTTATTCTTTGTGAATAACAAAAATAAATTCGATTTTTCTGAAATAAAATAGTTTGCTAATCCGCTAGATTTTGTATGAAATATGAATCTTTTGTATGAAATCTAATTTCCAAGTTTTGTTAATTTTTTCTTTTAAAATTAATTGAAATAAACGATTTCTAATTAAATTCTTACATTGAAATTGATTGTAAATGGAAATTATTTGCCTTCTTTTTTTCAGGTGAAACTGCTGACACATTAATGGCTCTTCGTTATTGTAAAGGAAGAGGAGCATTGATTGTTGGAATTACAAATACAGTTGGCAGTAGCATTTGTCGTGAATCGCATTGTGGAGTTCACATTAACGCAGGTCCAGAAATCGGTGTTGCAAGTACAAAAGCATACACTTCTCAATTTATTTCTCTTGTCATGTTTGCCCTTGTAATGAGTGAAGATCGAATTTCTCTGAAGGCTCGACGTGAACAGGTGATTTTTCCATTAGTTATTTTCTTTTGATTTCTATTTTTTCTTTTCTAATTTTACGATTTACTGCAAAATTTTTCTCTTATCATGCATGAATAATTTTTCTAATTGTGTGTTAATAATTTTAGGAGATTTATATTTTTTTTTAATTTTTAGAATTTTTATTTATTTATTTTTTTTTATTTTTCATTGTGAAATAAAATATAAACTTTTTTAATTTATTATAGATTATCGAGGGTTTGAAAAATTTGGATAACCAAATTCGTGAGGTACTTAAATTGGACGACAAAGTGAAGGAACTTGCAAAATCACTATTCCAGCACAAATCACTTCTTATTATGGGCCGAGGTTATAATTTTGCCACATGTATGGAGGGAGCTCTGGTAAATTTTTTATTTTGTTTGTTTTTGTGATTATATTATAATTTATCGATTTTTGTTATTTCATTTTTTTTCTTTTCCTTCTTTTCTCTAGAAAGTGAAAGAGTTGACATACATGCACAGCGAGGGTATTATGGCTGGAGAATTAAAACACGGCCCATTAGCTCTTGTTGATGATTCAATGCCAGTCATTATGATTGTCATGCGAGATCCAGTTTATGTCGTGAGTTTTTCTATTTTCTTTTTTTTTTTGCTTCATAATATATTATTAATTTTCTCATTTCTATAAAGACCTTGAAATTTATAAGCCTAACATTTTTCCTATTTTCATGCAATATTTTTCAATAATATTTAAAAATTTCAGATTAATTTTATTATTTTTAATTCAATAAAATTATTTTTAATTAGCATTATTTTTTAAATTTCTATTTAATTAGAATTTTTTTTCATTAAAACTAAAATAAAGAAAGAAACATAAAAATTGTTCAATTTAATTAAAAATTTGTTTAAAAATTTTTTTTTAAAGTTTAATAAAAATAAATAGCAAATTCTTTTTCTATTATTTTTTCTATCTACTTTTTTGAGAGCATAAATCGTCTTTGTGAAAAGCGTAAAGTTCCTGTCTCTTTAAATATAAAATTTAAGGTCGAAAAAATTAAGAAATAAAATAATTTATTTTTAGTTTAATATAAATATTCAATATTATTATATTTCTAATTCTGTTTTTTCCCCTCTTTCTATAGAAATGTATGAACGCCTTGCAACAAGTGACGGCACGTGAAGGAAGGCCAATTATTATTTGCGAGGAAGGTGACGAGGAAACAAAATCGTTTGCTGATAGAACTTTGGAAATACCAAAAACTGTTGATTGTCTTCAAGGAATTTTGACGGTGATTCCAATGCAACTTTTGTCATTTCACATTGCTGTTTTACGAGGCTGTAACATTGATTGTCCCAGGAATCTTGCAAAATCAGTCACTGTAGAATAGAAGAGAAAAAAAAGAGACAGCTCGTAAAATTTAACATCAAATCAAGAATATTGAGAGAGAAAAAATTATTTTTCAATGTCAAAAAAAAAGAAATTGTCAAGATTGCATTTAAGAAATCGATATTAAATCATAGTGGTGAAATTATCACTTGATGTGATAATCAATTCCTTTTTATAGAATTAAGAAATATATTCTAATATATTAATTGGCATCGTATAACAAAAAATAATAATTAAGACGATAATGACAACGATATTGTTGAAAGTGACGAAAATTATAATTTTTCCATTAAGGTATTTTACAAAATTTAAAAAATCAAAATCAATGGAAATTTTAATTGAATTAGTAAATAATTGTCCGTACTTATAGAAATAATTATGTTTTTATGTTTAATTTATTAGAAATTTAGTGCTTTTTTTTCTTTATTTTCGATTACGAAACTTTTGATATTAGATTGCATTATTTAATGTAGTCATGTGATTATTGTGTGACTTTCTCGTTATTCATAAATTAAGAAAGGAGTGTTTTATGTTCACGTTTTTGTCTATAAGATGGAATTTTTTAATGACAGTGAATTCTTTTTCCTATAGAAAAGTTAATTTGACTCGCGCAGGCGCGATATATTAATTGATTTTAAAATTGACATAAAAACAATAAATAATATTTTTTATTTTCATTGTGAATTGTTTAAAAAGATCTATTTGTAATTAACTAAAGTTTATGCTTTTTTTGTTGCTATTATATCAATATAATAAAATGTAAATCTAAATTAAAATTTAAAAATTATTTTTGAAAAACTTGAGTTATTTTTCAAGAGAAAGCACTCTTTTCTTAATTTTCGAAAAATTGTATTTAGTTATAAAATGCTTTTTGAATATTGTAAACAATACAAATGAATTGTATCATTTTTTTTATGAAATAATTTATTTATAATATGCATTTAATATTTAAAGTATATATTTTATTTGTATAATTTGTTTATCTACTATTTTAAAAGTGCATTTATAGATTAGATTAATTTTTTAAATATTTACGATTACATTATTTTTAAAAACAATTTGATGTTAATTTGTTACTTTTACTGTAATATTACATATACATGTGTTTTTTCTTGTTGAATTTTAAATTAAATATCATGTAATTGCAATATATGTAATAAATGAAAAGTTACATTTTTTTATTATTAAAATTTTTTCAATTCATGTTTATTCA
Organism: Leptopilina boulardi; assembly: GCF_019393585.1. Taxonomy (NCBI): domain Eukaryota; kingdom Metazoa; phylum Arthropoda; class Insecta; order Hymenoptera; family Figitidae; genus Leptopilina; species Leptopilina boulardi. Next base: position 3,199,121 of record NW_026137881.1, on the reverse strand, counting down.
TTGAAATTTTATATTAATTTTTTTTTTATATTCGTTTGTTGCCATTTTTTTATTAATTTTTATTACTAAAAACGAATATTTAAAAAAAAGTATATTTTAAATTGTATTTATATAAAAGTTAATTTTTTAAACTAATTTATATTTACATTTGAATAAATTAACAAAAAATGTTTATTTTTCATTATATAATTATTTTGCGTAAAATAATGTATATTCACTATAAATTTAATTTCAAACACACATCTAATAATTTAGAGAACTTGTAATAGAATTTTTTTAAAATTATTTTCTGTAAAAATGATTAAAATTCAAGTATTTAATGTTAATTCATTTTTAAATTGCGCGCCAGTAAAGCTTTGGTGGGACCATGTGATCGACGCATGCGCAGAATCCTTTGGGCCCACCACTATCTTGACGCTTTGCATTTCCGGTCACTTTCAGCGTCTACCCTCCAGTTTTGTGCTTTTATTTTTCTAAAAGTGATAATAATAAATATATTTACAGTTTAGATCCATATTTCTACTCATCAGAAGGTAATAATATTTTACTATTTAATCATTAAACAATGATTTATGTATATTTCACAAGTAATGTGTAATCGTGCAAGAAAAATTGCATTATAATGGGGTTAGGTTTTCTTTATTCATTTTTTACGAAACTTTTTTTTGCATTATTTCTATAGTATTTTGATTTAAAATAGTTTAAATGGAGAAAAAAAGGAATTCACAATTACGAGTGTTGAAAAAATAAAATGTTTGCAAGTGTGCGAGAAAAAAAAAAATCTCTTATCTCTTTGTGCACATTTCCAAAGTTGAGTGAAGTTGAGAATAGGTTTATACTTATATTTATTTCTCTTTCAGGAGAAGGTAAAAATGATTTGAGAATAAATAATTTTATAGGGGTTATGAACATATTTTTTTTTATGGGAAAATGTAAATTGAACAAATAAAATTGCAATGTGTAGAAAATTCCATGGCGAAAAAAAGGGAAAAGCGATAAGTAGAATTTCTCGATTTGGTTGGAAAATATTTTTTGGTTTATTATTATGAGAAAAAATAATTGAAGTATTCTTTTCTTGACAAAATTTAGAACGTTTTTTTTTTTTATTAAAAATATGGAATATAGAAAAGTTGCTATTTTAATTATTTGGCAAAAATTTTAATTCATATAATAATTAAATACAAGATGAATAAATTTATTCACGATTTAATATTAATATTTTCTAGATTAATTTGTCCATTTTAAAAATAGTTTATAAATGTAAATCGAGATGCAATATACTTGAACAATTGAACGAAAAATTTGTATTTTAACTTTAAATTTTATGATAATTTATTGGTTTCACTATCGAAAAATAAATAAATAATTTATTAAATATTTAATGTATAACCTTTTTATTTTTATTGATGTAGTAATTTTAAAAAAATTTATAGACTAAAAAAATTGATTTCGTTCATTTGAACGTGTTCTGAACTTCATATGCACATTTCTTTTATATTTGGTTCACGTTTCGAAATTGTATAAAGTTTAAAAGCTTTCAGTGTCATAATCAAAAGTCAGAAAAATAAATTTTTTATTTTTATAGCTTTAAACATAAAATTTTGTTTGTTTGTTTAAATTAAATATTTTATGAAAAGTATATGAATTATTTTTTAAATGATTAAATTTTAAAATATCATTTTTCTATACTAAAAGTAATAAAATATATTTGAAAATTTAGATCTATTTTCTTCAAATTTGTCGAGAATTTACAAATTTAAGAACAAATAGAAACAATAACTCAACAGAGTTATAATATTAATTTAAAAAATTTTTTAAATAAATTTTTTATAATTTATTATATTTTTATTTCATCGAGTTATACAAGTAATTGGAAGTTATAATTTTATTTGGAATTTAATGCAGCCAAAAATTTAAGAACGAACAGAAACAATAACTGAATAGAGTGATTAAATGAAAACAATTGATATGAAAAAAATAAATTAACTATATATTTTCATTTCATAGAGTTATACAAGTAATTGGAAGTTTCGATTATATATTTGGAATTCAACATAGCCAAAAATTTAGAATTATTTCTCGTGAAGCGGTGATAAGAAAAGTTAAGAGATTATAATAATTAGAAAATTTGTATAATTGTATAATATTATACTATTTCATAATATATCACCGTCCGACACGATTTTTGACCCACAAGAAAATCCAACATTTTCGGAAACTAAGACCCAAAAAAAATACCCGTGTCTGGCCGTTTTGCTAGATCAAGTCGTTTGTGGTTTTTAGGGGTGAAAATAACCCCTAAATGAAAAGTGACAAGATATCTTTTAAAAATTATTAATATTTTATAAAATTTAGTATCTGGGGTTTTCGGGGTCGCTGATTATTAATTTGATGTCAGATTTTCAAAATTCAAAATGGCGGATCCAAAATAAAAAATTAATAACTTCTTAAAATTTTGACCGCCATATTGGATCCGCCATTTTGAATTTTGAAAATCTGATATCATATTAATAATCAACGACCCCAAAAACCCCCAGATACCAAGTTTTATAAAAAAATTAATAATTTTTAAAAGATATCTTGTCACTTTTCATTCAGGGGTTGTTTTCACCCCTAAAAACCACAAACGACTTGATCTAGCAAAAAGGCCAGACACAGGTAATTTTTTTTGGTCCTAGTTTCCGAAAATGTTGGATTTTTTTGTGGGTCAAAAAAAAAGTTAAATTTTATATCATTTTTATTTTTATAATTTTTTATGTCATATATGATATAACATTTGTTGAATTTTTATTCAATATTATTGAAAAGAAAAAATTCAATTTTGTACTAAAAGTATTAGGGATTATAAATAAGTATAATTTGTTAACAATTATAACAATTTCGTCATATCGAAGTTAAAATTCTATAGAAATCTTCAAAAAAAATAGTATTGAATCAAGAAAATTTTATTTGTTTCAAATAAATCATGGAATTGAATACGGACAAATCAATTATGGCATTGGTTCAAGAAAATGATTGTTTTGCTATATACTATGTTTGGGATGAATGCATATGTTCTTGATCCAAGAAAATATGTAATTCGCCCAAGAAATAAATCAACTTGTATACGAAATGTAAAATATTAAGGACGTTCATAGCTAAAATTGCAGACCTCCAGAAAAAATATTTAATAATTGATGTTTAAAAAATTAAAATAGTATTCATTGGAAGAACTGATACCAATTATCAAGAACAAAATTTAAAACTTACAAAAATTATTTAATTTCCAAAAAAATTTTTCACAAATAATCTGATGGCTTATTTTCTTCAGGAAATAATAATTAATATCTTCAACGCTAGGATTTTTAAACAGGTGCATCGTTTTTTTAAATATAATTATTTTTTTAAAAAATAATTTTCTTAAACAAATAACCATATTTAAAAAACAGTGCACTTGTTTATAAATTTCAGTGATAACGATGATTAAATAAAATTTAATAATAATAAAAAAAAATTAATTTATCACTCGGTAAAATAATAAATATTGGATGAAAATTATTAATCACTCCGAGCCAACTGTGTTTTTATTGACATAGTAGTGATTGATAATTTTTAATCCAAATATTTATTAATAATAATATTTTAATTTTTTAAACCTCAGTTAAACATAATATTCTTGATTCAATACTTTTTCGGAACATCGTGTAAGTAAAATTGTTTGTTATAGAGGGTGATTTTTATCTTCCGGACTCCCTAAAAGTATTTTATTATCATATTTTTTCGTTTTTTAAACAAAAAAAAGTGGAATTAAGGCCATGTGGGCAAAGGACGTTTTTTTGTGGATTCCAACTTTCTCTGAAATAAATAAAGATTTTAGGTTAAAATATTTAAGACTAGATAAATAAGGGTGCAAAGCATAGGGCTGTTCTTCACTTAACGTAAAAATAATAAAAATAAAGCAATAAATAGTAAAATAATGTATTATATCATAGTTGATTCAGCGGCCACTTGCTAGAATTGGCGCTGTTTTCTGGAGCACTGACACACTCAAGCAACATCTGTGTATCCGCCGTCATCTTTCTTGTCATTTTCGTTTTAAAAATTAAACTTTTTAAACTTAGTTTTTAAATAATTAAACGCAAAATTAAGTTTTTTCAGGTGAACAGCGCGGTGCATTGTATCCAAATCTATGAACCCTCAAAATTTTAGCCTAAAATATTTTTTTCATTTTAGAGAAAGTTGGAATATTGCAAAACACATTTTCCCATACTAGGTCACGTGGGTTTCTCCCACATGCCGTTAAAAAAAAATTTAGCGGTCCGGAATTTAAAAATCACCCTGTAAAGGGTAACATTTATTTATATGGAACCCTTATTTTCTTATTTCAAGTACATTGACTAATGCTTATAGTTACTTTATATTAGTTTTCAATTTTTTTCGCGCATTCTAAATTATTTTTGGAGATTTATATATGAGCGAAAATAAGTGAAAACAGCCAATTGCAAAAATAAAAAAATAATAAATTGCTATTATGCATTGCGAAATATTTGGAATTATATGGATAGATAAATTTTTTCCCTCCTTTTATCATAATAGTATATTTCATAAAGCAGCTTAAAGCGCTACATGGAAATAGAGACAAAGGAATTCCCATCTTTGGTAAACCAATTAATGACCAAATTTCATTGTCTTGCGTAAGGTTGCCTCATGTGTAATTGCGACGAAGCGTTTGTGCATTACGTGTTGCCAAATACTACAAACATTACTATGGGCATTTTTCATTTTAATTTTTTACATTTTTGTTTTAAAAAGTCAAATATAAAAAATAGTAAATATTTAATAAAGGAGGAGTCGGACAGACAGTCTGAACAAAAATGAGTCCAAATATACATTATTTCGATTTTTGAAAAAGAAAAACTTATTTTAGTGTAATTTTTTTCAGACGAAGTGTGTAGAATTATATTTTAAACAAAATGAGTCATTTTCATTCAATTTCAATTTTCAATAACTCATTTTGTTTAAACTATAATTCTGCACACTTCGTCTGAAAAAAATTACATTAAAATATGTGTTTTCTATTTCAAAAATCGAAATAACGCATTTGGTCTAACTTTTGTTCAGACTGTCTGTCCGATTCCTTCTTAGTAATGAAATTTATGATCTGCAGTTAATTTGTAGACTTTTTAGCTGCTATCTATTGATTTTACGCTGACAAAAAATATTTAAGAAATTTCAATAAGTATAGTAGAAATTTTAGTAAAAAATATTTTACAATTTATGCACGGAAAAAATTTTGGTGCACCGGTTGTACTTGTTAGTTTAAAAATTTTTCTACTTTTAAAATGGACATCAATTATCACGGTTTGGTGCAACCTATTTCCCCTACAGTACGTCTGATGTCCCTTACAGTGCTTTAGACGCACCAAATCAGGATAAGAGTTGCTCTCAACCTATAGTACAAATGAAGCTGAAACTGGCACCAAGTTTTATCAGCATATAAAAAATTGATAGTAATCAATATTACTTTTTTAAGTATTTATTAGTATTTTTAGTAATTTTAATACCTTTTTTCTGAGTTTTAATGTTTTCTTATACCAATTTTTTTACATTTTGACACATTTTTCCATATAAATATAGTAAAATATTTACTAAAATTTCTACACATGGAAATTTTTTATACATTTTTTTCAGTGTATTAAAGCGGTGGGGTATTAAATTTAATATGTTGTATATGAATCAAATATTATTCAGGGTGTCTAGCGACCTGAAATCCCTTGAAATCCTGGAAAAATCCTTGAATTTTTTTTTACCTGGAAAACCTAGAAAATTTCTTGAATTTTTGATCAGGTTCTGGAATTTTCGTATTTTGTGTAAGAATTTTTTTCCAATCGCGTTTGTTAATACAAAATTCGTAAGCGTTTTTATTCTCATTGCCAAATTCAGGCCTCGGATTGCACGACTTTTTCAACTCTTTTCAATGTATGCGACTCTTTTTTCAATTTATTACAATTGTTTGATAATAATAATAATAAAATATTTACTAATTGTATTTATATAAAAATACAAGAAGCAACTTTTTTGTGTTTTCTTAAAATGTAAATCGACTATTACGACTTTTTTCTTTCTCTAAATTCGACCCGATGCCTGAAAATGCCAAAAATTAAATTTATTAAATTAAATTTTTTTTTTATTTGTACATTTAATGTATTTTTGTCATTATTTATTAAAATAGTACATACCTGGAAAAAAATATTTTTAACCTGGAAAAGTCTTGAAATTTTATTTGACAAAAGCACTAGACAAAAATTAACTTTAATTATACGACTTGAAGACAGTAAGAAACAAAAAATTTAACTTCCAATGCGTCACTTCTAATCAGAAAAATAGATTGCGTTTTTTCTTGATTTTCTACATCTCACAATCAGTGAATAGTAATTAAAAAAATGTAATTAAAATTAAGAAACCTATTAAAAATTTTAACTAACTTTTGCAAATTATTTGAATAGAATGCGATTATTTCTTTGTAAATTGTGATATTGCAAAATTGTTCACAAAACGCATCAACCAATAAAAAAATCCCACGTATTTCCCTAAAGAATAGTGTCCTGAAGCTGCAGTCTAAATTTCAGGTAAATCCATTAAAAACTATGGCAATAATCCTTCCGACCATTTTTAAAAATTCAGTTTCAAGAAAAACGAGTTTAAAGTTTGCAGTCATAAAAACATAAGTTAACACTTTAAAAAGTTGAGCTACTCTCAGGAAAATTACTACTCGAGGGTTTTCGGGGGCGCTGATTTATATATATATTTTTTTTAATAAAAAAGAAATTCATCCATTATTCATACTATCGAGTTGGTATTTGTGTACGGAACCCTCGGTTTTAGAGCTAGTTCAACTCGTACTTGCTCAATTTTTTTACAGTAACAGTAGGTTTGATTATTGTTTTGAAATTCTCAAGTAAACTTAATTTGTTTGCAATAGAATTTGTTTATAATAAACATTTTTGATATCACGTCTTACTCCGAGGTCGAGGGAGTCCAGAAAAATTGGTGTTCATATCGACGCCGAGTTCTCGAAAACTATCAGTCATATTTTCAAGATTTTTGTGTTATTCGATTACTTCAGGTTTAGTCTCGATGCCATACTTATTTTTGTCAACTTTGGAAATGAAATATTTTATAGCTTTCTATATTACCGACCGGTTAAAGATTTAACTACATATTAGTACAGCGTTGACAGTATTTTAATTTTTCTTTTTGCAGATTTTGTCCTCGATGGCTTGTGGTGTTACGTACTTCAAAAATAAGGATAAAAGTAAAAATAGGATAAAAGTAAAAATAGGTATCTTGAAGGACACCGAATTCTTCATATTCAGACTTTTTGGAACTCGGTCTATTTTTACGGTTATTTTTCACATTTTCTGAATGGAAATTTAACTTGAAAGTAGGGATCTCCGAGAGCTATTTAGTTTGAAAGAATCTCCTTGAAGCTGAAAATTTGTTATTAAGGTAAATACTTTACTACTAAACAAAACCAAATCAATCAGGTAAATATTTTAATTTATTGGAAAAATTTTATTACAAAAAATTTAGTTGTATTTTTTGACATGACAACGTCTGCCTCCGAGGTCTAGAGAGTCAGTCAGAAAAATTGGCGTTCATATTGACGGCCAGAACTCGAAAACAATCAAAATTCTCCGTCCATGTAATGAATATAGACTCCGCTTTAATTTTTTAGGGTTCCATTCACGCAGTGAACCTGAACGGAACCCTTATGGTATCATTCATGTCCGTTCACAAAATCATGTCCCCCCCTCCAAAACCCAGTCATTTCAACCGATTTAGCTCAAACTTGGTATACATACATATTTTCGAGAGTAGATTAAACGAAAATTATAGCAAATCCAATTGGAATTGAATTGAATATAAGTTATATTACAAAAACTCGAAATTTCGGAAAAAAGCGTGTGTCCCCCTCAACTTTTACAGTTTTAGAGGTAGGATGTTCAAACTTGGTATACATACACGGAAAAAATTTCGAGACGTCAGACATGCCAATGTCAACCTGCAGTACATTCATTTTGCACGTCATCTGTGCCACTTTTGCGTATCTGCCTTACCTTTTGTACAGTGTTTGTGCCAAACTAGCACGGAAGACGTACATAATGAAATGTACTGTAGGTTTACATTGACATCGGCACGTTTGACGTCTCGAAATTTTTTTCGTGTACGTATTTTCGCGAGCGAATTAAAGGAAAAATATAGAATAAGATTGCATATAGTTAGGTATGATTGTAACGGCGTAATTAAATTAATAAGCATAGCCAAACAGAAGATTCTGGATAATAATGCCGTGGTCATTTTTAGCAAAAGTCTTAGAGAAGTTCGTGTATAAAATTTCATTTCTCGTATTTAAGGAGGAATCGAACAGACAGTCTGAAAAAAAGTTAGTCCAAATGCATTATTTCGATTTTTAAAATTGAAAACACATATTTTAGTGTAATTTTTTTCAGACGAAGTGTGCAGAATTTTAAATAAAATGAATCATTGAAAATTGGATGAAAATTAAAAAAATTGCCATTTCGAAACGATTGTCTGTTTGAACTCAAATTATAAAATCGTTTCTAAATGTAAATTTTTTATCATTTTCATCAATTTTCAATGAATCATTTTGTTTAAAATATAAATCTGCATACTTCGTCTGAAAAAAAATTCTATTTCAAAAATCGGAATAATGCATTTAGATTAACTTTTTGTTCAGAATGTCTGTCCGATTTCTCTTTAAAAAAAATATCTAAAAAAAAAAATTAGACTTGTCTATCGACTATTTAGAATTGAAACTTTTTTTGTTATATACAAGTATATTCAATAGTATCCGGGTCTACTGGTTACGGTACTGGAATCATTTTAAGTAGTGAAGGTGCGTCGTTGGTCAGGCGCGTGCGTTCATAAGCTTTTCACGGTCGGGGTTCGACATCGCTCCTGAAACGAGGGCTTAGAAGGGACATAGGCCCGAAAAGGAAGGGAAAGGAAACTTGAGTTGTAGCGTGTATCCCATTGCGAGCGCTTTTGTAGGTCGCTACTAATATCACCTGTTTTTCAATAGTAAATAAATAAAAAAAAAAAAACAACCCCGGCATCTCAGGGGGCAGCTCTTTCAAAGACGTCGATATCGACAAGAACGACATTCAACCCTGTATGTGCGGTGGATTCATCCTTAGTTCTAAATTTAAACGCGCCACGATATCCCCTCGAGTGATTGGCGCTAGGTTGGCTGCGCGACTCGTCGCGGCGCGGTGCCGACTACGCGAGTCAGTCGACGTTCCGCCGGCGAGCAGTGCGGACGCCAGTTCGAAAAATTTCTTATTTAAATTGACACGAGTTATAATCATCGCTGGCGCGTCCGTGATCCGAGCCACCGGTGCGAGGGTAGCAAGGCCCCGCAGACAAGGCGTCACGTCCACTAGAAAACACACGCTCTCATTCTCGCTCTGTCTTTATTGATCGGATTTGACCTGCGAACTTTTTCCCTTCTAGCTTTTGTAGAACGTGTGCCGTAGTTAGTGGGCCTGGTTTATTCGGTTATATAGTGGTTTAAATATCCACTGTGGTAGTTTCCGGAATGGCTGCCCCAGCAGCTTGCACGCGGTTTAGTGACAACTACGATCTTAATGGGGAACTTGGCAAGTAAGTAAATGAAAAATTTAAATGGCAAATAAACGCACATTTAATGCGATAAGAAACTCGCGTGTCAAGTCAACTCTCGACCCATGTCCCTCTCTTCTGCCACTATATACGAGTTACTATATATCGTCGTTTTGCTAAGCCTCTACCACTCCCTCTCTGTTCCTCACACTCATACCTCATAATATCTCCACACACGAGAGAGACCCCCTTCTTTTCACTTTAAATTTGCAAGTCCCTAACGCACAGAGCTATCTATATACGTTTAAAAGCTTTAACAGATAGTATCTCTTTATATATATGCAATTCCGCCTTCCACTATAGCAGACGATGCGGCGCTGTCGGCCATGTCTGCCACCACTCGTGTCGACCACCTCGACGCTTTACTTCTTCTAACATAAAAACTACCCCTTAACTACCCTTTCTAATAGGCAGTCATTTTCTTCTTCTTCTTCATTTAGAAATTATTATTTTAGCTAATACTAGATAGATTTTTCATTAAACTATTTCGAATATTTTTCTTCTTTACCCTGTCTTCACTTCATTTACTATTCCGACTACTATTTTTTTGGTTATTTTCTTCATATCTTCCTTTATAGTAGATTAGTTTAAAATAGGCAAGTGTATAACTTTTTTTAGCCTCTTTTTTTACAATGCACTTTTAAATCTCTTTTTTAAATAATAACATTCACATTACTGCCATGTGCTTCTGACACATTCAGTCGTGCTTTTCCCCTTCAAAGTTCATTGCACTTAGTGTCGCCTACTTACCCCTCCGAATCATCCCCCACATTTGTTTTCCCTTTGCTCTCTTTTTTTTTTTTTTTTTGCTTCCATTGATCTAAACATTTCTATGTTTTTCTGCCTTACTATGAAATATATTTTTTTTTCATTCTATTGAAAAATATTTTTCCCTCTCTATATAAAAAATTCTCATGAAATTTTTTCTTTTATCATTAAACATTTATTATTCTTACACGAAGCTTCCTCACTTTCCTTAACTTTCGATTTGCCCTTCTAGTTTCATATTCCCTTCAGTTGACCTTGATTTTGACCCACTGGTCTTCGTACCTTTTCGAACTGTCTCTATACATGCTGCTGTCATTAAAATCCGTTTGGCATTCAATTGTTCTTATAACTTTCGCGGCCATTGCTACTTTAAAATTCTCATCTATTTTTAAACTATTTTGCGGTTTTTAATTCAATTGAAATTAATGATTCAGGTGAATTATTGCTAAAAGAATATTAAAATTTTTTAAAAATTTTTTTTCAATAATTCTTTTGATTTTTTTCCTCCTTTTTTTTCATCTTAGACGTCATTCTCTCGTGTATCTTAGCTTGTGGGTGACACCCTGAGTTGCATTTCGGTTATATTTAAGCTCATCAGACTGCCGCTCCAAGCTATATATATATAAGCTAGGGTGGCTGGCCACGTTCCTAAGCTTCGTCTCTTCGTCGCCGTTGCTATCCACCAAGCCGGTCTTTGATGAGGCTTTCGCTACGCTCAGAACTGTCACCGAATCAATACAAAGCTCGCCTTGCTGCAGGTGGTTGCTCAGTGACTTCCTCATCAACTCCTACTAGTAATCCTCCACACCCGGATATCATAGCTTTTTTTTGCATTGTTCTTTTACAATATCATTGATCGCTTTTGATTTACACTATTTTTTTTTTAATAAGTCAATGCTCTCTAACGAATCTTATTTTTTATATCTACTGTATGGGTGATTCTCTTCGTATAGAGTATAGAATTTCAATTTCTTCGTTTTTTAAAGAAATCAGTGGTACTGTAATAAATTCAATGTGAAAAATTAATTTCTATGTTTACAAACAAAAGTCAATAGTTTTCATTTATAATTTAATAAGTTTGCTTTAAAAAGAGTTAAAAGGTACAAAAACGTATTGGTCTAGTTGTGCAAGACTAGAATTAAAAGTAATTCTTACAACAATTTTCAAAGTCTTTAAAAATAAATTATTCAAAATATGTAATTTAAATCTAAATTCAAAAAGCTATTTTTTAATTTAAATATTGAAAAAATTTTATTTTTTAAAAACAAATTTTGTGACGAATTGTGCTAGACGAGTACAAAAATAAACATTCATAACATTTACAAAGAATAAAAAATTTTCATAATAAATCTACAGAACTCTGTTAGAAATGGCTTTGTCCATATATTTTCCAATAAATAAATAAATATTAAAAATTCAAACAAACTGTCTTTTATCCAGAAATATTAAAATAATAATTATTTTTCAAATGCAAATTTTGTGTTCTAAATTGTGCTTGTTCAGCATAAAAAGATTCGACTGCTTTTTTTTTGTGCTGGACTAGCACAATTTATCACAAAATTTGATTTTTGAAAAAAAATTAATTTTTTAATATTTCTATTTTTGAATTTTTAAATTGAATTATTTTGAAAAATTGTTAATTTTTTATAAATTTTATAATTGTTTCTTTTTCTGTTCGACCAGCATAATTCAGTGCAAAATTTATTTTTGTAAAACAATAATGCGTATACAGTAAAAACCCGTTTATCCCGACTAATAGATGTAGACAGTTATCCGGATAATCGAAATTACAAAACACACAAATTTTCTTTATATAATCTTTAGTATGTATTTATTTACAAACATGAAAAAAAAGAAATTCTTTCATACTATATAAATAAACATATAAATATTTAGTAAAAATTATTTTAGAAAAGTTTGCATAAATATTTTTTTTTAATTTTAAAATAAAATCCCAATGATTCATGTAAAAATATAAAATTCACATACATCTTAGTACAATTATAGGCATATATTAAAATGCCTATAATCATTGAGAAAAAAAACGAAATGAAAATTTGTCCGGATAATTGAAAATCCGGTTGATCGAGATCCGGATAAACTGGTTTCTACTGTATTTGAATTTTAAAATTGAATTATTTTAGGAACATTGTAATTTTTCGTAATGAATATTAAATATAATTTATTATTAAAGATTTTGAAAATTATCGTCAGAATTAGAAATTAGTAAATTAATTATTTTTTAATTATTTTTTTTGAAAAAATAAAATGGCGTTACTAATTTTTTGCACGTGATTCGTTCAATAATTATTACCCATTTTGAATAATATGTGTAGACAAAAATAATTAATTGATGGTAGAAAACTACTAATTAATTACTAACTTAATTATTAAAGTTTACTAATTGAAATAGTAGCCTTACTAAATGAATTAGCATTTTTTTTTACTATCAATTAGTAATTTTTGACTGATAATTAATCAAAACGGGTTCTAATTCATTAAATGAACGAATCGGCGCAGTTCAATTAGTCTAAAGTAATTAATTCAGATTTAGAGATTATGAAACAAAATGAAAATTGCTAATAAATTGTTTAAAAGTCAGTATTTGTTGAGCGTCATGGTCTGAAACTTTTTTCATTGATCTGCGTGTATTATTCTAATGGATAAAAGAATTTTAATATTTTGTCCAGCCCATCATAAATATTTCATTTTAGACCTTTCTTCTTGAAGAATATATATCATTTATATTTATGATATTGATAAAAAAAAAGTTTTTTTTTCTAATAATATCAGTGACTAAATTATGCGCCACTAAAAGAATCACCTATACCGTTTTTTGATAAAATTTGTCTAAAAAGTCAAATTCAAGGTTTAAAGTAACTCGCCCAATTATTTTTTTTAACAAATTATAAAATAATATATTTTTAATGTGAACCACAATTTTTTAAATTCAACGTAATTTATATTATTCTTACACACGCATAAAAAAAATTTGCTGTGGCAGCGGATTATTTATTGTCACATCAAATTACGTTAGCTAATATAGGGACAGCAAACAAATTTGCTGTGGGGTCACAAAAGTTTGCTGTGATAGTAAATTTTTAAAAATTAAAACTAATATTGTTTATTATAGCAAACTTTTTTGTTTTGTCATAGCAAAAAATTTAGCTGTGGTTACTAATTTTTATAGATCTGATAGCAAACATCAGTTAGCATCTGCGAGCAATTCCTTTTTTTCCGTGCAAATTAAAAACATAAACTTTTAAAAAAATTTATCATTTTTTTAAAATTGAACAAATAATTACTTATTATTACTTAAGAAATTTATTTTTATTAAAACGCACTCAAATTGAGTAAATTTACCCTTTTGATTTTTATATTATATAAAACATAACGAGAATTAAAAAATACTTTTACAAAATTTAAACTGAAATTTTAATTTAAAAATGTTAAAAATAAATGTAATAGATTATTTTAGTTTAGTATTCCTATCAAAATAGATAATATTTCATTAGCTATTTAAAAATATTAATGAATTCAAATGGTAAAAAATTGTAGTAAAAAATTGTTTAATTTAAAATATAAATGTAATAACTAAATGCTTCGTTTTTAAAAATATTTCAATTTTTAAAATAACATTGAATTCTACAAATGAAATAAATGTTTACAAACATAAGCAGGTGACTATAAGTCTGTGCTTTTGTTTTTGTTTCCATTTAATAATTCTCATGTGTTTTTCTAATGTGAAAATGCCAAATATGTAGAATAAAAAATTTTTTTTGGTATATTTATTTATTATTGTATAGATGTAAAGTTTTTTTTTTTCTTTAAGTTGGTGAAAAATTTTTTACTTTTAGTATAATTATTTCTTTTGTTATGGGTTTAATATAACTTTTCACTTTTTTAAAAAAAAATTGTAAATAACTATAATAGGTTTTTGGAAGGTCCAATAAAACCAAATCCTTATCTAAGGCAATAGAATTGTTTCATGAATAATATAGTTTTGTCTATTGTACGAAAGAACTGTAAAGCCTTGTTTTGAAAGGCACTTGAATTCTAAGTTGAAGTTAATACCTTCATCTGCAACAAGTTTGCCAAAGGGTTTAACTTCTTTGACGATTGGAGGAATTAAATTTACATCAGAACCCAAGAGTTTAAGTTGAAGTTTGAGTTTGAGTTTCTTCCATTTTCTAATAAGAATATCCAATAAGAAATTAACACTTTTCATTCTATTGTAATATTTTGTTTTTTTGTTTTTAGAAAAATTTTAGATAAGGTTTTGATTATAGATTTTTGAGGCAAGAGAAAAATAATAATTCTTAAGTTTAAACTTTGAAATTCACTAGTTTGAAAAGAGGGATTAATTAAATTAAAACATTAAATATTAATTTGAAAAACGAAATATAATTAAAAATTATATATTTATGCTTCTATTGATTTATTAATATTTACTTTTATCGAGAGTTAAGTAAATTATTAAACAAATAATGTAATTAAAAATATTTGTTGGCCAAATTATTTAAAATAACTAATAATAAGTAATGAGTTAATTACTAATTAAATAACAATAGATTGAATAAAATAAATTGTCTTGGAAAACGACTTTATCTATAGTTTGTAGATTGGTGAAGTCATGTTTATCTGCACACGCGATTCTACCTTTTAATTATTCTATCTATAGTAATTGTAGGAATCATTTTTTTTTTTTTTTTTTTTTTGATAGAACTTAGCTCCTATATTGTCTACAGTTCTTCTATATTTTTTTTAACATATCGATCTTTATTTTATATTTTGAAATAGTAAAAATTATGAATTATAGAAAAACATTACAATCTCATTACAATTTTTGATCGAAACAAATTAATATTTTTAGAATAGTTTTTATTTATTGAAAAAACACATGTGAATAAAATTAATAACAAAAAAAAAAAAGTTAAGGCATTGAAATAATAGCAATACATATTATTTTACTCTCAATTTTATTTGAGATTATTAATTTTATTCAAATGTGTTTTTTAAATAAATAAAAATTATTCTAATGATGTAAATTAATAAATTAATATGCCAAAAATGGGATTAAAATAAGAGCGTTGCATCTTATTTTAATATTTCAGAATTTTTGATTTTGATTTTTTGACCATCAAAACTAAAAACTATGACAAAATTTTTAATTCGAATAAATTTCTTAAATCAGACTTCAACAAAAAATTATAAAAATGGAACTTTAAGGAACTTTAAAAAAAAGAGATATTAAAATTTTGATATATATATATAAATATATTGTATAATATCTAATAACATTAGTTATTTAAAGTAAAATATTCATTAACCGATTAAATTTTGTTAAAATAAAAAAATCGACTTTTTTTTGCCGTAAAGTCGATCCGAGGCCTGCAAAAGATATAAATGTACAGTTAATGTACAGTTATATATTTCTAATTTTCTTCTTAAATTTAGAATATATACTTGGCACCAATTTTAGAATATTTTATACTTAAATTCAGTATGTAATATTCTAATTTTAATAATATTACATACTGAATTTAAGTATAAAGTATTCTAAAATAAGTGCCAAGTATATATTCCAAATTTTAGAATATTTTTTTTCAATGTAGAACCAAATTGAACTATATAAAATTTTGATGATAAAATATCTATGAAAAATAAGTTGATTTATATATTTTTTTTTTCATTTTTCTTTGAAGGAAAAAAAAAGAAGTTATATACTTTATGAAACTATTCTATTTCGTATTTTAGAGAGAATTTCTTAGTAAAAGTTTTTGTTTCCTCTTTAAACTGTGCCATACAACGAATGGCACATGCCGATGCGATAACTCGTAAGAGATAGTCTGATATCTACTATGACGCGTGCCTTGAATAATTTTTTCATGACTGCGAATTTGGTATTGATTCAAATAAATGTGTAACTTTTTTTTCTTTTTCACTTTTAACTCTGCAGTTTTTCTGCCGTTTTTTTTCTATCTTTATAATGTCGAGAGTAGAATCTCTACTTGTGACCACACCCTATATAAGTGAAATAAATGATGAAAAACTTTGAGAAAAATAATAATCGAAAAAAGTGTGGTAGAATATAAGTTGGGAATTTGTGTTTACGATGTTACATGGATGTGTGTAATGAATTAGGAAATACGAAATCCAATTTCTCCAGGGTTTTATATGCGAAAGAGAAAGAGAGAGAGAGAGAGAGAGATAGAAGAGAGAATGATAGATGGAGAGAGTGAGAGGGGTTTGATCGGGTGAATGCTCTGTTTGGTTTAGTGGCAGTAGTAACGGACGAGTCGAGTGAGACGGAATGTCGAAATGTTCGCTTGGGATTGCTGACCTCTATATTTTTTCTTCTGTACCTGAAAGTTGAAGTCACTTTTTCTTAAGTTGAATTCATCAAATCCTAAAATGTTCTGCAACTTCTAATTTCAAAATGCATGAATAATTGCAAAAATTAATTAGTTAGTATTTTTATTTTATAGATTTTCATTAGACAGAATTTTCTTTTAGACGAATTTTTACTTAACCGAAAATTCATTTAGCAGAATTTTTTATTTGATCGAATTTTCATTTGACAGAACTTTCATTTGTTGAAATAAACATTCGGCAGAAACATTTCGGCTCGAATTTTAAAATCAACCAATCAAAAAGTATTCATAAAATTTTTTAAATGAAAATTCGCGCCAAAATATTTCTGCCGAATGTTTATTCCAACAGATGAAAATTCTGTCAAATGAAAATTCGATCAAATAGAAATTCTGCTAAATGAATTTTCGGTTAAATAAAAATTCTGTAATATAAAAAATCAGTTATGGAAATTCTGTCAAATAACAAATCGGAAAAAATATAAATTCGGATGAAAGAAATTTATGTCGATTGAAATTTTAAGAAATTAATTTTAGGCATTATTCATACGCCTCCTAATCTGTATTTTTATAGGTTATGTTGTACTACTTTTTTAGCAGTAGAATATTTTTCCTTTTTTTCTTGTTAATATAACAATATCCAAATCATAATTATCCATAAGGTCGTTTTTCACTACAAGGTCTTCTGTAATAACGTGAATGAATGCCACTCGGTATCATGTTGCTTTTCGTAATATTGTCTACAATTAGTATATATATATATATATATATCTCTTTTTACAGGAAACTTAAGCCTTAATTTTTCAATGAGCGTTTGTTTTCAATATATTAATTACAAAAATTATAAAATAAAAACTAATGGTAAAAATTTTTAATTAGAAATATATTTTATTTCTTATTTAAAAAAAGATATAGCTGATTTGCAATAACATTAATGTATGAGGACAAGTTATTTGGAATTATAGAAAATAAACTGAGGTAGAAAAGGAAAATTGCATTTATCGACCAGTATACGTAGTTTGTGATGTCGAATCTAATTCGAATTGGAACGTGCGTGGTCAGAGCGTTACGAATAGAGGTTCCATTTAACATTGTGTAAGTGCACATGCATTCGAATATATATATACACATAATATCAGCGATCATAATCAAAACATTCCACCTAGCATCATATAAATTATTCAGCGGTGCTCTTATGAATAAAGTTGAAGTCAACCTTTGGCTGGCTGGCAGACTGCCTTCATGATCAATGTTTCTGATGGACCTATTGATTCATAATTTTCTTGATTTATTGATTTCCTTTCAAGGACAAACTCTAATTTTGACTTCATAATATATCTTTCACGTCATTCGCGTTCGTAATTCGCTTCATTATCTAAAATCGTTATTTATGTTTTCTACTTTCTTTATTGGAATATTATTTTTAGGTTTATGTTACAAAATTAGTAAATGTTGACATGATCATCAAAATAGCTGTAAATTTCAATTTTCCGTATTTATATAAGTATTAGATAGATTATAGTCTTAAACATTTTTTATAATTATTTTATTTTAATAGCGATAAAATTTGTCTCTTGTTAGAATTTTTAATTGATCGAAAAGTTTTATTTAACATAATAGTCATTTTAATAAATTTTTAATATTTAAGAACCGATTTTTCATACTACAGAATTTGTATTTCATCGAAAAATCATTTAACAGAATTTCTAATTGATAGAATTTTCATTTGTCCAAAATTGCAAATTGAACGAACAAACAATCGACAGAAAGATTCAGCACGATTTTGAAAATTAACCAATCAAAAATTATCCATAAAATTGTGATTGGTTGATTTTAAAACTCGCGCCGAAATCGATTGTTTGTTCGGCCATTTGCAATTTTGGACAAATGAAAATTCTGTCAATTAGAACCAATTAACCAAAACCAATTAGAAACCAAAATTTAATTTAATTCAAGGCTGAATCAATTTCAAAACGTACAGGCCGACAACCTTCAGGTTGTAGATTTTTCTGTCGATGAAATATGTTATTCTACATGAAAAATAAAGAGACACGTATTTTTTTATTTTTCATAAAAATTGTGTTTAACGAAGTTATGGTCATTTGAAGTTTGAGTGGTAAAACTCGAAAGAACAATGAAAAAAAATTGTTTCGCCTGTAATTTTTTTTCTATTAATTGCAATCAAATTATTTTTCTTGGATCTTGTAAGGGTATATTCCTCTTTAAAATTCCATTTGAAATTTGAAAAAAGATTCAAAATTAACAAAACAGGAGATGATTTTCTAAAAATCATTAAAGTTAATTTTTCTCAAAAACCCCACTTTTTTTTCTCTCAAATTTTTACCATAAATTCTTACCAATATGAAAAACCAATCCTAGGAGTTTCAAGCGGGCTAAACAACCCTGGTAGTAGGGAGAAATTTTTTTCGAAATATTTTTTTTTACGAAATTTGAAATGGCTGACGTGCAGTTTCAAGAACAAATGAACTAACTGAAGTGAGTCATTTTATAACCAACAATAATGTATTCCAATATTCAGTTACTTTAAATGTGTTTTAATGTGCAATAAAAATATTTAATTATTTATATGTGAAAATAATTCATAATAGTTTGAAAAAATATTTTTTTAATATTTGAATTATTATAAAATATACTATCTTGAATTTTTACTTAATCAATTTATTTTGAAATGAAATTTGGAAATATTAATTTCCAAATTGAAAATTAAAACTTTAAGTTTTTTAAAAAATTTTTGAATGATAATTTGAATTGGAAAATATTTCAAGAGTATATTACTGAAAGAATCACAATATTTATAAAAAATATTTTTTCTTTTTTCACCTTTTTATTAATTATATATTTATTATCATTGGTCTTAACGATACTAAAAATGTCAAATTATAAATTTTTTGATGTTTAGAACCTGTTTGAAAAAAGTGATTTTATGGTTATTTTCTATACATACATTATTGTTGGTTATAAAATGACTCATTTCAGTTAGTTCATTTGTTCTTGAAACTGCACGTCAGCCATTTCAAATTTCGTAAAAAAAAAAAAATATTTCGAAAAAAATTGCTCCTTACTACCAGGATTGTTTAGCCCGCTTGAAACTCCTAGGATTGGTTCTTCATATTGGTAAAGAAATAATAAATACCTAAATAAAAATTCGAACAAATCAATTAAATAAAAAATTTCAAATATAATTACAATAATCAACTCACGAATTTATCATTTTAAAAAATTGTCTTACGAAACAAATTAGCAAACCTCTCTGTACCTGCGTAACTAAATCGAAATCCGTGTGAGGTTTTAATTTGATTCACTTGAATGTTAGTTTTGGCATCAATTCTCGGTGATACATAAGATCCCGGTAAATATTGGCTTTATCGAAACCTCTAAAGTTATACGTCACACAATATACGTTGTATGATAGAATCGATAATTTTACCAATTAACTAACTTTTACTTTATATAGTTTAGTTAAGCACATTTATAACAACTGTGAAAGGGGAGTTTAAATTCCGTAAATGTCGCTTATTATAAATACTTAGAGATTGAAGTCCAGTTAATTCTACTTAAGTTATTTAAGTACATTTTATACTTGAGATTTTTCACATTACTTTTTTTTATACTCAATTTTTCTTTTCATGTCAAATTAATTAAATTCTATCTTTTGAAAGTTCAATTTGTAGGTAGTACTTCTAAATAAGGAATTATTTCTTTTTGCACATTGTAAAATAAAATTTTTCCGTGTCATGTGAAATTTTTCAACATGTTTTTTTTCTTGCAAATGTCAATATTATTCTTAGAGTTTTTTTTTGTTTTATTTATAAATATTTTGTTTGCATTGATATAATTGTATAATTTTTAAATTTAATTAAAATTTTCTTTATTTTAAATTAAGACAGTTTTTGAGTGAATTTTTTTCATATTTTTATAATGAAATTATAGAATAATATCTTTTTTAATATTTGAATATTTGTATTTAATGAGGAAAAAACTTAAATTGATTTTTAAATAGAATATAGGGAAAGTTTCTCTGCACATTAATAAGGATCATTTATTATATATTGTTTAATTAAATTTTATGGATTTAGTGTAATATTATCTTTTTCCTGCTTTTTTTTATCAGTATTCAGTTTTATGATTTATTTGTCAGTATCACTTTAAATATTGGTTTCTTATATTTTCGTACTCGCTGATTACGAATTTAAAGTTAGATTTTAGAAACTCAGAATGACGGATACAATAAGTCGAGTGAATTCTTAATAAGAATTCATTCTTCATATTTTACTGAAACTTGTTGCTTAGAATTTTTTTTTTAAATTGTTGATTACGAATTTAAGAATAAAATCACTCAAAAAACTTCAAGAGAACAAGTTTGAAAAAAATTTAACCTATTTTTCAAAATTCGACTGACATTTGTTAGAATTTATTAAAAAATATAAAATCTGAATTTAGATTCGTAATCACCGATTAAAAATTTTAAATCCACTTAATATTACATTAAATAATAAAAAAATATATGCATAAGGGTTCATGTTTTTTTTTTGTTATGCCCTTTGCATGACACCCTCTTTTGTTATACTCAAATGTGTCTATTTTTACGATGAAGCAATTTCAAATTCTGGACATAAAATCACTGGAAAAAAGTGTGCCATTGTTCTGTAGCTTTCATTGTTTCGTTTCGTTGCCAATTCTTGCAAACTCACTCCATAAAACACCCACGACGTGATCGTGATCATTCTCTTGTTTTTCGAAATTTCTCAAGCTGAAAATCATTTAAATAAAAACTGTCGCTCCACTCTATTTCATGCTAAAAAAAAAATTGAATATAAAAACGTGCAAGTGAAATGAAAAACTGCAAAAAAATATTCGTATTTCTCTCTCTCTCTCTCTAGAAGTAAAATCGAATATTTGTTACAGTATTTAGGTAGTGAATTCATATGGGTTTGTTAGTGTCATTGTTTTTTTCTTTTTTTTATATATATATATTATTGAATATTAAAAATTTAAATATTAAAATTTTGATATATTATTGTCGCTGAAACCTATCTTGAACTACATATCAACATTTGGAGTAGATCCAAAGTTTCCTGCCGATCACCGAAAATTACCGATAACGGTGGATTCAATCATTCCCGATAACCGGTGTATATACGATAATTATCCTTTTGGCATGAAACGGGGTTTACGGTGATCATAAATTATTTCGAACCAAATGCAAACGACTAGACCAATATCTTCTATTGTTAAAACATATTAGATAAAGCAATTTATTGATTTTAGTGTCTATTAAATTAAATTAATTGTATTATTAAAAATGAATTAAATTTTTTAAAAATGAGTTATAGCTATAAAACTAATTCTTTAGTTACAAGTCATTTTAAATTATATATTAAACAGAATTAACTTTTTTTTGGAGAAAAAATTTTTTTTTATATATAGAAAGACCATTACAAACAGTTGTCATCCGAAAGATTATTGAATTTAAATATATCTGACAAAAATATATTTGGCACAAAATTTCCATGATGCTACCATAATTCTTTTGAAATTATGTAAATTCCAGCAAGTCGAATTTCCATAGAGATTCCCCCACAGAAAGTCAGAATTTATGATTCAAATTTCAATACTACTGTTTTCGATTTTGAACAGAATGAAATTGCTTCAAAAATTTGATCAATATAAAAAAATGGAAATTGGGGTTTCTTCTTTTTATTTGAATTTTAAATATATTTTTGACCGATTATTATCAAAGATTGTTGATGAAATGGTTTATTAAAAATTTTTGTTTAGAATGTATTGTATTTTTGTGATGTGAAAAAAAAAATGCCGGGATGCATGAATTTTCCATAAGAATCAATGATTAAATTTTTCATTTCAAAAGAATTTTATTAGATATATTTAATTTTTAGACGAATTTTTATTTTTTTGAATTAGCATTTAATTTCTTTTTACATGAATTTTTACTTAACAAAATTTTTAGTTACCGCGAAATTTTATTTAGCAGAATTTCTATTTGCCAACATATTATTTAAATAATTCTAATTTAACTGAATATTAATTTAGCAGAATTCTCACGCAACAGAATTTTAAGTAATTCGAATTATTCGATTGAATTCTTAAGACGCCGAATTTCCATTTGTCCGAAATTGCAAATGAAATTAGAATTTTTTAAATATAAAGTTAGATTAAGAAAAATTTAGTAAAACAAAAATTCGGTACCTAAAAAATCTGTAAGATAAAAAATCGTTTAAAAAGTAATTCTTCACAAATGTTAATACAAAAAAAAATATGCTAATTTGTCTAAAAAAATAATTATGTCTAATAAAATTCTTTAAAATGCAAATTTAAACTAATGATTTTTATGGGAAATTCATGTGTCTCAAAAACGTCTATAGATGTCCTGACAGCTTTATGGATCGTATAAAGTCAGTTTGTCTCTCGGAAAACTAGAAGCAATCGCGCTCTTTGAAGGCTTCCTTGCTTCGTTAAAGTCTACTCGCAAGCTCATCTTTCAGTTTCTGAATTAGGTCTCGACATTCTTCTCTAGTAGTAGTAGTAGTAGTAGCAGTAGTAGTAGTAGTTGTTACGTGTGCCTTTATTTTTCAAGTGGAAAATTTTTATTTGTCTTCAGTCTCTTGGAAAATGATCTCTTTTTAAAATTACTATTATATGCGTCACAAGTTAAAGAGCCTTTGTAAAATATGCCCGTTTTTCCTATCTCTAATTTTTTAATTTTTTTTATAAGAAATGGTTGCATATATTCACGAACAATATAAAGTAATTCTTGAATAATAATAATATCTTTATTAAAACAATAATATGGACCAGCTATAGTAAAATATAAACAATCAACTCAAACATTATATATCAATTATAAAATAGTTAGAACCAACAAAAATAAAATTTAAACACTAGAAATCGCACATCCACTCTTACAGTCCAAATAGATGCGTGTAAGGAGAATCTGTAGTGATTTCCCCACTTGGTGCCCAAGGTTCCCCTAGTGATGAGTTTTTAAGCGAATTCGAACAATTTTTTTAATTTTGTCCTCCATTTTGAATTTTTAAAAACTAACATCAGATTCATAATCGGGAGCCAAAAATATAAAAGGAACCATTTCGTCTGTATTTTTTCAACATTATTATTCGAGTAAAAATGTAAAAGTACTATTTTTTATTGGACATTTTTATTGGTCAACTTTCGCCCCCTACTCACAGAGAAAATTTTTGTTTCAACCAAATATACCGTTTTTTTTTATTAACACAATTTTTTGGTCATTTTTAACAAAATTTGTTTAATTCATATAAATATTTAATGGATTGAAATAAACGAATGAATTATTTTAATAAATTTTTCAAATTTTCAATTTGATTAAGCCAATCAAACTTTTGGTTAATTTAACCAAAATTGAATTGTTTTAAATAAATTTTTTTTTTTTAAGTGTATATTTCTGAAACGAAACATATTCTCACCTTGAAATTTTGCAGGGATTATTGGGTCATCTTATGTAAGCATTTGGCATCAAAAAAGTTTCAAAATTCAAGATACAAAAAACGGGAATTTTTTTTCATTGAGCTTACGCAGGTTTTTTGAAAAACAAATTTTTAATCATAAATTCAAGTCATTAGTCATAAAAATTATAAATAAAAAAGTATATCTCTTCTTTTTTTTTCTCATTACACGAAACTATACAAATACTTTACGCGACAGGTTTTCACATAGAAAAAAAAGAAGTCGATTCAGAATTCAATAGGCATCACTTTCACAAACTAAACTCGTTAGCCACGAGAGATGTTTCTGTGATTCTTGTTCTTGTCGATCGTATTCCCTTCTTTTTTCCTGCAAAAAGTGAGAAATCTCACCATAAAACCTGTTTCAGTTTGTATATGTGTTTATTTATCAATATAAAAGTTCTTTTCTTTCTCATCTAAAAAAAAAAGTAAAAAAAAGAGGAAACTGTGAAAAAATTGTTTTCATAATTCCTGGGGATTTAATTAGCAAAAAACTTTAATATAGAAACATTGAAATAATCTAGAATTTAAAAATGTACTCTTTTTTTTAATCATGATGAAATTATTAATTATTCCACTCAGTTCATTCGTATAATTATAGAAACAATTCTTCCCGAGTTGGTATATGAGTTTTAGAGAGCCGCTTCGAAATTCTATCCCTATACAATTTAATAAATTAGACCTCCTGTTAATTACATTTGCAAGGCAGATGTGTAAAATCGATACGCTGGTCCTCATTCTGTAGGATATTTTTGAGAATGAAATTGAAATCCGTTGGAAGTGCAAAAAAAAAGTTGATCCAAAAAATACAGTATATGGATTAAAAAAATTGTATAGCTACATTTTGTAATATTTATAAATGCGAAACAATATGAAAAAAAAATGTTTTAATTACTCAAGTGGGAATTTATTACTTTTTCAATATGGGTTGAAATTTTTTGTATTTTACATTTTTTTTTTTTTTTTTTTTTGATGCATGACGAAATTATTTGTATTTTAAATATGAATATTCCTAATTATGTTGATAGTTACAATTTACCGACAGTGTGCTTAGTACTGATTTCCCTTTCATACGAAATAGGTATAAATCCATATTACTGAATGTATATATATGGAGACCTTAAGATATACTGTCTTTTAACTATTCCTGAGATATGTTGAAGACTAGTGCATTGATTACGACATCTCTCTCTCACCTTCGAAATTCCCAGGAGATTTTCCCAAGAGGGAAGCTCGACCTCCTGTAAAGAGAGAGAGAGAGAGAGAGAGAGAGAGAGAGAGAGAGAGAGAGAGAGAGAGAGAGAGAGAGAGAGAGAGAGAGAGAGAGAGAGAGAGAGAGAGAGAGAGAGAGAGAGAGAGAGAGAGAGAGAGAGAGAGAGAGAGAGAGAGAGAGAGAGAGAGAGAGAGAGAGAGAGAGAGAGAGAGAGAGAGAGAGAGAGAGAGAGAGGGGGGGGGAGACTCGATCGATACTGGCACCCTTGTTCTCGTATACCGGCTGGGTGCGTCTTTAATATTTATTAATATAAATCAGGTGATGTTTGAGAGTTGGAACATGTTTTAGATCAATATGTGGGGCATTATATTTCAAGGGAAACTAGAACTGTCAAGAAAAGAATATATATGACAATTTTGCAATAAAATTTTACAGAAATAAACATTTCGGTTTGTAAATATATCTATATGTGACGTGCACTAAAGAAAGGTAGCTAAGAAGCAAAAAAAAAATTATAGGTTATGTTTATGATAGTTTTATCTTGATTTTAAAGTTCCTTTCTAATTTTGGGACGCATGATAAATTACAGAATTTTTACTTAACCGAAAAATTATTTAACAGAATTTCTAATTGATAGAATTGTCATTTGTCCGAAATTGCAAACGACCGAACAAACAATCGATTTCTGCGCGATTTTTAAAATCAACCAATCAAAAATTATCCGTAAAATTGTGATTGGTTGATTTTAAAAATCGTGCCGAAATCTTTCTGTCGATTGTTTATTCGGGTATTTGCAATTTCGGACAAATGAAAATTCTATCAATTAGAAATTTTGTTAAATGATTTTTCGGTTAAGTAAAAATTCTGTAGTATGAAAAATCGGTTATTTGGAAATTATATTAAATAATAATTCGAACAAATGAAAATTTATCTGAACGAATAAAATGAAAATTCTATGCAATGAAATTCTACCCAATAAAAATTCTTTAAAATGCCTATTATGTTAAATGAAAATTCGGGCAAATAAAAATTCTGACTGATTCTGATTCTTTTAAAATACTATTCTGCAAAAATAATATTCTACAGAATAAAATATTATTTTATTTTAACAATAATATGATTGATATTTCAAATTGCCTTTATTTTTTTTCACGGTATTTATTCATTATCTCTTCATTTATATCAAAATACTATTTTTCTTCCCTCAATCATTTTCTGTTTTTTTTTGCGAGGGGAAGGGGAGAATCGAGAATTTTATGAGAAATGTATCCTGTCACTGAAACTCCATATAATTTATCTTATAGCTTGAAAACAAATTTTTAACGAAGTATTAGTCATTTATCAACAATAAAACCTATTTGCTATGGAGCAAGCGGAAACTTATCATGAATATACATATAGTAATAAATTTACATAAATGAAATTATATAAGTTCATCAGGAATTAATATTTCGTATCGTTTATATTTTTGCAAAAATTTTCATACTGTTTACATATCTATTCTTTTTTTTTTATTTCATCGGTGCTATTATAGTATAAGAATAGCAATTTTTTGTTGTTGTTGTATGCTTAATTAAAATTCTAAACTTTATAAGAAAAATGTTTTAAACTTTTTAGTTGGGTTGTGGATATGATGAATTTCTGTAAGTTTTATTACAAATTTGAATTCTCATTCAACAGTATTTTATGTGATTTGAATTTTTAAAGGCCAGAATTTTCAATTCATCGAATCTTCATTTGTTGGAAAGTTGGAAAGATTTGTTGGAAAGATTTTGGCGCAATTTTAAAAATTGATTAATCAAAATTTTCTTTATTCAATTTTAAAATTCACGGCAAAATCTTTCTGTCAATTTTGTTTGTTTGGACATTTACGAATTTCAGTCAAAATGAAAAATCGTCGTTTTAAAAATTTTAACAATTCGGACAAATGAAAATTCGGTGAATCAGAAATTCTGTTTAAAGCGAAAAGCTGTCAACTTTAGATATAAAAACAAATAAAAATGAAAATTTCTTGATAGTAAATTATAAGTCTATAGTCTTATAGTTTTATTTTTAACTGCAAGTATCACTTTTAATTACTTATACATTGTGACAATCTGCGAGTAAATTTAGCTTAACTCATCAAAGTCACACTGGGTGGTTACCACCCTTAATCATTTTTAAAATGGCTGTAATTTGGAAATGGTTAATTTATAGAAACCAGCAAAATTTGTGGATACATTAATAACATTAGGGTCAGCCGGGGTAAATCCGAACGCTTTTAGTAAGTTTCAACAATAACATAAGTTTTTTCTTTAAAACAAAATACTTCCGGTATTCTGGTGCATGAAGTTGTTACTTTACTTGCATAGAACAATTTTATGGGGTAGCAAAAATTTTTGATAAATTACAATCGCAGGAAACTTAGCGTTCGTATTTACCTCGATACTTTGCAACTTTCCTAAAATACCGGGGTAAATACGAACGCCACTGTATTTCAGAAAAATCTTAGGGAAAATAAATTTAAAGTAGTGCAATTGTTAAACTTATATAAAAACTCAAAAAAAATACGATAATAAACCTATTATGTAATAATGCATCATATATATAAATACAAAAATCAAACAGGTTAAAAATTAAAATGCATTACACAATTAAAACCTTCAATAACTTTATCAAATCATAACGGATTTTTGCAAAACTTGGTACAGAAAGTATTTTGGAGTGATTGAATGTAAATACAAAAATAAAAGTCAAATTTTTTAAATTCAAAATGGCGGACTTTCCTAAAACTTATTTTTTAAAATGATCAAATTTGCCAACTCCAAATTCGTAATCAGCGACCCTAAAACCCCCCGAGTAACAATTTTCGAGTGAATCCAATGAATTTTTTAATTCTCGTCCGCCATATTGGATCCGCCATTTTGAAGTTTGAAAAACTGACTTCAAATTGGTAATCAGCGACCCCAAAAACCCTAGAATACCAAATTTTATTAAGATTCTGAAAAACTTTTTTCAACAAACCATTTGGCAAAAAAAAGTGGAACACTCCTACGAGAGAACAGAGATTAAGTTTCTGCTTATTAATTACTAACGAGGATACATATAGAAAGAAAAACTTTTTTCTATGTACTTTTATAATGTTAAAAATAATAGTGTAATCAAATAAAAACAATTTTTGATATAAGAAAAAATTATTGAAAATACCGTTCGGATTTACCCCGGTTTTCCAATTTTCCGGGGTAAATACGAACGGTCTGATATTATTAATAAAATTTTACAGAAGGCAAAAATGAAAAATAGTTTCTGTTCTAGTATTCATAACAAACAATTATAAATAATAAAATGAATTTTTAGCTTCTTTTTCTTCAAATACGAGACAAAATACTGAAAGATTGTCATCTTTGATTTTCAATCTTTTATGCTGTTGCTAATTAACAAACGAAAAATGGGATAATACTTAGAATCTCTTGAAGAAGATTTGAGGTAAAAATTCTCATGTCTAACTTGTTTTTTAAAATTTTAATTAAGCTGAAATAATTAGCGTTCGGTTTTACCCTGCGTTCGGATTTACCCCGGCTGACCCTACAATGTTTTAAAAATGTGCTTTTCCTTATGTTTTGAGTAAAAAATGTAAAAACATAAAATCCGTATTATCGAAAAAATTTCATAAATCTTTCCGGTTTTCCAGAAAAATATCAAAAGTTAAAAATATTTATGGGTGAAAACGACCCAGAGTGACCTCGAAGGGTTAAAACGAAATATTCTTCAATGCTTATTGGAAAAATCGAAATTCGTCTAAAAAAAAAAATAATTACATTTTAATAAAAATTTTTAAACTAAAAATTTTAATGATTTTTACGCGAAATTCATGAGCTCCCATATATGTATTATCATAATTAGGACAAGACTATATAAAAATTATATATGTAAAATTGACCTTGAGTTTGCTCTGCTTAGTCTGTTTGCATGGGGGATGAACACTTATGTATACATTAACAAAGGGTTGCCTGGAAAAGTACTATAATATTTCATAGCTAATTGCGAAACGAGTTGGAATCTCCCTGACAAACAGTAGACAGTAGGAGAATAATTACTAACTTTTTGCCGCACTGCGCAGAAGAAGTGAAAATATTATTTTCTGAATATAGAGTCTAATAAAAGTAATTAAATCTTATTATTATAAAATGCATTTATATAGAGCATCTTTATTATAATTTCTAAATATTCAAATTTTTTTCAGTAAACTTTCAAAGAGTATAAATATAGAAATAATTAATTTATAAACCTACTATTAGTTTCTTTTTTTTTTACTCAACGAAATTAAATTTCCCCTAAATGTTAAGGAAAATTTAATAGAAAATTGTCGTTCTTTTTAATGAAAAAAAAATACAATTTTGTAATTCGTAAAATGCAATGAAAATGACAAAAAAAAAATAGTGGAATTACATTTTGTTGTAGAAAAAACTGGGAAAACTTCTTTTTATTCTTGGTTGAATTTTAACACGAACCTTATATGACTTTACGACGAGGCGAACGAAAATAAAGAAAGACTTTTTATGCTCGTAAAAAAAATCGAATAAAAAAAAAAAAATTCAAAACCATGTTCAGAAAAGATTTAAGTAATTAACTTTTTGTATTTTCGTAAATTGGATATTTTAAATTTTCTTCGGATCTGAATTAAGAAAAATAAATTTTATTTCTTTTGTCTCTTATATATTCTGTTAATACCATTTGTCAATATATTAGTATTTATTTTCTGTTTATTTTTTAACTTCTCTGAGAAAGTTTACTGACATCCAACGTGCTTTATATATATATATATATATATATATATATATATATATATATATATATATATACCCAGATAACACACGTACTAGTACGGTAGTAGTATAATACTAGTACGACGTACTAGACGTACTAGTACTGTACCAGCCATGTACCTTCGCACGGTACCAGGTACTGTACTAGTACGGCGTACCGGTATGCAATATCGGTAGAATACGAGTACTATACGAGTACGACGTACTGAAAACTTTTGTGACTTAGTATAACGTACTGTTATTGTACTGGTACAATACTAGTATGATGTACAATATAAAATATTATATACCCTCCCCTTTCTCTTCCCACAATAGTATTTTCATTATTTTCATTTATTATTCAAAAGAAAATCATTTTTTTTATTTACATCATATATGTAACTTGTATTCTCACTTATCTTAAAATATCTGGTGTTTTATATTATCAAATATTAATTGATTATTTCTTTACATTTAAACATTATTTCAAAAGAATTTTAAACTTGATGTTATAAATTGCTTTGAAAAACATATTATCACATCCTAACCTATAAATATGTTATATGTATAAGAAAAACTATAACGAAATAACACACAATTGAATTTAAAAATATATCAATATGATCAAGACCGAATTTATGAATTTTTCTCATTATAAATGTAAAAGATTTTCATGTTTTTCAATGAAATAACACCACGGCACCATGTCAAAGTAAAAGAATATAAATCTTATAAAGATCGATGATTTAATATAAATTTAATCTCGGATATTCAAGATAAGTACAGAAGCACAAGTTACAAACGTTAATACTCTTTTGCTGCATCATAAACCACTTTTTTCACCAACATTTATTGCACCGTTTTCAGTGACGCGTTCATATTTGACAATTGTCAAGAAAGTGAGGTTGGGTTGGCATTACCAGCAAAGACTCCCAGTACGACGTACCAGTATTATACTTGTATCGTACAAGTATGTTGTGCTTCTTATTTCAGAAGTACGACGTACTGGTATTGTACTAGTACTATACTTTTATCGAGTAATCATATTTTACAATTCTAACAGTACGACATACTTTTATTGTACTAGTACCGTACTGGTACGACATATATCATTATTTTGTACTTGTATAAAACTAGTATAATACTAGTACGCCGTACTCGTAAATAACGATTAGTACGCTTGGTTATCTGGGTATATATATATATATATATATATATATATATATATGTCCATTTAAATTATATTACAAGTAAACGAGATGTTTGTGTTGCAATGTAGAGGGAAAATATAAACGTTTCAATTAAGTTTAGTACTTTTAGTTCAAGGTTATTTACCCAAGAAGAAGCATATTGAAATGTTATTTGTGACAAAAATGTATACTATGTACATTGTAATTCGATCCATCATCTCAAAAAACTCAAAAATAATTTGTATATTTAACTTATTGCTTACTTTTGTAATTGATTTATGAAATTTTCATCATGATAATATCAATATTTCATATTTTCTTTAACTTTCATCAACTTTTGTGTTTGTTCTTATATTTCTGAATATATGAAAAATAATTCGTTTCGTTATTTGGGTTAATGTCATGTTTTTTTTTTTGGTATTTGATCTACAAAAGAAGTTTTTTTTGAGACACATATGAATAATACCTAAAATTAATTTGGTAGAATTTTTGTTTGATAGCATTTTATCAAATAAAATTTTCCCTCGCTTCGGTTGAAGTTGTACTTTTTATTGTTTACTTAATGTAGTTTATTTATATCGATATTTAATTTGTTTTAAATTAATATCTTACTAATAATTAATACACGGAGAGAAATGGAAAAACGAATTAAGTAACTTTTAACACTTTAAAAGTAAAATCTGAAGTGTCCGAAGTTTCTGCGTATTTCTGATAATTTTTTATTCCGAAAATAGTAAAATTTACTATTTTCGTAGTAAATTTTACTATTTTTGGAAATTATTCTGTAAATTTTGATTGGTTAATTTTAAAATTCGCGCCGAAATATTTCTCTCGAATGTTTATTTTAACAAATGAAAGTTCTGTCAAAAAAATAATGCGAAGAAATAAAAATTTGGTTACTTAAAATGATTAATTGTTCTTCTTAGTTTAAATTTAAATAGAAAACGATCAGTAAAGTTGTATAGAATTCTTATTCTTTGAAGAATGAGAATTAGAACGAAATATGAAGTTGACCTTTCATGGTTTAAAGAGATTGGTTTTAGATTCAAGGCAGAGGTCAGATGTTAGAGAAAATCAGTAAAAACTTCGTTTTCTATACTTTAGCATCGGTTTTCAGAAAATCCCTTGAGATGTCATGTTGCGTTTGCCAAGATGTTTCCTTTTTCGCTCCCTCGTAGACAAGACGAGAAGCTCTAATTTCGAGGACGTAGTTTCTAGTTGTCGACAAGGGGAAAATGAATCCTCGTGGTCTTGTTGACAAATCTCTCTACATTCTCATAGCAAATAAAGTTTATTATCAAAAAAATAAAAAAAAAATCCAAAAAATTTTGCAGGAGAAACTAAATATTTATTCATTTTCAAAACTAAAACTCTATTCTTTTTTTGTGATATGCAATTCTTTTTTCCATATATTCGTTAATGCTTTATTCTTTTACCTTATTTGCAATTTATCGTTAAGTTTATGCAATTTTCAGAATTTACATAATTCTCTGGTTTATATAGGGTAGGAAAGACTCGTTCTTTTTTATTTTATTTGAGAGAGAATGAAATTTTATAAACCACTTCATAAGTTGAAAGATGAAAATCTTACGATTTACTTAATCCTCGTTAATGGCTACTTCAATGGTGGAAAATTTCAGAGAAATCCAGTTTGAAGCACTTCCGTTTCCTATCGACTTTTTAAATTAAACGAAATTCATTTCCTTCTATATCGATCGGTGAAATTGGAACGCACGTGGACTCCCATTTTCCATTTACGGAATTACGCGGAAGTTTGTTTCTTCACAGGCTTATATAGGTGATAAAGAAAAGTGAACTTTACATTGGCGGAATTAAAAAAAAAAAAAGAAAAAAAAAGTAATGACCAGAACGCATGCCATATGAAAGTAGTTTAAATTTTATTATCTTCAAACAAATTTTTAAAAAAAACTTGAAACTAAATTTAAAAAAAAAAATTATGTGCAGATGTTAAATTAAAAAATAATTATATATTAGAAAAAATAAAAAAGTTTTTAATTAGAAATCTTCTGCTTAAAGGGAATACGACAATAATTGGATTCTGAATTGACTTTTACTTTAATT
Source organism: Leptopilina boulardi (assembly GCF_019393585.1). NCBI lineage: Eukaryota > Metazoa > Arthropoda > Insecta > Hymenoptera > Figitidae > Leptopilina > Leptopilina boulardi. The sequence continues at coordinate 3,165,509 of NW_026137881.1, read as the reverse complement.
ATAGCTCTGTTAATTAATTTTGTGCGATTTCATTTGTTTTACTGGCAATGTTGATTTTTAATTGTCCAAGTAGTGATATCTCACTGTGATGGTGCTGCGATAAATATCGCCTGAAGGTGAAAAATGTATATCGTTGAGGGTAAAAATAAAATAAATAATAAATAAAAATGAGAAAAATAATTTTCCTTGCCCTTTTGTTCAAGGCTTGTTATCACATTGTATTATTATACTCGAATACAATTTTCATTTAGTAGGTTAAATTTATTTCATTTTAGGTACTCATTTTTGAATGTTCAATATTTCCAAAGGATTTTAAATAATTAAAAATATTTTAAGTGCAGATTTTAGAGTTGAACCTTTTTCAAAATTCAGAATTCAATTATTACCGGTAGTAAAATTATTTACTAAAATTAACATAATTTTTTAAACAGAATTTGCTATTAAATTTCTTAGGACACAAGACGAATTTGAAATGTTTTCAAGGCAAATGTGAGTTTGATTTCTAATCTCAAAAATTAATATTTACATTTTCGGAAACTTAATTTCTAGGGGTTTTTGAGATCTCTTCTGAAATGGAATCTAAAAAATTTAAAATTTCGAATGGGATATGATAGACAAATTAAAAAAATGTAAATGTATTTTTAAACTGAGAAAAATATGCTATTGAATCAAGAGCATTTCTGCCAAAGGTATAAAAATTATTGATTCAAAAGCATAAACTCATTGAATTTGCTTGAAAGTTGTTACTTGGAGGTTTTTGGGTTCGCTGATTACAAATCTGTAGTCGAATTTTTTAAATTTGAGATGGCAGATCTAATACTAATAATCTAATAATAATCTAATACTCTAATCTAATACTATTTTGAATTTTTCAAATTAGACTTCAGATTCGTAATCAACGACCCCAAAAACTTCCAAGTAGCAACTTTCATGCAAATTCAATGAGTTTTTAATTTTTTAATCCGCCATATTGGAATCGCCATTTTGAATTTTTGAAATCAGACTTCAGATTCGTAACCAGCGACCGTAAAAACCTCTGAATAACAAGTTTCGAGTGAATTTGGTGACTTTTATAAAACATTGCCTGCCATATTGCATCCGCCATTTTGAATTTTAAAATTTTGCAATTTTAATGTCAAATTCGCATTCAGTGATCAAAAAGGGTTCACAATACTCTCTGCTATATCAAAATTTATCATTTTTTCATTTTTTAAACCATCCTAATAACGTAATTTCATATATAGGTATCATTTTTAAGGTTAGTTTGAAATAAATTAAATTTATCGCAGTTGTGCGTTACAGGAAAAATCTCTCCGAGTATTTAAAAAGAAAAAAAAAATTATTAAAATCGGTTAAGATTTGTGTTGTCGGTAGATTTTTGTCCACACAGGGTCATTTTTTTCCCACTATGACTTGTTAGAAAAGCAAAATGACGATAACTCAAAGTCAACTAAAGATTTTTCAAAGTTTCAAAATGCATTTTAAAGGGTAAAAACATTACTTTCAGATGCTATAACGAACTTATCGAAAAAAATGTTCTCTTTTGATGCCCTCAAATATGATCAATTTTGGATTCGGACTCAGCGTGTTAAAATGATTAGCAAAAGTATAGTCTGCTTCTTGGTTTTGAAGGAAACAAAAATTTTATTGGCCTGTGTAATTTTTGGAAAATCCTTTATTTCATCTTTAAATAATAATTGAAAAAAATATCAATTATAACTATCACATTCTCCTGTATTTTCTCAGTACTATATAAATATTATAATTTCACCATTTTTCTGTACAATATTTTCTTGATATTTCTAGAAAATTATTTAAATTTTTTTCTCAATTCGATATTTATTCAAATTTCAAATATATATATATATATATATATAGTTTTATTCCCACGCCACTTAGTTATTTTTCTTTTAGAATTCAGAATGGTATAAAGGCTTCCGGGGAAAACGTGTTTTCATGAAATAATAAACATAGACTGAAAAGTCTGCATAGTAGGTCATTGAAAATTTATATTTTTGTTAGACAAAACACTTCACTGAAACTAAGTTAACAATGTTTATAACACGAGTGCACATAAATATGTATAAAAAAAAAGAAAGTTTTTCATATGCACCGCGATATATACGTATATATATATATATATATATATATATATATATATATATATATATATATATATATATATATATATATATATATATAAGAGGATATTCTAACCTCAAAACTTTGACGTTCGGAATACCGTGTTGCCAGACGTTGAAAGTTTTGCTCGCTGTATCACAAAAAATAAAAAAAAATTTTTAAATTAATTAATTTAAACTCTCACAGTCCTTTTTTAAATACAATATCGGTTCATTACATATATGTGTTTAACTATACAAAATTTGATCAATATCTCTTTGTTTAATAATTTGTAGTACAAAAATATATGTGAAAAAGTAATGAATTCCCATAAGAATCAATGTTAAACAGTGGAAAAATAAAACAAATGTAACTTTTTTCTCAAGAACCTACAGGTCTCAAAAATTTAACTACATAATTTTAGAAGCATTATTTAGTAGTACACCAAGTATTATCAAAATCTGTTTGTTTATTTGATTATCCATAGAACCTATATGCATAATACACTATATGCCCAGTTTGTTCATTTTTTAAACCAGCAGTAAATTTTTAGTTTCTGAAGAGGATAAAGCTAAGTTGAACTTGAATTGATTTATAAATTTTTATTTTTATAACAGTAGTGATTTTCGTTGAACTTGTTAAGATTATTTATAGGCGTAACATAAATGTCCCATATAGGCGCGTGAATGGATTATTTACATAATACAATAATTCTATTTAACGATGCATTTTATTGCGTCAACTTTAAAGTCTAGTGAATTTTCGAGTCACCTTGTAGAGAGAGGTCAAACGTCGGGTGGTTCTTTGTAATCTGCAGGTGGATCGATGCTTCCAGATTCGCCGTCTGGCGGCTGGCACATGTATTTCCGGTTAGTGGAAAAGATCGTCGTATATAACATAAAGCCAAAATACGTCGTGGCCTTAACGGATGATATGACTGGGTTACGCCATGCCATGTACCATCGTCAATAACGATATATATATATATATATATATATATATATATATATATATATATATATATATATATATATATAGGTTATCAAAGAGAATGAGAGAGACAAGAGTGTGACAATTGCCGGAAACGAAAATCGATTGTACCAAGGGCGTCTTCTATTTGTGCCATATACACCATCCGTTTTATTACGTGCATATTTGCAAGGTTGTTTGGCTACATCGTTATGCGTAACAAGCGTAACTTGATTGAATATGAGTAACACAATATTTAGCTGCAGTCTGATCAAACGTATTCCCTTACTACTTTTTTATCGTCCTGACTTTAGTGGTGTGTGCGCTCATCCTGATTTCAGTAGTATAAACACTCGTTCATATTCAGACCTTTATTTTTTATACCAATATTGTTGTTGTCTTGTTTTTTATTGTACAACCGGTGATAATGTTCTTTTTTACTATTATTAAAATTCAAAATTTAATTTTGTTTTATTATATTTTTAATTGTTGAAAAAAACATAATCACCGATTGTACAATAAAACAATTGTTATGAAAAAAAAGTATGTTAAATTAATACCGATCCACTTATTGATTTAAAATTAAATAATAATTATTGGTAGGTAACAAAAATTGTTTTCACTAAACAACTTAAAAATTGAAACTAAAAACTAGTCTTTTTTTTTCATTCGAATCGAAATTAAATCTCTTTCATTTTAAATTTAAAGCAGAATTTAATTAGATTTTGAATTCCGTTTCAGTTTTCATCAGAATCGAAATTAAAGGAGACTCTCGTTTCAGATTTAACCTGAAAGTGAATTCAAAATTGTTGTTCGTTGCAAATTTATAACTAAACAAAATTCAAAGTCAAATTACATTAATTTGAAGGGGTTCATATTATCGTAAAAAAATATAAATATGGAAGCAAAAATGAGTTAAAAATAAAATTAATTTGACTGTTTAGAAAATATGTTGATGACTTTTCTTTGGGAAGAGTTATTATGTAAATAAATAATTTAAAAATAGTGTAAAAAATTATCATAACGTTTCTGTCACATATGGATAAATTAATCTGAGATTTTAATTCGTTTTTTGTTGACAGTGTTATTAATACAAATCTATAAAATATAAATAAAACTCAGGCGCATAAAGGGAACCGAACCTACGACCTACGCGTTTAAAACATTACACGCTAACCCACTATAGACTAACAAATTTTATTTTCCCGATGCCGTCATTAATCAGAGAAGTGTTTTACACTGTATGCTTTTACAGTCGCTGAAAGTCTTAATACACAACAAATAATTCTGGCTTGTGGGTTAAGGCAAGGCATTTTTACTCTTTTTCTATAGTTATATTAAAAACACAGCCCCACAAAAAAAAAGTTTCATGTACTTTTGACCGGAATACCCTGACCCTATGTATTTTGACGCGCTGAACACGAATCCGAAGTCCGTTGTGCTCCATCACGTCAGGATTTTTTTCTAACCTCAAAAAACAAGTCGGATTTTGAGAAGTAGTCGAATTTTTTAAAAATTGATGTATTAACTTCAAACTTGGTATCTGGGGGTTTTTTGTGTAGCTGATTACGAATTTGAAGTTAGATTTTCAAAATGCAAAATAGCGGATCCAATATGGCGGAGGAATTTTGAAAAAATTTTAAGATTTACTTCAAACTTGGTATCTAGGGGTTTTTTAGTTCGCTGATTACGAATCTGATATCAGATTTCCGAAATTTGATATGTCTGATTAAATATTAAGAAATTATTTTAAAAAAACTGTCAGATTTTTATGAAATTTGGTATCTACAGGTTTTCTAAGTTGCTGACAAGTAACACTAGGGAAATTTTACGAAATTTTTCAAAAATTAATGTTCAATAGTGTATAAAGGAGTTTTTTTGGGTCGCAGATTACGAACCTGATGTCAGATTTCAAAAATTCAAAATGGCATATCCAACATGGACTTCTGTAGGCCATATTAGATACGCCATATTGAATTTTTGAAAACTGACATCAGATTCGTAATCAGCGACCCAAAAACCCCCAGATACACTATTGCACATTAATTTTTAAAAAATTTCGTAAAATAATGTCCCCCTACCAAAAAAAAAGCAAGGGGTAGTTTCCCGCCTTAAATCAACTTTTGGGGAAAAACAAAATAATACGTGTCAAATTGTTTTCAAAAAACTACAAAACTGCCAACTTTCAGAAAAAACGGCGTACGGCACTTCCCTAGTGTTACTTGTCAGCAACTTAGAAAACCTGTAGATACCAAATTTCATAAAAATCTGACAATTTTTAAAAAATAATTCCTTAATATTGATTCAGACATATCTAATTTCGAGAATCTGACTTCAGATTCGTAATCAGCGACCCAAAAAACCCCTAGATACCAAGTTTGAAGTAAATAAATTAATTTTTTAAAAAATCGGCTATCTCTCAAAATCCGACATGTTTTTTGAGGTTAGAAAAAAATCCTGACGTGATGGAGCAAAACGGACTTTGGATTCGTGTTCAGCGCGTCAAAATACATAGGAATAGTGTATTCCGGTCAAAAGTACATGACACTTTTTTTTTTGTGGGGCTGTGAAATCTGACATGTTGGGGTAAAATTGACTTCAGATTCGGTTTCATCGATTTCAAAACCAAATAGTAAATATGATCCAATCCCTAGGACAGAAAAGAATTTTTTTTTGTTTAGCTGTAATTAACAGTTAAATATAAATATTATTAATAAATACCTAAATAATTTTGATGTTAAAATTAAATTGTTGTTTGAATTAATTATATTATATAATCGCTTAATGGTTGAACATATTATATATATCAAATTGTAAATTGAATTGTCCGAATGAGTTGTCAATAAATTTTCAACTTAATCCATTGAAATATAAATAAATACACGTATATAATATATAAAATAGAGTCGTATTTAAGTAACGCTTAAGTAACGTTTCAACGCGCCGTTACTTTATCGTCAGCAAACAAAATTTGCGGCCAATAACGAACAAGAAGGCGTAGACCTAGGCCGGCGCTAGGTATTTATTAACGATTTGCCGCGTGGTCTAGAGCTAAAAATAGTGCAATCCACGACACGAAAATAGGCAGAGAACTATGCACAACCGCCGTTTAGGAATCCCTCGTATGACCTCGCTGGACATACCTCGTTTTATGTGTGATTATTTCCGGCATTAGCTGTCGTGATTTCGTCATTTTATTTCTTTTCAATATTATTATTATTATTATTATTATTATTATTATTATTATTATTGAAAAACACAGAAAGTGTATTAATTTTTTTTTGCAATTATTATTTTGAAATTTGCTTCATTTTCAGTTATTTATTTACACGGTCTAATTCAATAACTATGTATTTTTAAAAATGTCACTATATATTTGTAAATAAAATTTCTATTTACGGATTAAATTTAATTGGGTCAAAAATAATTTTCTTTTAATTTTAGCATATGGGGCATTCTATGTAAAGCCCACAAGCCTGATTTTTGTTTTTCCATAATACTTTTAAATATTACAATTTTATTAAAAATTCATTAAATGAAGGAAAATAGATGTGGATTTTATAATAAATTTTTATGTCATTTGAGTTCTAAAATTAAAACAGAAATTTTGTATCAATTTTTGCGTATACTTTGACCATTTTTAAAATATTTAAAAATTATCGTCAAAAATTGCTTAAATTGTGTAGATTCTTTATACCAAATTGTAGAATGACATTTATAATAGTTTAAAAGTTATTTAATTTATAAAACAAAGCACAGGTCGAATTTGGGTTAGAAATTCACGTCGCTAATCCCAATTCGATTTGCTCTATTTTTTGTAAATTAAATCATTTTTAAACCGCATTAAAATTAACATTTTACAATTTGGTATACAAAATATACATCAAAATTTAATCGATATCTTTTACGATATTTTTAAATATTTTAAAAATGATTAAAGTCTAGGAAAAATTGATTTAAAATTTGTTTTTTAATTTTTGAAGATAAAATTAATTTCATTTTCAAAATTAATAGTGTCAAATGACGTTAAAACTACAAAATCCACATCTATATTTCTTCGTTTAATGGGTTTATACCATATACTTATTTGGAACAAAATTTCTCAAGTTATCTCTTGCTCTTTAGAATAGTACAAAAAAAAAAAAAAAATTTCAAAACAATCGAAATTTAAATTTAAAAGAGCAGAAAAAAACATTTTGAAAATTAATTAATTTAAATTTATTAATTTATTTGATAAACATTAATAATAATAATAATAATTTATGGGTAAAGTATTCACCCATAGTACTAAATCTTGTAAGGCGCATGATTATTTCATAAAAATAATTAAATAGAATTTACAATTTGAAGAATTTTATTACATTTTTATTTGTCAGAATTTTTAATTTACAAATTTTTTTTTATCTAATATAGAATTTTTTAAAATGAAAATTCTAAATAGCAGCTTTATTTGATTTTTATTTTCAATTGGATATTTGAGAAATTTTGCACATATTTAGTTAATAACATAAATTAAACGTCAGAGAATGTAATACATATGATTTTGAGAGAATGTTACATTAGATGACATCCTAGTATATGGAAATGAAAGTTCTTGTGTATAAAATAATATAAACATATAGTCATGTTCAGCATTCTATGTTAGATGAAATCCACACTGCTGAAAATTCATGCAATTATATTACTGTAAATGAAGTATAGAAATTTCTCTGTTAATTTTATGCAATATGTTTTTGCAGATTTATGTATATATATATATATATTTGTTTATGTCAAATTTCCGAAAATTTAGTAAATTGTTCGCGAGTTTCGTAAATTCATCTATATATTATCAACATTATTTATATAATCGTAACCTAATTAAAATTAAAAATGAAACGTCAGAGAATTTTGATACGTGTTCGCTTAAAGAGCGTACATGAATATATATTTTCTATTTTATGACATCATATTATGCAAATGTAGGTTTTAATAGTTTAGATAAAATAAACTTTATCATAGTATATAGTATTATTTTGTAAAATGAAACCTTTTCACTTTTATAGAATTAGGTTATATGCAAATGAATGTTCAGCAAGCTTTTTGATATTTTAGCAAATTTTGCCAGAAATTTGTAAATTTAATTAAGAATAATAATATTAAGTAAAATCAATTATTATCTAATAAAATATATATATAAATTGCAAAATCAAGCATTGTACGTTTGTTGAATTGAAATTTTACTTTGCTTCAATTATAAAAACTTCGTGAGATATTTTGAATTTTGAAAAATCTGATTTTGTTTTATCAGAATCGCTTCAATTGAATCGAAGTTATAAAAAAATGTCAATGGCAAATATTATCTTTAAATCGCTCTTCTGAAAAATCACATATATATTTTTCTAAACAGAAACGATTTTCTTGGAGAACACTTTAAGATTATCTGGGTTGTTTATCTTTTTTTCAAAATACTCGTGAAGACTAATCTGATCGTAGAAATATCGTATAAAAAATAATATAATTAATTTAAAATAGTAAACTGTTTTAAAGGTATCTTAGCAGAAAAAAATTTTAGGCTGTGTTTTTTATTTTTAATGCAACTGATATTTAAGTTCTCATTGGATTCGAAATATTCCATATAAACTGATTTTGATTTTACATAATTGAAAATTATTATTTAATTAAGTTGAAAAACTATTACTGAACATAACCTAAAATTTTTTTGCATCTAGCCTTTTACTGTAGAGTGTTACATATTCGGACAAATAACATTGAATCCTTATTATACTATTTTTTAGATTTTCCAACAAAATTTTAGCTCAAATAAAATATTTTATGAGAAAACTTATATAAGGATAAGATTTACATATGGAATCATATCACATAAAACTAAAATGATATATACAAGAAAAAATGGGTCCTAAACGTATCATTATGTAAAGAGAATATAGAAAATTCAGCTGTGAGTAATTTTTTTCTAAAGGCGATAATATCGTGCATTATAATGTTCTCTATATTGACATTTGTTGAGAAAAGTTAGTGCATGTATAAGTACATTATTAAGTGGCTTTTTTGTATAACATCCCTCGCGTTGAACGTGGCGCACGTTTTCACTTGGTCGTTTATATTCTGAACTATATACACCATTATACACACCGTTACGCTCGGTTAATCGATCTTCCCTTAGCAATTAACCACCCGTTAGTGGAGTCCTTGTTATTTCTGGAAAGGCGTGTAATTCCGCAAGAGTGACCTAACCTAATGATGTTTATGCACAATACTCATTAGAGCGTCAGGCTGTTATGCCGAGCTAAGGTCGCAGCGACCTGGATTGATCTTTTATAGCCGATATTTTGTTTCAATAACCAAACATTTTCCGGCAATATAATTTTCAATCACTTTACATATTTATTTTATTTATTAGAAAATCATTTGAAACTTATAAGTTTTATTTATATTACTTATATTATTAGGGGAAATTTCTCACTGCCTATGTGTATATTGAAGTTAGCTATAATATTATTTACTCTCAAGAAAAAAGTTATACACGAAAAACAAAATGTGATCCACTGATGACTACAAAAAAAAAAAAAATATTTTAAAATACTTGTTTGATAGGTGATTTATTGGAGCAATTTGTTTTGATAAGAAATATTTCTCATTACGCATTTGAGTTTTCATGCAATATCAAGAGATAATTTTTTTTTCCAAATGGTCAATATTGCATATGAAAGTGCTATTCTTTCCTTTTAGAACCCATTTTAAAAATCTTCATTTGTCTCTGAGTAATCGTCCATTTAATTTTCTGAGTATGGCGAATTCTTCGATATTCCAAAACTGAATAGGAACAGATAAAAATTCGCTAATACAGAAAAATATAACTACAAACATCTAAATTTTAAATAGTTCTGCAGATTTTCGGTATAACTGAACACGAATTCGATGTCAGATTTTCAAAATTCAAAATGACGGATTCAATATGGAGGAAGATTTTTTTAAATATCGAAGTATTCGCCATACTCAGAAAATTGAATGAACAATTACTTAGAGATAAATGAAGATTTTAAAAATTTTCAAAATTAGTGTTGCTGCAAGACTCGAGACTTTTCGAGACAAGACGAGACTAAAGGTGACAAGACCAAGACAAGACAAACCATTTATCATGTCTCGATTATTCAAGACGAGACGAGATCAACTGTGTCAAGACCAAGACAAGACCAAGAATCTCGAGTATAAACTGATTACTAGGAAAATAAGAATAACGCATAACTTTGTTAAGTGTAAATGAATACTTTAATTCTCATAAATTTTAATTTCTCCACAAATAAATAATTATTAATATAGAGAACACGTAATAAAAAAAACCAATTTGTTATTAAAATTTTAGATTTCTTTACTTTTCTTTAAATTCATTTTTGATTTTAGTAGAGACAGAAGAAGAAAACTAGGAGTTCAAACATAAAAGATATTCTATGTTGTTGTTACTTACAATTAGCCTGTTTCGGTTGTAATATTCATTATTATTAGAGGTGTGCAACAACTCGAATTTTACATGGACTCGAAATTCGAACCGAACCGAGTCCATGTTAATTCTTATGGAGAGAATCGAATTTTTGACATTTGCACAACTCTAATTATTATATGATTCGTATAGCAATAGGGTAACTGCACCAGTGGTGGATCATGCACCAGTGGTGGATCAACTGCGAGAAAAATGGTCATTTGTGTTTACACGTTTGTAAGTAAATGAACCGCAAGTGTCGGTAATTGTTAAGAAAGTTATACAGATCAATATTACAATTTAAAAAAATTTTTAAATTCATCGCGAAGAAAGCAGGACAACAATTACTAAAGTGGTGACAGAAAACAAGAGTTTTCCTTAGCATGTAAGTTAAGAGTATATTTTGGAATAGAAAGCTTTGGAGCCATTTTAGGACAATTTTTAATTCTTTTCACAATAGGAGGCATTTCGTTTCATCCCCATAGAGCCCTGAGAACAATATTTACGTCTGTAAGTAGCGCGTGTCCATTGTTTTCGGGTGATCCACGACTGGAACCAAAAAAGTAACAAAATCTAGTGGCGGATCAGTCCTACTTTTCGCCTGTTGACGCATTGTTTTATTGAAAATTTTATGAGTTTAATTTTAGTTAACACTAATTCAAATGTTTATTAATTGTTAACACCTGGGGGTCGATTACATAACTTTCCCACTTCCCACATCTCACTTCCCACATTTTACATCCCACTTCCCAAATCTCACTTCCTACATTTTACATCCCACTTCCCACATTTTACATCCCACATCCCATATTTCACATCTCACTTCTCACTTCCCATATTTCATATCCCACTTCCCATATTTCACATCTCACTTCTTACTTCCCATATTTCATATCCACTTCCCACTTCCCATATTTCACATACCACATACCACTTCCCATATTTCACATTCCACATCTCACTTCCCACATTTCACATCCCACTTCTCACCTTTTACTTTTCACACTTCACATCTCACATTGTACATTACACTTTTCTTATCACGCTTCCCACCTTTTATATCCCACTTCTCACATCTCTCCCATTTCCCACAAGATGTTGGATGTGGAAAGTGGTATGTAAAATGTGGGAAGTGAGAAGTGGGATGTAAAATGTAGGAAGTGAGATGTGGGAAGTGGGATGTAAAATGTGGGAAATGGGATGTGGGAATTGAGAAGTGGGATGTAAAATGTAGGAAGTGAGATGTGGGATGTAAAATGTGGGAAGTGAGATGTGGGATGTAAAATGTGGAAATGGGATGTGGGAATTGAGAAGTGGGATGTAAAATGTAGGAAGTGAGATGTGGGATGTAAAATGTGGGAAGTGAGATGTGGGATGTGGGAAGTGGGATGTAAAATGTGGAAATGGGATGTGGGAATTGAGAAGTGGGATGTAAAATGTAGGAAGTGAGATGTGGGATGTAAAATGTGGGAAGTGAGATGTGAGATGTGGGATGTAAAATGAGGGAAGTGGGATGTAAAATGTGGGAAGTGAGATGTGGGAATTGAGAAGTGTGATGTAAAATGTAGGAAGTGAGATGTGGGATGTAAAATGAGGGAAGTGAGATGTGGGAAGTGGGATGTAAAATGTGGGAATTGAGAAGTGGGATGTAAAATGTAGGAAGTGAGATGTGGGATGTAAAATGTGGGAAGTGAGATGTGGGATGTGGGAAGTAGGATGTAAAAGGTGGGAAGTGAGAAGTGGGATGTAAAATGTGGGAAGTGGGATGTGGGAAGTGGGAAAGTTACGTAATCGACCCCCTGATTTCAAATTGTTAAATTTTTGTTGAATTAAAATACCGAGAATTAATAAATGTTATTTATCATTGAAACTGATGCTTTAAGAGTTTCTATTTATTTATTACCAAAAATTCTAATAAAAAGATGATTAATTAATATTTAGTCACATTATACCTATAGAAATGAAAGAGGAGGGGATATGGATAGGAAAGTGAATTTGAAAAGCTGTCCGTAAATCCTTATAAAAGTTGCAATACGTCTCAGTCTCGTAATTTTAAAGTACAATGTTTTTTAGTATGATTTTTTAAGTGATCCACCACTGGAGCAATCTATAACCATGACTGGTGCAAACAGTGATCCAGAATAGGATCATTGACAAATTATCTTTGATGGAGCATTAAAGTAAACGTAGGTGTCAAAATTAAGTCTAACCTTGAAGGAAATGTCTATTGGAACTATCTGGTCCATAATACTATAAAGAATAACCTCGAATTTGTCTAAAAACAACCTATACAGAACTTCAAAGTCAAAATAAGAAAGTTAAGGGGCTTAACTGATCCACCACTGGTGCAGTTACCCTATATAGTAGCATAATCGATTTTTTATTTGTAATTGAAATTTTTCTGCTATATAACATATCAAAATTTATGGAACATATGAATAAGTGTTTTTATTTGCAATATACAACACTATTCAAAATGGGTTTTAAAGGGGTAGAATAGCACTTTTACATGCAATATTAACCTTTCGAGACCCCTTAAATTAGCTTTTATTTATACCCAGTAGGAAATTTACCATTGGCAAAAGAGTGGCCCAATATTGGAGAATCATTGGTTCTATAATGGCCCAATGGTTACTATTGGCAATTTCCCACTGGGCATGTTTCGCTCCATGAGAAAAGGGACCTTAGTGGCAAAAATTTTTAGGTTATGTTTATAATTTATCGATTGAAAATAAACTCTTAATATAAATCACTGATCTTCATTTGATCCAAAAATATTCAATAGAAACTGATTTTTATTTTATATAATTAAAGATAAACGTTTAATTAATGTAAAACTGTAAACACAACCTAACATTTTTTTTGCCTCTAAGGTCCCATTTCTCGTGGAGCGGTACATATTAGTTTTGCTATTTACATTAATTTTTTTCAAAGTAAAATAAAAATATTAGTTTTACTATATTATTTGTAGTCTTTTGTTAAATGTTCAATTTCCCATTAAAATTGAATTTAGTTTCACCTGCGACTTTGAGAATGTTTCGGATGTGCGTAAGTTTCAACGCTCATTGACCTCTGTCTCTCTCTCACTCTTTTTTTCCCCTCATTCGCTTCTCTTCCTATTTTCTTCCGAGTTCTCCAACGATGCTTGCGTGTTCTATTTTTGTATCAGCCACGCACCAGCTCGCTTCATAGAAGATGATATCTGCCCTCTATTTTTGTCCACACGACGCAATGCTTTGGTATTAGTGTTAGCTGCACACACGAAACAAAATAGAGAAAAAAAAATACATACGTCATTATTCCCCCCTTATTTTCTATATATGACAAGCTTGCAATGGAAATTAATTTTCTTTATTATTATTATTCTTTATTACTTTTTCCAATTTTCCACTCAGTGAGAAAACATTAAAGCCACTCATTGTGAAAGCACCCTAATCTCTTTTTCTCTCGCTTTTGTGAATGTATTTATTCCCTGTAGCATTTTTTTTTCATCCCCGATTTTCATCTAAATATTATTTTCCATCTCGTGAAAATCGATATAGGGAAAGTAATCTTCTTCCAATCACAATTCTCATCATTCTGGAAATGTCTGTATTTTTATTATTATTGTTCATCATCGTGAAATGAGAAATTTTACATTTTATAAAATGTCCCACACTGGGAATAGTATTTGGAAATTATTTAGGGAATAGTGCTGGTATTTTTTTTTGGCAAGAAATAAAATGAAATTTTTAATTACTACACTGCAAAAAAAAGTATCTTATTTTAAGATGTTTTGGTAGCTTTTTTAAACATTAAGACATTTTAAACATCTAAATGCTACCAAAACATCTTAAAATAAGATATTTCTTTTTGCAGTGTATTGATTAATTAAAAATAGGTATATGTTAAAATGAAATTTCATTGAAAAATTAAGGGTGTTTCTTTTTTTTTTTTTTAGAAAATATATTGTTGTAACGATTTTTTTCTTGTGTGTCATTAATAGAGTTGTTCGGTAAGTAGTATGAGACAAGAAGCTTTCAATTTTATAGGAGATATATAGGGTGACCCATTTTATGTTGAGTGACGTGTGTCGCGTACATATAAACTCGTGCACTTTTAAGTGTCACGTGCGGTTACTCCATAAGGGCAGCGCCCTATATTCACTACTTTCACATCGATCGACACTTTAGTCAATTTTATGTTTTATGGGGTTCTATCGCACACGCACACAGACCTTCATATATACTTTATTTGCCATTCGATATTAAACGTTTTTTTTCCCCACAATCCTTGGGAGACGCGGCCTTGGTTATTTGAGCTTTGTCAAGCAAAACCTTAACATGAAGAAAAGTTTTTTTTTATGAAAAAAAGCAAAGAGAATGACATTGCATTCTATTGTTAGGAAAAATGGAGTTTTTTTTCTGGATTTTATGGTTAATTAATTAAAAATGAGTTTTTTTTTTTTTTTTTTTTTTTTTATAGAAATTTCTGAAATTTATTTACTTTTAACTATCGAGGCACTTCGATACGGGATGCTTGTTTATTTCGTACATATTAGGTTCGTAGGACGAGATTTTTTATGTCAAGCTGCTCGGTTGTTCTTTTGTTATCTCTTGTCTTGTTTTTTTTGTGTTTTTATTTAAATCAGTGCTCCAAATTAAAACAAACATATGAGCAACATGATAGTTTCAATGTACACTGAGAAAAATGTTTGGACAGAGCAACCAAAATTTGGTTGGGTCAACAAAAAAATTTTGTTGGTATTTAAGCAACCAAACTATTTGTTTGAGTCAACCAAAAAATTTGGTTGAGTGTTTTTTGTTGGCATAACAAAATTGTTTGGTTAGCTCAAACAAATTTTTTTTGTTAGGTCAACAAAAATTGTTTGATTGTTCAAATAAACAGTTTTTTTTTGTAAAATTGAAAATTTTATTCTACCTTATTTCTTTTCTTTTTATCTTTTTTTATTTATTTATTATCAATTTAACATTGAATTTATATTTATCCAATTGAAATATTCTCAGTGTATTAGTAACTGTTTTCAAAAATCGCGCCGAAATCTTCCTGTCGATTGTTTGTTCGGTCATTTGCAATTTCGGACAATTAAAAATTCTATCAATTAGAAATTCTGTTAACTGAGTTTAATAATTGAAATAGTTATAATAGATGTAAATTTTTTGGGTTCTCTCCTAACTTTCTAAAATTTTGGTATTTTTTTGATTTTCCAATTTTCGCTTTAAATTCAATTATCATAAATAATTGTGAGACACGGGCTTTTCTATTTATTTTATTTCTTCATATACTTCTCAATCAAAAGTGATCTACATTTTTCTCGCACAGCTCTATTTTGTTAAGGGAAATTTATAGTCTCAAAGGACACAACTTTATCCTAAAGGAACTAATGTAAAGAATTGCCCATAAATCACGTGACCAGTTTTCAGGTAGTTTGCAGTTTCTCACACACACACACACTCACACACAAATAAATTTTATATCGAAAATCAAAGACATGTAAACTGAAAAAAATTTGATTAAAAAAATCGGTTATTTGATTATTATCAAATACAATTTATTTAATTCAAATAAAAATTATTTCGTTCAAGTAAATATTTATTTCATAATAGTCAAGTAACCGATTATTTGAATCAGAGCGCATGATTATCCCATAAAAATCATTGGTTAAAAATTTCATTTATAGAGAATTTTATTAGATATAATTATATTTTAGACAAATTTTTTATTTTCTAATTAACATTTGACAGAATTTTATCTTTAAACAAATTTTTATTCAACAGAATTCTTATGTATCGAATTTTTTTTTTACAGAATTCTTGAAGCACCGAATTTTTATTTGTCCAAAATTACAAACATCCCAACAGACAATCGATAGAAAGATTTCGGCGCGATTTTTAAATACCAGTAATCAAAAGTTTTCAAAAAAAAATCGTGATTGGTGGAATTTAAAAATCGCGCCGAATTCTTTCTGTTGTTTGTTCGGCCATTTGCAATTTTGGCGCTTTAAGAATTCTACCAAATAAAAATTGGTTGCCTAAAAATTCTGGTAGTTAAAAATTATTTTAAAAAAGAAATTTTGATAAATGTTAATTCGAAAAATGAAAATTCGTCTAAAATATAATTATATCTAATAAAATTGTTGAAAATTAAAATTATAACTAATGAATTTTTATGGGATAAGCATGCGCTTCTTTGAATCAAATAAATTTTTTTTCCGTGTATAAAATTTTTTTTACAAAAGTAAAATAAATAGAATGTTACGAGTTTTATTAAGTGTCAATACAAGTGTCATTAGTACCAAAAGTAGGGTAAATTTAAAAGAATATTAGAAAAATATAAGTAATTGAACTGCAAACATGCAATAAAAATTTATTAGAGGAAGTGATAAGGTCTGACTAATGATAAGATCAGTAAATTTAGATATTTAGGTTAGATGTTTTTTCTTTTTTTTTTTATGAATTTATTATTGAAATTTAATAAAGACCATAACAAATTTTGACAATGTACTTAAGAAGTATATGATCTTATGAAGATTTATCAACAAATAAAATGAATGAGATGAAACGAATCGCTGGCACACTGTCATGACACTCGTTAGCGCCGATGATGTATGTATAGTGCCATCGACATTTTATCACGATTCTCACTAAAACCACTATACGGAAACGTGTATATTCGAAACTAACAATTCAAAAATTTTATATTTTATAGCAAAAGAATGAAAAATTTACATTTATTCATGGAATTATATTGATATAATAGCAGTAATTAAAGTTGGCAACTATTGATATATTTAATTAGGTACTTCTATTTAATTTTTTTTCTCGATTCCTTTTATTTGTAGAAAGAAATTTTCCTTTATAAATTTTGGAGTGTATTTGAAAAATGAAATAGGAAAAATCGATTGACGGTAACGATTAATCGTGAGAAGAAAGACTTCTACGTTTATGTTAGTGACAGAAACATAATTAAGAGCTGTCTTTAAACTTGAATGACGGGATTCTGATTATCGTTCACTTTGAGATAATGAAAACTTTTCAAATTACTTCAACACATTGTCTTATTTCCTTCGATAAATTAATAAAACGTAAATTATTAGAAGATATTGTTTTAGCCTTTTAACGATATACATTTTTTTTTTTTTAATAAAAAAGGGAAATAATTTTGTCTTTCATTTTTTTTCCAATTACAAGACATTTTCTCTTAATATTAAATACTAAATTTTTTTTTAAGTAAATTTAATCTTTAAAATCGAAGCAATCGATTTTATGACTCGTGATGATTATTTTAAGAATAATTTAGAAATGAATTTTTGTATTTGTTTTAATTATCCCAGAAGAGAGATAAAATAATGACATCTCTTGGTTGCATGTTAAATCTGGATATATTCTACTTAGAATTATGAAGCAAAGGAGAGTCCCTCTCTGTGTAAAAGTTTACGATTATTGACCTTGTTATATTCTCAACCGTCTAGTCGAGGGAGTGTGCGTCTAGAGATAGTTCATAAAAGGGACACCGACCTATACATTTTTCTATTTTTCTTTATTATTTTTTTTTTAATCTTGACCATCTCAACAATACGTAATTTTAACAGTAATTCTGAATTTCTAAATAATTTTAAATATAATTCTACTTTATTATAGTAATTAAAATTAATTGATATCATTATTAACATTAAATATGAATTCATAAAACATTATTTACACCTATATGTTTCTTTGATTATATAAATGGAGATTTTTATTCTTGTGGAATAAATTGAAAACTTATTTAGTAGAGGGAAATAAAAATGCCTTTGCGTTTCACTGTGGTAGTATAATTTGCATTGTAGCTTAATGCCTGGTGACTCAATTTGTTTCACTGACCCACCTGCAGTTTCATTTTTACGCGAATTTTCACCTGAATAAACCCCATTTTCTGTGACCTACTTTACAAATCAATCAAACGCCAATGATGTTGAAAAGGTACCAGAAATAATTTCGTTCTTTTTTATATATATATACATATAGTTTTGACGCTCCTATCGAATTTCTCTTTTATTTTCAGAATTAAATATAATCAGATTGTCAATTAGTGTATTCATATCTCGAATCTAGTAAATTAAAACTTAACAATGTCTATAGGGAAAAATTTTGTTTTAGCCAATGTTACATTTTGGTTCAAACGAAATTATAGCAGATACAGAAAAAAATGACCTTTCTGATATTTAAACTTACATTGTTTTTACAAATAATGTATTGTCTGATGTTGAAAGGAATACTTCAAAAATTCTCAAAAAGTTAAATGACAACGATTTGCTTCAATGTAAATATCATAATTTTTTTTATTTTTATTTAGAAACATAACGAGACATACCTTTTCGTACAAAAGTACTCCTAAACAACTTTTAGAGCCTGGGAAAATAATGACAAATTAACTTTGACTATTACAGATTTAGCTACATTTTACCGTGTTCCAAAAATCCACAAAAAAGGATCTTCCTTTTTGTCCAATACCATCTTTATGAAACAATCCGAGATAGTTTTTTTTTTAGAAAAACTCTTATAGTGAATTAAAAAATAGTATTGCAGCTGCAAAATTTGATATTAATAATAAAAGTTTTGATCATATAAAAAAATTTGCCAAAATTAGTTATTCCGAATGTTTATGTTCTAACTCTGCAAACTCCTGTATCGGCGATATGGTTGTTATTTGCCTTATCGTCGTACTGCTTTTTACGTAAGAAGAAGCTTGGGTTTCTCTTGCAGTCTGCGAACTTGTGATCAGCTTCACTGTACTTTACACACTCAGCAAATTTGTCTGTTGCCTTAGAAGCTTTTCCTATGTTACCATAATCGAGGCATTGATGACACCTTGTGACCATCACTCTTATCTTAATTAGTCACGACATAAAATCTTAAATGCTTCAGCCTGTCTGCCTCTTCTTGCTTGGTAACTACAAATGCGAGCTTCATCCCTCATTTGTTGGGTCCTAAGACCGTCACTTTCCTGCTCCCTGGTTTTCGAGCATTTCTTGCAACCTTTGTTGTACTTTTTCTTCTTCATGGGTACCAAGTAAAAAATACCAGAGCCACTGATTCCGGATACGAGCTCGATGTAGCTGGTAAACGAATCCGTGAGAATCTCGGATAAGAGCACTTTTCGGTATCTGAAATGTTCATAAGCTTGTAAAGGCACTGGAACGGATTACTTTTGTAGGGGTTTTAATCAAAAAATAAAAATGAATGATTATTTATTAAAGAATCGTCTATTATTTCTGCATCCATTTAATTGCTTTTTCTTGATTAAAACCCCTACAAAAGTCAACAGTTTCAGTGCCTTTACAAGTTTATGATAATTTTGGATACCGAAAAGTGCTCGTATCCGAGATTCTCACTGATTCGTTTACCAGTTATATCGATCTCGTAACCGGAATCCTCGGTTCTGGTAATTATTTTCTACTGGGTAAGGCAATCCAGGTCGCGGATCTCTTGTGTGACCCTTCGATTTACCGTCTGTTCTTTAATAATGCTTTCAACTGTTTTTGGTAACCTCCGCGGTGAATGCCTCCTTGTTGGAGTCTCCTCCAATTTTGATCTCCCTTTCTCGTAGGCCTTGTACCCACAACCCGCGTGTGTCTGACATCCGGATTGACTTCCTTACGAAGTTTGCTCAGTACGTAGAAATGCATCTTTCTAGTTGCAACACGGGTCACTAATGTACACTCGTCGTCGTCTTCTTCTTCTTCTTCTTCTTCTTCTTCTTCTTTCTGGTTTGCTTAGGATTCGGTGCTTCCGTCACCTTTGCAATCTTCACAAGAGGTACCTCCTTTTGTTTGTTCTTCACTCCGGTGTTAGTCCTCTCCTGACTGCCAAAGCTTCTTGGTGTGCTCTTGCTTCTTGTTCCGACCCTCCCTGTTTACTTCTGCAAAGTCTATAGCGCCGTCAAGGCGATTGTGTCCGTTATCACCATCATCAGCGAAAGATATAATTTGTGATCACTTTTTAACTAAATTCATTTACCGATTTTGAGGCTCATGAATTTTCTCCAAATAGCGTAACACTTAAGGCCAGGTGCAAGTCGTGTCAGTTGTTCCATTGAAACTTCAAAGGAACAGCTGACTCGACTTGGACCTGGCCTTAATAAACCTAAATTCGATTGGCCTAAAAATCATACGGACTAATTATTACTTTGCCTAATCTGAATATGAACTATTTCTCACTTGGCCTAATCTGTATATGAACTAATTCTTATTTGGTCTAATGTTCTTATCTGCCCTAATTCCTACTTGGGCTAAATTTTCTGTCACCTAATACTTTTTTCGCCTCATGTTTGTGATATAATTATTACTTGGCCTAAACATTATTTGCCATAATTCTTATTTAAAATAATTTTCAACTAATCATCATTTGGTCTAAACGCCGCCTAAGCTAATTTTCATTTGATCTATTGTTTACGTCACCTAATTCTCATTTGGTCTAAATATTTTATAAACTAATTGTTATTTGTTCTAACATTTAACTGACCTAATTTTTATTTGTCCCATTATTTTTCTGGCCTAATTCTTATAAGGTCTAAATTTTATTTCGCCTAATTCTCATTTGGCCAGAAAAAATGGGACTAATAAAAATTAGATCAGTTAAATATTAGAATCAACAATAATTAGGTTATAAAATTTTTAGACGAAATGAGAATTAGGTGACGTAAAGAATAGATCAAATGAAAATTAAATTAGGCGACGTTTAGTACAAATGATGATTAGGCTAGTTGAAAATTAGTTCATATACAGATTAGGCTAAGTAATAATAATTAGTGCGTATGACTTTTAAACCAATCGAATATAGGTTTAGTAAGTGTTAGGCCATTTGAAATCTGTTTATGTTAATTGTGAAATGGCAAAGAAAATGGAAAGGAATTAATTTACAAAATTTTAAACGCCTATTGTGAACCTTCTTTTAATTAAGTTTCTAATCAATTAAATTCTTTACAAGCTCCGTAGATAGGTCAGTTTTCGTCTAATATAAAAATTACCCCAGTCTTTTAATAATGCGTGGCTAACAATAAAAAAGCAAATTAAAACCCTTTGAATTGTGTGTATATAAGTAGTGATTTTTTCCTCCAAAGTAGGAAAGCTTTTTCTCTCTAGTAGAAATATTGGATTAGTGGAAAGGGTTATATAAAGAGTGATTACGACAGATTATTATCATTCTCTGGGGAAATTGTTTAATCCAAGATACTTGACCTCTTCTTCTACCTATATATAATCAGTTCTCTTAAAATAGGGGAAAGATCATTTGACCTATGAGAGAGAGAGAGAGAGAAAGAATGAGAATCCCTGTTAGGACTTGTGGATGGAGGAAAAAAGTCTGAAAAGACATTAAGGGGAGAGAAAAAAAAACGACGAAATAGAAATCTTCAGTAGAATGGCTCAACGTGTTCCCTCCAGGGGTATAACTCGTATAATGTTTCTTCCTTCAAGGCAAGGCCGGAAACTAACCTTTTCCTCATTCACGGATTCTTACTTCTCAAAATTTTAACTATTTTCATTCTGAAACCTTCTGCTCTGCCGCGACTAAGTTTCATGGAAGGAAGTCTTTGAAAGATAATGACACTTGAAAAAAAAAGAAAATGTTTCATCGTCAAATTTAAGTGTGCTATAATGATCGCTAAAATATTTTGTGAGTTTTTAAAATTTCTCTCGATTCCGTTTTTTTTTTTAATTATTTATTTGTTTTAAATCAAATTATTATTTTATTATTTTTTATTCAGAAGAAAATTGTTAGAATTAAAAATAGAACAATTTTCAGATTAATTTATTATTTATGTTTATTTAATTATAAATGGGACGCATGATTATGTTCTAAAAATCATTAGTTAGAATTTTTATTTTATGGAATTTCATTTGTCATAATTATTTTTGAGCCGAGTTTTTATTTGTTCGAATTAGTATTTTGCAGAATTTTCATCAAAACGATTTTTTATATTACAGAATTTTTATATAACCGAAAATTCACTTCACAGAATTTTTATTTGTTCAAATTTTTATTTGCTCGAAATTTCATTTAACAAAATAGGCATTTTAAAGAATTTTTATTGGGTAGAATTTTCTTTCAGATGAATTTTCATTGGTTCGAATTATTATTTGTTATAATTTCCATATAACCGATTTTTCATACTATAGAATTTTTCACTTAACCGAAAAATCATTTGTCCGAAATTGCAAACGGACGAACAAACAATCAACAGAAAGATTTCGGCGCGATTTTTAAATTCAACCAATCAAAAATTATCCATAAAATTCTGATTGGTTGATTTTAAAAATCGTGCCGAATTCTTTCTGTCGATTATTTGTTCTGTCATTTGCAATTTCGGACAAATGAAAATTCTATTAATTAGAAATTCTGTTAAATCATTTTTCGGTTAAGTAAATAAGTTTTTTTTTTGAAAAATGAATATACAAAAAATTACCGATATAGAAATCTACCTTACCGATTAATGGTAAAACAGGTTTTTTGAAATGAAAATTCATCTGAAAAATTTTTATTTTCGGTTATATAAAAATTCTGTAATATATAAAATCGTCTTGATGAAAATTCAGCAAAATTCTAATTCGAACAAATAAAAATTCGGCTCAAAAATAATTAACGACAAATGAAATTCCATAAAATGAAAATTCTAACTAATAATTTTTAGAACATAATCATGCGTCTCTTATAAATACGTCCGTTTGAATTAAAATTATTATTTTATTTGACAAAATGTCGTTAAAGTGAAATTTTGTAATTAATTTTAAACATACACTTAAATTCTCTAGAAATAAAAAACACTTGACATCATAGTTAAATCAGATTAAAAATTTCATTGTATAGGTAAGAATAGTAAAATTTTTAAAGAAAAAAGAAAATTTTTCTGAAGGTTATACTATATAACTTTGCATATTTTTTAATGAAATTTATGACTTTCATTTGTTCTTTGTAAAGTTTGTTAGCACTTTCATGAATATCTTAACTGCTCTTAAGTTTTACTTTATTTTTTTTTTATGAATAATCGTTGGAAAGATGTTGAAAAATTTTATTTATAATATGAATGTTTATGTGAAACGAAATAATTAATTGAAAGGGGAAACCGCAATTTTTAAAAGATTTTATATGTGTAATAAACATTAAAATTTTTTTTTTTTGTTATTTTTTATGAAATATTAACTCTTTATATAAAAAAAAAAATCTTTACGATGTTTTTACTGTACAGATAGAATACGACTTTAAGATATATCCACAAAATTTATTGCCCTAATACCATTACAGTGCAATATAAAAAAGGGTTTTTATATGTTACCCACACATTATCAAAATTGTTATTAACAAAGTAAAATTTTATAACCTCTGCCTTACTTTTTTTATTTTTGTATAAATCTTTGTTAAAATGTGAATTTAATGAATTCAGAATTTTTTAGAGTGCTTTTTCAAAAATAATTTTTTTTTTTATTCGCAAATAATTTAATCTAGAAAAAAATTCGCATTTCAAATTTTTATACTCGATGAATATAAATAGAATTGTAAGTTTAAAAAAAAATTTAATTTATAGTAAAATTTTATTATTAATTCACAAAGTATATTTTGTTTGCTTACTTACATTCAACTTGTGTTTTCTTCAATGCAACCCACGCGTTCGCCACGAGATTTATTTATAGAATATATAGGAATCTAGAGTGAAGAGCAAAAAAAAATTTTTTTTTTCTGTCTTGAAGTGATGCTGACATTTTTTTAAAGAGCAAATTGAACATAAATTAGATTTGAAATATTACTGGAACATTGTAAAAGAAATTTGCCGCTTTTATTTCAGCGAATGACTTCTAATTTATTTCAAGAGATTTTTTTTTTTTTTTTCTCTTTTATGTATTTAGGGACGTTCTTACATAAAAACCAATTTACAAAAATGCAAAGAAATTTTTTTTAAGCAATGGAGATATTTAATTATACTTTTATATATATATATAGGGGAGAAAAAATTATGTAGAAAAACTTTTCAAAGAAAGTAATGAGTTTAATTCTTTTTTTTTCACTTCTACAAAGTTTAATTCACTAATTATATTTAATTTTTTAATCATATTCCAAAAATATCGAAACTACTTTGATTTGTTATGAATAGAGAATAAAATGAATTTCCTCTTCGTTATGTGTATATATGGAAAATTAATTGAATTTTACACAAAGTTGTCAGATTGACAAATATGTTCTGCCAAATAGAAATAAAGTCTATTTGCAGTTCATTTTTTTTTGTATACGTGTAACGAATTATATTTTTTTTTTTAATTTACTAATATCAATAAACTTTTTGTAATTAAAATTTGTTATAATTTTCATCTTTTACAAAATTGATTTAACTTTATCAATAATAGAATTGTTCAATTAATTGTCAGTAAACAAAAGTTATCGATTTCATTTATTGTTAAATTAATTAAAAATATGAAACGCATGTGTTTTTTTTTATATATAACTTTTACAATTTCTTTTTCTTATTTAGAATCAATTTAATCAACGTAAAATTCATAATTTCTCGTATACTGCAAATGAAAATTGTACACGGAAACTATAAGAGGAACTTATTTCTGTAATAATTAACTGAATCCCCGTGCTGCTCGTTACATTAGCAAATCAAATAATGTTTCACGAAAATTGAACACAACTTTAGTAGAATCATTATAATAATAGTTTATTTTATAATTTGTAAATTGATTTACTTATAGATTTAAAGTTCTCTCAGTTTTGTATATATATATTTTATATAAAGTTTTATATATATATATATATAACTTTAAAGCCTTCCCATTTAAAACTACTTGACGTTATATACAAGCTCGTAAAGAGCTGTTGTAATTTATAATTGGGATTTATCCACAGAACATAGCTCCGAAAATCTCAAGTATCTGTATAACAAGAGTGAAATTCCAATATTGGTTATTATAAAGTAATATTTTCTAATTGTGTAGTAAGCTCTTTCCTAACTTATTGAGGATTATAACTTTCATTGGTATTACTCTAATTATTAATTAAATTCATATTAAGATTTATTACTTGCAAATTCAAATCTAAAAAAATTACATTACATTGAAAATTCGAATCTTTTAAGATTTAAAATCAGGTAAAATTCATCCTATACTATTGTAAATATAATACTTACCAGTTCAATCTGCTCTTAAAAATAGATTTGAAAAGCAAATATTTTTTTTATAAAAGAAGTTAAAAACAATTATTCCTCGAGTCCCTGAAAAAATAATTTCCTGGGAACATGATAAATCGAGACAGGACCATCTAAAATCAGAAAAATGGAAAAGATTCTGTTAGCTTCTATCCCTTTCGATTTGGTTTCAATAATTTTAAAAAAGGTCAAATAGTTGGGACGAATGATTATGTTCTAAAAAAATCATTAGTTAGAATTTTCATTTTAGGGAATTTCATTTGTCATAATTAATTTTGAGCCGAATTTTTATTTGTTCGAATTAGTATTTTGCAGTATTTTCATCAAAACGATTTTCTATATTACAGAATTTTTATATAACCGAAAATTCACTTCACAGAATTTTTAATTGTTCGATTTTTTATTTGCTCGAATTTTCATTTAACACAATAGGCATGTTAAAGAATTTTTATTGAATAGAATTTCATTACATAGAATTTACTTTCAGATGAATTTTCATATGTTCGAATTATTATTTGATATAATTTCCATATAACCAATTTTTCATACTACAGAATTTTTACTTATCAGAGAAATATCATTTAACAGAATTCCTAATTGATAGAATTTTCATTTGTTCGAAATTGCAAATACCCGAACAAACAATTGACAGAAAAATTTCGGCCCGGTTTTTAAAATCAACCAATCAAAAATTATCCATAAAATTGTGATTGGTTGATTTTAAAAATCGCGCCAAAATCTTTCTGTTGATTGTTTGTTCGAGTATTTGCAATTTCGGGCAAATGAAAATTCTATCAATTAGAAATTCTGTTAAATGATTTTTTGGTTAAGTAAAAATTCTGTAGTATGAAAAATCGGTCATTTGGAAATTATATCAAATAATAATTCGAACAAATGAAAATTCATCTGAAAGAATAAAATGAAAATTCTATGCAATGAAATTTTACCCAATAAAAATTCTTTAAAATGCCTATTATGTTAAATGAAAATTCGAGCAAATAAATAGTACTCAAGTAACTGTATAATTAATGTGTTTCAAGTTTTGAACGTTTAAATAAACGAAGAATTTCATTTTCATTGTTGTAGTAATTTTAAAAAAATGTATAGACCAGAAAATTGATTTCGTTGATTTAAACGTTCAGAATTTTAGACACATTAAGTACACAGGCCGACAAAATTTTGGCCTACTTTAGAACTAATTGTAAGAACCAGACTATGCACCAGGTTTTCGAGATATTCTAATCTAAAAGTGGCAATACAGACATTTTTTTTACCATATTTGAGGTCACGTAACATTACGAGGTAATTTTTTTTCAAAAAGGTTGTTAAAGCACCCGGAAGTACTATTCTTATCCTTTAAAATTCTTTATTTTTCTCTGAGTTATCGTTATTTTAATTTTCTGAGCTTGGTGAATGTTTCAATATTCGTAAACTGATTAATATCAGATAATGCTTCAAAAATTTTAATGACAATAACTCAGAACCAAAGAAAGATTTTTTAAAGTTCCAAAATGCATTTTAAAAAGTAAGAATAGTACTTTCAGTTGCTATAACAACCTTTTAGATCAGAAAAAGTCTTTTTTTGTACTTTTAGGTTAGAATATTTATTTGTGTTGGACTTTATAATTAATTGTAATTTAAAGTTATTCAAACACAAAGATACACAGGAAATAAAAGTAAAAAATGCACGTTTATTTAAAAGCACTAAGGGCCAGTTTCACCAACTACGGTTAAAAGTTTATCAGCGATTAAATTCTTAACCGAACAATTATGAGCGGTTAAATTGGCTTTATAATCACTGATTAATTTTTAACCGAAGTTGGTGAAACTGTCCCTAAAAGGTTTACAGTAATCATAATGTGTTAAATAGAAAATGTTGAATATAATGCAAAAGGAACTTAAGAATTAATTAGAACATTGAAATACGACGGATTGTTAAATGTACCCTTAGGCGATTGGAATCGGCTGTAGTACAAATTAGCTTGCGTAGATTTTGATGATAAGAAAGAGATGCGGATTAACAGAAAACTTATAGACCAACTCCAATTTAGAAACATCTATGCAAAGATGGTGATGCTAAAAGAATTAAGATTCTTAATACAATATTTAGTTTCTAAAATATGAATTTGGGGAGAAGAAAAATTTTAGTTTCACATCCGGTTAGTTAATTTTCACTTGAAATCTTAATAACGTCAATTTGAGGTTAATAGGTAAAGCAATTTTCAATCAGCTGATGCTTAATATTTTCAAATTCTTTTGCTAACTCTTAGTAACAATTCTATATATAGAAAACTTCTTTTGCAAGCCAAAAGCAGTAATATTTTTGGCTATTCTCCCTTAGCATCTTTCCTCTGATTTGTGAAGTGAATTCTGATGAGACGTTAAAGCAAAATTGTGACAGGATAGTGAACTATACATATATATATATATATATACGGTAGTCGAACAAAAGATTGAAGTAGTTGTCGTGACTCGACTTGTACCATGAATCCTTCTTCCTACTTCTCGTGGACGAGCCAAAAGCATTGTTACCGTGGATATTTTTGGAATATAGGACGGTAAAGTTTGTCCGATCGCTGCAAACTCCATATCTACCTGTTCTCCTACTTCTGGCCCAGTGTGAATTGAAAACACACATGTAGACACATATATGTATATGCATAAGTACACTTATATGCAAATGGGTATTCAGTGGGTGTACATAAGTGCGGGAGCATGTCGCGTGTGTAGGACATAACTATAACTTATAGTATACAACTTACATATATATATATACACCCAAGTTGAAGGAACATCCTGCGGCTTATAATGCAGGGTTATAGTTTCTAAGAGTAAGTTCACGTGCACCCTCTTCACTTGAGATTGCCTTTATTTACAAGTTTCTTAAAACTTTTAAAAGTTTTTTTTATTCCTTTATCTATGGTCGATCATTAACCTTTTTAAATTACAGAATGTATAAAAAACATTTCCTCACATTTAGGGAATGAAAACATGTATTCATTAGGGTTTGCAGATTTAGATGATGATTTTTAGTTAATAGAAAAAATTGCAAAATTAATAAAATACAATATTAGTTAGGATTCTGATTCGAAGTCGTGACACACTTTGTTAATTTTCGGCACATTGGAACGATACGTCACCTAAAAATTGTTTCCGTGTATCTGTTTGCATTGGTAAAAATTTACCGTAACATTAATTGTATAACCTTTTTTTTTAACACTGCTGTTATGTTAAAGAAAAAATAGAAACTAAATGTCAGAAACTGTTTAAACAGAACTCATTGTTATTAATTGGTTTAAGTAATTGGGTATACCTTCAAAATTAATTATTGATATAAACACGCATATTTGCGTGTATGTGTAAATATTAAATCCTACAAATATTTTACTTTGATCGGATTATTTTGTTTCTACAATAAATTTATCAAAATCGTTATACAAATTCATTTGAAAATTATGTTTTATATAAAATTTATAATATGAACCAAATGGTCCATTAACCTTGTATAATTTTTTTTTCTAACCTAACAGCAGAGTTAATTAAACTAATTGTAAGTTCTTGTTAAATTAGAGATTATAATGTTGGTTGTTTCTTGAATTCCTTTTTGTACATCATAAATAGAATTATATATAATTAGTTAAGCTAATTGCTAAATGATAAAAATAGGTATTATAAATACAAAACCAATTAAGGACGAAACGAAAAACATTTATATTAATTAAAGTCGTACTTCTAAACCGACGGAACAGAATTTCCATGCTTTTAGACGCACTTAGAAAGTAATCCAATTAATTTTGGAGTACGATGTGGGAAACCATTGTCAGCTAAATTTGCTAGGTATAACTATATTATGAGTTTATTAAGAGTGATTTTGGATCTTGATTGAAAATATTTTTTTTTTTCAATGTCATAAAAGAGTTAATTAATTCAAAAAGAAGAAAATTTTTGTTTTAGAAATAAAGTTTGAATATAGTTAATTTCCCCCAAAATTGTTTTTATTCTTTCAATGAAATTCAATGTAATAAAGTTTCGCTTCTATAAAGGAGCGCTATTAATTTTCGACAATGAGTGCATCTATACCATCTAAAATATTGATCCTGAAAATATTTGATTACATTTTGAGGGTATGTATGTATATATATAAGAGAGGGTAGGATTAAAGAGACTTGTAGGACAGTTTAGTGAGGTGGTATAGAAGGAAAGAGAAAGGAGGGGGGAGGTTATTCTACATGATAAGGGAAACTGTAAAGCAGGGAAGCCATGAGTAAAAGTTTATCGAGGGCTGAAACGAATTAATGGACTTTGTGACAGTTCGAGAAAGTTCGTGAATGATCGTGTTCCCGCATGTGAAGTTGTCCATGTGAAACATATCACTCTCTTTCTCACTCTCTTGTATATACTTTCGATTACTTTTGGTAATCAAACTTGTATCGATATTATCAGTTAGTAATCGTAATATTGGAAAAAAATTTCCTTCTTGAAATTTTACTTTTAAAAACATTTAATAACTTTTTTCTTTGATATTTTTAGGTTCGTCTTTCTATTTAGGTTATCCAAATAATTATACTAACTAATATGTACTATTCGTTTCTTAGAAAATTTAAAAAATTTAAAACTTATTAGCTGTCGTATTGTGATTCTAGTAGCGGTATAAGCTTTGAAGATCGTTTAAAGTCATATTTCTATGGAACATTGCAAAGGTTTAATATTTAACCCTTTCTGACGATAAGACTCTATTGAATAAATTTTCTGTAAAGGGTAACAAATTTTTTTTTTTTGGTTAACGAATGACATTTTTTTAAAAAATTATTAAAAATTATTTTTTAAAAATGGTAACGAATGACAGAGTGAAACAAAATATTTCTTTGACAAATCAACTTTTAGCCCACAATTTTCAACTGATTTACAATTTTTCATTTTTAATTAAAGGTGATCAAATTCCGCATCGAAACGCGAAATAGTTTTGAAATTTTTTGTTTTTTACATTAAAAATGTAAAAAAAAAGATTTTTTTAACATTACAGAACTGTCATTTTTTGAAATTTGTCAAATATTTTGTTTCTATAGATTGTGCAACAAAAATGAAATTTTTTAAAAATAAAATCCTCAAATTTTTCAAAAAAAAAATACGGTTCTGCAGTATCAACAATTTTTTTCCAACATTGTTAATGCTAAAAAGTACAAATTTGAAAAAAAAAATTCAAAAATGTCTCTGGAAAAAAAATTACTAAATACAAGTGAAGTAATAAATTAGCCTTCTTTGTACTCCTTCTCTGTTTCTAGAAAGATTGTACTTTTTACATTTGTTTCTTTTAATTAAAAAAACAGAATTGGAAAATTCATTTCACACGTATTTCTTTCTCTTGAGTAAAAAGGAAATTTTCATAGCACGCGTAATCGTATAGCGTGGCTGGGAAAACGCCGTTATTCGAGGGTTGCTTGCTCTGAGTAGAGTTAGAGTTGGTTGGGAAAAGGTGGTGGGAAGACTAGGAGGGTGACTGTAGGGCAATGCGCTGGTCGATACTCTTCTCTCTGCTAACCCCGAGAACCGCGAACGCATGAGGCGCAGCCCCATATCATACACACACAATAAAAAAAAAAAAATCTTAAAATTGTCACAACGTTCAATATATATCTTGTGTTATATCTACAGTAAACGTATATAGATTTATAAATATTCACTTGAGATTTAGATAAAATATGTAAGATAAAAGACAAAGTGTATGATGAAAATTTATGTCTATTTGTAAAATATTTTAAGATCAATAAATTAGACGACTTGAAAAAGATTTTAAATGAATAGTTTCGTAGTTCATTTATAAATTTAATTTTTGAATTAAATAAGAACATTCTGCGCTTACTATTCTTGACAAAATTGATTTTATATCAAATTTTGGTTTTATTTTTATGAAATGTTTAATATTTAAATGTGGTCAGAATTTTGGATTCCATATAAATTATGTTATATAAAAAAATTTCAATTTTATATACATTTTGACTTGGATATTCACATTGAATTTTATTCTCTTCTTTCAGTGAATTATGTAATTTCATTTTGACTTCCACTTTAATTCGGAGTTTCAGTTTTCTTTTCCAGTGAATTATGTAATTTTATTTTGACTTTCACTTTGATTCGTACTTTCACTTTCATTTTTCACTAAATTATCACTAATTTTTATTTTTCATTGAAATATGTGAAATCTAAATTATGAAATTCTGAAATTTCATTAGGACGTATGATTATGTTTTAAAAATCATGAGTTAGAATTTTCATTTTATGAAATTTCATTTGTCATCATTATTTTCGAGCCGAATTTTTATTTGTCCGAATTAATATTTTGCATAATTTTCATCAAAACTATTTTCTATATTACACAATCAGTCGGTAAGGTAGATTTCTATGCCGGTAAATTTTTATTTTTTAAAAAAGTGTTACCATCGGCCGGTAAGGTAGATTTCTGTGCCGGTAATTCATTTTATTTTTTTGTTTTTGAAAAAGAAACATTTTACTATCAGTCGGTAAGGTAGATTTCTGTGTCGATAATTTTTGTATTTTTATTTTTCAAAAAGAAACTGTTTTACCATCAGCCGGTAAGGTAGATTTTTGAGTGCCTATTATGTTAAATGAAAATTCTAGTAAATAAAAATTCTGACAAATAAAAATTCAAACAAATAAAAATTCTGTGAAGTGAATTTTTGGTTATATAAAAAGTCTGTAATATAAAAAATAAGAATACAAAGATTACCGACATAGAAGTCTACCTTACCGACTGATGGTAAAATGAATTTTTTTTTTGAAAAATGAAAATATAAAAAACTACCGACACAGGAATCTACCTTACCGATGGACGGTAAAAATTTTTGAAAAATAAAAAATTACTGACAAAAATCTACCTTACCGACTGATTGTGTAATATAGAAAATCGTTTTGATGAAAATTCTGCAAAATGCTAATTCGAACAAATTAAAATTTGGCTCAAAAATAATTATGACTTTGACTTTTACCTTCATTTTTATTTTCATTACTGGAAGTGGAATTCAAAGTAAAAAGCAATACACTGTTACCTAATTACACCGCTGAATAAAACAATCTTCAACATTGTAAAGATTTCTAAAATTATTGAACAAAATTAATAAATAAACACAAAAGAATTTTTCTTCAAAATATAAAGATATCTATTCCTTCTCAAATAAATATTCAAGTTTTGTCACGTTTTCTTGTTTTCTACTTCAAATTACAAGAAGGTTGAAAAGTGAAGTATTATGAAGTTATAGTAAAGTACGTGTTAATTAAATAGTCCAATAAAGTTAAGAGGAGAAAAATAGCCTGGAAGATGTTTAAGTGAAAAGAATTCAGTTAAATTTCAATTAGGGAGTGTCGGTCGTTAAGGGTTGTAGGTAGTAGTGTAGTAGTAGTAGTAGTATTAGTGACAGTGAAAAGTTGCAGGTGCACCGCGTAAAATTGGTAAACGACGTATAGAGGTCAGGATAAATCCCCCCTATGACATAACTAGTTTGTCTTGCTAGAAAAAGTGGGAGAATTTAATTAAAAGTTTTAGTTTTAATTGAGAGACGAATTGAAATATTGTCTCTTTTTAATTTGTGATTTGATTTTTTTCTCTCTTCTTTTTCTTTAAACAGAGACAAAGCAAAAATGGGTTGGGAAATGGACCACTCTTCCATTATTGAACGAGAAGAAAACACAGTCTCGTTCAAACTGTGTTTCAACATTTCGTATAGTCGTTTCGCGAGCATTAACCCCCTTAACTTAAAAGTAGCGTCTTCAAGGATTCACTATGTTTTTGCAGTATTTTAGAAACTTGTTACTTTTTTGTCGAGACTTGAAGTACTTGTTATAAAAAAATTAATGTTCCCCAGTTAGATGCTAGTGAGAAAATTTTTACACTCTTTGAGGTTATGTAACTAATTTTAGTAAAAATTGTGTGTTTTTTTTTATTATATTTCACATCTAGGGGAAAATAATATCTACTTTAAGATTTAAATCACTTTAGGTCATTCAACTTACTTTAGGGTCTTTTATCATTCAATCAAAAATAAAATTTTGCCTCTTTTAAGTCCTGTGGCTTTAAAATTTTTATTTCATTTGAATTTTAAATTATTTCCTAAAACTTGTTTCTTTTCAATTTTGAAACAAACTTAAGCTATCCTTGATACTTTTTTTTTGGTTAAATAATTAATTTCTACAAGAATTTCTAAAGTTCGATAGAAAGTTTGGAGAGTTATGTTAACTAAGTTAATACAATATTTGTTTTGTTTTTTACTGAAACGTCTAAAATAAGTATTTCTACTAAAAATTTCACCTTAGTCAAGAAGAGTGGAATTTTAAAATTCTTACTTTTTTAATAATTGACCTTTTATTAAATTGTTTAACATTTATAAATGAAATGTTACTTGATTTTAGGACTAAATTTCCGTATATATTTTGTCTTTATTATTATTATTTTTATTATTTTTATTATTATTATAGTATTTTCCTGTTTAGAGGCCTAGCATACAAATTAGTGTAAGACTATCGTATATAGGGGAGATTTCCTAATAACGAGGATATCCCTTTTCCGTTAGAATTCCTCGCAAACATCGATTCATGCTTCTGATCAAGTTCTATAGATATGTATACCAAAATCGTCTTTCTCACGAATCCTCATAAAATTCAATAAGATTGGATGGCATTCAATCTTTAGTCACTGACCAATAGTTTTTTTTTCAACATTTATCCTTTCATCTTTATAAACTTATCAAAGAAAATCATATGTTTTAAAAAAGTTTCAAAAAGCTTCAATTTTTCTCCGAGTTTTACAAAAATATTTTTCCTCAACATTAGAAAAGTGTTTTCTAAAAAAATCAAAATCCGTAGGGTGCTTTTTTTTAATTTCAACTTTTGTGTTTTTAGCGACGAATTTTTAAAAACCTGTTTTTTTTATTACATATAAACTAATTAAATTCAATTTTTACTAGTTAAATATTGTTCAAAACATTATACAAAAATATAATTCTTATAGGAAATTTTTAATAGAATTGGAACCTAACATTGGCTTTAGAATTTAAGGCAGAGGAATCCTAGAAAATCCTAAACATTGCAAAGATTTTAAAAACAATTTTACTTGTGCTTTTTTTAAGTTTTCTGTATCAAATTTTCAAAATCTAATGACTATTTTAAAGTTAACCGAAATTTTAAAGTAAGAATCATTTATTTTTTCAAAAATTCCATATACAGAATAGAAACACGAGGTTTTTAAAAATTGGTCACTAAAATTACAAAAATTAAAATTAACACTGAGAAATATATGCTATTAAATCAACAGCATTTCTGCCAAAGGTATAAAAATTATTATTGATTCAAAAGCATATGCTATAAAATATGTAAAATATTTTATAAATTCAGTAGCATATGCTTTTGAATTAATAATTTTTTTACCTTTGGCAGAAAAGCTGTATTGGATTCAATAGCATATTTTTTCTCAGGGACGAAAAAAGTGTAGACGGATTTTGATTTTTCTTTTTGGAAAATGTTCACTAAGGTGCTCCGAACATGTTGCAACAAAAATCGACGAAATTATGCAACCAAAAATGTTAAATTCAATGTTCCTGAAGTTCTAAACGTTCAGATAAACGAAAAATTACTACTTTTTTAACCTTAAAATTTCATTAAAAAAAAATATTTTGCTTTCTGTATTCAAAAATATATTAATAATTTTTTAAATGTTTAATGTACTTTTAAATTTTTCACTTGCCGTTGTAATATTTACAAAAAAAATTTATAGACAAAAAATATTATTTCGTTCATTTGATCGTTCAAAACTCACGGCAAATAAAATTGACGAGTCAGACGAGTAAAACGTTTCAAAGTGCATCACTAATAAAAATTTATGAATGAATCTCAATCACGCTACAATTCTTACCATTTTTAAATACAGAGGAATTTAATTTGCATATTCCTATATTAATCATATTAAAGTGACAGGACAACTAAATATTTGTAAAGAAAGTTCAGGTTAAAATTATTAAAATTTGATAATCGTCCTTTTAGATTCAATATTTTTGGTTTCAAAATTTTAGATTATTCAATACGTACAAAAAAAAACATGTTTTTAATATACTTTTTTTCAAATATTTTTGGGCAAAATCCGAGGGGGAATTTACTAGTTAAAAACGTGTACACTTGACTACCGGTAATACACCTCATATTACCCTTATTACTAAGTACTACACGTTATTACTGTTTAGAACACATTATTACAGAGATATTACAGACTTTTTTGCGTTATTACACAAGTATTACAGGAAGAGTGTACACTTGACTAACTGATTAAATTTCCCCTTGGAAAAATCCTTAACAAACCTCTTGATAGTAAATTTTCGAATAGTGTTAAATAGCCACACTTTCTAAAAAATTCTGTTATGCATTTTCTTTTTTTTTCTATTTAGCTTTAATTCTTTTATTGTTTATTGTTGCGGATAAAGACGAGTTGGCAGCAAACTACTGTCTTGTTTGTTCGTAGATCTTCCATTGTATTGAGTATAGTTGTGGATTCTATATAGTACGTCTGTAGAACGACGATGATAATAAAGACAGCGGCTATAGGACAAAAAGTAATAGAGTGGGTTGGGTGGCGTTTGTGAAGGGTAGGGGTGTGACGCGACACAGTAGACGACCCACTGAGCCTCATAATACATATGCATGTTCTGCACCATTATATATATATATATATATATACACAATTCACTTGCTACCAAAAGCAGATATATATAGAAATGTATACAGTGAGTGTAAGAGAGAGAGAGAGAGAGAACAATATACGTGCATGTCCTATCGATTCGCTACAAGTCGTATACCGTCCGTCGGTATACACTTTTATGTCCAATGTGCATAGATAAGCCGGTTTTACTTCGTTCCTGCTAGAAAGACGGTCCTCTATTCTGCCATAATTTCTCTTGTGTGTCACGAATAGTTTACTGCTTCGTATCTCTTTATTAGCTTCAAACTTTATAATGAATTAGTTGCAAAATTTATTATGTTTGCATTTAGATAAAATTGAATTTTAAATTAAATATTATATGGTAGATAAATTGTTTTTTAGGTAGTTGTTTAGCTTGGTTGTGTACTTGACTATCTTTGAGAAAAATATGCTATTGAATCAACAGCATTTCTGACAAAGGCATAAAAATTATTGATTCAAAAGCATATAAAATATTATATAGTTTCTAGCATATATGCTTTTGAATCAATAATTTTTGTGCCTTTGGCAGAAATGCTGTTGATTTAATAGCATATTTTTCTCAGTGTAGATCTTTTTAGTATTAGGATACTTTTGTTAGGGTCTAACTTCTTAGCAGAAAACATTGAATGCATCCAAATGCTTTGATTTTGCTGAGCTTCTTATGGCTGAAGATGATGTGATATATCTGTGCGAATAGAATAAGAAAAATTTCTTGCACGTAAATGTAAACACCAAAACACTTTCATGATTATTTATAACATTTTCCGTAACAAATTATGGGTTCGTCCACCCAAAATCTGTTTAGAACATAGCCTGTTTACTGGCGCACTTTTTGCCTCTTGTCTTTAACTCAACTTTATCAAAACCAATTAACTTTATCTTTAGAAAAGTATCATTAAATTTAATCCAATTTTAATTGGTACAATTAAACTCCATATAGATTAAATCTCTCAATAATTTTAGAATTATTATTATAAGAATTTGCTAATATCGTTCACAATGCAAGTTTCAGTTTAACTTAAAAGGGGTCCTAGTTGCATAGATTATATTATTTCACACGTAATTGTAATTCGAAGATACGACAATGCGAATCGTGACATGCAATATATAGAGTCACGCAGGTATATAGCACAAATCACATTAAGTTTATTGCTTCAGCCTGGATGCATAAGTGAGGTTAATTTTCACAAGAGAAGGAAAATTTATGTTAGACATTTATTCCTAAGATAATGCAAATACGTATGTGATCTAATCGGGATTTCCTCTTACCATACCTGATTTTACACTTGACTTTGCCACCTTAACCGCTTTGGAGGAAAACGACAACTTGCCAAGAACGTTTCCAGATTTACTTGGAATATATATATATATATATATATATATATATATATATATATATATTTGCAAGTACAACAGAGGATAAATCTCATTTTCTTACCCTCCTATTGTATACCACCCTTCTCCTCCTTCACAAAAAGTGAGAGAGTCATGTGCACGTAAACTCATGAAATCGCAAGAGTTAACCCGCACGATTCTCCACCGATATATAACATTCAAAAACGGAAACGATAGGAACTCTCACATTCACTCGTTTGCAATTTTATACACGGTGCTTCCAATCTCATTCTCCATTCTATGTTTCATGCAGAAAATGTCCTATCTAAAGAAAATACAAAAGAAAAAGTTACATATATAAAACGTATACAAAATTTTTATTTTATTCTCTTTTTTTCTAAGGAAATTTTTATATCAATTTTTTTACATGGTATTTAGTTATTTGAATAGGATTTTTCGCCCTGTATTTTTGGTGGTAATGTACATTGAGAGAAAATATTGGTTTGGGTTATCATTTTTAGTTAGTAAACTATACTGCTGTTAATTTATTAGATAGTTACTATTTTTATTGGTTGGCTTAACTATTTTATTAGTTGGTTTGACTAATTAGTTTGTTGGAAGAACTATATAATTCGTTACCTTACCAACTACTAATAAAGTTCAACAGAAGAATTTCCAAATTATTGGATGAGAATCTAGACTCAAAAATATAGAAAAAATTTGCTATGGCGCAGCCAACTGTTTGCCGTCACATCAAATTACGTTAGCTAATATAGGGACAGTAAACAAATTTGCTGTGGGGTTAAAAAAGTTTGCTGTGACAGGAAAATTTTTTAATATTAAGACTGTTATTGTTTATCACAGCAAACTTTTTCGTTGTCGTAGCAAAAAATTTAACCGAATAATGGTTTTTAAATATTCACAACGTTATTATAAAAAAAAAATATTTTTTTGTAATTTTACGATTTCATTTAAATGAAATTTTCTAATTTTTAAATTTAAAATAATTTTATTGTAAAATTACAGTACAAGACTGTTAAGTCTTACATTATTTAAACTTTAAATCATATAATTTAATTTTAATTTCACTCCTGAGCCACGCAACCCCGGGCCGGGGTTGCTTGGCGCGCTTTTCACAGCTTTAAATAAAGTGGTATAAAAATAAAAGTATTAAATATATTTCAACTTTCTTTTTTTTTTAATTAAAGCTGATATGTTACAACAAGTTTTCTATATATTAACTTTTTGAAAAAAGCAAAAATGAGTGAGTTACACAACAAAGAGTAAAAAGTGCGCCAAGTAATCCCGGTCTCCCCTACTTTAAAAGCATAAAATTGCTGCCCGCGAAGTACGACATATAGTCTACCTAAAATAGCAAGAGCTTCTTCCTTTTTGGGGGATAAATTCTTGCAACCTGCGTTTTAGCCTATATCCATATATCGATATATCGATGGTTGGAAAGGGAGGGAGGCGTGGCCAAAACGCAGGTTGCAAGAATTTATCCACCAAAAAGGAAGAAGCTCTTGCTATTTTAGGTCGACTATATGTCGTACTTCGCGGGCATCAATTTTATGCTTTTAAAGTACGTCACTATTACTAATTAAAATAATTTAATTAAATCTTATAAAAAATAATCATTTATATAACTTTTTAAAAAAATTTTTAATAATGTAAATTCCTTCTTTACCAACACAACCTGCAATCAACTACGCAACCCAACCTTTTTAGTTAACCTTTCTGTCAAGAGAAGCACATTTCCATCGAAAAATGTGCTTCCACAAAATTTATATATATAACTAATTATTTGATAATAATTTATAAAAAAATTTTTTTTTCCAAAAAAGGAAAAATTAATTTTGAAATTAATATTTTATTTCTCAAGAGGTAAGAAAATTTTTTATTTACTCCTAAAACTGATTAACCTTAAAACATAACCTAAAATATCTTAATTTCATTTTTCATCCTTTTTCAGATTTCTAATTTAAATTTTTATTATCCTTCTTGAAATCTTCTTATAACCTGTCCAACTAAAGGACAATGTTTGTATAAAAAAACTCAAACTATTATTTATCCCCTGAAGAGGGAACTATAATGTTCGAAACTAGTTGGGATCTTTGAATATATATATATATATATATATATATATATATATATATATATATATATATATCTTTACAAACCGCTAGGCCTTTTCATTTCCGAAATTTTAATTTTTAATACGATCATCACCAAAAAAAAAACAAATTACTATAAGAGTATAACCATTAAACTTATTTAGTTCGGACTTACTTTAAACTAAAAAAGCATTATTTCATACTTTAATAGGTAAACGAAATTATATATACTATTAAAGGATAAAGCAGTATGGTGCTAAAATAGTTAGTTTGTTTTTTCCGTGTATGATTTTTTTTACATTTTTTGTCATTGTTGAAGTTAAAATTTTGAAAATATCACTTGAAAGATTATGTGACCAATAATTATTATGAAAGAAAATTTTTTTTATTCGGTTTTCAAACGATTTCGCGCATATACAAAGAACTTGTTTCGCAGTAGGTCGAGCTTAAACTTTAAATGCCTTCAAATTGAAAGCACTAAAGTTTAAACAGTTCCAAACTTTAAATGCTTTTAAATTACTAAGTGTTATATATATAGTAAAGTAAAATGCATTCAATTTCCATAGTCAATGTAAATTAAACGTCTTCATCTTTCAAATTAAAAATCTGAATTTCAACACTATCATTTTATTCATAGTTTATGTTTCTAATTTAATTCAAACATGAGTTTATAAATTGGATATGTAAAATTACATTATAATAATTGTAAATGGTAATTCGTAAAATTTTTTTTTATAATCATAGTGAAATAGGATTTTTATTCTGAAAAAAATTTCTATAGAATCATTCTGGTAAAATTTTATAAATTTTTCTTTTTTTTTAGTGAAATTAAATGTAAATTTTCAAAAATAGCAGTATTTTACATTGGACATTACAAGTTATATGAACGTAACCTTAGAAAATTGTGAGAAAAATTTTTATCTTTGGTCGTTATAAGCATTTTTCGCATTTCCCACTTTTCTGATTCATAGTTTTCTATTTCTCATGGGATTATATTTTTCAAAAGATACAACTACTTTAGTTGCAAATGACTCAATAAAATATGGCTTTTTGCTATCATATATATATAAGTATTCGTTGAAAGCATAAAATATTTTTCTCATTTCATGTTTTACAGTAATGACAACTTCAATAAAAATTCGAATAATGTTTGCAAATTGAAATTTTCCATTATAAAAGTATCAATAAAAATTTTTAAATTATTTTTAAATTTTCAATTGTATTTTATTTAATTAATTTATTGTTAATAATTTCAATTATTTTTCATAAATATTTGAATAGTCTTGGTTATAGTAACTCACTGGTTTTTATAGGTTAGCTTTTGCAACTATATCTAGAAAATTAGATCATTTCCACCCATGTCGTTTTTTTGTCAATTGAACAAAGTTCTGACATATCGGAACAAGTTTAGAAACTTTTCTAAAGTAATCTTACATATAAACGAAAGTTTCTTATGTTGTTTTTTTTTTATTTCCTTGATTCGATCATTTGTCTTCGATTTTATTCGATATAAATAATATATATCAGATGAAAATATAAAAGTTCGTATCAATTTTTTTTACCTAAAGTCAACATGTTTAAAAAAATATATATATATATATTCTTAATTTTATGAAAATCTTCTTGTTATAGTAAGTTCATTTTTATTAATCTGGACTTTTAGGGAGGATGCTATATATATATATATATATATATATGTACTTTTCATCCAGCTTTTCAAGTCAAAAGATAAAAATTTTACAAAGTTTTCCAGTGAAAGTCACACGCATTAAAAAAAAAAATTGCTAGTCTTAAAATCGATCGATCATTCTATAAAAGCAGAGAGAGAGAGAGAGAGAGAGAGAGAGAGAGAGAGAGAGAGAGAGAGAGAGAGAGAGAGAGAGAGAGAGAGAGAGAGAGAGAGAGAGAGAGAGAGAGAGAGAGTAAGAGAGATAGTGGCCTCATTCTTTTACATCTCTTAAAGAGAGAAATATTGATTTATGAGGGCGTAGATAGAAGAGATGACGCAGATCTCGCTTGTCATTTCTCTCGCGGCTACAAATTGTACTGCGAAATTCAAAATTATTATCATTCTCGAGAATATACATAAATCCCACAATATTTATAGTAAATTGTAATTCTGTTTGACGGACAAATTGTCAAGTATAAACTACCAAAGGATTAAAAGCGCTTATCTAGAATATAGTAAAAATAAATAAATAAATAAAAGTAATAACGCAGTAATCCTCGCTTTGAGCGATTACGATTAATATGGAAAAAAATTGAAACAATTTAATTTGTGGATCAAGAAAATTTCATATGCTTATGCAATAAATCATTTTTCTTGTCGTACATGACTTGAATAAATTTTTTTATTGCACTATATAATGGAAATAGGTTAGAGAAAAATCTTGTAACACACGTTTTTTTAAAATCTTTTTTTTTCACTGGTGTAAGTTTTTCAAATTTCAAAATGGCGGTTTAAAAACCGTATGTATTTGCTTTAAATTTGTTACTTTGGAGTTCTTGTGGTAGGTTATTACAAATCTGTTATCAGATTAACAAAATTCAAAATGGCGGAACTAATATGGTGGACAA
Source organism: Leptopilina boulardi (assembly GCF_019393585.1). Classification (NCBI taxonomy): domain Eukaryota; kingdom Metazoa; phylum Arthropoda; class Insecta; order Hymenoptera; family Figitidae; genus Leptopilina; species Leptopilina boulardi. Next base: position 3,123,001 of record NW_026137881.1, on the reverse strand, counting down.
AATTTTTTTAATTTACTTGATATACTTAAAACTTTTAATTACGTGGTTTTAGCTGTCACTGATTACGAATCCAATATTAAATTTGTAAGTAGTGACTCCGAAAATTTCAGGGTAATAACTTTCAAGTAAATTAAATGAATTTAAAAAAATTTTTCCCTATATTGGATCCGCCATTTTCAATTTTTAAAAACTGACATCGGATTCGTAATTAGCGACCTCGAAAACCCCCGAGTAACAAGTTTTAAGCAAATATAAAGGATTTTCAAATTTTTGACCGCCATATTGGATCCCCCATTTTGAATTTTGAAAAAATTATCCAAATGAAGTAAATCGTGAGCACGGATTGGTAAACTGCAACTAAAATCTTCGAATTAAATAATTTTTTAAAGGACTAATTTATTACTTTATTATTATTTATTTTTTTATTTATTTTTTTTTAAATTATTTTTATTTGTTTTTAATAAATATTTAGATTCACGTTCCATAGACATGAAAAGGTTAAAAGTAACTGTTTTCATAAAAAACCATTTTTTTTTAATAGAAAAAATATCTTTAAAAAATTCATTAATTTGCCTGTATAAAATAAATAAAAAAAGCTTTCATTATATATCTTAAAAGAAACGTTCTACTTTTGATTAGAAAATAATTTCAAAGTAAAGAATCAAAAGCTAATTGTGTTCTTTAAGAAAAATTATATGAAAAAGTTTTCACTATAATGAGAGTGTACTTTATAAAATATCACAAAACTATCAAGCGCAATGCTTAAAACTTAAAAGTCATATAAACAATAATAACAAGACTTTGCTCTGAAATTATTAATAAAAAAAAAAAAAAAAAAAAAAACTTTATGAAAATAAAATTACCTGTCATCTTTTGTAGAAAAGCAAACAATTATTATAAATCCTTGTATATTGTATTATGTCTTTTAATAAACTTGCAAAATAAAAGTCAAATGCAAAAAACTCTAAAAAAAAGAGCAAAATATAAATTATTATATAAAATAAATTCTAAAGAAATAAAATATTTTTTTCTTTATTCCATCAGAAAATATGAAAAATTGAATAGAAATAGCTCGAGGCATTTTTGATGACCATCATTTTGATGAGAACATAAATAAACGCCTTCTGTTTGTCAAGTGACAAACTCAAATCGAGTTTTCCCCTTATATAAAGAGAATAATAAATAAAAAAAAATATTAATAATAAAAAAAAACTTGGGTAAAATGTCAAGGCACACTTTAGTTATATATATTTTTTTTTTGCTTATATCAAATGTCACTGATACAAATATAGATAAAAATTTGTTTATATATTTTTTAATTAAAATTTTCATTTCATGATTTTAAAAACTAAGAATTTGAATATTATTTTTTTTAATATCGTGATGAAAAATTTTTGAATGTAGAAAATGAAATGAATTTTTTTGTGAGGTAAACTTCTTTGATATTTTCCTTTTTTTTACCTTCTATTTAAAAAAAAAAAAAAATAGAGCATAGCTGAGGTTTTTGCGTTTCTATTTTGAGGAAAAATCCTATACTTAAAAACGTGTGTGCATTTATATTTTTTTTGTCCTTTTTTGTAAAAACGAGAGAGCGAGAGAGAGAGATGGACAAGATATGATACTTTTAGATCAGCAGGTCTACAAAGCTTCTTTAAACTTTCGTCTCTTTGGCCTTCGTAATTCTGGATTAGACAGAGAGATAAAGGTTTATATACGGTGTACAAAGAGAAAATCTATCTTTTATCTAGTAAGACTTAAAACATGAATTTATAACTTCTACTATTTATTCTATAAAATTTATCTCTATTTTTAGTTATTTCTCTATTCTTCTTTATGTTATTAAAAAAAATTAGTTTTATGAAAATAATTTTTCTCCAACTTTTTTTAAATGCGTAATTACGAATCAAAATTAATATTTCCATCTAATAATTGAAAATGAAAATTATTTTGATTAGGGTACAAAAGTTGGGGGAAAAAAATAAATTTTAATTCAAATGTTCCATGAGAAATTTTCCAAGAATATATAAATTTTCAATGGTAATATTTTTTCCAATATAATAAAAGTTCTAGAGTCACAAATTTTTAAAATTTACTAAGTTTTGTGATCAATTGCTCTTGATTTATTTATTTGTTTCCGAATAAGTTTTTATTCGAATTTAAATTTCTACCCTGACAAAAATTTTGGATTAAATTTCAAATAAGTTGAAATTTAAAATCAACAAATCACAATTTTATGGATAATTTTTGATTGGTTGATTATAAAAATCGCGCCGAAATCTTTCTGTCGATTGTTTGTTCTGACATTTGCAATTTCGGACCAATGAAAATTCTATCAATTAGAAATTCTTTTAAATGATTTAAAATACCGATACAAAAATCAACCTCACCGACTGATGGTAAAACAGGTTTTTGCAAAATAAAAATACAAAAATTACCGACTCAGAAATCTACCTTACCTACTGATGGTAAAATAGTTTGTTTTTTTTTGAAAAATAAACATATAAAGAATTACCAACACAGAAATCTACCTTGCCGACCGATGGTAACATTTTTTTAAAAATAAAAATTTGCCGACATAGAAATTCTGCCCAATATAAATTCTTTAAAATGCCTATTATGTTAAATAAAAATTCGGCTCCAAAATAGTTTTGACAAATGAAGTTCTATAAAATAAAAATTTTAGCTAATGATTTTTAGAATTTAATCATGCGTCCCGAAAAATTCGGTATGGATATTTCTATGAAACTTGTTTCACGGGGGTTTCGGAGGTCGCTGAATACGAATCCGGTGTCAGTTTTTAAAAATTCAAAATAGCTGATCCTATGTGTCGGTTAAAGAAATTTCATAAATGTCTAAACTTGTAACTTGAGGATTTTTTTTAAATTCATCAGATTCGCTTGTTAGAAAGTTAGTACATTTACTGAATCACGCTTCTGTGTCGAGCAATGATGATTCTACAATGTTGTCGTAAAAAATCAAATAAATGACATTTTTATTGTATAAATAAAATGAAATGTTTATTCCGAGGTGGAAAATTGAACAAAAAAGAAAAAAATTTCAAAACTTTTTATAAACGTGGGTGTGCTTATAGTCTCTGAACACATTTGTCATTTGCAATCATTCACTTTAACTTTTACTGCCGTTATTTTCTTTTTTATATTACTATTTTACTACGTTTACTTTAAAATTTATAGAACCTAGAGACGGTGCCGAGTATCCTGGCTCTTCCTCTTTTATTCTCACTTAAAAACAAATCAATAAATTTTAATAAATACTAGCAAATTCTTAATCACTGGAAATTTGGAGTTTTAAGTAATTTAATAGTAGATACAAAAAAATATTCTATTACAGGAATTGAATTTTGTTTACTGAATACAGCAACTGAAAAATATAAAAAAGAGACTTTGAATAGCATTGACCCGCATTGTCAATATTGTTAACATTGCCCAAAAAAAAGTTACAAGAATGTAAATATTATTATACTGAAACGTAAAAAAGCATCTCGAAGAAAAAAAAGAAAACTAGAAGCTAGTGTAACGTTTAGAGCACGTAGTGTAACATTCTTTTTTCTGTGTCACGTTCTCCATTTCTATAGATTCCATCAGGGGGAAAAAAACGAAACTTTATGCCCCGTAGATGTGTGGGCAATTTTATTTTTTATTTTATTTTTTTTTTTTCAAGGAATGAACGTGACCCGGATAACTACAACCATAAAAGATCCTTAACCACACTCTATAATATAAAGTTGAATAAAAAGTAACTTGGATTTCTAGAAAGTTTGCAGATTCACAAGTTTTAAGAAAGATGAAAAATATAGACAACATTTTTGCTAAAGGTCATTTATTAAAACTAAAATGGCTTCATTTGCATCTATCGTTATTATATTATAGTGTTAACAAAAGCCCGCGTGAACGACGCACATATGGATTTCTATTTGCACTGTTCCAAATGCGTAATAATCACATAAGCACACGTGCAAGTTATTCCACTGAGAGATTAAATGTATGTGCAGTGGGTTTAGGTCACGTGAAAATGTACAATGCATCTCGTTAATTAGAGATAAAAAATATTTTTATATATATATCATTAAACACGAGTTGATTCACTTTAATAACATTAGAAATTAAATGAAGCTGATGATTAAAATTTTATTAACAATAGCCGAGAACTACATTTTTTTAGTGATTAAATATTTTTAGGCTAAAGTATATATATATATATATATTTTTTTTTTTTGGACAGAAAAAATTTTCTACGACTTATTCAGAGGGACATTTATAGACGTATATATACGAATTTATGTGCGTATTTTTTCAGATGTTGTAGATGTCAGATGAAATATATAGATTCTTTAAGTTAATTCGTATCCTTGCATTTTGCAAAAGGATAAAATGTCTTTCACGTTGGTTATACTCCTTGTCCCACTTTCAGATACTACCCTATGAAATCATAAAGTAGAAACTCAATTTTTAATAGGATCAAGATCCTTCCACCTCTTACAATGTTTCACTTTATCAACGTTCTTCAAAAGAGACAGAGATAGAAGGTTGGGAAGGGGGGGGGGGAGATGACTCAATATTGCCCTCATAAAAAATGCACACTGGGAGAGAATGCTTTTGGTGCAAAATTTTCAACATAAACCGATATAAGTTTACATGATGGGAAAATAAGATAGTATAGAAAATATAGTATCAACAAGTTCAAAGTTCTTCAATTTTCTTCTTTTTCTTCTTCATCTTCTTCTTCTACTAAAAGTAATTTCTTTTACCATCAAATAATAATCAAAATAAAGTCATATGAAAATAAAATAATAGTAGTGAGTCAAAAGTTCAAAACAAAGTTCTAATCCGTTTGTTCGAAAAAGTTTTTACTAGTATTAATTTTTCTAAAATCTGTAAAAAAAAAAAGTCGAACGATTCAACTTTTCTGCAAGGAATATTCATTTTAGAAAAAACTTCATCAGATGGAATTTGTAGATATTAAAAAAAAGGAATTTTTTTTGTTTCTACCAATTTCCTCTACAATTAATAATTTACAGGAAAAATGAAAAAAATAATATAATAACAGGTTCATTACATCCTACAACCGTTAGATGGCAGAAGTATGCAGGGAGCACAAAGTTACAGCTATTATTATATTACTTTCCTAATTTTTGTTTTTCAAAGTTTAATTTTTTAAAAGTGTCGAACGGTCTTTGAAATTCTTTGGCATTTAATTATCGTCCTATAAAAACGGCACTGAACATGAAAATGATAAACATTGATTTTAATAGTATATTTTGACGAAGCTGAAGTGCGCAACGTTTATGACAAACGATTTTTAAAGAAATAATATTTAAAAATTTTTAATTCTACAATTTTTGGCCTAAAATTTTTTTTTATATAATTTCTTGATTAATGACAACTACAAGAAATATTTTTTAGACGAAAAATTATAGAATTTTTTATTTTAAAAAATTGTTTCTTTAAAAATCGTTTATCATAAACGTTGCGTACTTCAGCTTCGTATATTTTCACCATGTGTGATAAAAAATATTTTTCTCTCGAAACACCTACAGCTTTTACATAATCGGCCAAAATGCCAAGAATTCTTATCTTATAAATTTCCTAAATCTGAAAGATTGTGTAAATCCATACAAAAATTAGGAAAGTAATATGATAACATCTGCGACATTGTGCTCCCTGCATGCTTCTGCCATCTGACGGCGGCAGGACGTAATGAACGTGTCATTATATTATTTTTTTCGTTTTTCCGGTACAGTATTAATTGTAGAGGAAATTGGTGAAAACAATAAAATACTTTTTTTTAATATCTACAAATTCCATTTGATGAAACTATTTCTTAAATGAATATTTCATGAAGAAAAGTTGAGTTTTTGTCATTTTGAATTTTCAAATCGACTTTTTTTAAAAACGTCTCCACAGAAGATTTTCGTTTTTATTGAAAAATGATGTATTTATGATTTAGAATCGAAATCAAGAAAAAAATCCAAGGTGCCAGAACCTTTAGGTTAAATCGGTTTAAAAAACACAGTGTACTGTTAATTTCAAAGGATCAAATTGCAATGAATTTATCCCAATATTTGGATCCAAATTTGATCCCTTTCAATTAACAGTGATCATATTAAATTGAGTAACGAAAAATACCAATTTTGTTACAAATTTTTCTGTTTTTTCTTTTTTCCACTAGTTTTTTTTTGTATTCTACTCGCCACATTGGATTTCCTGATGATCGTAATTTCATTTTAACCCTGGAATCTGAAAGAATGACCCTAAATACCCCCATTGTGTTCTAAAATATCTAATCTTTATATGTTTTAAATCTTATGTTGTAAAATCAAAGTGAAAATTTTTTGCGTTAATCGGTTAGATAAATTTTTCAAACTCAAAAATCCTTAGGACATTGGTTATCAGTGATGATATCTTAAGCAAGACAGCAATAGTAGAAAAAAAAGTGAGGATAAATGTCTTTAGTAATAGAAGTTGAGGTTGAAAACTTGTTTCTATTCAACTGTTGAATATAAAAGTTTTCAGCAAAATCCTGAAAACATACTTTCTCTAGGACAGGGTACGAATTCATCGTTTATCCAAAATCTTTTCCTTTCATCTTCTATAGAAAAACGATTTTTGGGTAATTTAGAAACTTCTTTTTCCTAAAACTTCCTTATCAAAAATACTTCCTTTCACATCAAAAGCTAAGGTGCTATTTCATCCAACCCATATATAGCACTTTGTCAGATAAGGTTTTTTTTTTTTTTTTGGTAAAGCCTTTGAAGATAAGCGCTACGGACCTTTAAATAAACATCAGTTTCTAATTTAATTATTTTAGTCACATCGTGAATATTAGATCAAGTTTATTTAAAATTATTATTTTCCAATTTGTCATGAATTTCTTTTATTTAAATGATATTTATAGTAGTAACGATGAGCATGGAAATACGGTTATACGTAACTAACGCCTCGGTAATTTCACCGGTGATTCAGTCACTGTGAAGATCCCCGGTGGAAAAGGGAATGAGGAGGTGACGATCATTGAGAATAGAGGAACAATTGCTGTGTACCAGTGTTCTAGTGGTTGGTCCAGATGTCCGGTCAAACACAATGAATCTTCATTTCTACATTGTATATTGTTTCTCTATTCTAAATAATCCAATGTGTGTATATGACTTTACACATTTGCTTCGAAAAAAAAACAATTTACGTTTTTATACTTCCAAATGAATAATTGAATATTAATTCATTATTGTGTTATGAAAATTAATTATTGCGGATTATATTCTCTCTTTACCATATCAAGGGATTAAAAGAATTGCATCGTAATTAGCCGATATCTCGAAAACAATTGTAACATGCGAGATTATTGGAAATTTCTCTTTTAATATAATTATAATTTAAATTCTGAAAAAGAAGCTAAAATTTAATTTAACCTACCAATATTTAGAGAATAGTGTCCATGAAAATTTTTTTTTTTTCAAACCGTTTCTTTTTTCATTTATTGTCTAATGATTATTATAATCCATATAGTCGATTAGTTAAACCAGTGCGGCTAAAAGGTAACTTTTTTTTCTATTGGCATTGTCGGACTCAATTAAGGTCAGTTATATCCGGATGATCGGTTTTTGAAAATCGATCAACATGAGAATCAACGCTTGTTCCTAGAGAAGAGTATATAACTTGTACATGAGATTATTTAAAGACATCACACTAGAGACTCAAAGGCATCTTCTACTTGAATGCAATGCTCTGCACGCCCTAATTCCATGACGTTGAGTGATCAGCTCGTCCAGGCATATAATGTGAATGAAACTTTAACTATCATCACGACACGTGAAATAACTTTTTCTTATTCTTATCTTCTCAAGGTTAGGAATTTTATTCCTTTTTTTTCTATATTTCTATTCTTTAAATTGCAGATTGAGGTGAAAAAGAACTATGGACAAAGAAAATGGATTAATTACAATCGTCTGTGTAAATTGTGACAGAACGTGACCTTTTAAAGAAGTAAAAAATGATTAGATAGTCTACTAGGCAGGAAACGGCATGTTCTTTTCCAGTTTCTCTCTTCATCGGCTCGGTAACCCGGTAGCACAATCTCCTGTAATGATTGGTCGTCATGGAGACGCGCCCTTCTCCTCCTCTCGTCTCTCGACCAACCCAATCCTCGGAAAAGCGACATTCCCAACCACCATATCGCGAGAATGGTTTCGAATCAATACCTTGTTTCAAAAATTTCGATCGATTTCATTTTTGAATTAGATTTCTTTTTTTCTGGCAATATATATTTTTCTTCTTTGATCCACCAAGAAATAGAAAATATCTATTCAAAAGGTAAATTCAAATATTGAATTTTTGAGTTCTTTGGGAAAATATATAGAAATGGTATTTTAGAATTTGAAAAATTACTTTTAAAAAATTTATTTCTAAAAAGATGGTACAAGAATTTATCTAATTTTTTTTCTAATGAAAAAATTGTTTTTATTAAAAGGAGATGAAAAAGAGATTTTATTTATTGCTGTTTAAAAATAACTTTGAGATGAAACTCGTCATTGTTAATTCTTCTCGCGTGATCTATGTAATAACCTTCGGTTTGAATGTTAATTACCTTTAAAGCTCATTAATCTTTGAAGCTTCTGTAATTATCTTTGAGGCTTTTAAGCCACCTTTTCATTCTCTTAAAGTCTTAGAATTACAAAAACTTTATTATTTTATAATTAATTAAAATTCAAGACATTCTCTTTCTGCTTTAGACATATTTTTCTCAACTATATAATTGTATCACAAAGAAATTTGCAGTGAATTATAAATGATTTTCAATGTTTTTTATATCTGAGAGTTTGATATAAAATTGCCAATTGGAAAATGTTAAGGATATCAGCTTTCATATGCATATCATGAAAACCTCAGAAAAAATTTTGATACCGTAATAAAAAATCAAAAAGTATCCTAAAAACGGCAGTTTTTCAATTTTCAAGGTCAAATTTCTCGAAAACCTAGGGTGATTGAGCAATTCTGATTACGGATTCATGTTCAGCGTCGAAAAACCTATAAGAATCACCCTATGCTGTCTCAGAAATAAAAAAAAAATGAAAATCTGTTGCACAGTGTTTGTGCGCAGTACATTATTTTCAGCATACTAATGTTGTGAATTATGTTTATTATAAGATTATTAATAAGTTTAGTTTCTTATGTTTTATGAGTTAAAGTAATAAATATATATTCAGTAATAAACTATGAGGTAGCAGAAAGTGATTTGTGATATATTACAGTAACAAAAAAATGTTACCCAAACTTGTATACAATTTACGCGTAACAGAATACCTATTCGTATTTCATTACACCAATTCTGTTTAGAGTGAAGGTTTAGCCTAATGAATAATATGTTTGTTACATGCAAATCATGACAAAGTTAACATGCTCGTAATTGAACCCGCAGTAATGGTAATGAATTTGTCAAGCAGAACGAAAGCAACATTATATTTCTAATTTGTTGATGTTTCTATTTTAAAATAGTATTTAAATAGTACAAATTAATTTATTACATTTATATTAACTAGATGATGAAATATTTTTGTTTTTTTTTTTTTAACAGAACATCCATTGAGAATTAAGGATTAAATTGAGAATCATATTTGAAATTCACTGGGCATTTAATATATTTGCGAAAATCAAGAGTTGCCGCCATCATTTTGAAATGCAAAATTATTGAATCTGTCTAAATGACGGGTATAAATTATTCAAAACTAGGTGGTTTAAAGCACTGAGTCTATATTCTCGATACCATATATGAGAACTGGCACGTAGTACTCGTATAAGGCTGACAGGTGAAAACAGAGTTAAACAGTTATCAATATTTCGTTATGCTTGTGCTTCGTATTCCATACAGTCCATTCTCAATGTCCATATATTTCGACATAGATTTTACTTTGGTAAATTACATATAGTCGACGGGAAATTTGTAATTATCTTTAATCGAATTTGAACGTTACGTTCTTATTGGTGTAGATTTTCCATTGTTGAGAGTAGAATTAATTTTGAATTTAATTTTATCTCTTTATAAAATTGAGAGAATAGTAGAATCACAATTTGAATTACATTCAGTTTTATTTGTAAATTTTTATATTATAATCTAAAGCAATATAATAATAATTGTTATTTTTAATGTTACAGAGGCGCCTTCTCCGTTGTTCGACGATGCGTCCAGAAAAGTTCAGGGCTCGAATTTGCGGCGAAAATTATTAATACAAAAAAGCTCTCGGCGAGAGGTAAGTCTCTTTTCTTTATATTCTCTCTTTGCTTTTAACTTTTCTCTATACTCTCTTTTTTATCCTTTCAATCTTTCTTTGATCTATTATCCTCTCTGTACGTTACAAATTAAATTCTCAGTCAATTGAGTATCATCTTGTTATGAAGTTTCCTCAAAGAATGGCGAAACTCATTGAAAACTTTGATTAAATTTCAACTTAGAAATTCCCTTAATATACTGGACTCTGATTATGTATAACACAATTTTCACTAAATACTTTAATATACAGTTCAATACTTGATTCATTTAAATATAATTTTCAAATTTTGCAATGTAATTTTATTTTTCACGTAAGAATAACATTACAATGTTAAAACATGTGAAAAAAAATAATAATTCTCATATTCGGCGGTAGTTTAAACGCAAAATTTGAAGAAAGATATGTTGATTTCTGTCGATGTCTGGCATCCAAAGTAAGGAACCTAAACCCGTTGTCACTTTGCCAACATTCCATCCAGACCGTCACTTGCCAGTAGTGTACAACCATTGGCCTGGAAGATATGCCTTCTCGTCTTCCCTCTGCCTTTTGAAATTCGACTACGTAGACAAATTTCTTGGATTCCTTTCCTACTGTTACACGAGTTCAATGCAGAATCTTACTTTAAAAAGCGGCTACCAAAAATACTCTTTAACCTTTATTAGTTTATCACATACCAGTTATATTCTTCTTCTAAAATTTCAAGTAATTGTAAAATTTTCTCTTTTAGAGGAATTGCGTGAAATCTAAATCTTATTTCGCCTTTGGAAATACATTAAATTATCATAGGCCAACAAAATTAGCAAACTTTTTTGGTGCGGCAAATTTCAGACCTGTTTCTGATAGGTTTTTTCATGCCGAACACGAATCCGTAAACGAAAATTTCCTATCAGCTCTAGTTTTTGAGAAAAACGGGTTTAAAATGTTCAAAAATCGCGTTTTTGGCTAACTTTGAGTACCTCTAACACTGAAACAAAAGGTCGTAGAACCTTCCACTTCGGCTTAATTTGAAGCTTAATGTTTTAACTATAATGCCCAAAAATGACATATCTTGCACCATAACCTCAAAGTCATTTGTTATCCATTTTTGATTCCCAAATATTAATTTTGTAAAAGTTTCAGCGCGTACATCTAGTTCTTGATGTTAAGGTGCAGTAATGTAATTTTTATGAACTACAGTCAAGGGATAAATTGAATTGAAGCTCAACAAGAAGGTTCACTCACCTTTGGTTTTATTGACTAGAGTTATTCAAATATTACCAAATAAGTTCTGTAGTTAAATACTGGTTACCAACAATTTTGAGGTTATTAGTGAATAATATAATTTTTAGGGCTTGTAGTCTAAAGTTCAAACTTTATTTTAAGTTCAAATAAAAGGTTCTATGATCATTTTTTCTTTGCTAAAGGTACGCGCTCAAACTTTTACAAAATTAATATTTGCGAATCAAAAATGATAACAAATGACTTTGAGATTATGGTGCAACATAGGTCATACTTGGGGATAATAGTTGAAACATTAAGCCTCAATTTAAGCCCAAGTGGAAGGTTCTACGACCTGTTATTTCAGTGCTAGAGGTACTCAAAGTTAGCCAAAAACGCGATTTTTGAACATTTAAAACCCGTTTTTCTCAAAAACTAGAGCTGATAGGAACTTTTCGTTTACGGATTTGTGTTCAGCATGAAAAAACATATCAAAAACAGGTCTAACATCTGCCGCACCAAAATCAGTGTTGGCGTGTGTTATTATTTCTATAGAAAAAACTGATATTTATTGGAGAATTTAACATTGAATCTTAATTTTGCAACCGTGTTGGTAAAAAAAAACAAATTCTTGTTCTATTTCTTTCTTCCTTGAGGGATGGTTAAAAGACTGTGCACTTTTCGGATATTACAAAGTGTTCCGCCTTTCTTTCGTTTTACTGCTCCTTACAGAGGAAAGAATTGACCTTCCTTCGTGCTACACTGAGAGAAGAAATGCACAGAATCCGTACTGTGACGAACGCCGGCCGTATAAAATGGGTGTCAGTATCCGTTCTTTAGTTTTGTTCAGTTGGTGTCGTTCATAGTTCAGATACTAAGCTCTAGCAGCGCGGCAACGGTGTGAACTAAGTTATACGGAATCTGTCTCATAGCGACCGACAGATACTGTACTTCTGAACAGTTCCATATCTGTGTACAGTATCTATACTCAAGCCAAGCACAACATCCATTTAACATTTTAGTACGGCATCTATCACACAGTGACGCTGCTGCTGCGCTCAACTTGGTGTACAGATGCTGAACTTCTCCATTTCAGATTCCGTGATTTTCTTCTCTCAGTGTAGATATGGGATTTTTCCGTGCACGCATCCTAAAATTTCAGATGACGCATATAGTGACACTCTAAATTTCAATGCCGTTCAACGAAATATCGATGGTCCCGAGCTACTTCATACTAACTCGCCCTCAAGTTTTTATTTTATCTCATCTCGAGCTCGATTTATAAAACTAGCTCAATTCGAAAATCTCGCACTATTTTGTACTAACTCGTCAGAGAACCATTATTTCAACTCAACTCTAACGCTATACGCTAAACTATCACAACTCAAACGCGCCTCTTTATAATGTCTCAACTCTTGGCATTGCTTATAAATTGTATCAACTCATTTTTTTGTAATATTTTGATTTTCGTATTTTCAGATGGATATTTTTATAATTAAAAAATTTAATAATAATATTATTAAATTTTGTCGCTTTAAAATTTTTACAGAATGAGCATTATAAAAATATTGACCATTTGAAATCGAATTTTACTTTATTTAATAAAAAAAAACAGTTTTTTTTAATTCGTCGTTCAAAACTAAAAAGTGTTCAGTGCGAGGTACTCCGAAAAAGTTGCAACAGGAATCAAAGAAGGGAACCAACTTGAGGGATGAAACTGTTTTCAGGGTACCGTGGAGATGCAAGACGCGAAATCTGTAGAGAAATAGTACACTTTAAAAAAAAATAGAACGGTATGTTGCTTCTAGACAACACCATGTTATAGAGGGTTAAGGCCTAGCATCAATATTTCTTGTGCGTATAACCGTGTTTTTCGGTGACTGAACGATGGTTATAGGTGAAACCTTCTTTCCGTATAGGAGATATCCGTCTTCTTTGTGCTTGTATCAGATGTCCTTCTGATCGGTTACAATTATGAGCTTCATCCCTCGATGTCTGGGTATTAGAAATATTTTCCTGTTTTTTAGCTTTTTGAAAAGTTTCTTTAATTTTTTTTTTAGACTTCTTCCTAAAGCAATTAATATCACAAAAATATTAAAATTACCTTCCGATCCAGCGACCCATGCTTTCGGACAGTTTTGTTGATCTTCAAAGTAGAAGCTGCCTTTTTAGAGCTATCTTTAATTTTAATCAGGAGGTCTCCGATTTTTTGATAGGTTTTGCTCCTGGATCTAATTGTTGATCCTTCAGTCACCTTCTTCTTAGTTCTGGAAAACTATGTCGTCCACCAAATTTATTTAAGAATTTTTATTCTCTTAGGATTTTTTTCCACCTTTGTAAAATCAGTATGCCTTAAGTCTCCGATTATTGTGCTTATTTTGTTCCCAGCCACATTTCTACTATTTTCTATTCCAATAAACAACACTTATTTTTAATCAAGCTCTTCATTTCATTTTCCCTCATCTCTAAATTCCTCGCTTAGTCATTTACTCTCGATAAAGACATGAAGGTTCCTAAATCCGGAATTTATCGTTTGATTAACGTTCTTTTGGATGTTACACACGTCAGCATTTTTTAAACCTCTTTTGATATCGTTTCTGATCACAGATTAGCTCCATCAAGTAAGCTTTTTATTTCCACCTGTATAATGATGAATTAAAATATTTGACGAGAGAAAAAAGTTACATACGCATTTGTTGAGGACAAATATAATGTTTGAGGAATGCATTTATTTTATTATTTTTTTTTTATTATTTGGAAAATTTTGTGCATGAAAGAATCAAGGAGAGGCCAAAAATGATTTCTAAGACACGAAGCCAGACTAACGTTATAATCGAATCAATTAAAATGTTGCGCGGGCAAACTTATCCGATAAATGGCATCGTGTTACGATCAATGGAATTAGTGGCTATAGGTAGTAAAAGTAATTTCTGTATCAGCACCTAAACACATTTGATATATTTAACCCTCTAATGCCAATGGTGTTTTAAAGTCAGCATTTCAGTTTTTTAAGGCTTTAATTTCGGTTAAAGCCAATATATTTTAACTAAAAGATCTTTTTTTTATTATTATTATTGTTATTAGTAACTAAAATAAAATTTTTAAACAATCTTAAATAGTCTCTATTGTTATTGAGGAAATTTAGTTTTAAGGTACGTTCAAAAAATTTGACGATTACTATTAGACATGTAAGCGACATAAAGATAAATTGAAGAAAGCACCTTTTGCACTGTACTTGCGTGTCAATTAGTCTTCTATTTGAAATTTTTTTCTCCTTTTTTTTCATCATAAATTTACAATTTCTTTAACCATAAAAAGAAAAATGGAATCATTAGTGGTGAAATAATCATAAAACTGCGTCAATTTTATGAAAACTTTATTACTTTTTTAGTAATAAGATTTTATTTACGATTTCCTGGTTTTAAAAAAATATTTTCCTTAAAACTTTTTAGTAATTTTTTTTTACAACATTCAACCATTTTTGCTTTCGTATATTAAAATCATGTAGTTTTAATATTTAGTATCAATTTTCTAATCAGTTACAACTGCGTAATCACGATTAATTTCTTTTTTTTACAAAACTTTATAAGCGATAAGATTAACTGGTACAATTAATGTCACTTTTTAAATAGAAACAACTTTTTAATTGTTTTCAATTTGTCTGATAATGAATTTTTTAAAAAAGTTTTAAGTAAAGTTTAATTTCTGATTTAATATAATGCTAAAACTATAAAGAAAATTTATTATAATGAAACCCTTGTGGATTTGAATAGTGACTCATTTACATCAAACTTTCCAACTCACTGAAAAGAAGTAAAACTTGACCAATTTACGATCTACCTTTACTTAAAATATTTCCGTTCTTCCTTGAGTATTTCCGCATCTGCAGTTCACTGCAACGTGAGTGGCATGAGTGAATAGCAGACAGAGAATAACTGCCCCTAGAGTATAGTGAAGAACTGGGAGGGGAATTATCTCATTCCTGTTTGTTAATGTTTTTCTAAACTGTTATGGAAACATTTATTTTTTTTTTTTGAAATAACACTTAACCTTTAAAAACTAGAAGAAAATTTTTAATTCTCGTTTTAAAAACATTTTTATAAATTCAAATAAATGTGAAAATGATTTTGATGGTAAAAATTCGTTAATATTTCTGAAGATGCATATTAGATATCGCGAGTTATTTAGACGATCAAAAGGGGAGGAAATTAATAAGGGAGAATGAAGAAGCCGACTTTCCGACACTTTACAACCTTGATCTAGTGACCCCTTGACCCACCAGTCAGAGACAGAATTCAAATACAATTTCCAACTAGAAAATACAAAACCGATGCCAACGTGTTGTTCAGAAAATTATATTTCACGGCATTGAATTTTAATTAATGAAAACCATAGTGTGTTCTTTTTTTAAATATATTTGTTTCGCAATTAACAAAGATGAAAATGTTTGTCAGAAGAAAAACAGAAGTGATTCGATTTTCAATAGCCTTGAGTATTAACATAATTGGTATGGTTTAATTTTTTTTTTTTTGAAATGTATAGTTTTTGTTAAAAATGTTTTAAAAGAACATAGACATGTTGATGACTTTAATATAATCTTTGAATAAAGTTGATGTTACCTAAAGAATGTACATAATCAATGACATTATAGTAACATGCACACGAGATGCTATTTATGGGTATATAACAATTCTATAAGTTTGTTGTGCGTGTCTAAGGAAAGTTTCTGATACTGAAGCTTAATACATGTTGTAAGGTATCAGTAAAGTTTAGGAGCAACGACTGTCCCACTTTTTTCAAAATAATTGTTTTCTGCATTTCTAACTTCTTTAACTACGCAACTTAAATAACTTTATTCATACAAGTAAAAAGTATAAAAGCTGTATACATTCTCTAAAGAAATGTCAATATTGTGCTAAAGTAAATAATAAACGTTTCGAAAATAATTTACACTGAATAAAAAGTAGACAAAATTGATTACTTCTAGATAGATAAAATTTGATACTATTTATTAATTCCAACAGGTTGAATTTTAAAAATTTGTGAAGTTTTCAATATCATATTCCAATTAGTACTTTCAGTTTTATTGACCAAATAACATTTTTTCCATAAATTTATAAAAAGACAAAGAATAATATATTCCTGACGGTGAATAAGTAGTTATAATTTATAAATAAAAATTCCCTCCAAATTTTTAGAAAGGAAAAAAATAGTAGAATCCTGGTTTGAACTACATTTGAGTGTTATATTTTCCTCACATGGCTAAGAGTTACATTCTAGAATGATATTCTCTCCACAGAGATCGAAATACTACTGACGTATAGACCCAACACCAATAACCCTAGAAAGCACATCTGGGGTGGTAATCTACCCTAGAAAAATTCAAATTTCGGTATTTTTAGCAGATTTTGTGGTTTTTGTTATTTTTTGACCATATTTTTGATCCTATCAAAAAACAGAAAACGCTATTTTCTTCCTTATAAAAAAAGGAAGAAAATTATTTTGCGACAAATATGAACAATCCCGAGTAGAAATTTGTAATGGCGCTAGCTCGCGGCGCGAGACTCTATAAGCGGTAACATGGCATCTAGCGCTTCCATCCTAGCGCCATTACAAATTTCTACTCGGGATCTACCAATAGAACAATTTTTGGGGTGGTTTTCTACCCCAGATGTACTTCTACGTATGTACAGCTCTGTTTTACTGTATTTATGTAGATCCTGATTGTAAATACGTAGTTTCGATTTAAATAAAGTTTTCCTCTAAAATTATAGAAAAAAAAAATAGTAGAATCCTGGTTTGAACTACATTTGAGTGTTATTTAGCTCACATTTCTATGAGCTACATTCTAGAAAGATGTTCCATACACAGAGATCGAAACACTACTGACCATATTGTCCTGTGAGTTGCGGTTATAACAACTCAAGTAGCACCTGTTATGTAAAATCTGTTAAATTATACCCTATTTAGTTGTTTTAAATCGTTTTCAAATTAATAAAATCGATTTAAGATGAGGAAGGTCAATGATTATAAAAAAAAGAAAACAAATTGACAGAAAATATATTTTTATTTAGGCATAAAATTTAATATACTTCGTTTACGTTGCAATGACAATGATTTACGTTTTGTAAAGAAAGATTATAATTGTTGTTTATACTGGAATCCTAGACGCCTCTCTTAATGAGGGCTGCTTATCGCTTTTGACTCGATATCGTGTGATCACTGCACTTGTTTGAATGTTTGAGATTACAAAACACCGCACAGATTTAAGACAAATTGAATACGAGTCAGTGATAATGATCATCATAATTATTTAATCCCTCTATGATCCAATTATTTTTGTAAAGTAAGATGATGCAATCTTTTATCTTTTCTTCCGCAAGCAAAACATGCCATTGAACTTCAAAGATACATGATTCTAATCAATAACATTATATATGAGTCGCCGGAAAATAAAACCATACATAAAATTCTGATGGCCATGTTAATTCAATGGGAGTCAGAATTTTATGTGTGGTTTTACTTTCCGGCGACTCCTATAAAGTATATTACGTATTATTCTATAGCATGTATATAGAAAAATTAGGAATTTTTGCTGTTGAAATATATTTTTACTGCTAATATTAAAACGTTTTTGTATAGCAAAAGGGACCAACACATGTTGGTCTTCTATTTATGTCCCTTGATGTCGTTCTATCCTTGATCTCGCACAATTTTCTATGGGCAGTGTGACGATTGTATATTTTCACTGTTTCTGTCACCTCAGCTTGATAACGAATTTAACATAAACAAGGGTGGCTTGTTAGTAGTACTGCAAACTCCTCACTTCTATTTACAACACTCCTTTTAACTTTCCCGACCTACCACTTCAACTATATATATATACCTCTTTTCAAATCCTGCCAGTGCCATTCCATTTTACAAAGTTTAAACATCAACGCTTGTACCATTTCTATACGTATTTTAATGTTACACCTTCTCTCAATTCTCGCACTTTCCGTTTTCTCCTAACTGAATTAAGCAAAAAGGATTATTGCCGTTAATACCCTTTATTTGCAAAACGCAGTCATTCTGTCAGTCTTTAAAAGTACTTCTTTGGTAAAATTAGTTACTTTTTATTACATAATTTTTAAATATTTCTGTGCTTAATATATATTGAAGTGTTTAAATTTTGGTTTCCCTTGAATTTTTTTTTTAAAAAGCAGGAAAAGTTTTACTCTTTTCGAAAAGAAGTTTCAAGTGTTCTTACATAGAATGGCAATTACCCTGTTTTTTTGGAAATGCCCTCAAGTAAAAGAAAAAAAGTTGGACTCGAGAAATTCGACCTTCTTGTAATTTATTCTTACTTTAGGACGTGCAAAATAAAACCTTGTTGTAGTATGGATTCTTTGCTCAGAAATTAGAATGTGTAGGAAAATATACACATGAAAGAAAGACATTCCTAGACTCCTAATGGAATATTTGTGTGCTGATGACCAAACTTGGCATAATTACAAGTTCTACCTTGCATGCGACTCTCGACTGAAACTAACCTTTTAGAAAATGACCACTTTAAAAAAGCAACTTATGACGAAAAAAAAAAACTTTCATATATACGAAAAGAACAAAAGTTTTTCTAAAGCCCTAACAAATGAGTTCCATATAAATATTTTACTGCTGCACAAAAGTTCTTTTAAAATGTAAATTTTGCTGAAAAAAAAAATTCTTTACTAGCTAAAAGAGATTTGAAAAAAAGGTTCCTCTGCAGAAAAATTGTTAATTCTATTTATCTAACCAAAAATTTATATTGAAGATCTCAAAATTCATTGTAATTTTCCTATTACTTGGAAACGTAAAATTGTTCCAGTATTTAGGAATGATAAAAAAGATAATGTTGCACATTGCAGACCAGTATTGTTACTAAATAATTTTTTAAAAAATTTTGAAAAGTCTTTGAAGTGAAATATTTCTACTAGAACTTCTGTACTGCTTGAACAGTTGGTTTGCTGGATAGAGCAATAAAAATCTCTGGTGTTAGAGTCACTATTTCCATTTCGAAAATACTCAGATTCTTTGTACAGAGAAAATCATAAAAAATATTATTTAAAGAAATGTTTCATATTTTATAAAATAAAAATTCAACGAATAAAAAAAATCGTTTCAACATCTTTAAACCAAATTTATCACTCTGTCATTACTAATACTAATTAAAATAACTTTCTTTTTGCATTTCATACATTAAAGTGATCAGTTAAATTCCTCATTTATCGATTCATATATGGGTATTATCGATTTTATATCATTAATCGTTCAAATTAACAAATCCCAACACAAGTTTTTTATCCAAAACACAATTAAACGTAAATAAACTTATTCGTATAAAGAACATATTTGATTTGGTTGTAATGAATAGATTCCTTATTTTTATTGCGTAGTTTTGATATATAAATAACAATTTTTCGCCAAATTTATAAAAAATCATAGTAGAATTTTGGTTTGAAGTAATTTTAGTTTTATTGACCAAATAACATTTTTTCCATAAATTTATAAAAAGACAAAGAATAATATATTCCTGACGGTGAATAAGTAGTTATAATTTATAAATAAAAATTCCCTCCAAATTTGTATAAAGGAAAAAAATAGTAGAATCCTGGTTTGAATTACATTTGAGTGTTATATTTTCCTCACATGGCTAAGAGTTACATTCTAGGAAGATGTTCTCTCCACAGAGATTTAAATACTACTGACGTACTGAACCAATACCAATTAACCCTAGAAAATACATCTTGGGTAGAAAAATTCAAATGTCGGTATTTTTTGCAGATTTTATGTTTTTTTGTAATTTTTTGGCCATATTTTTGATCCTATCAAAAAACAGTAAACGCTATCTTCTTCCTTATAAAATAATGAAGAAAATTATTTTAAATAAAGTTATTTTGCGTTAATTATGAACATTTTATCAACAAAACAATTTTTGGAGTTGTTTTCTACCCCAGATGTGCTTCTACGCGAGAGAGAGAGAGAGAGAGAGAGAGAGAGAGAGAGAGAGAGAGAGAGAGAGAGAGAGAGAGAGAGAGAGAGAGAGAGAGAGAGAGAGAGAGAGAGAGAGAGAGAGAGAGAGAGAGAGAGAGAGAGAGAGAGAGAGAGAGAGAGAGAGAGAGGGGGGGGGGGAGAGAGCGGAATATTAATAATTTGTTATATTGAAGTCTTCTTCATTCTCCAATTAATAAATTGAAGATTCTTAAATTTTTAAAGATATTTTAAATAAAGTTGTTTTGTGTGATGAAAATAATATGAGGATGAATCCAACTAAATATTGTCTTACATAGTTGCAGAAAGAAATTCAAGATTCAATTTCCTTATTCATTATAAAATACGAAATTGAATAGAGATACTGGTAATAAAAGATCTTGGAATCCTTATTGATGATCGTTTATCTTTTCATAACTTTTCTAAATTAATTTCTCAAATTAATAAAAGAACGGAGTTTTTGTTCAACAATTACAAAAGTTTAAGTAATATCGATACATGCGGTAAATGTTTTTCTCATTATTATTGTATCAAAATTGAGCTATCAATCTGTAATTAGTTATTCCGTTTCAAAAGAATCATATTAGGGCTCTTTGAAAATTTGCAGAAAATATTCGTGAAGTTTTTAGGCTTTTAAAATTGATGGCAAACAAAAATGTAGTTCAAACCAGAATTCTACTATTTTTTTTTCCTTTCTACAAATTTGGAGGAAAATTTTATTTATAAAATTATAACTATCAAGTCAAAGAAAAGAAAATGAGGTAAGGGCATAAAAATAAAAAAAAAGCCTCCGTATAAGAGCAAATTCTTGTTATGAAACGCACGATAACTTTTAAGAATTATGATCGTAGAACGAAATTTATTGTCACGGTACCTTAAAAATACAAAGAAGAACATCGTCAGATTTTTTATCCCTCACATTCAATTTATAAATTTAGTAAATTTTTCATCAAAACTTTATTTATTTTCTCATTGCAATATCTATGTTACCAAGAAGTATTGTTGGTAACAAGAAAAGTCCTTAAAAAATTTGCAGCAATAATTACAACTTTTAAATAACTTTGAAAACTAAATTATTGCTTATGAGTTTGCATGTTATTAACCCCTTCGCAGTCGAGGCCAAAATCTCATAAGTGGGCCCAAAATGTCAGTAAATTTTTGAATGACCAAAATTTGTGCAAATGTGTATACTATAGTATTTAAGGTCGCTGATTACGATTCTAAAGTCAGATTTTAAAAATTCAAAATGGCGGAGCACATATGGCGGACGATTTTTCAAAAAATGGCAAAAATAATTTTTAAAATACTTATAAATGATTATTCAGGGGTTTTGAGGGTCGCTGATTACGAATCTATAGTCAGATTTCAAAAATTCAAAATTGCGTTACCAATGTGCAGATAATTTTCTAAAAATTTAATAATTAATTAAAATTACTTAAAATCTGTTACTCAGGGGTTTTGAACGTCGCTGTTTACAATAATAAAGTCAGATTTTGAAAATTCAAAATAGCATAGTATGGGTGTGATTATTATTGTATCCGTTTTGAATTTTGTAATTCTGACATCAAATTCGGAATCAGCGACCTCAAAAACCCCCGTGTAACGAGTTTCAAGCGAATATGGTCAATTTTTAAAATTTTTGGTCGCCATATTGGATCCGCCATTTTGAATTTTGTAAATCTGACATTAAATTCGGAAGCAGCGACCCCAAAAACCCCCGAGTAACAAATTTTAGGCCGATTCCGTCTTATTATTGGGCTCAAAATTTATGTGCGTGTATACACGTCATCGACACCCAAGGGGTTAATAATCCATGAGGGTTCAAGGATTTTTTGCGATTATTTGTCATTACCCTATCTATTAATTTTTAAATTATCTTTTTGTCTAAATAAATTAAATAGTAAAAAATTAATTGAAACCCAAAGCAATCAGTTTTTAAACAATTTATTATTTCTTTATAATTCTTATTGTCCAAATTTATTTTAAATACAATTTTTAAAAAGGTTATAAAAAATTATTTTTTGAACAAAATTTTTTTCTTCTCTTTCGCAATATACAGCAATCATGAAAGAAAATATGTTACATATATATAAAGTGCAAAATTTCATTGGTAATTGGAAAGATTTACTTTGAAAGTTACTTTCCGGTCCTATTTTCTTTGAAAGGATAAACACGAAATACGAGCCATAATTTCCCCTTAGAAAGGGGAAAAATTTCCACGAAAGCTGTATAAAAAGTATATATCCATAATTTTTCTCCATTCACCCATAATTTGTAATGTAACTTTAGAAACATTCACAGGAAAATAAACTACTGTTGTCTCTATAATATTGATTTTCAATTAACATTTGTCTTCCAATGAAGATTGATTTATGGCGATAATTTATAAAACACTGAAGAAAAATTAATTACAAAAAAAGAATATTTACACAAAAACTAAAAAGATTTAGATTTTTTTTTTGTTTATTGTTGTGACTTTTAATGAAACTTTAAATAGTGTCATTAAAGAAATTGATTTCAATAATATTCACTTTTCTTTACAAACTTTATTATTAAAAAAAAAGTTGCCTATTTTATTCTATTAAAATAATGTAAATTTCTTCTTTTTTTTCTATCTAATGTCGCTGTGTATTTTTGCTGTAAGGGTATATAGATAGAAAAGTTTGTACACAACAGGGTTAAAAAGAAAAATATATGGCCATTAATTTAAGTCGCGTACCATTTCACGCTACGGGATTAGCTGTAGTTATATAGCTGCAGTACATTTCGCCGCAGTCTAGTGTTTCCCTGGAACCTGCCGTTTATTACGATTTCACAATGTAAATAGTAAAAGTTATTAGAACTTTTCATACATTTGCAGGAAATTATACACTTTTATTATCTAACCCATATTAAATTTATTTATATTCATACTCATTATTATTTGAACATATACACTTTCTGTAAAACTTGATTATAATTTATTCATTCAAAAATATTATTACATGATTTTCCTTTGCAAATAAATTATAATTTTCAATGGTATAAAAAAGGATGAAAAAATAATTTACAATTACGTAATTAAAGCTATTGAATAAAAATTCGTTTCAATGTTTGAAAGCATTTTTTTCTGACATCATAGTACTTTAAAAATATACTTTTAAATTTATTGTGCAATCGCAAAACTTTTCCTCCCCCCCCCACGTTGCATAAGATTAAAAATAACAAGAATGACTGGACTATATATATATATATATATATATATATATATATATATATATATATATATATATATATATATATATATACAATATTACACATGGAAATAACTCTAAAGAAATGAATATAAATGCATGTGATATTCGTAGAAATGAAAAATCACTGATGTGCATGTGAACCAGTGACAAGTTTATGTAACTCATAAAAGAAATTCTTTTCCTTTTTCTAGTTGAAAAATCGATTCATACCACTTTTATTCCGTGACTAGAAACATTTGAAATCCAATATTCATAATGACAAATGAGGTTTATTAAAGTTCTCCACGTTTCAACGCAATGAGATAATTATTATTTATATGTATAGGTTTATATATAAATTATGCGGCAAAAAAAAAGTGAAATACTGGTTTATTGATAATTTGTTCTATAGGCAAACTATCAAAATGATTTATTAAAGTAGCATGTAAAGAAAGTAAAATTAACCAAAAAAATATTTGTCCAATAGTTTTTAAAATTATGAAATAAAGTTTCTTGTAATAATTTAAATGAATTTACATCCTTTGATGATCAGTTATATCAACTTTTTGGACATTGTCATCATCTACGGTAGATGTTAAAGCTTTTTAGATGAGGTTTAATGCAACTTGAAGGGAAGGAACAAGCAAACCAGTTAGCCTCTGGCTAAAGCAAACGTTTAGCTTAGGAAAACAGAGTTGCCGAACTAAACTTTTAGGAAGAAGCAAAGTTATAGGTTGGTAAAGTTTGGGGATGGATCAAGGACAGTCCAAAACTATCTGCGCTAAGGGACTTATATTATGTAACCCAGATTAACTTGGATGACGGCATACGTGCCTCTGATGCATTGAAGAAGATGCAGAAGATTCTTTCCATTAATCCTAGAACCTATGACAATGTCAACTAATAGCTTCAAAACTTCATTTTAATAGCTAGAAGCTATTCACCAAAAGAAATCTGAAATAGTTGTTGTATGATTTTTAAGATTTCTGCGAACCCTTCAGTGTTTTTATATTCTTTTATTTTCCAGTGTCTTCTGATTATGTCCTTCAATGACGGATATTGATTGTAATTATTATTTTATTTAACACAATGTCGTGAAATTCTGTCCGTTGTGTTGTCTCGGTGATAATTAATTCTAACTTTTACACTGACATTCTAGAAATTGTTTAATTACTTCATCTAAATAATGTTGCATCATTTTTATCTCTTCCTCCATATGTGTTGATAAATAGACAAGCCACTTTTGTAATTTTCTGAAAATAATATCAAATTTTAGTGAAATTATTAATAGAAACTGGACAATAATTTGTAAACTGAACCCCCTTTTTTTTAAACACATTATGACAAAACTTTGTTCGTTAGACCGTTAGATAATGCTTAATTAAAAATAATTAACAGTGATTTAATTAAAACTTGTGAAAGCTTCTTAACTGCAAAAGTAGGTATAAGGTAGCGAGTAGAGGTATAACTATAAAGTACACTTTTTTGTGGTAATTTCAACATATAGTATTTTCTATTGAAATTAACATTAATTCTCAAAGTAGCTTTCACAAATTAAATTTGATAATTCAATGAATCTAAGACCTTACCAAAACCACTTTAACCAACGCTGTCCAGGGTATGTAACTTATTCCAGATCCAGTTTCATGGAATCCATGATTTAATTTCAAGAAAAATCTGCAACCTACTTTCGCGGAATCCGTGATCTACTTTCACGGAATTCGTAATCCAATTTCGCGGAATTTACAATCTACTTTTGTGGAATTCTTCCAGTTTCGTGTAATCCGTGAAATTTTTTCACACAATTCGAGACTTAGTTTTGCGCAATCCGTGATCTAATTTTGCAAAATTCGCGACCAAGTTTCTTCCAATATGTAAACTAATTTCGCCGAATTCACGATTTAGTTTAGTAGATTCACAACCTACTTTTGCTAAATTCATAATGAAGTTTCATGTAATTCGTATTGTAATTTCACACAATTCACAACCTAGGTTCGTCATATCCGTGATCGAATTTCGCGGAATTCGTGACCTAGTGTTGCGAAATGCGTTATCTAATTTTATAAAATTCCCAATCTAGTTTCGTGGAATCCGTGATCTAATTTCAAGGAATTTGGGGCCTAATTTCGAGTAATTCATAACCTAGTTTTGCGGAATCCATAATCTAAATTCGTGAAATCCGTAATGTAATATCGCAGAATTTGAGAGTTAGTTTTGCGCAATCCATGATCTAATTTTGCAAAATCCGCGACCAAGTTTTGTGGAATCCTTAAACTAATTTCGCGCAATTCGCCACCTACTTTTGCAGAGCCCGTGTTCTAATTTTGTAAAATTCGTGACCAAGTTTCTTTAAATACGTGAATTTCGCGGAATTCCCTACTTAGGTTTGCGAAATCTGTGTTCTTATTTTTGGAAATCCCTAACCTAGTTTCGTGGAATCCGTGACCTAATTTCGCGTAATTCATAACCTAATTTTGCGGAATCCGTAGTCTAGTTTCGTGAAATTCGTGATCGAATTTCGGGGAATTTGCGGCATAGTTTTGCAGAATCCGTGATCTAATTTTGCAAAATTCGTGACCAAGTTTCTTTAAATACGTGAACTAATTTCGCGGAATTTGCGACCTAGTGTTGCGAAATGCGTAATCTAATTTTAGAAAATTCACACTCTACTTTCGTGGAATCCGTAATCTAATTTCACGGAATTTGAGGCTTAATTTCGAGTAATTCATAACCTAGTTTTGCGGAATCCATAATCTAGATTCGTGAAATCTGTGATCTAGTATCGCGGAATTTAAGACTTAGTTTTGCGCAGTCCTTAGTCTAATTTTGCAAATCCGCGACCAAGTTTTATCGAATCCTTAAACTAATTTCGCGCAATTCGCCACCTACTTTTGCAGAACCCGTGATCTAATTTTGTAAAATTCGTGACCAAGTTATTTTAAATACGTGAATTTCGCGGAATTCCCTACTTAGGTTTGCGAAATCTGTGTTCTTATTTTTGGAAATCCCTAACCTAGTTTCGTGGAATCCGTGACCTAATTTCGCGTAATTCATAACCTAATTTTGCGGAATCCGTAGTCTAGTTTCGTGAAATTTGTGACCAAGTTTCTTTAAATACGTGAACTAATTTCGCGGAATTGGCGACTTAGTTTTACGGAATCCGTGATATTTTTTTTGGAAATCCCCAACCTTGTTTCGTGAATTGCGTGATCCAATTTCACGAAATCCATAACCTTGGTTTTTTGAATCCGTGATCTAATTTTAAAAAATCTTCGACAAAATTTCAACGAATATCCGTGAACTAATTTTGCGGAATTTACGATCTAGTTTTACAGAATCCGTGATCTAATTTTGCAAAATCCGCGACCAAGTTTTGTCCAATTCTTAAACTAATTTTGCGCAATTCGCCACCTACTTTTGCAGAACCCGTGATCTAATTTTGTAAAATTCGTGATCAAGTTTCTTTAAATACGTGAATTTCGCGGAATTCCTTACTTAGGTTTGCGAAATCTGTTATTATTTTTGGAAATCCCTAACCTAGTTTCGTGGAATCCGTGACCTAATTTCGCGTAATTCATAACCTAATTTTGCGGAAACCATAATCTAGTTTCGTGAAATTTGTTATCGAATTTCGCGGAATTCGCGGCATAGTTTTGCAGAATCCGTAATCTAATTTTACAAAATTCGCGACTTAGTTTTACGGAATCCGTGATATTTTTTTTTGGAAATCCCCAACCTTGTTTCGTGAATTCCATGATCTAATTTCACGAAATCCATAACCTAGGTTTTTCGAATCCGTGATTTAATTTTAAAAAATCTTCGACAAAATTTCAACGAATCCGTGAACTATTTTTGCGGAATTTACGATCTAGTTTTACAGAATCCGTGATCTAATTTCGCGAAATGACAGAAACTTTTTCTCGTTCAGTATTGGAATGAAATTATTTATTCGAGACTAGAATTTTAGAATATGTTCTTAAGTAGAAGTATTAAAAGTTGATCGTTAGAAAGAGGGAAAGTATATATATATATATATATATATATATATATATATATATATATATATATAAGATTGTGCCAGAGACTTCCGTCTCTAGGTGGTTATTAGAGTTCCGGTGGAATGCAAAGTATATGTAGGACGTGTGCATGTTTAATATATCATTAGACGTATGAATGAATGGCAAAGATGTAGCATGATAGTAAAACCAACATAATATGATTTGCATGCGGAACGTCATAGTTTTCAAATTTCCGAGAATAATTGACAAAGTAATTTAATTAAATAAGATTGATTATTCTAGTGGTAATTGCTTTTGTTAGGTTTCAAAAAAAAAAAAAAAATGTTAGAATATTTTAATTTTTGCAAAATTTTGTTTTTAATATTTTTATTTATAAACGAATTATCAAGTATCACGACAATCAGAATGAAAATTTGCGATTAGCTCATTTTCATTGTAAAAGCCGCATAAATTCATTTTTTTTTTTTTTTACATTTCTCTCAATAATTATGAAAAAAGACCAATTTTTACGGTTTTTTTAAAATGAATTTTATCATAAAAAAAAGGAAATAGTCGATAACTTTACCTGTAATTTTTGCAATCAGCACATCAAATTACGAGAGTAACATAAGGTAATACGTTGAGCGGTCTACTTGTTGTAATATAGTAAGACATAAGTATTGGCTTGATTTTTATGGGTTTTGTTTTATCGTTTTTACTGTGAAAAATAGTTAATCGTTAATTTTTCCTGCAATTTTTTTCTAATCAGCGCATCAAATTAAGCAAATACACCACTTATTGAAAAAGTTTAAAGATTTAAGTATTTTGAAATTTTAATGTTAATTACAATTTTATATACTATAACATATACTCTACACTAAATATTTTTCCAAGACGTATGTTAATTTAAAAATCTGAATAATAATAAAATAATAGTCTTTCAATTCAAACTTATCGACAATGTAATATTGAATTTTCACCACAAAATGGTTTTAAGACCACAAATTCTATTTATTGCAAAAAAGCATGCAAATCAAGTAAAAAAAAAAAAGAAAAAATATATACATATATATTTTTTATATCACGAAAAAAATGGTGGTTTGTTTTAGAGACAGAACGAAATGCGGTTTGAATTTCATTTGAATATTTTTCGCAGGGTCATGAACCGCAATCGATTTTTATGTACAATAAAAAAATTATACCTATATATATATATATATGTACAATCGCATTTTAATAAATGTGTACAACAGTATTTTACCTCCGTGACCCGACACATTATAAGAAATATGTGTCAGCTCTTTATCTGATTCCCTCTCTTTCTCGCTCTTTTTTTTTTTTTTTTTTTTTTAAAGAATATTCATCTTTAATAACTCAAAATATAAACGTGTCTAGAAGTAAGAATTTAAAAATTGTCCATTCCCCTTTAGTCACGCTGTCAAATAAAAAGTAATGTAATTTCGTTTCACGGATATTACTGGTAGTTTATATATATATGTGATATGAGGGAATAATGACTGTTTTAAGTTCCGCTTCTTATGACGACTTTCCAACATGCGAGATTAGGGGAGATTTTAAATACTGTGTAATTTGTACATTTAAATGTCGCATTTAATAATCTTTTCTAAAATCATAATTTTTAAGCAAAGGTTTTTAACTAAAACAAGATTTCTATCAGCGTATGTGTAGTTCCGCTATATTATTTTTTATAAAAGAATTTAAAAAATATAAATATATTTAATATTTTTATTCAAATTAGATTTTTAAAAAGTTTTAGTTATATTAAATGGGCGCAACATTGGTATTTTTTTCACACATATCAGAATTAAGTGCTTCTTTAAATCGCTGAAAGAAATGCCTGGGTGATTTAGTTAGGCTCCTAGTCACGAGAGGAACCCATTAAAAATCAGAGTTACATTAACTAGGATTCCTAGTTATTATGGCAAAAAATTTGTTCAGATAACTACGAATTCTAATTAATGTAACTGATTTTTAGTGGGTTTTTCTCGTAACTAGAAGCCTAACTAAATCGCTAAAAAAAAACCAAATTTGATGATTCTTATTTTATAATATAAGAAAAGACGTCATCAAGCGCCCTTGATGTTAAATTGGCGCAACCACAGGTTAAAAAAGCTATTAAAAATTTATTTCGTCGTACCATAATTTAGTATTCTTTTAGTGCTCACAAAATACCGATATGACAAATTTTTGTTTTTCAATTAAAACGCGGTTTTACAACTTGAAAAGTTGTATTAGCACGTCGAAAGTACTAAAAAGCATCCGCTTCTCGTTGTTTAATAATTAACTATAGGTGTCTGGAAACAGTTCCAGCGCGACCATCAGACGCATTTAATCCTTTTTGTCACACTGTAAAAATGGAGTTAGATTTTAACTCCCAACGGAACACTATAAAAATTACACCCTTTTTGGAATTGATGCTAAGAGTGTTAATTTTATTTCTAGGAAGCTAATCAAGTAAATTAACTTTTGGAGTTGATTTTTAATTCTAAAAATTTTACTCCAAGCTCCGTTTACCTTTAACTATGCTAATTTTTTACAGTGTAAATGTAACATTGTCATTAGGACAAAGAGTGCTCCTCAAGCATCGATAGGTTCGACTAAAATGGATCCAAAAATTGTTTGATTAGGTTTTTAGTAGAGTATTCGTAAATCTAAAAACTGATGTGCTTAAAATCATAGCTGATCATTTTCACAAATTAATGGAACTCATGAATATGTTCTAAAAATCATTAATTACAATTTTCACTTTATAGAATTTCATTTGTCATAATTATTTTTGAGCTGAATTTTTACTTGTTCGAATTAGTATTTTGCAGAATTTTCATCAAATCAATACTAATTCGAACAAATAAAAATTCGGTTCAAAAGTAAATATGCACTGAAAAAAAAATTCTGGTTAGGCTATATTTAACATTACTTTCTAGTTATGTTAACCAGAATTCTAGTTGAATTAACTAGAATTCTCGTTAAAATAACCAGAATTCTGGTTAACCTAACCAGAATCAAAATGTTAAATATACCCTAACCAGAATTCTGGTTATTCTAACTAGAATTTTTTTTCAGTGTAACAAATGATATTCTTTAAAGTGAAAATTGTAACTAATGACTTTTAAAACTTATTCATGAGTCGCAAATTAATTCTCCTGAAAAAATTTTAATCTTTTATAAATATGGATTTCCTCTTTTTTTTAAATAGAACATTATCCAACTCTATTGGACTTTAATTAAATTGACTAGGTCTTTTGTGAGAGATTTTTAGTTCTTTGATTTGCTTCGCTCAATGGTTGTTTACCAAAACTTTAGTTAAGAATGTCTCGTAGACGGAAACTCGTAGTAAGAATGAAAATAATGCAGGATCATTTGCGTAATGTTGTCCACTTGAAAACAGTTTAAGTTCTCTCTTGAGAAATATCCATATCGACTTCTTGCAACTTTCATTTTTCAAGAAACGTTTAACTTTATCCAAAAGTTTATTTCAAAAAGAAAAAATAAAACTTTTACAAATTTACACATTTGTAAATTCTTTTCTAAAGTAGAATGACGATTAGTTTAAAACGAAGTGAATAATTTTTTTTACTGTAGATTTCTTTTTACTTCGGAATACAAAAGTCATTCATAGTAGGGTAGAATTGCTTACTAAAAAAAATATTTTAGATACAAAATTTTTGGTATTTTAGTTAGATATTTTTAGATAGATTTAATTTTTTTTTAAAATGATAAATGAATTTTGCATAATGGATATTTTTAACAACTTATTATTCGGTTTTGATTTATGGTTATTTTCTGACATTATGTGTATTATCAAGATGTGTCAAAAACTAAGGTTCAAGAAGTGTTTTATGGCGAAGAAACTTTCTTTTTTTTTTTAACTAGGAAGGAAAATTGGATAAGGGAAAACATGCATTTTGTGTATATTTTCTAGGTCGCGGAGCGTTAGAATTTAATGTATTTAGGTACACACGTATGTATATATATATGTTAAATAATTTAGAATACATAGGCCTTAACTGTGGCGCAGGAAATACAATGTACCTCGTTCATTGCAACTACTCTTGTACACAACTGTGAACTATAGTCGTTGATGCATGCACTTAAAGCTGTTTCATATGTAACTAAGTGCAAGTAGAGCACAAGTCCTTCTACATATCTGTATATGTATATATATATATATATAACATTCGTCTTTATTTGAGAAAAGCCCTGGAATAGAGATATATCCAGACTGATCTCTATCCAATATTGCGATCGAATCCAATTGCCGTTTCCGTTGAGAATACCTCCTCTATATATCTGTCAGCAATACTCTCTTTGAATACTTAAAATAATTGTTTTTCCTCGATAAAAATAATTATACAATTTTTATTTAATTTGCTATAAACATGCAAACTATTATTTCTAAATAATTAGGAAAAAATTTATTTTTCGAATTGTCATTATATTAATTATATATTTTGGACAAAATATTATTTGAATTACCTTTTACTTTTTATCCATTTTTTAAAATTTAAATAAATTTTAAAGGATCACCCTTACATTTTAATTTTTTGATTGAAATTTGTTAATCAATCTTAGTTGTGGAATTATCTCTACATTTAATTTTATAAATATTTAACCAGTTCTTTTTATTTTTTTTTTTGTTTAGAAAATTAAGAAAGTTTCTAGCTCCAATCTCCAGAAATGCTTTATCTGCAGCGCCCAATTAATTTTTTTTTCATATATTTATTACTCAATTTGTTAAAGCAAAAAATAGTTATGAAAATCGAAATATCACCTACTTCGAAATATTGACATCAAAAAAAAAAAAGAAAGAAAATTCTGTTCTCGTATGTATATGCAAAATTACAAACACATAGAACTTTTGGATAGGACAATTTTATTCTTTCTTGAGTTTATTCCATTCAACAAGAAGAAGAAGAAGAAGAGATTGAGACCCTATAAAATTCTTTATTGAGTCGTATACATTTTTAAAAGATTCCCTAGGAGGTTGACTGGAAAAGTTGTCTGTCATTCAATCGAAATCAGTTTCAATACCATTGAAATAGATGAAATGTTGAAGAAAAAAAGCTTTCTGATGATAATAAAAACATTTATTATCCATATTCCTATATTAGAATTCTTATTTGTCCAGATGCTCGCATCGATATTATAAAAATAGGTTAAGGTAGGAGGAGTATTTTTGCTAAAGATATATTTCTTATCTGTTATGTTTTTCTTTTATTACAGATTTTCAAAAACTCGAACGAGAGGCACGGATATGTAGGAAACTTCAACATACAAATATTGGTAAGTTTTTGATATTAATTTAAAATAATATTTTAAAATTATCTGTTTTATATATTCAAAATTTTCTTGTTAAAATTAGTTTTAATTTTGTTGAAAAAATATCCAAGTAATAATTTTTACCTTTTATGCATAATAATTAATTAAATTAGAAAATGTCATTTAACTTTTTTTTTAACATCTCTTGTATAAAATCAGTGACAACACTATAATTGAACTTTCAATTGAAATATTGGAAGAGCAATCAATTCGTCGAAAAAATATTTTGATTGATGGATGCTTTAATTTTAGTTTCGATGAATGTTTTTGGTTTAAAGATACATATTGATGACAAGGTTCCATGACATTTAATAGGGTTAATTCACACATATATGCGCTGTGTGTAGAATCAATCAAAGGCTCCGTCAAAGGCTTTTTTTTCGTTACCGCAATATCAGTACTTAAATCTATATAGCCCAATGACCCTGATTCAAGGGAATCGAAAATTAATCGCGATATGCCGAATTAGAGTTCAATTATTATCAGTCAATGGAAATGTCATAATGATTTTGAATTACATTGACGCTATCAATTTCGTTTACTGTAAAAAGAAAAGTATCAATTGAATACTGATTTTGTGTTACGAAAATTTTGTTGTTAAATAGTTAGAAATTATTGTTATTTAACGTTAATTATGTAGTATTTTAACACAATTGTTTTAATTATACTATTTTCTTTTATTGAAGCCTTTAACGTAAAAATTAAGATTCCGAAAACTTCCAATTTTGTGCGTTTCAAGTTAAGGTTTCATCCCTTAGAATAAAGAAATCGTTACTGCCTTATTTCTCCAAAGAGAGCAAGTCATTCCGTGAATATACTACGAGGGTGCAATTACGCTTTTCGATCGAACAGAAAAGGACCCTTCTGGAGGGTGTAAAAGATGCATTATATGCGTTCTGGGATCTCGTAAATTTCTCAGCAAGTCAGAAAATTACTCTCAAAACTGAACGTATAAAAGCATAGTATAGTTCAGTGTTCAGAAAATAGAAAAAAAGAAGGCGGCAAGATTTTTTTTCTCCTTTACCACACATTTATTATTTAAAGATAATTCTCGATTTATATTGCAATCTACTACATTCGTTAAAAAGAAAGATGCTGCAAAAAAAAATTATTAATTTCCGTCCATTGGTAATTACACCGTTTTTTCTTTATTTTATTTTTTACAACCCAAATAATTTGCAACAGTAAAAAAAATCATCTTTCTGAATGTTCCAGTTTTTAGGGTATCTTTCCTCTACGTGAAAAAATACGACATTAAACATATAATGTAAAGTATAAAACTTTTCAATACCTCAAAGAAGGTGGATTGAAAGTAATCTTTTTTTTCCCCACATATATGTATGATTCTTGATATTCTGAGAAAACGTCTATAGAGACGGTACACGTAGGTGCGGGTTAGAAATCTATCATACTTATATGTATCAACTACGAGGAGTGAAAATGGATTTTCCATTGATACTGTAATCGGTGAACCTCCATAAAAGCGAAGAGGGATAGCTCCTTCAGACTCGCAAAGTAAGCTACGACGACAAATCGCTTGAAATCGTGACCAAACGCGATCTCACGTAAAATGATCCTTGAGAGTGAGAATCGTCGAACAATAGTTTTCTTCATACAGCTGAAGTTTCGCGTCCTTTAGTATAAAAATTCCATCAAGTTCTTCTCGTCATGATTTTCTCTTTGTTAAGAAAGTTATTGACACATCCAAAAGTGCGATATGAAATTAACTTTTTGGCGAAGATGGCGAAAAATTTTTTGACCTAATTTTATAAATTTTTAGTTTATTCTATAAATTTCGTACTGTAAGTAAAAGTTTGTGGCAGGAGTGTTGGAACACTTCTGAAAAAGGCAGGGAAATATATTTTTTTTTTTCTAATATTGAGAACAGGATGAGGAGCAGTTGGATGCAACCTAGTCGTCTTGACAACGCAATTCATTACTGGGCATGGTAACTTCAAGACTTTCAAATGCAGATTCAAAAATTATAATTGAAGACAAACATAACTAGTTGTGATGAGCCTAACTCACCAGAGCACGTATTAAAGAAATGCAATAGATATGAAAGAATGAGGCTGGAAATCATACATAAAGTTGTAAATACAAATTTTACTGTACAAGACTTAGTGGGGTTCTTTTGGCTACTGAAGTTTAGATTTACTAAAAAGAATAAGATTTTTTACTTCCCCTCTTAGAAATTTGACTAAAAAGACTTGAATAAATCGTCCATTAACAAGCTTTTTAAAAGTTCCTCATTATTTTTAAAGATGGTAGATTCATGTAAGATTATATACTTTTATATATATATATATATATATTCTGAATGAAATACTATTATAATTCTTGAGGAATTATAAAACGCGGATGAAAGCAAGGAGTTTCAATAGGTTGGATTATCACAAAGAAAGTAGCTATTGACCGTGGGTTCCTCATCTCTTCCAAGTGACTGGGTCTTCCTATTATTTTCTCACATACAGTGTGTCTAGTCAAGATAAGCCACCTCAAAATGGCGTTTAGGGTTAGCTTTTCAATTTCTTTTTAATGCTGTCACTTTCTTTCCACTATCTTTCACCTCTATCACAAAATATTTATTAAGATTCTTGGTTTTTATTTGACATTAATGATTTCTTTTTTTTTTGAGGAAAATTTTAATAATTGTATTATCGATCGTTGTAAAGTAGATATTATCTGATGTTGATAAGAAAAATTCAGAGCTTTTAAAGAGTTCATCAATTAATGGAAGGAGAATGGCTAACTAATCCGCGGTTAATTACTGAGTCTTTGTGCTAACGACATGCGAGGTTTCGGCTCTTTAGAAGACCACCTGTATCTCCTAAATCCAAACAAATCTTTGTAAATACGTGTAATTTATACACAAAGCGTTTAACAGCTTAAAATCCACATTGACTTTATTCATTAATGAAAGTTTGTTTTGGTTGTAGTAAATTAATTGGCCTAGTTAAAATTCATAACATTAGAAAAATAAATAGTAAATTTTCGATTTTTGTGACTTGGGAAAGTTTTCTTTTTTTGCTACGCTTGTAATTACCGTTAATTATAGAGGAAAGAATTAAAACTTTTTTTGTGAAGAATAGATGAAGGTCTTTAGATAAGATATAATTATGGTAACCACATTTTTACCGAGAGTGTAGAGATTCTCACCTACTAAAAATTGTCACCCAATAAACATCTACTGTTTCACCGGGAAACAGGTCCTCGCATTACCTCAAATGATAAGGTTGTCAGTGTTGTTTACTCGAGCTTTGGCTATCTTCTTTGATCCTTCTTGCATTTCCTCTCCTATTACGCCCCTAGCGTATTTGTCTAAGGCGCGCAAAGTTATGACATACAACCTTTTCTTTGTGCCTTGCACTTTGTGTGATTTAGGAAACGAAACATAATTTTTAGTTACTATAGCGTCGCGTACTTAAAAAGATATATCCAACGATCTAAATATATTTTTAGCAGAATTCTTTGCCTTTTTTGAAGCCTTTGAAAAGTTAAGTAAATACTTTTTATTGCAGAACGCAATTTGTAATAATAATTCATTAGTTAAAGAGATTAAGGAAAATTAAATAATCGAGGAACTTGGTAAGGATTCCGAGGTTCATGAAGAAATATATTCCCGATGTTAGAGCAATATCTACTTTTCAGCGAAACCACTACATGAAATAGAGAAACAGCGGTGATTTGGCAAGTCTCCTCACTACTGATGCTACGAAGGGGATGTAAGGCCTTAGGTCAAAAAAGAATTAGGTATCGTAAATTTAGGTCTAGTGTAGCGGAAATTGAAAAGACCACTCAATACAGAAGCAAGTTGCGTCACTGATAAAGTGTAGGTACCAAAAACAAACAGTTACCAAAAGATAGACAGACAAATTACACACTGGTGATAAATTTCAGATTAGCAGATTTCTTCAGACAAAAGGTAGATGCAGATAATATAACGTAAGAGATACAAGACTGTTAATTAGGGGTTCGACCGTTGGCAAATTCAAGACTGAAATCTCTCATTTAGAATAGCTCCTTTTAGTCATAATTATCATATAAATTATTATCCTGTTAATTTAGTGGATGAACTTGGATGGTTTTAGCCCTTAATCAATAGTGGAAACTTCGTCGTTCACTGTATGTTTTTGTCTCTTCAAGTGTCGGGTTTTGGGAGCCAGTATTGATAGAAAAAAAAACCTTCGGCGTTTACACCTGACTTAACCGACCGAGTATTTGAGACTAACTTAGTTGAAACCTTTTGTCTGATTGGTTTAACTGTGGATCAATATTTGACTCGAGTTCAATGTTTACGTTTACAAAACAAACGAGTGTGAAAGTATTTGAGAAAACATAATATATTCATAGACATATTGATCAAATTCTTCTATATCAAGGCACAGTTTTTAAAGTAAAATTCTCAAACTATATTCTCGTAAATTAGTTTCTTACAAATAAATAGTTATAACCGATGCAAATCGGTTATTTGTATTAGTTTACGTTGCAATGTTTTTAAAGGAGACTTTTGAACCGAACTTAAAGTACTTGAAAACTACTTTCTTCCTTATTTTTAAGTGCAAAAAGAAATTGATTTCCTTTACTAATTGTTGTAATTAATATAAGTAATGTGGGAATTTTAAACAATCGAATAAAATAAACAGTAGTGGTAAAATTCGAAATCATTAACAAATGCAAATTTGAGGCTTGCTGATTATTATACATATAGCTTGAAATTACGAACAATGCAATATTCCATCACTCGTATTTCTACTTAATGGCTGTCCTGATTAAGGCAGATGACAATTCTGACAATGAGTCGTGACCGAAATTGCTACTTTGATCGAACATTTGATTCTCGGTAGAATGTCAGGACTAAAAGCTTTCGAAATATAATGCGGTTGCTTCTATTAATTCTTCAAAGCTGCGTTGTATTACTAATAATAAATTAAAAATTCAAATTTATCATTCGAATAAGATAAAAACTTGTGAACGAAATTTAAATTTAAAATTATATTATATTACATTTGCGGATGTAACAGCTATATGATTCAAAATTCTCTTTAATAATTTAGTTGATTTTTGAAAAAATATATTATCTTTTCTAATTTTTATATTGTATTGTATTTTTTAATATTTGTAATAAAACGTAAAATTTAATTTTTAAATAGTTTATATTCTTAATTAGTTTCACAATTTTTTTTTTTTTTCTGTTAGTGGTATCTCTATAATAGTGTAAAATAAATTTCTTGGCGATTCATTTGAATTTCAGAAATCTCGGAACTTTTCTTTGACATGCTGCTTCGAATTAAGTGGCGTTAAAGCGAACTTAATTACTCTATTTAACGGCTTCTTCCCCATCCTCCAATGTCTTTGAGATTTCAGTTGATGGGATGGAACCTACTTGAGAAGGCTTGTGTGAAATTAGGTTACCTAGACTGTAATTATTATTATTCTCTGTTGTGAACAAAAACTATATCATTTGGGTGACAAATTTTTTATTCTAATACATTATTAAAAAGAAAGAAATTAATTTTCTTATTATGCTAGGAATAATTAATTTTTTCTAAAAAGGAAATAGTAAAGTAAAGTGGAATGCATTTATTAAATGGTATTTAATATCATTTTTACTATTAAAAAAAAAAGCTGACTATGAAGTGAGCTTTAATACTATAGAGTTACATTTTTTTTGTCTAGTCAGCTTGCAATAAAGGTCAAAACATGTTCTTTTCAAAAAAACAATGAATTCGTGCTGGGAACATCATTTTCGGTAGTGAAAGATTTGTCAAAAATTTTGTCCTTGACCAGTTGAGATTTCTTGGCAGATGTTGAGCTTTGGATAGTTGCCAGTTGGATCTTTTCATCTCTCTTTGAGCTTAGGGCAAGCGAATAAGGCACGTAAGAAAATTATAAGCATCGTCCTTGTCGACATTTAACATTTTTTTTTTTCATCTCTCTTCTTAGGAATTTTTTTCCCTCTCTCATAGACGCACGTTTACTAATATAACGTTTGCTACTTTACTTAAGTGCTTCGTTCATTATTTAGCTTTTAGAATTTCAAAAGTTGATAATTCACTTGCGATATCAATTATGAATGTATAAAGTAGAATATTTAAGTAATTGAGAGTGTACTGTTTAATAAACATATTTTCTTGACAATTTAATAAAGAAATACATAAAATGATATTTTAATAGGAAAAAAATTATATTAACATTTGAGGAATCCTTAAAGGAATTCAATTAGTTATTCTTGATTTGTTTAAACGTGTTCTTGTTATTCAGGGCGTCTATACTGGTCCTGGGAATGAATCATTAGAAAATATAATATTTAAATTTAAAAATTATAATTCCGAAGTAAATTAAATTAGACAAAGCGATTATAATAATAATTATCTTTATATGTATCTTCGTTCTGAGCAGTATATGTTTACATTGAAGTACAAAGGGCAACCTTTAGACGAAGGTCATAACAATATTGTAGAAATTCCTGAAGATAATTAAATTAGTTGCAATTCGTGTATTGACCTGTTTAGATATTGTCAACTTGAGTGTCGATTTTACAGTTTTAAAAGCAAAAATGTGTCTTTGTCAAACATGTATTTCCTTTATTGTTTTTTATTTGATATTTTCACATTTGAAGTGAATAGTTTAGGGAGTGCTTGATTTTTTTTTTATTAAAAAACGAAAAAAGTTTTGTCTATATATTTTTTTTTTTTTTGAAATTTTAGTAAATTTATTTTTCCGAGAGTGTTCAAATTTCTTAAAATCGCGATCGCGCTTAAATTTTTTTAAAAAAGTGTTTTGTTTTTTAATTTGATTTCATGAGTGTTTAAAATTTTTTTAATCGCATGTATTTCATTCAAAATATATGATACATCGATTGCAGACAAAGGTTAGAGTTTTGTTTTTTTTTCTAAATAAATTACATACATTTGTTTTTCTTTTATAAAATTTAAAATTATTACATTAATTTCTGTTTTTACAAAATTTTTTGTATCATTTTAAGATGTTATTTGGGTATATACACTGAGAAAAATGTTTAGTCAGAGCAACCAAAATTTGGTTGGGCCAACAAAAATTTTTTTTTTGGTATTTAAGCAACCAAACTATTTGTATGAGTGAACCAAAAAATTAGGTTGAGTATTTTTTGTTGGCATAACAAAAATGTTTGGTTAGCACAACAAAAATGTTTGGTTGATGAAACCAACAGTTTTTTTTGTAAAATTAAAAATTTTATTCTACATTATTTTTTATCTTTTTATCTTTTTTATTTATTTCATTATTTATTTATCAATTTAACATTGTGTTTATATTTATCCAATTGAAATATTTATGGGCTTTGAAAAATCTCACCTCCGCCTTGGGATTGAACCTCTGTTTTAAAACTGAAAGTCAGGAGCTCTGACCACTGGACTACCCATCCTTGTGAGAGCGAATCGAACTAATTGGTTGTCGCAACCAAATTTTGGTTAGGACAATAAACGATCATTTGGTTTCTTAGACCAAACTATTTTGTTGTCATAACTAAATTTTGGTTGGAATTTAAAAATGTTGAACCAAATAATTTTGTTGACCTAACCAAATGTTTGGTTGAGATAACCCTACAACTTTGTTTCAGCCAACCAAAATTTGGTTCCAAGAACCAAAATTGACTAACCAAACAATTTTGTTGCAAACACTAAATTTTTTTTTCTCAGTGTAGCTTTTGCATAATTATTGTTTTTATCTTAATAGTTTATATCAAAAATTTTTTCTTTAAATTTTAGGTTTATCTGTGTTGAACTTTAGGACTTCTAAAGTGTTGCAAAACTAGTTTTTAATTAATTTTCTTTTTAATTTTTGATAAAAAAAAATTTCACCAATTTTCAATTTTATTTTCACTTTTACTAATTTTTAATTTGGAAAATCAGGAAATTGAATTTGAAAGTGAACTTAAAATTAAAAAGTAGTGAAATTGAAAGTGAACTTAAAATTAAACATTAGAGAAATTGAAAGTGGAAGTAAAGTTGAAAGTGAACTAAAAATTAAATATTAAAGAGAAATTAAAAGTAAAATAAGTAAAAACATTGATCTTTTACGTTTGATCAAATAACCATGTTAGCAGTTAACAATTTTTAATTAATTCTATTAATTTATAAATACAATTGCCCGAAAATTTTTTTTTTTTACCCTATAGAGGAACAAAAGAAAAACATAAAATTTTGATGAAAATAAAAATTCTTTTATAAAAATTTAAGGCAGGCAAAGTCTATATAATTCATAAAATCAATATACGCGTGTACGCATAACGCAT
This sequence comes from Leptopilina boulardi, assembly GCF_019393585.1. Lineage (NCBI taxonomy): Eukaryota > Metazoa > Arthropoda > Insecta > Hymenoptera > Figitidae > Leptopilina > Leptopilina boulardi. The sequence goes on along the minus strand of NW_026137881.1, from coordinate 3,081,685 downwards.
AGTATATTCTTTTATTCATTGGGTTACTTGACTGATAAGGTATTCGCATCAGGGGAGAGATAAATTGCTCTGCACGCCCTTCTATAGGCCACCCCGTAATGGCATTCAGTTTCGTGTCTGTTTCACTCAACAAGTGATATCAATCGTTCGGTCATGTTGTCTTAGAAGATATACGTACATATACAAAACAATACAATAAAAAAAGTATGAAAGGTTTCGTTCCTGTGTCTATGTGTGATAGTCGATCGTTTGAATTATAATATTCCAATAATATTCCCCTTTGGCAAACAAAAATTCAAATTAGTCCCTATGTTCATAAATTTTCCAGTAAAATATTAAAATAAATAACGTACTAAAAAAATTTTTTTGATTTATCATTTAATGAAATTTAGATTTACCCCCACGAAATAAGTTTATTTTTTCATAATAAAAAGTATCTATACAAATAATGCTGTTCTTTTTGTTTAGTTTTTTGTGATTTCCAAGGTAGAAGAATATTTTTCCAAGTAAATTGACGTTCTTTTGTTATTTATTCCCTCATTTTTTTTTTTTTTTATAAATATAGAGTAATATTTTTTCTTCCATATATAAAATTCAATATGAGGATAGAAACATAGTGAGTCAGAGGGGGCAGTATTCATTTAGGAGAGTAATAATTTCTAAATTAATAATATTTTAATAAAATGATGATAATCGGTTGATCAAAGGAAAACCGTTCATTTTGGCTGTGAATAATGTCAGTCAAGGGGTTAGTAAAGGGTGACGATGAAAGGAAATCATCCAAAGTCCCTAGAGTTTCGAGTGAGTCGAAAATAGGATTTCAAAGTGTGTTCAGAGGAGAGAGAGAAAGAGAGAGAGATGAAACATAAATGCAAATCAGCTTACGTTCTTTTGCTAGATATAACATGTTTCATTTTCAACAAAAGGTGAAATCTTGCTTTTGTCGGTTTCTACTTTAATAAAATTATAAAAACCACTGAAAAACCGCAAAAAATGGAAAATAACATTAAAATTTGTTTCAATTTTGACTGTAACTATATATAATTTTTAATAATTATTTTGAATTAAAAATGTGATTTTTTCAAAGCACAATATTTCATTTTAATATATTTAAAATTTCAAGATAATACGTTGATTAAAAGTTTTGACGTTTATTTCTTGCCCTTATTATAAAGAGGGTTGATGGTATATAATGGGGAGAATTCCCATTATGGGAGTTGTTAAGAAATTACTATTCTTAGGGAAATATGTCGTTTACATCACCAATGTGGCGTAATCTGTTGTAGCGTGCCAAACCTGCCTGATCAATAGATGCTCAAAGATGGCTGCTTTCTACGAGGCAAAAGACAGCTTCTTAATTTATGAGACAATCTGTATTTCAATGCCTTTTCTTCCTTCTATATTCCTCTTCTATACACTTATAACCTTCTACTATTCTAATTCCCTAAAGTATCGTCGAGGGATATTGAATCACTTGAAAAATTTCATTGACCTCACACTATTATTATTCTTGCCTAGCCAATTTTTTTTTTTTTTTTAATCCATAAAATAGCTTATCAATTATTTTTAAAATTGAAATTTATACAAGTAATTTTGTAAAAATTTTAGTATTTAAACATTTTTAAATAAAGAAACAGCAAAATTAATTTACAGTGGCTTCACAGTGTTTCCCCTATTCCGCTATTTTTCCCCTATTATAAGAAATTCCCCTTTTTTTTTAACTCATTTCCCCTATTTTATGTTGAAACTCGCATAATTTTGACTTATTTTTTATAAAATATGACTTTTTCGACTTTTTTCAACAAAATATACTTTCATTAAAATTTTCTGAAAATTTTATTATTTAAAACACTATCTCAATACAAATTTTTTTCTAAAATTCAGTTATTGTCTAAATTTTATAAAAAAATAATATTTAGCAATTTAAATTTATAAAAATTTTGATTAAAAATCTCCTGAAATTCAATTGTTTTCAACACTTGTAACTGCAACTATTTTAAAATTTAATAATTTTTCAAATTTTTAACTTAAATTCTTTGTTGAATTAATTATTTCTGATAACTTTAATCAAAGTCTTCAAAAATTCCATTAATAAAATCATTTCTCAATTAAAAATTTTTTTAAATTCAATTATCTTCTGAACTTTGTAAAAAAATCTTTCTCAATTCAAATGTATCAAAATTCTTTTTGTATATCTCTGGTAGTTATTTTTGAAGAACTTAAATATATCTCTTCCAAATTCAATTACCTCCAAAATAATTTTTATCTAAAATTCTTCGCTAAATTAATTATTTCAATAATTTTAATTCAATTTTTCAAAAATTCAAATTTTTACATTCTCATCATAATGAGAAGGTATTTTTTTTTAAATTCTATATAATTCAATTATTCTTTAAAATTCTGTGAATGATTTTCAGCGATTCAATTTTACAACAATTTTAATTAATAAATTAATTTTTTTTCAATAATATTGTAATTAATTTCTTTGAAAATTTAATTATTTAAAACATTTGCTAAAATTCTGAATTCCAATAATTTGTACAACGGCTTTGGATTTTTTCTTCTTTTAAAGTAACTTTATTAAATTATTATTTTTCAAAATTTTTCCTACTGAATTGAAATCTTGAAAATTTGTCATAGTTTAATTTTGAAGTTTTAAAAAAAAAAGTTGATGGAAATGTTCCTGTGAAACATTTTTATTATAGAATTAGAAATAATTTATTTAATTTCTACTAATTATAATGTTAATAATAATGAAATATTTATTAACTAATAAAATTTATTAAAAATAAAACTTTTTCGATTTTTGTTGTAATGAAAATCGACGAAAACGACTTCTTTCTTCTCTTTCTAAGGCCAATCCGAGCCCTGAATTAGGAAAATTGGAATTCTTTTTTTAAAGAGAACATTAATTTTTAAATTTCATATAAATAAATTTAAAATGTGAATTTCTTTGAAAAATATGAATAAAATCAACTTTTTGTATATTTTACAAGACGGTTTTTAGCTTGATAAAATAAAAAAATTACTTGCATTTTTCAAGAAAAAAATTAATTTAGAAGTAATTTTTATTCTGTGAAAAATTAATTTTTAAAATAAGTTTAAAAAATAAAAAGCAATGTATGCAATTCACAATTTTATAAAACATTGAAAATGAAATTTAAAAAAAAAATTAATTATGTACTATACTGGGAAAATCTCTTCTTTAAATTTCACTTTTCTCTATAAATTTATCATTTTTTTAAAAAAATTGGGAAAAAATTTTTTATTTCTCTATTTTCTCTATTTTAAGATTTTTTTTATTCATCAAGAAATTGGGTAGTCTCAAAATTTTCACGGGTATAGTGTAATTTAAAACAACTTTAAAGCATTTTGGTTAAGGAAAATATACATTTAGATTTTACCCTATTTTTCCCCTTTTTTCAAATAAAATTTCCCCTATTCCGCATTTTTTAAGCAAATTTTATACTGTGAAGCCTGTTTACATTATAATCATGTACCACCTTTAGAATTTTAAATTCTCTTCCTTAAATCAATTTAATATATACTCCAATTCGTTAAATTTCCACTTTAAATTGTAACAAAATTGACTCATGGTAAATAAAATAAATTAAGAATTAATATTAAATTAAATATGCAAATTGAAGTTTATTTTTTGATAGGGGAATGTTAATAGAGTAAATTATAAAGGAAAACCACCATGAAAATGGATGTCGTCTTTATAAATGACTTTGAATATTATTCCAATCTAAAAAGTAATTGAACTGATTTAATTTTATATTGACTATAATTTAAAAATTAACTTGAAAAAGTAAATGATAGCAATCAGATAAGTTCGTTAATAATAAATGATTTTATCAGTACGATTTTAACTCCAATAGTTTAACGCCTAACTTGCTTAATAGTTCTAACATTTCTATCTTTTTTTTTTTTTTTTTGTTCGACTCCTTCGACACGTACCAATATAAAGTAACAAGAGCGAAGCATTATTCTAATTTCCATCTCGTCTCGATAGTAAAATAATAATAATAATTCTAGATCCATTTCTCTCGAATGAACTTTCTCTCTTTCTATCTCTTCTCTTATCATCGTTAATAACAAATTTTCCATCGTTAAACGAGCAAATTGCAGACCAAAATTAAAAGTAATGATGCGCCTGAGGAAAGGAAATTAAAACCACCTTTAGAATAATGAAGAAAAATGAACTTTTAATTATTATTTTGATAAGGACTTGATATTAATCTTCGAATTAAATTCAAATATTCCTCTCTATATGTAGAGAAAAAGAGAGAGATAAAGTTAAAACATTTGAATTCTTTAGAATATATTTTTGATTTAAACTTGGTAAAAATTTGTTGAATAAAAAAAAGAAGAAAAATGTTTTTTACATACACTTTTCTCTTCGAAATCGGTTTTGAGTGATGTTTCAAGTGTCATTCTTCTCTCAATGAAATTCAAATTACGCCAACTTTTCTGTTTTCAAGCAGTTTCCTCTACCAGACTTATCTTCGATTCAAAGACTCAGGGGAAAATAATGGATTAGATAAGAGTATTCTTATAACATACAAAGACGTGTCGTCTGCTTTTAAGCAAAAATTCTTCTTTTTTTTTTAAAAAAAAAAAGATAAATAACATTGAACATAGAGAGAAAGTCAAAGTATTTCTGGTCTTTTGTTGATCGTTTCTATATTTAGAAATCCATTCATCGTTATATTTTCAATGGAAAATTTCAACCTCCCCCCCTTAGATGAATGTAAATGAAATCATTTTACACTCCCCGCATAGAAGGCGATGTTCAATTTTAATTTTTATTGTTAAATTAAAATTTATAAATTATGAACAAATGGTAGGCTGATTTTAGTCAAGTTACAAGGTTGTTTTCTATCTTAAAAACCGGCTCACATATCAGGCGTTTAAGAGAACTTTTTTGGGGGCATGATTATTCCATAATGTTAATTATTTAGAATTTTCATTTCGTTAGCCCCAAGTCTAATGCACGCAACTTTCAGAGACATTTTAGAAAGTACGCAACTTCCACAGCCGTTTTGGAAATCACGTAACTTTGTGGTGCAGAGCAGAATGTACGTAACTCTGAGAATCGTTTGGAACTCGCTTATGTTGGTTTTTTGTGTTTTTGCAAAATTCCCCTGTTAGAAATGTGAATTCGAATTACTCAAAAAAGTGTGAATGAATATACGTTGCAACTACAGAAGTGTAACTTCTGTTTGAGTCACACTGTAAAAGATGCAAGTATGGTGTAAAGTGTGTTGCGACTATAAGTCTGATAACTAAAGTGCAATTCTTGTAATTTCTATTCTTTTAACACTGTCTCTAGCGTAATAATTAGGCTGATATGCCGTTTGGAGAAAAAGAGGAACAAGTTATTAACTTGTAAGTACTGCATACCTATACTCTAGAATGATTTCAGCAGAAGGTACTGTTTTAGATTTAAAAAGACTGAATATTTTCTTAAAAACGGAATGATTTTCTAATTGTTTACAAATTGCTTAAATATACTAATCTGAATTTTTTATAACCCTAAAATATTTAGACAGTATCCAATTAATAAATTTATTGCAAAATTATCTCGTTTTCTAAAAAGATGTATAATCAGACTCAGTTTAATATTATTTATTTATTGTGAATTAATTATTTTTATTTATTACTAATTTATTAATTATTTATTTAGTTCAGTATTTTAATTAATACATAAAGCTTAATACAAAAATAATTTAAAATACTTAACCTACATTTAAATTTATTAAAATAATTTAATTTTAATTTCAAACCAAATTTTCTGAAACAATTTAAAAAATTTTTTGTAACGTTTGAATTTCATTTAAACAGATTAAAAAATTTAATAGAAAATTCAGACCAAATCTATGTATAACATTTTGGATTTAAAAAGGTAATATTATATTATTAGTAATATTCATATACAGTATATAATATACATTGAACTAAGAAAAAAGTATGTCAAACATATTTTTTTCGTTCACCATATATTTAGATAAAACTTTTTTCTCAGTGCTTAGAGAAAATATAAATTAAATATACACGGAGAGAAAAATCTGGCTTTTATAGTATGAAAGTAGTTCTTACTATTCCAGCATAAATTTTTCCTACAATTAGAGCAAGAATTCATGCGTTCTTAGCATGAAAGCAATTAATGATAAAAAGGTATGTTGAACATACTCTCATAGGAAGAACTTTATGCTCTTAAAGCAGGAGCGCCATGCGGCAAAAGTATAGAACACAGTCCTACTAGGATTGCAGGAGTTCTATGTTCTATGAAACATAGAAAACCCATAGAAATTTACTAACCCGGGCCAGAACAGGAAATCGGATCGGGGCCAGGTCGGTAATCGGGATGAAAAATGGCAATTTCTGCACGGGATGTTTAATCGAATTTAACGGCTCAAAATTATATTCTTTTAAACCAATTAAGGAACGATATTCTAAAATTGACGAACTTGTCGCAACATTTTTAAAATCTTTTAGTTTTTCGAAGTGCTTTTGGATCTGAGACTCCGTTTTGTTTAGCATTTATAGCATTTTTTACCCTATCAAATTCGATATTCAGATTTACGATTCAGAATTTTACATCAAGATCCTCATTAATTCTAAGAACCTTCGCTTTGTAGAATTCTGACAAAAATACGTTATTGGATTAGGCAATGGAGTATTTTAGCAAACTGATTCTAAAAATCGATTTCTAGAAAAGGACAAAAATACTTCTACCTTATAAAAACTAGTTCTTTAATTAGTATTCGGAGTACGGAAAAAAGTGTTTTTTTCTCATTTAAAGAACAACCTAACTTTGGATTTCTTTATTTTCGGTGCTTAATCATATAATTCCCCTTTCTCCCTAGCAAGCATGTCCTCATATTCTTTTTACTCATCTTTTTTTTTATTTTGTCTCCTTAGCTACCTCTTTTAAGTTCTTATGTTGTAAATCGATAATATAACGGCGAATTTTTGACATTTTTCCTCCGATTAGAGGGTAAGAGTGGAATTTTTCACTTTTGCATCACAAAAATGTCGACGAAAAATTGTAATATATTTTAAATTCATAAGTTCCATATACTTTCAAAACTCGCGAACAATCTATATGAGTTTCGTTTATTTAAATATGCCATAAGTTGACGTAACGTCAGTGTGGTGAGATGAAAATGAAAAAGAGATTTAAGTCACTAGTGGATGACATGAAGTTAGAGTGGAAAAAATGAGAATAAAAGAGAAAAGAGTTTATAATCTGCTTTCACTCTTATCTCTCCCTCTCTTCTACTACATCAGATAATTATAAGTAGACTTTTTAATTTAAAATCGTTTATATGAAAAATTGGTACTTTAATAAAGTTATGAAAAACGAATTTTTCATATAAATGATATTAAATCTCAGGAAAAAGTAATAAAATATAATTGAATTTTAATTAGAAATAGTAGAAAAAAATTGTACAAAACAAAACTCTCTTTGAGATTCCTTTTTTTTGAATTAAAATCGGTGACTAGAAATTAATATTTGCTATTTTCTGAATATCTAATATTAACTGGTTAAGGTTCTAGTAAACATGAAGTATGTTTGGCACTGTATATTATATATATGCATGGAATATAATATAATACTAGGATTCAGTAATGTTGGTCCACCAGCCTTAGTTGTGTTGAGTTGGGATCAAGTTATATAGCCACGAACGTCGTAATCCGTTACCATTAAATGTGGATACAAAAGCAGTTACACTCATGTCGTAGATTAGAAGTTTTAGCTGTTAACGGGAGGACAAAAGGAATTAAAACTTATACTAACTAACCCTACTGTTCTCACTATGTAGATAAAAATCTTTTAATTTCCCCTCTTATAAATCTTCGGCAGATAATTATTATTTAATTATATAAAATTCATTAGATTACAAATCAATCATTATATCATAAAGCATGTTTCCTAAAGTGGAAATAAAATTGGATTTAATTTATTTAAAATTGTTTCTTACATATCTAACGTCTGACTGAATTATTTATTATTACATATTAATATTAATATTAATAAATAATTATCAAATTATAATTGCTAAATGGCGTCTACTAATGTGCCAGTGCTATCGCCATTTGTGACAATTTTTTTATGTATTATATAATTGTTATACATATCCCAATATAATTGTTTAATGTAATTTCTTTTTGTGCCGTTAAGAAAGTTCAACCCATTAACATAACTTCAAACTAAAAAGTAGTTTTTAACAGAACTAAAAATATATTTAAAATTTATTACACCCAAATTTAACAGATCCAATTGTACAATTTTAGAAAAAAATTATTTTCAGTTAATTTGTTGTTAAATAATAATTACTAAACATTTTGTATTTTTTCTTAAAAGTTATAGTGAACAATTCTGATTTTTATGCAATTCTTACAAACAGTAGCTCATTTTGCTCTTTGAAAAATTTTCTACAATTCTGTTTGTTGAATTTTATTAAAAATATTTTGTTCAAAAGTTAATAAACAAATAAAATTTTTATTTCTTATATTTTTTAAATAAACCATTATTTAACAAAAACACAAAATCAGAATTGTAGAAAATCTTTCAAAGAGAAAAATATGCCATTGCTTATAAAAATTGGGGGTGTACTTCCGAAGTAGGGGTACCTCCGATCATAATGAAACTTGGTATTCTAACGTATTTTGGTCACTGAATTTAAAAAAAAAATACAAAATGTTTATTAATTATTATTTAACAACACATTTTAACTCAAAATAAATGTTTTCCAAAATTGTACAATTTGATCTGTCGAATTTGTGTGTGATAAATGTTAAATATATTTAAAAATATATATATCTTTAGTTTTGTTAAAAACTACTTTTTAGTTTAAGGTTATGTTAATGGGCCCTATAATATTTTCAATTTCATTTAATTTTATTAACTTAAAAATTGTTTATTTTTAAAAAAATTCAAATATATAAGAAGAAAAGTGATCGGCTAAGTTGGGAATGAAAATATTATAACAATTATTTGACAATTTTATTTATTGCAAATTCTCTGTCCTTCTACTAAATACTTTAGAAATTTTATTTACACTTATGTAAGATTAGCCGTTTTAGACAAATATGGACGAACAAAGGTTCAAAAGTTGTACACAAAAATTTTAGATGTCGCCACATAAATCAAATTGAAACTGCAAAGATTGTTATATTAATTAAATATTTTAATTTAATATTTCAACACAAATTGTGCTCCCTGCATGCTTCTGCCATCTGACGGCGACAGAACATAACGAAACATAAACAAATACTTCAAGTAATATTACTATACAATTTCAATATTCAGGTATAGAAGGACAACTAATACAATAGGGTGTAATAAATGGTTTATTATGACTAGACTTTTAGTCGACTGTATTGTTGTCATGTTCCCTTCTCTCCTTATTTTTCTTTTAGATTATATAATATTTTAATTTAAAATTTGAACGTAAAATAAATTAAATATCTATTTTAAAAAGATATATATATATATATATTTTTTTATTTATTTATTTATTTATTTATAAAAGGAATAAAAATTATTTCACATTTGTTAAATCATTAGAATAATATTTTTCATTGGAAAAATTAGGTAATTTATGATCGAAAGAAACAAAAATTATAATATATAATTTTTTATTTTTATTTCCAGCCATTTTTTAAAAAAGAAAAATTATTTTCAACATTTTTAAATTGAAATAAGAAATGAAAAAAATTTGTAATCTATTTTAAAAAGTATATATCAATTTGGAGAACTCTAATATTTATTTTTTAATGCTCCCTGCATGCTTCTGCCATCTGACGGCAGCAGGACGTAATGTACCAATCATTATATTACTTTCCTAATTTTCGATTTTCAATTGCGTTTTTGTATAAATTCAAGTATTTAATTTTAATATTCAGGTATAGAAGGACAACTAATACAATAGGGTGTCATAAATGGTTTATTATGACTTGCCTTACAGTCGACTCTATTGTTATTACATCTCCTTCTCTTCTTACTTTTTTTGGAATATTTAATATTTTAATTTAATATTTGAACGTAAAATAAATTAAATATTTGTTTAAAATATATATATATATATATATTTATTTATAAACGGGATAAAAATTATTTAACAATTTTTAAAGCATTAGAATAAAAATTTTCTTAAGAAAAATACAATATTTTTTTATTGAAAAAATTATGTAATTTATGATCGAAAGAAACATAAATTGTATACCACTTTTTATTTTTATTTCCATCCTTTTTTTAGAAAAGAAAAATTATTTTCAACATTTTTAAATTAAAATAAAAAAAGAAAAAATTTATACTCTACTCTAAAAAGTATATACTACTTTTGAGAATTCTAATATTTAATTTTTAATGCTCCCTGCATGCTTCTGCCATCTGACGGCGGCAGGACGTAATATACCTATAATTATATTACTTTCCTACTTTTCGTTTTGCAATCGCGTTTTTGTATTAATTCAAGTATTTAATTTTAATATTCAGGTATAGAAGGACAACTAATGCAATAGGGTGTCATAAATGGTTTATTATGACTAGACTTACAGTCGACACAACTGTTATTATTGTCACCTTCTCTCTTTATTTTTCTTTTAAAATATTTAATACTTTAATTTAATATTTTGACAAATTTCAATTTTTATTATATTACTGATGTTAATAGTGTTAAAAATTCATAATTCCAGTTGACTTTATTTTTGTTATGTCCCTTTCTCTTCTTATTTTTCTTTTGAAATATTTAATATTTTAACAAAAATTAACTTTTAGACCACAATTATAGAATTTTGAAATTCTTTCCTTTTTTTATTTATTTATTTAAGGTCGAAAATTTAATATTTTAATTTAATATTTCAACACAAATTGTGCTCCCTGCATGCTTCTGCCATCTGACGGCGACAAGACATAACGAAACATAAACAAATACTTCAAGTAATATTACTATACAATTTCAATATTCAGGTATAGAAGGTTAACTAATACAATAATAGGGTGTCATAAATGGTTTACTTTGACTAGACTTTTAGTCGACATATTTTAACTTAAAATAATTTTTTTCCAAAATTGTACAATATTGTCGATCTGTCGAATTTGCGTGTAATAAATTTTAAATATATTTTTAGTAATGTTAAAAACTACGTTTTAGTTTGAGCTTATGTGAATGGGTTGAACCTCCTTAATGGCACAAAAAGCAATTACATTAAACAATTATATTAAGAGGCATATCCTCATAATTTTATAATTCATAAAAAAAAATTGTCACAATTCAATGTTTTACAATTATGACATTTTCTTATCAAAAATTTGCGTAACAACAATAAATTTTAAATAAATATTAAAATTTTTTTTTTTTTATTATAAATCGGAAAATAAAAATGTTTTGATTTAAAAAAAATGTGTTGAGTAATTTTTCGAAATAAGAGTAATTTTATTGGTATATATTCAAAATTAAGTGTAAATAAATTTTTCCTTGTCGTTGTCGCTATTGGAAATTTGTTAACTTAATATAATAGAAGATTTTATAAGTTTTATGAAATTTTGTAAAAATGAATTATAACAAAAAAATATGCAGGCTCATAACTTGAAAATAATTCTGAATTTAAAACTGGAACATAACATTTGTATGAAATACTGTTATTATTTGGGGAAATTTGCAGTTATAAAGATTCTAATCTAATTAGTTTTGGTTATGCCTCTCGTAATTAGTTGGATAATTTCAAATAGTTAATGACAGCGCATTAATATTTGAATAATTAACTAAATGGGGCTTCTGCAATTGACAAAGAGATTGATGAATAATTTATAAATTTATGTACATGTATATATTAAATATTATATATCTATTTAATAATGGTTTAAATTTTAGTTTCATGAGTTATTAAACAACAAGTGCTCGTATTATATTCTTAATTTTTTATATTGTAAATTTTTAAAAAATTATTATTAAATTTTAGCCTCCAGTATACATAGATTTTTTTTTATCTCACTATACACAGGAATTTGTCAGTAAATCAGAATTTGTATGCTTGTATCGTGACATTGCGATCCTATTTGGCGATAATATAGGTACGTAATGCCAAGCTGCAATTATCTGTTCAATTTAATGGAGACATAATGTTTCGGGGAAAATATCGTTTAGCAAATAAAATGGAAAATTTTAGTTTTATGTTATTAATTTTATAATATCCGAATACTCTAAATATTTTTAACTCCCTTCTATATATTGCAGAATTTTTAATATGTATAAAATACAAAATTTTACGAACGATAATTAATTGCAATGATATTTTGTTCTAGGATAAAAAGTAAATTTTAATTTCGTCGAAATATAAATTTTACAATTTATAATAAAAAAAAATATATATATATAAATGTTATAATTTATATCAAAAATATAAATAATATATCTTACTTATAAAAATTATTTAAAATTTTTTTTCGATATTTGTTAACCTTTTAAAAATGTATTCTCTTTTTTTTTTGTTACAGTGAGATTACACGATAGTATACAAGAAGAAAACTTCCACTACCTCGTCTTTGACTTGTAAGTATAAGAAAAATATATAATTATAAATCTTTAGGCATAAAATTTTGTCCTTTTTATTTTAATACACTTTTAATATTTTTGTGAGAAAATTTTCTCTTATTAATTTTGTAATTTTAATTTTTCTAAACCCATTTATTTATTATTAGAAAATAGTATTTAAAACAAAGATGTAAATTGACAATAAAAAAAATGTACAATTAATTGCATCTGCAGTAATATTTGACTGTAACGACAAAATGTCATTTCTCAGAGAAATGCATTTCGATTTTGATGAGCGTAGAGAATAAAACGCATGAGGGCAGGTGAAACAACGAGGGAACACGTCAATCATAATTGGATTACCGGCCGAGGCAAAATTGCAAATCGATTTATGAATATAAATTGATTTTTTCTTAATTTCATCTGTTTTTTTATACATATATATAAATATAATCACTCACATGTGAGATATCAATTAAAAATGGTTGTTTTAATTCTGAATGAAAATTAATATTACTTAACAGTGTGCGTGATCAATTCAATGAATTTTACATTTTAATTACTTTCCAGATATTGGAAAATGGCGTGTAAAGAAAAATCTTTTATAATTTATAGTTTTTTTTTAAACCTTTTATACTCAGGAAAAACAATGGACATTTAAAAAAAGTTTTTATAGTTTTTAAGGCAGCTGATTACGAATCTGTGGTCAGTTTTCTAAAATTCAAAATGGCGGATCCAATATGGCGATTGAAAATTTTAAAATCGTTTATAGGTCGCGGATTTTAAAAAACTGACATTGGATTCGTAATCCATGACCCCAAAAACCCCCGAGTAACAAAGTTCAAAGTATTTCGAACGATTTTTAAAAATCGTCGCCATATTGAATCCGCCATTTTGAAATTTAGAAATATTAACTAACTAAACTGAGTTAATCGTGAGCAGGGATTCGAGTTGCCTTATTTTGGCCTAAATTTGCAAAAGATCGAATTATTAAAATCTTAAATTCCATAAAGTCAAAAAACCATTTGATCGAATTTTAAAAAGTTCGAATTACAAGAAAAAGGAATATTTGGAAATTTGAATTATCAAAATATTGTTATGTCATATTTTAAATAATTTTTAATTTTACCTAAGCTGAACTTATAATTGTACCCTGATCTAATTCCTTAATTTAACTTAGTTAAATTAACTAAGTGGGGGAAAGGATTATTAAATGAATGTTTATTAAAATACAATATGAAAATTATTTATTTAAAAATGTTAAATGTTCTCAATTATTAAGACAATCAAACAATCCTTATTTTTAAAGATTCATATTATTTACCTTTAAATAAACTTTGTAATGACTCTTCAATTAGTTGAACACCGGGTCTACTAAGATTATATCTTCTAAGTCGTAAAAGTTTTATCACCTTATTGACACAGGTATTTTTAGGCTGACGAAAACTTCTGAATATGTAAAATTTTCACTTGTGAACTATGATGACATTTGTGTATCTTCAATGTATATTTTAAAAAACTGTTTATTACACTCGTTATAATGAACTCCGTGCTTATAATTTGGGACTCGATACTATGATCTTTTTACGTATAATTTGGGACTGCCTTGTTAGTGAAAGGTCTCCCATTATATAGTAATATTTTCCAATGTATTTCTCGCAGCGGGACCAGTTCGCCTCTATGGGTAGATTCAATGTCGGGACCTCACAGACACGAAAAATCTTTATTGCTTTTTCTGTTAGTAGTGGTGACTCCATAATAGATTTCCTGCTTTTTTAGATCGTCTTTTTAAATATTAAGAACATCACACATTTATGAAATATAACAATTTTACATATTGATTTATATTAATTACATTGATTATTTCTGATAACAATACATTTGTTATTTACAAATATTTGTTTACAAATATTTGTTTATTTATAAACGCTTATTTATAATTTAATATTACAAAAATATTTATTTTATTAAAATTAATTATTAACAATTATTATTTATTATTAAAAAAATGTGACGGTGACATGATTATATTATATATTTGTTTATTTATAAATATATTTGTTTATTTATAAATATATTTGTTTATTTATAAACAATTGTTTATCCACAAATATTTGTTTACAAATATTTGTTTATTAAAGAACAATTATTTATTTACAAATATATTTATTTATAAAAGAATTTATTTTATATAAATATTTATTTATTAATTATTATTATTTTTATAAAAAATGTTACGGTGACGTGACAATATCAAATTATTAAAAGTTCGAATAATTAAAAAATCGAATTGTTAAAGTTTTGAATTGCCAAAAAATCGAATTTTTAGAAATTACAATAATTGAAAAGCTTGAATTATCAGAAAATTGAATTTTAAAATGATAGAAATTGTTAAAAGATCGAATTTCTAATTGGAGAAATTTTCAAATGTTCGAATTAACAAAAGATCGAATTTCTAAAAGTTCGAATTATTAAGGGATCGAATTTATGAAAATTTGAATTTTTATCTGACCGAATTTCCAAATATTTCAATTGTCAAAAAAAATCGAATTTTTTTTACTTATGTTAGTTTAGTTTCTATGTTTTATGTATCCTTAAAAAGTAGGATTTAATTAATAAAATAATTTAAATAAATAAAGTTAGAATAAATGAATTGTATAATTAAAAAAATTGGAAAATATTTTCAATTTTTAGAGTTACTGGCGGAGAACTCTTTGAGGACATTGTTGCCCGAGAATTTTACAGTGAAGCTGACGCTTCTCATTGTATTCAACAAATTCTAGAAAGTGTTCACCACTGCCATCACAACGGAGTCGTACACAGGGATCTTAAGGTTATTATAATAATAATAATAACAAATTATAAAACGTCTAATAAAATATGTGACGCATTACGAAGAAAGAGGCGTTAGAAACAGAAAATTATAGGTTTTGTTTCGAAAAAACTGACTTTGATATTACAGAAACAAAAAGAGATTTTTAATCGAGGTAAAACTGTCGTAAACATAACCTATAATTCGTTTTCTTTCTAAAGTCCTCTTTATTGTGACAATATTAATTTTGTTAATTAGAATTATTTGTTAAATTTTTTATTCTTAGTTTTCAAAGAAATAATACTGAAATCCCTAATATTTATTATTTCAGCCTGAAAATTTGCTTCTCGCTAGTAAAGCAAAGGGGGCAGCTGTAAAATTAGCAGATTTTGGATTAGCTATAGAAGTTCAAGGTGACGTTCAAGCATGGTATGGTAAGTAACAATTTCTATTCTATTTATTATTTCATATTTTAATTTAATCTATTGGATAATTTTTATTAAATTATTTGAAATTAATTAGAATATATTTTGGAGAATTTTGTGCATTAAATTTTGAAGAGTAGAGTGTAACGCGTATTGATTGGTATTCTCACGCGTTACCCTCTACTCAATATAGAGACAGGGCGCCCAGAATTTTCAACTTTTTTTTTTATTAAAATTAAAGTTTCACAAAGATTTGGTTAGGTAAAAATTATTATTATTATTATTATTATCGGAAAAAAAATGCTTCAAATATTATACTTTTTTTGCAAAACAGGTTTCGCAGGAACGCCCGGCTACCTCAGTCCAGAGGTTTTAAAAAAGGAACCTTATGGAAAACCAGTAGATATTTGGGCATGTGGGGTGATCCTTTACATTCTATTGGTCGGTTATCCTCCATTTTGGGACGAGGATCAACATCGGTTGTATCAACAGATCAAACAAGGATCGTACGACGTAAGTTATTATTATTATTATTATCATTATTATTACAGTCAACCATCCCAGTAAACCCGGTCAGCGCGGAAAGGGGCAATGTTTTTCCAAGAACTGGGATTCCCCCACTTTCGACTCGCTGGTACATATTATACAGGCACTACTGAGATCAAAGTATATAAAATTCGAAAGACAATAGTAGTGGGGGAAAAGCTCGCTCCACAAACTGGGGAAGCGGCTTTACTGGGACGGTTAACTGTATTATTATTATTTAAAAACATTTTTTTTTACGGAAAGTAATTTTTTCATAACTAAAATTATGGATTAGCATTATTAAAAAAAATTTTGAATTTGAAAAATCGCAAAAAAATGTGTGTATATTCTATACGGAGAAAAAAACCAGGGCTTTGTAGCACGGAAGTAGTTCGTGAATTTTTCACCCGGCGCTTTTCTTCCCCGTAAAGTATGAATTCTGTAGCGATGAATATCTGTACTACAAGTCCAAGTCAGATGTGCTTTGGTAGCAAGAAATCGTGCTGCGTTCGTAGCGACGCCACGCGAATAACGCGAGTACTATCAAGGTGCTTCTTTTCCACGAGTTCCGCCCTATTTCGGTAAGAAGAGCTTCTTGCAAATACACTTTCCTGCAAACGTTTGAGAGAACGTATTTTAAAAATTCAATTTAAAGCCATTTATGGTATATAACTGCAAAATTGTTTCTAATAAATAAACTATAATGGGTAAAAGAAGTCTGATCAATTTAATTATTGAATAATATAATAATAGTATGATAAAAGTGAATAAAAGTAATATTATAAAGTGAAATGTAAAAAAAAGGTAATTTTCTCAAACGTTTGCACAAAAGTGTATTTGCAAGAAGCTCTTCTTACCGAAATAGGGCGGAACTCGTGGAAAAGAAGCACCTTGATAGTGCTTGCGTTATTCGCGTGACGTCGCTACGAATCCAGCACGATTTCTTGCTACCAAAGTACATTTGACTTGGACTTGTAGTACAGATATTCGTCGCGTAGAAAGCGTATGAATTCATACTTTATGGGGCAGAAATGTGCCGGGCGAAAAATTCACCAACTACTTCCGTGCTGCAAAGCCGGAATTTTTTTCTCCGTGTACAGTTAACTGGCTTTTTTTTACCGAATTAACTATCACGCAACACTGTTTACATCTAAAAAGGTTTGATTAAAGACCTACAGATGGCAGCAGTTTATTTTACTGTTGTATATGGCAGTTTTAATGCTTGAACTAATCTGAGGTTAGGTTTCCTAATTAGGTAAAATTAAAATTAATTTTTATTGAATTTTTTTTTATATAATAGAAAATTCAACATAATTGTTTTGTATTAAAAGTTAATTTTTTGCAAGTATTTTCGCTATTCCAAAAATCATAAATATAATCTAAAATTTTTTTTTGACGTAAGGTCACATGAATAATGAAAAATAAATGTAAAATTATGCAAAGAAATTTGTCAAATTTAAAGAGGTTACATAATTTTCTTCCTTTTTTTGCAAAATTCATTCTAGTATCCAACGCCAGAATGGGATACTGTCACACCAGAGGCAAAGAATCTCATCAATCAGATGCTCACAGTGAACCCCAGCAAAAGGATCACCGCCAGCGAGGCCCTCAAACACCCATGGATCTGCGTACGTGTTTTACATATTATTCTTTCAATTTTCACACATCACGTCTTGGAAATAAATTTCAACGCTAACGATAATCTTCTTTATTTTTGTATTACAGCAACGAGAACGTGTTGCATCTGTTGTCCACAGACAAGAGACTGTAGACTGCTTGAAGAAATTTAACGCTAGGCGTAAATTAAAGGTAAGAATTTTGATTTTATTATTAACATTTTTAAAGTATTATTTTATTTCTCATTGCGGTAGTGTAATATTTTGGAAGGAGATAAGTCCTACTATTTTAATGGTTAATTCCTGTGTTATTTATCAGGAAAGGGAAGTCAGGGAATTTAAAAACAAGGAGGAGGTCCTTTATGTTTATATTTCATAAACATTTTGCTTCCTCATTGTGTGAAGCAAAAAATTTGCTTCCTCGTGGAGGAAGCTATGAATTTCTCTAATTCAATTAATTAATTTAAAACATTTCGAGTTAAAAACTGATTTAAATTCATTAAATTTTTTTGAAAAATTCAGAAAATTTTAATTCATTTTGGGTGTAATATATACTTTATATATACGAATCGATTTATTTCAATGCAAAGAATTCAATTATTTTATGTATTAACTTGAATTTAAAAAAACACTAAATTTTTTAGCTAAAACATGAATTTTTGATTTTTCAATTTTTATTAATTCTTAAAATTTAAATCAAATTTATATTTTATATATACCAATCAATTTGTTTTAATATAGAGAATAAAATTATTTCATATATAAACTTGAATTTTAATAAACACAACATTTTTTAGCTAAAATGTGAATTTTTGATTTCTTTAACTTTCATTAATTCTTTAAATTTCAATCAAATCTATACTTTATATATAATAATTGATTCGTCTTGACGTAAAGAAGACGATTATATTATATATTACCTTAAATTTTTCTATTTAAAAATTTTATCAATTAAAAAAAAAATTTTTGAAAAAAGGCGATAAAATATTTTTTTTGGGGGTATTTTTAAAAATCCTCTCGTCATTTTTGAGAGATTAATGTGATAAATAAGCCTACCAAATTTTACCTAAATCCATTAAAACCTGTTAAAGATATCGTGTTCACAAAAACGATCCACACATACATACATCCGGACAATTGATCAGGATCTCATATAACATGTTTCTATATAGAGGAAAATTTGTTTTCACCATTTTCAAAAATTTTTATAAACTAAAGGACTACAAAGCTTCCTCCACGAGGAAGCAAAAGTGTTTGAAAAATGTTGGAAAAATAGATTTGCTATTATAAGGTACTTAAAATGTTCTTGTGTTAATACTGCCGCACCAACAAGAATAACCGTATCTGCATTTAGGATGAGTCACCTACTTGCCACTGCCACTGCCACCAATAAGTGACTTAACCAAAATGTAGTTACTGCTACTCTTGTTGGGACGGCAGAATAATGAAAGTGTCCAGTGACCCTTAAAAACCTTGAATTGACCTTGAATTTATTTTTTTTACCTTAAAAATATTTAAATCACATTGAATTTTAAAACTAAACCTTGAATTATTAAAATTTTATGAAATAATATTGACAGTTTAAAATACTATAAAAATTTTAATTTAACATAAACGGTTACAATTTAAAATTAAAAGGAAAAATTTAGATCCAAAGAATTAAATGTAATGACAAAAAATGCTAATCATCAAAATGCATTTAAAATTCATGCAATTATC
This sequence comes from Leptopilina boulardi, assembly GCF_019393585.1. Taxonomy (NCBI): domain Eukaryota; kingdom Metazoa; phylum Arthropoda; class Insecta; order Hymenoptera; family Figitidae; genus Leptopilina; species Leptopilina boulardi. Next base: position 3,062,040 of record NW_026137881.1, on the reverse strand, counting down.
TTATTAAATTTCTGATTTCCAACATCAAATTGACACATTTTTTTACTATTATTAGCAATCAAAATTTTTGAAAATATTTAAAAATAATAGAATTTTTGAAGATTAACAAGTTATGTTTTTAGAAATAATTGAATTTCAGGCGATTTTAAATTGAAATTTTTTTGTAAATTCATAGTCCTGAATTTTTTTTTTAATTTCAAAGAATAATTAAATTTTTGAAAATTTCTGATTCAAAATTTGACCTTGAAAACCAGAGAAACAACGTTAATTTAGTTACGCCTTGAATTTTTAATTCAATCTTGAAATTTTTTCATAAATTCGCACTTTAATTTTCTTTTAAATTGAAACTTGCGATGAATTGTTCTAAATTTTTAGTCTGCCTTGTTTTTCTTGAAAAAATGAAAATTTGCCTAAGAATTTGTGAAAACAAGTTTGATTAAAAAAAATACGAATTATAAAAATCAAAAATTGTGCAAGACAGTATTAGGAAAACTTTAAAAATTCTCTCTGTTACCTTTTTTCTGAAGTATTTATATTTCCCAAAATAATGAATAATTTCTGATCGGAAATCAAGTAGAACAAAGTATCCTTAAGAATTTTCACATTAGAATTTTAATAAAGTAAGAATTGTTTTTTTAAAACTAGGAATAACCGTGAAAAAGCCTTGAATTTTGTTCGCTTTTAGTGGCTAACCTTAATAATTAAATTTTTAAAAATTTATTAAAAATGATTGATTTGGCGAAGAATTTTAGATAAAACTTTATAAATAGTTAAATTTTCGAATAGTTTCTTTTAAGATTCTTAGGCTTAATTGAATTACAGAAGATTTTAATTTGGAATTTTTGTTAATTTGAATTGCTGAAATTTTTTTTTTTAATTTTTGACAATAATTGAGTTTTAGAGAATTTTGATTTAAAAATTTTTGCAAATAATTGATATTTCGAAGAGTTTTTGTTAAAATTTTTTTTATTAATTACATTTTCGAAGTTTGGCAGTTAAATTTTTTGCTAATGATTAAATTTTGTTAAATTTTTGAAAATAATTGATATCTCGAAAATCTGTAATTAAATTTTTTTGATATTATAATTGAATATTGAAAGAGTTTATAAAAATTTCAAATATAATTCAATTATCGAATAATTTATTAAAAATTATGAAATAATAAAGTTTTTTTTTAAATAATAATAATTTAAATTATATTTTTGAAAATAATTGAATTTTTGAACATATTGAGTTTTTGAATATATTAAATTAAAAGAATTGTTTAATAATTGAAATTACGTAAAATTAAAATTTGATTGAAAGCTTTGAAAATAATTGAATTTTTTACTAAGAATTTTATAAAAACTTTTGAAAATATGTAATTGAATTTTTTTTATAAATTTGAATTGTTCTTTATACAATGTTTGTTCAAAATAATTTTCCTTTGGTCAAATTTTCATTTATCACAATTTTTTAAAAATAAAATCACTTTTAATAGAAAAGAAAAAAATTCAAAAATTTCAAGGAAAAAACACAAAATATTGTCTCGAAATCAGGAAAAATTATAATGAAATCTTTGTGTCAACCCTTTTTATTTATCGTTAGTGATTAAGAAATTATTATGAATGAAAAACCAAAAGATAATTTTTTTCGGTACCTTTTTTTTTCTAATTTCTCAAGAGTTGCATTCTAAAAATAAAACTTTGACCAGAAATTATTTTTCTCATCTGTCGCTTGTTTAAAATCAATGTATTATTTATTGAGTTGTGAGTTCATGAAATTTGCATCTATATTGTACATCTCGACCGTGAACCCTGGCCTCGCAGACTCTCTGCTCCTTCATATTAATGTCAAATATGGTCTCAACTCAAAAATATATATTTCTCCTCACAGGGACATAAAATTCAAGGATATATAGAAAAAAAAAATCATAACATATAAATGTAGCAAACAAAAAATTTTCATCATGTTTACAAAAATTAATTTCATTTAATTTATATCTTTTTAATTTTCGCTCCTCTACACTAAATAGGCGAAAAATTTGAAATTACATATAATTTTGATTAATAATTGTAATTATTACTGATAATAGTAATAATTGTTTTTAATTAGTGTAAAAAAATAATTTTTTTACAAATTCTTCAAAATTATTTGAGATTCCAGTTTACTGAAATTAAAATGAGTTGAAACTTGGTCTCTAATAATAAAATTTTGAATTTTCTCTTTGTTTTTGAAATGATGAAGATTGAAACGATTATTTTTGGAAATCCAGATTTATTGAGTAAAATCATGGTGTCCCTTCTTTAAGACGTCACTGTCACTGATTGTGGACACAATATTATTGTCACAAGTCAGTTGGTCTCGAATTCTTGTTGTGACACGAACAACACGAGAAAGTGACGCGTTTCAAGATCTAAATCACTTTCGTGCAACAATTTCAATTTCTTATAATCTCTTAAATATCTCACAAAACAATTATCTCTAAACTTCCATTACGTTACGCAATTATTTTTACCAAAAGAATTTTAAAAAAATTAAAAATATTTATATCATAGTTTCGAAATTAAAAATAAAAACATTGGTAATTTTATTATTAAAATCGAGAAAAATTTAAAACGAATATAATTACAACTATAAAATTATTTAAATATTTTAACTAATTAAAAATTATGATATGTTTCGAATTTTTTTTTTTTTTTTTTTTTTTTTTTTGTTATAAATTTAACGATACACTTTTTACTTAATTAATATTTGCGATCTTGAGTAGCAAGAAAAGATAATTGATATTTGGAAACAGAATTTTTTTGTTTTTATGAACAAAAACGTTTTGAAGGAAATTTAAAATAAAAAAATTTTTTTATTGAATTAAAACTTCTTTGAAAATAAAAAATAATAAAATGTGAAGATAACGATCACTTTGAGTTAATGTTGTTGTCATTGTCATAAAAATTTGTTTAATTATAATTTCGATGGTAAAAACTTTTAAAAATAAAACCAGTTAAACTATCTTTTAACTTTTTATATTTTTTTTGAAAAATAAAGTAAATATTGTACTCATTTCTTTAGCGAAGAAAACTATTCATAATTTCTAATCTTATTTGAGTTAATAATTTTCTTACGTGTCTAATCGTGACTAATACGACTCTCTTTATGGAGTTTTATCTGTAATAATTGTAATTTAACGTTTTAACCCTTCATTTTTTTTAATTTCTTTTTTTACTACTTAAATAAAAAGAAGTGTATTTTATTGCAACAATTTTTGTTATCTAAAATATTTTCTTTTAATAAATTTCATTTTTAGACGAATTTGCATTTTTCGAATTAGCATTTGACAGAATTTCTTTTTGAACTAATTTTTACTTAATAAAATTTTTAGGTATCGAATTTTTCTTCGAAAGAATTTTTAATTTTACAGAATTTCTATTTACCAACATTTTAATTTGAAAAATTCGAATTTATTTATTTATTTAGATTTAAAATTTAATCGAATTCTCATTCAACAGAATTTTAAATGATAGAATTTTCATTTATCAAAATTTAATTTTATTCTTTTTTTTTATTAATAAATTGACAAATAGTTGTAAAAAAATTGGCCTTAAATTTTCATTAGTAGAAAACAGAAATTTTGTTGTTTTAATATTTTTTTTTTGTCTCAAAGTGATCTTTATCATCACAATTTATTATTTTAAAGATAACCGAGTAATAAACTTAAAATTTTCTTTCATTCTTTGAAAATAACAAACTATAGTTGTGATTATGGTTTGAAAAAGCCATGTTGTTGAATTTAAAAAAAAAATGATAACTGACGCTCTTGAACAGAATGAAAAAAAAATCTCCCTTCAATTGAATGTTAAATTCAAAATTGATTTTCTACACTGAAGACTCGTGACATTTCTTGGCAATATATCGACATGAAGGCATTGATAAACAAACTCATCTTTTGCAGGCAGAATGAGGCCACAATTCCTGAGGTTAAGAGACAATATTTTGGAGAAATATTTTTCGAAAAAAAAAAAAAAAAATGAAATTGATTTTATGTGTTTTAGTATATTTGTACGGGATCAGACTTAAAGTACTATGACTTTGAAAATTAAAATTTAATAGCTATGTCAATTTTCTATTAATTCTAATCATAAATGATGTCATTTGAAGAGCATTTCAATTTGATTTCGTTGTAATGTTGCAAGAAAAATATTTTCGTTTATATTAGTGATAGATTTGTCCTTAAAGTTGAGGAATTTATATGAAAAATTTTACATTTTCAAAAAAAATTTTGAACTTTATATTCGTTAATTATAATATTGAATGAAATATTTATTTGACTCAAATAGATCATCGAATAAATATTTATTTGTATAAAATAATTATTATTTGAGTCAATTACATAGTATTTGTTTCAAATACAAAAATTATTGAATTAAATAAATTGTATGTGAATCAATAATTTCTGTATTTGAAGCAAATATAATTTAATTGACTGAAATAATAATTATTTAATACAAATAAATATTTATTTGTTAATAGTTGTTTGCGTTAAAAACTATTTTTAAAGGTTATGTTATTGTCACCATCCTCATTAAAATTGTTTTTTTTTTTTTTTTTTTTGTAATTTACATTGTTATTAATTTTGCCTCTCATAATAATAATAACAATTTATTGAATATTTAATTTATTTCTCTGCGCTATTTCAACAATAATGTTATAATGATATTTAAAATTTTATTTTCTACAATTTGTTATGACCTAATTCAGTGATTATTGAAAATATCCTTATATACACTATAAATAAAAAAAATAAACAAAAAAACATTTTTCAGACAAAAATTAAAAATTTTTCATTCTAATAAATTATTTCTTTAAAAATCGTTTATTATAAACGTTGCGTATTTGAGCATCGTCACTATCCCTCTATATTAATTAAAAGCCCTTGAAATGTCTTTGAAATTGTAAATTAATTTATAAAACTGAATAATTAATATTGAAATAATTTTAATTGACAATTTTTATTATTTTCAACAGGGCGCCATTCTGACAACGATGATAGCAACGCGGAACTTTTCCAGTAAGTATGATACACAGGGTAAGTACCTCCGGCCCTCTTCAGCGTTTCATCGACTAGGACAAATTCTGTATTCACTTCTTATTCATTTGTGTACCTTTTAACCCTCTCTGCCTTCTCAAGTGTGACAATTAACATATTCTCTAAAATCGTCTATTCGAGCGGTACATATGCGAATATGGAAATCGTAGTGTACTATTTTGCATCAAAGTAGGAAGAGATGGAGAGAGTTAGCTGGAGCAGGCAGAGATATATATATATATATATATATATATAAACCCTCCTATTAATCTATCCATCCAAACATGCATCACCATAGATTGCAAAACATATATATATCACACTACACTCTTCATGCCACTCTCTTTATATAGCAAAAACCGTAAAATCAGCCGTGCTATATGCTTTATCTCCATTTTCTGTAAACTGTCGATTCTCATCGAGAATCCATCTCTTTTCAATACACAATATCCGCACTTGCGGAGCTTATATTGTAAAACTCGTAAATATTTTCCATTCACATCCATTTGAAATCTAAATTGACGGAGTTTCTTAAATCAAACATATATATGTGAATTTTTTTTTAATATTTATATTTTTTTTTAATCTTGAATCTTTTTTAAATAGAAATTGATGAAATTTTAAAATATATGGAATTTATTTTTTAAGTTCTCAATTGGAAAAATGGTAGAGAAAAAATCTTGAACTCCAAAAACATTTTTTTTTTTAAGTAAACTTTTATGCTAACGTATTTTTTATTGATTCTAATTTTACTTTTATTTTCACTTCCATTGATTTCATTTTTCAATTTTATTTTCATTTTCACTGATTTTGATTTTTACTTTTATTTTTGCTTTTACTTCCACTGATTCTCATTTACAGTTTGACTTTCATTTCTTCTTTCGCTCATTAGAAATTAGTGAAAGTGACAATTAGAATCAGTGGAAGTGAAAGTGAAAATTATAATTAGTGGACAAGGAAGTGACAGTGAAAGTAAAAATGAGAGTGAAAATTATAATCTGTGAAAGCAGAAGTAAAAAAAACTAGAATCAGTATCCACTTCCAATATTTCGCAATTTTATTTTTTTTCTTTCATTTTTAATTCCACTAATTCTTATTCTCGCTATCAATTTTATTTTCACTTTCACTAATTTCAAATCTGTGGAAGAGGAAATGAAAGCGGAAGTGCAAATTTGAATCAGTGGAAACAGAAATGAAATAAAAAATCAGTGGATGTAAAAATTAGAAGCGTCAGTATCAAAACTGCACAAAAATTTTTCTAAAAAGAAATGAGAATCATTGAAAGTGAAAATAAAAATAAATAATAATGGAAAATGAGAAGCAGTGAAAGTCAAAATGAGAGTGAAAATTAAAATTAGTGGAAGTGTAAATGGGACGCATAATTATGTTCTAAATATCATTAGTTAGAATTTTCATTTTATCAAATTTCATTTGTCATAATTATTTTTGAGCCGAATTTTTATTTGTTCGAATTAGTATTTTACAGAATTTTCATCAAAACGATTTTCTATATTACAGAATTTTTATATAACCAAAAATTCACTTCAAAGAATTTTTATTTGCTCGAATTTTTATTTAACATAATAGATATATTTTAAAGAAATTTTATTGGGTAGAATTTCATTGCATAGAATTTTCATTTGTTCGAATTATTATTTGATATAATTTCCATATAACCGTAATTTTTATATTTTCATTTTTCAAAAAACCTTTTTTTACCATCAGTCAGTAAGGTAGGTTTCTATGTCGGTAAATTTTTTATTTTCAAAAAAAAAATTCACTATCAGTCGGTAAGGTAGATTTCTGTGTCGGTAATTTTTTAAACGGAAAATCATTTAACAGAATTTCTGATTGATAGAATTTTTACTTGTCCGAAAAAACAATCGACAGAAAGATTTCGGAATTTTTAAAATCAACCAATGAAAAATTATTCATAAAATTGTGATTGGTTGATTTTAAAAATCGCTCCGAAATCTTACTGTCGATTGTTTGTTCGACCATTTGCAATTTCGGACAAATAAAAATTCTATCAATTAGAAATTATTCTGTTAAATGATTTTTCGTTTAAAAAATTACCGACACAGAAATCTACCTTACCGACGGATGGTGAATTTTTTTGACAAATAAAAATTTACCGACATAGAAATCTACTTTACCGACTGAGGGTGAAAAAGGTCTTTTGAAAAATGAAAATATAAAAATTACGGTTATATGAAAATTATATCAAATAATACCTCGAACAAATGAAAATTCATCTGAAAGAAAATTCTATCCAATAAAAATTCTGACAAATAAAAATTCTGTGAAGTGAATTTTCGGATATGTAAAAATTCTGTAATATAGAAAATCGGTTTGATGAGAATTCTGCAAAATACTAATTCGAACAAATAAAAATTCAGCTCAAAAATAATTATGACAAATGAAATTTCATAAAATGAAAATTCTAACTAATGATTTTTAGAACATTCCGTATATTTAATTTACATCAAATTATCTTATTTATTGTCAGAATCATTTTGGATCAAGATTTTTTTTCTACAAAAATAAGACGGAAATGTAATTAAAATTAGTGATTTATTTTTGTTTAAATATCTCGAGAGTGGCACAAGGAACTTGATTATAATTATTTTTTCTTTTCATTTTAATTCTATTACACGAACAAAAATTTCTCATGAATCATGAAAAGTTCAGTGAACTTGAGATTTTTAATATTTTAAATTTCATTTTGTCTTTACTCACTTGGCACATCAGAATATATGACATGCGCATTTTATACAATATATATATATATGACATGTTCATCCCATCATGTACATACTTACATTTAAATATGCACTTGGCTCGCACCTCATTTTGCAAGGATCATTGCACATTGTCCAGGAAATTCCTGGTTTTCATAAATCGTCAAAGAGAAGTTGAATTTTCTATAATATGTAAATGCTCGAGGTAAATTAAAGAATTTTCTCTGTCAAAAAAAAAGAAAATCAAATTCTCCTTCATTTTCATAAGTAGAAAATTTCTCATTTTTTCGGTATCACAATTCGTAACAGTGGACTCAAGCAGTTTTTTTTCATATCATCGGATCATCAAAAAGAGTTCCATGTGGGGTTTTTTTTTATTTTTGTAAAAAAAAATTAAAATTTAATATATTATTGAATTAATGGATTAATTTTTTTTTGATCAATCAATGATTAAATTCAATTTAAGACGGTTCCAGCCGTTTGACATAACCTAAAATTAAAAATTGATTTTATTATCAATTATAAAACTAGAATTGAAAATAATTTTTCTAAATTTTGAAGGATTCAGTTGTATAATTTTTGAAAGAAATTATTTTAAGTCAAAATTTATTGTTAAATTATAATTATTTATATTTTTGTGTTTTTTTAAATTTAAAGTTAGTATTACAATTTTTGTCTAATTTTTACAAATATTTACAATTTTTATTTTTTAAAGATTTTCTCTTTTTATTTATTTTTGTTAAATAATATTTGGTTGTAAAATTATAAGAAACAAAAATTTGATTTGTTCAATAATTTTTTAACAAAATTTAACAAACAAATTTGTAGAGATTTCAAATAACAAACTGAACTATTTGTAAAAATTTGGATAAAAATTATAATTTTTTACTAAACTTTAAACAAAAAAAGGCAAATAGTTATTTATTATTTAAACTATAAATTTAGATTGAAAATAATTTTTCTCGAAAAATGTACAACTGGATCTTTCAAAATTTTGTCAAATTAATTTTAATTTTAGTTTTATTTGGTAATAAAATAAAAAAATTAAATTTAATATTGACGATTATTTGTTATTTTGTTTCTTTTTAATATTAAAATCAATTCAATAGAAATTTCCGTTTTCTGGACAATTGATTATATTATATAGCCACAGAATGTGATTCATAATAGATTTTCGTAATGGAAATCGAGGTTTCGAAATTACCATTTTAAGGACCATATACAACGCATAGGAATGTCATCAATTAGATAGAAATTGCCTCTAATGCATTTTCTGATATCCTGAAAGCTCGCGTCGTCCAAAGTTATTTTATTTTAGCGGATTTATTTTGCATTTTTTTCATTAAAAATTACTTTTCATCAGAAATATATTTCCAAGTTTATTTTCTATTGCACTTTATGTTTTTTAAAAAAAATACTTTGAATATTAAACTATTTTTATATTAAATTAAAAGAAATTTGTAATTAATTAAAAATTTTAATTAAAAATAAAAAATTAAAAAATTTTAAATAAAGAAAACCGGTGGAAAAATTAAAATATTTTTTGATATGAAGATTAAATCTTAAACTGTTTTGGTCCACTGACGAATGTACGGTGAATGATATGTGTTTGGTATTGCTAAAAAAAAATGTGTAGGCCTTTTCTGAAACGACGCTTTTCAGTAATGAAAAAAAAAATTTTTATATAAAGACACAAGACAGTAATTTTTTTTAGTCAGCTGTCGAAAAGCACATTGTGCAACATTGTATGATTCAAAAGTTATTGCACATTCCGTTTGGGAATGAAAAAATTGCCCTACTTTACATTTGTGTATACGTTTATGTATAAAAAATCTTTGGATTAATGCAAAACGTTTGTTTCTTTTGTCCCTATTTTTTTTTCAATAGTTAAGTACGTTTGCATTTATGCATTTGTATACAATATATATTGGTAGAAATTCGTCAAACGTACCATACATCGAAAAATAAAAAAAAATTCTGTATTTTTGAATTTAATTTTTTACTTGAGACATAATTTTTTTCCTTAACCGAAAATTCATTGAACAGAATTTTTATTTGATCGAATTTTCATTTGACAAAAAATTTTATTTGTTCAAATTAGAAATTACAAATTCTGACAAATGAAAATTCGGTCAAATAGAAATTCGTAAATATTCAGTTATGCGTAAAAATTTTGTAATATAGAAAATCGATTTAATGGAAATACTTTTAAAAAATAATTTGAACAAATAAAAATTTGGAAAAATAAAAATTTTTTCTAATGAAATTCTGTTGAATAAAAATTCTAACGGTATGGAGACAAAAGTTACAATTTCTAAGGGCCTAATTTATTATTTTCGCAAAGGATATTTTTTCCAAAGTATTTTTTTTTAGTATTCGTTTTTTCCAAAAATTGTTTTCTTTTATTTTTTCAGTTTCAAAGTGGAACAATATTAAAATAAATTAATTTTTTATAATTATAATAAATATATCTATATTACATATATTGTTATATTATATTATATATTAGAAATTATATAAAATTAATTAATTTCAAACTAATTTTACTTTGGAAATTTTTATTTTCGAACTTTTATACTTTGGGACATTTTATTTTTGGAGATTTTGGGCTTTGGAAATTTTGTACTTTGGAAAATAAATTTTTGATCCTTTAAATTTGGAGCTTCTTTTTGGAACTTTTGTCGTGAGACTTTTGTACCTCAATCATTATTAAAAATTAATTTTCGGCATTAGCGTCTCAGAAAAAAAAAATTTTTTATCCCCCAAGTGAAGAAAATTTAATTTTTTTTATTAAATTTCAAGAAAAAACGTTTTTTCGAAAATAGAAAAAAAAGAATTTTATTTTCTTAAAATAGAGGAAAAAAAACTTCTTTAATTTCGCATAATAAAATTTTATGGAAATTATGTTAACACGAATTACAGAAATGTATTAAATTACAAATTTCGAGCTCTTGTAACATAATAACTCGTTGTTTTTGGATAAAATCATTTTTTTTTAAATATAGTTTTACTAGGACTATAATAAAATTAAGGGAAGTATCAGCCTGATTCTGGAACTTTTTTTTATTTTTGAGGCTGGTACGCTTGACGAATTTTCGCCCATATATATTATAATATGCATACACATTTATTTGTTCATTATTGAGTGTTATAGTGTATGTAAACCTTCACCTCGACCCTGGCCAATACACCAATACCACACAGCACGCTCTAATTATTCAAAAACTTATTAAAAATTTTATTGTATTAAAGTCCACTTTTGTCGTGTAGTTCACAAAATGGAAATTTCAATTTAATTTTTAACAAATTAAAAAAAAGCCGATTTTCTAATTTTTTTCTAATTCTATTTTTTATTTTGATAGGAAACTAATGAATTTCAAATTAAATTTTATTTTTAATTTTTCAAATAAATTCAAATTTTTTTTTAAACGTAAAATTCTTTCTCTTTTTTTTTTGCTTTTTTTTTAATAATTAGGATTGTAATATTTTTGTCCAATTAACTTTGATTTATGGAATTATTTTGAATTTTTCAATGAAAAAAATTTTAAATTAACATTAAATTTAAAAAAAAGTCTTTTCACACATTTTTACAAATATATTATATATATATATAATTTGAATACGATTAAATATTTATCGTACTTAATTTTACAGTATTTTGCGTATTTCAATATCAACTCATCAATGTTTGAAATCAATGTACTCTGTTGATTGTGTATCGCAGGAAATTCACCTTTTATTTAATTTAACAATTTAATTAAACTTCAACTGAGGGAAATGTGTTACATTGGAGATTCAAAATTCCAGTAAATATAAGTGGAAATGAAAAATTAATTAGTTCCTTTAAATAGAATTGCATTTTTATTCGCAATAAATATACATAGCCTAAAGGTAATTATTGCATTTAAAATATTCAGGAAAAAAAATTCTATTAATTTAAAATGAATTTCAAAAGTTAATATTCTTTATCATTTTTTTTTTTTTTTTTTTTTTTTTTTTTAAATAAATATTTTCGTTTATAAAGTAATGTTTTTGTTTAAAAAAGAAACTTTTCATTGTTAATAGAAAATATATTTTGAAAAATGAATAAAACAAATAAAATGAATTTGTTCTTCTTTTGGAGATGTCGCATCTCTTCTGGCTAGAAAATAAAAATCTATTTGAGACTTTAATATATTTTTTCTCGGTACATTTTATATGTATATATATTTAAAAAAAAAAGTAAGAGAGAACTTCCTCGTAGATTACTTGCAGTGTTGGTGAGAAAATTGCATGAAACTCAGTATTAAATTCCCCCCAGGCGTCAACTCTGTCACGAGCCTTTGAATTTTGTGCCACAAGATTTTCCATGACTGGTGTGAAAAATACGAACACGGCCTGAAAACACTGTACTTTTAAATAGTTCGCGAATATAACATTATTTGCCCTGAATTTAAACCAGATATTCAATTGGAATAAAATCAAAGCAAAATATTTTTCGCTACTGAGTTATTAGTATTTCTTCATTTTTTTTTTTTTAATAAACTAATAATAGAAAAAAATTAAAAAATAAAATTTAAATTAGTATTAAAATTAACATTCATATTTTTACTGAAAAAAATACTGTTTTTATTAATAATGTTTGTGGGAAAATCTAGAAATTTATTTTTTATCCCCTTCCCCATTTAGGAGTTTTTATTTACGGTAAAATTAATTTTAAAAAAAGGAAAAGTAATTAAATATTGTTATTTTAAAAAATGTTTTTTTCTTATTTTTTTTTATAGAAAATTAATACAATTAATTAAATGAAAAGGAATACAATGAATAATTTAAATTTCCCGCCGGAAGTTTCAAATCCTTGGGAATCCCCGAAGTATCTGTAAATCCTCAGAGAAGCGCGAACATTTAAAATTCAATTGTGTATTTTTCTTCTTTTTTCCACCAAATATTTAAAATGATAAAACAAATGATTTTGCTCACCAAATTAGGCAAAAAAAAAAATTATTAATAAAAATTTGTAGAAAATAATAATTATGAGGTAGGAATTTTAAAAAATTAATTCAAATGACTACTTAATTTTTTATATAATATAAAATAATAATCTCTTTATTTATGTCTTTATTTATTTGTTTAATTTTTTTTTATTAAAATAAAAAAAAAGAAATTATTTTTTCTACCCCTTATATTTATATATTAAAATAAACTTGTAAATAAAATAATTTCTGATATTAACAATATTTAGAAAAATAATTATTAAAAAAAATTATATATTAAATTAAAAATATAAAAAAAAATTATTGACGTTAAAAACAGAATTGGTACACAAATTATTAAATTTTTGCAAACCAAATGCAAATATCATTCACGAATATTAATCAATTAATTCGAATAAAAAAAATCCGAAAATTTCTTACATGGAAATTGAAAATTTCTTTAGTTCGAAATTTTGATTTTGAAGTTTCTACGTGTTTTTTTTTTTTTTTTTGAATCTTTCATTTATTTATAATTGTACATTGGGCGAACATAATTACGATAAATCGCATTTCATAATTTTTGTCACATTTTTTCCAAATTTCATATATATCATCTTATCCCCCATTCCCCTAACCCAATTTTTGATGATGTCACATTAACATTTACTTTAAAAAATTTGTAATTTTTTTATTTTATATAAAGATTACAAATTTTTTTTTTAAATTTATTAATAGCTTAAAATTTTTTGTGGTTTAAGTAAAATAATACCTTCTCATTATGATGAGAATTTAAAAAAAATAAGTGAAAGAAAAATTGAAATTCTTTAATTAATTGAAGCAAAATTTTTGGAAAATGTGAGTGACATCGCTAATTTCCAAAAAAAAAAAATGATCTAAATTGTCTGCGCGAAGTGGGCCGAAGGTGCTACGCAAATTTTTCTTATTTCATTAACATATCATTTTAATATTTAAATCAAATAATTTTGATTTAAAGAAAAAACCTTTACACACATTTTTAATTATGTATATTAAATTTTTACACATCTTACTAGTCCTCAAATTTAAGTAAAAAAAAAATTCAGGCTGCATTCTTCGAAATTAAATTTCATTTTTCATCATTTCTTCATTTAGAATTTTTTTTTTTTTTTTTTTTTTTATAGGTACTTTTAAAATAAAAAATATATTTAAAAGAATGCTTTCCAAGCAATTGAAGGCAGGCTTCTAAATCAAATAAATTTATTGAGAAAAAATTATTATTTGCCTTTGAGTACAGTAATTTTAATTTTGAATCTAATTTAAGAATTCAGTCTGAGGGTTTAGAAAATAAAAGTAGTTTTCTTTGAAAAAAAAAGTAGAGACAAATTTTTGTTTTCTGTTTGGAAAAATTTGTCTCTTTTTGCATAATAAAAACCCTTGCTAGTGATTTTTATTGAATTTTTGCATCATGCACGTTTTCCATTTATTTTCAATAGAAGTAGATTATTTGCATATTAATAATTCCAGTTTTTAAACATTCATTTATTCTATAGATTTTTTGCTTAGATATATAAAAGAAAAGTAAAAATGAATTCTTTAGCTTCAAAAACTGTAGATTATTACACAAGTGCAATAAGTAAATTATAAAGTTTTATGCATAATGAAAATTCCTAATTATTATTCTTTTGGAATAAAAAAAAAATTAATTTTTCTGCATGTATTGCATTCACTTTTAGAAAAAAAAAAAATCTTTACTGAAGCCTTCCTTATACTTCTTTTTCAAGAAAAAAAAACTACATTGAAATATCATTAAAATGCATTTTTTTTAGAACACTATACTTTTTTCAAAATATTAATCATTCATTTAATTACTAATTTGTTAATTTAATAATTTTTTTATTTAATAAAACATTTATATAAATTAAATAATTTTCAGTTTCCAATATTTTAAATTAATTTTTTTGAATTATGCATGCGTTTCTTGGGTTTCAAGTTATAAACGAAGAGTGGTGAGACAAAGAAGAGAAAGAGATGGAGAAAGGAGCTCATGTTTCTCTCACTCTTTGCTTCCCTCTCTTTGAGTTTACGCAACACTCAATTATGCGCCTAAAGGCAGGCGCATTGATTGGTGGGAGTACTTATGATATTTTTAATATCTAAACTGAATTGAAAATTCGTTTTCAAATTGCAAATATTTTTTTATTAATTTGAATATTCATTTTTGCCTTTTTTATTATTATTTTTTTTTTAATTATGAAAATAAAATCACGTATGGATGATTCTCCAGAAACAGGTCATTTTCAAGGAAGAAATTTTTTTTTAAATTAACTGGAAATTCGATTTCTTTTATCAATTTATATTAATTAGTACTAAATAAAGTTATGCATAAAGTGATCACGGTAAAAAATTTATTCTAAGGCAGTGGAAAAAAGTCTTGATAAAGTACTTTCAGTCATTTTATAAAAATAAAACGGTAAACTAACCTCAATTAGTTTGTCAGGGACGTAACATCAAGGGGCACTGAAATATTAATTTTTTTTTCAATGTGACATTAACTAAATTATGGTTATTTTTATCGTCTTTCAAATAAAAAATAAATTACAAATTTGAAATTATAAATAAATATAGAAAAAGTTTCACGTTTATTACTTATTTTAATAAAATTTAAAGGAAAGGGCGACACTTTTTTTTGACATTTTTGTTTATAGTAAATTAATTAATTAATGATTTATTTAATGATAAAATTTTTAGATACTATGCAAATGCCCTCCTTTTGGAGAATCGCCCATATATATATATATATATATATAATTAAAACAAAAAAAAAATCTCAGGAGTATTGTTCAACCATTTTTTTTTTACAAAAACGGTAAAAAGCGATGTTAACGAGATTTCTGTGTGTTTTCTTTCCTTGACTTCTATTACCACCCACGAACGATAATGATATCAATCCAACTTAATCAACCACGACCAACTATTCCACAATTGACCCTGCAACCAATTGAAAATCTCGTTGATCCACGCTGTGATCCCAAAGGAAACAGTAAGAAGTGTTATACATTCATTTAATGTTTTATTGGAAATTTTGTTCTTCTTCTTTGTATTCTTTTGTATTAAAAAAAAAAAAAAAAAAAAAATTCTCGTCCCATTTACTCCTCGAGAAAAATATTTTATGAAATTCATCTTTTTTTTTATTAATTATTTAATGAAATATTTAATAAAAAAAAATTGCATACTAAAAACATTGATAGGAACGAAAAATATAAAGGTTATTATTAAGGTTATGTGATTGTTGTGATTTCTCATTTCATTATTTTTTCAGAACCTAAAATCATATTCTAGTATAAAAATTGGTAAAAAAAAAAATTTTCATCTGTTTTTCAATTTTTTGCTGGACGCATGGATTATGTTCTAAAAATCATTAGTTATAACTTACAAATGTTCATTTTATAGAATTTCATTTGTCATAATTATATTTGAACCGAATTTTTATTTGTTCGAATTAGTATTTTGCAGAATTTTCATCAAAACGATTTTCTATATTACAGAATGTTTTTATATAAACGAAAATTTACTTCAAAGGAATTTTATTTGTTCGAATTTTCATTTAACATAATAGGCATTTTAAAAAATTTTTATTTTGTAGAATTTCATTGCAAAGAATTTTCTTTCAGATGAATTTTCATTTGCTCGAATTATTATTTGATATAATTTCCATATAAGTGTAATTTTTTATATTTTTATTTTTCAAAAAACCCTTTTTACCATCAGTCGGTAAGTTAGATTTCTATGTCGGTAAATGTTTTTTATTTCAAAAAAAATTTACTATCAGTCGATAAGTTAGATTTCTATGACGGTAATTTTTTATATTTTCAATTTTCAAAAAAATCTTATCACCATCAGTCGGTAAGGTAGATTTCTGTTTCGGTTGATTTTTGTGTCGATATTTTTTAAACGAAAAATCATTTAACAGAATTTCTAATTGATAAAATTTTCAGTTGTCCAAATTTGCAAACGGCCGAACAAACAATCGACAGAAAGATTTCGTCGCGATTTTTAAAATCAATCTATCAAAAAAAATATAGAAAATCGTTTTGATGAAAATTCTGCAAAATAATAGTTCTAAAGAATAAAAATTCTACTCAAAAATAATTATGACAAATGAAAATCCATAAAATGAAAATTTTAACTAATTGTTTTTAGAACATATTCATGCTTCCATTTTTCCTATTTTTCAAAAATTTTATTTTTTGAAAAAATTATGCAAAATTTTTCAATATCTATACGATTGATTATTCAGAATCATGAAAAAAGTTTATAAAAAAAACCAGCAATGAAAACTAATAAAAATTATTAGAGAAGTTTAAATTTGTTTTGTTCAAGAATTTCGAGTCTTATTTTAAAAAATTTTTAACAAATTTTTTGTATTTTAATTTTTTTTTTTAATTATAGTGTAATTTTAAATATTAAATATATTGTCAAGAAGAAAATTAATGCCCCCCCCCCCCAAAACAACATTAATTTCATTTTATTAAAATTTCACCCGTTGCATAGAATATTTACAAGTAAAATAATAACAATCACATCACCCTGAAACATTTATAAATTAACATTTCATGAGAAAAAATATTTATTTATAAAATGTGATTACAAAATTTTGGATTTTAAACCAAATGATGGTAAATGTCTATACCTAAAATTTTCGTTTTATTATTTTATGATCTTGTAATTTGTATTTGTTGTCCTTGTCGTTTATTTATTAAGTATTGTAGTGAGCTGATAGTGTTTGGAGTCTCAGTTTAAATCGTGACGGTATAAGCTATACAATTATAAATTTCGATTAGTGAGTGTTAGGAATCATTTAATTATTTTAAATTTAAATCTTAATTATTCTTTTTTTTAAAAAAATGGATCTGAAAAAATGGTTCAAAGGGGACAAAAAAAACAATATCACAGGTATATCAAATAATTTTTAATATCTGTGAATAATTTTTTTTTTTATATTTTTTAATTCGAAAAATATACCTACATTATTTGTGATTTAAAATTTTTGTTGTTTTTTGCCTTTAATATTTTATGTTTTTAGAAATATTATGTTTATTTCAGCATTATTATTAATTTTATATTATTTAATTTGTTTATAATTTCTTTACATTTATAAATATTTATTTATATTTATTTTGTATTATTTATTTATTTACGTATATTTTTTCTTACACAATTTTTTTTTTATAATTTCATTATGTAATTATTTTTTATTTTATTATCATTTCAAACTCTACTTTTGTGCATATGTACTTTGTAATTTTTTCTTTAATATTATTTTTTGTTTATTGTATCTAGTTCTTAAAATATTGGTATTTAAAAATATTATACATATTTTGAATACAGTTTTCTCTCAAGTAAACATTAAAGTTTAATTTTTGTTTTTTTAATTTAAAAAAAAAATGTTATTACTACTCGAGGAGAAAATGGGACCTATTTAATACTGCTTTTATCTAACTTTACGAGTAGAAAAAAAATCCATAAAATTGACAATCCTTCTGCGCTTTAATTTTTAATCTTTCCGTTTTATTATTATAAATCAATTAAGTGTAAATATATATATTTAAAAAATTTTTTTTGCAACTAATGATGAGTTGTATAATTTTTTTTAGTAACTTCTTATACTTCTTCTACTTCTTCTTCTACCTCTGTCCTTTTTTATTAAAATATATTTCTATATACTGTTCATTGTTAATTATAACTGTTTTGTAATTTGTATACATGTAATTAATACATTGAATTGTGCCCTAATTGTACATGAATATTTAATACTTCTTTAACACATACATTATTCCATATTTTAAATATGTTTTGAGTGTAAACAACCATCGCATGTAAAAAGGTTATTTTCTCTATATACCTACTACAAATAATATTTTCATAATCATTCATTTTTGACATATCGATGAATTTCTAATGCTTCTAATAATTAAACAATTTTTTTAATACATTCTCTAGTAATTGTTTTGTTATTTTTTTTGTAATAACAAAATGTTTCATTTACGTCAATATTTAAATGAAAAATTATTTCTTTTATTCATGTTTGTTTACTGAAATTATTATTATTAATATTTTTATTATTATTATTATTTTCTTACCATAAAAGTCTTTTATGGTTTTTTTTATAATTAACGGTTCTTAGCCCATTAACATAACCTCAAACTAAAAAGTTGTTTTTAATAACAAATAAAACTATAAATAAAATTAATTTTATCAAATTTTGAAAGCTTTAGTTGTACAATTTTGAAAATAAATTATTTTGCACAAACATTTATTGTTAAATAATAATTTCACTTTTTATATTTTTTTTGTTTAAAGTTGTTAAACAATTATAATTTTTATCTAATTTTTACAAACAA
This sequence comes from Leptopilina boulardi, assembly GCF_019393585.1. Lineage (NCBI taxonomy): Eukaryota > Metazoa > Arthropoda > Insecta > Hymenoptera > Figitidae > Leptopilina > Leptopilina boulardi. Next base: position 3,042,905 of record NW_026137881.1, on the reverse strand, counting down.
ATGCTCATTTTGCTCTTTCAATGATTTTCTATGATTTTGTTGGTTGAATTTTATTAGCAATATTTTATTCAAAAAGTTTAATAAAGAAATAAAATTTTTATTTAAAAAAATTTTTTTAAATAAATCATTATTTAACAAAAACACAAAATCAAAATTGTAGAGAATCTTTCAGTAAGAAAAAAAGGAACTATTATTATATACATAACTTTTAAGAAAAAACAAAAAATGGTAATTATTTTTCGACAATAAATTTTGACTCAAAATATTTTTTTTTAAATTGTACAACTAATTCTTTCAATATTTGGTGTAATATATTTTAAATATATTTTTAGTTCTGTGAAAAATCATTTTTTATTTTGAGGTTATGTTACGGGGCAAAGTTCCCTTAATGTTTATGCTTTTTAATTTAATTAATTTTTGTATTTTAAATTACTATATGTAAATTAGTTTTTGGTTTTCAATTTTTTATTTGAAAAATTAATATAATTTGTTAAATTTTTCTAGGTTGAAAACAAATTTTTTTTTAGTTAGTTTAAGGTTACTTAACCAAGTGACATAACCTAAAAATAAAAAATGATTTTTCACAAAATTAAAAATATTAAAATTTTTAAAATATTTTTTTACACCAAATTTTGAAAGATTTAGTTGTACGATTTTCAAAATAGGAAAAATTTTTTGAATCGAAATTCATTACCAATTAATAATTATTTAACATTTTTTTTTTCTTAAAATTTATGTAAAAATCGTAATTTTTATTCAATTTTTTTAGACTATATTTTCTTTTTCTCTTTGAATGATTTTCCACAATTCTGATTTTGTGTTTTTTTAAATAATGCTTTGTTGAAAAAATACAAAAAAAAAATAAAAATTTTATTTGTTAATTAATTTTTGAATAAAATATTGTTAATAAAATTCAAAATATTAAGAGTGAAATAATTATTATTTAATAACAAATTTTTTCGCAAAATAAAAAAATTTTGAAAATTGTATAACTGAATTTTTCAAAATTTGATAAAATGAATTTTATTTATAGTTTTATTTGTTTTTAAAAACAACTTTTTAGTTTGAGGTTATGTTCATGGACTAAGAATACTTAAGCTTGAATTTTCCTTAAAAAATATTGTTAAACTTGAAAATTATTTAAAATAAAAAATCGTTCATTGGTTGACGTTAAAAAATCGTTAAGACCAACCAATGAATTTCGTTGTGTTTACCAAAATTTTGATTAAACCAAACAAACTTTTGGTTAATTCAACTAAAGAACATTTTTCGGTTACTATTTTTGAAAAAAATCGATTTTTCTTAAATTTTCTTTGAAATTTTTTAATTCAAAAATAAAATGAGAAATTTGTTAAAATTTTCAATTTTTTTTGCATAATTTTAAAAATTGAAATTAAAATCTTAATTATACTGAATTTTTGGCATTAAAAAAGATTTTGAAATTTTACCGCACACATTTAATGAATACATAAAGGAAAATTTTAAATAGAAAATCGATTTCATATAAATTTAACGTAAAAATGTCCTTAATATTGCTAATGGGGGAAAAAGTTATTGATCTATAGTTTATTTTATATTTTAATTATTTGGAATGCAATTTTCTGATAATTTTACGTAAAATAAAAATAGTAATTGATGGGTTTGAAATTTGAATATTTTTATCTTGTTTCGATATATAAATTGAACATCTGTTTGAAATTCGTAACATGAAAATAAAACGGAATAGGAGAAAAAAAAATCTACATACATAACATATTGTCTCACTTGACTGTATAGAGGTAGACTATATTTAAAATTGCTTGTAAATATTGATGCTTGTTGAACACTATTATATATATATATAGTTCACAGTTTCACTTCTCTTTTTTTTTCATTTTTTTTCTCTGTTTATTTCCTTTTCTGTAAAATATATCTATATATTTGTATGTGTTTTCGATGTAACTAATATTCAACGTCAGTATATATATATATATAACTTTTTTCCTTTTTTTTCTGTATTCTAAATTCTAAATGTAACCCAGTTTCCAATTTCCCATGAATCCAAAAGAGTCGAGGCTGCGAGGAAGTATAGTCACGAGTTCAAGGTTTCAGCTGGCTTTACAGTTTCTTAATTAACTCAATAAACTATGCTTCTTTGCAACTTTTTTTTATGTCTTTTTTTCTTGCGCCAAAACTCATAATATTTTTAATTATAATTACCACACTTATTGATCTATTCACACTAATAACAAAAATAACACCTTTTCCATTATTTTTTTAACTCTTCGATTTTTAATTATTTTTTTAACTTTTAAATTTTCCAAAATTTTAATTTTTCGTCTTTACTTTTCGTAAAATTAATTTAACAGACGTATTAAATTCATGACAGATTAAAATTTTATTTAACATTCAAGCTAATTACAAACTGTGAGTGTCTCATAATTTCCATTTGTGTGTAATTTAATAGATGATTTAGAATTTTAAATTTTTTTTGAAAATTTTGGTAATAAAACATTTTAGTTGTTTCAGTTTTGATTAAATAAATTCTTATTATATACAATGAAACAAATTTTTATTTTGTTCAAATAATCGGTTACTTGACTATTATTAAATAAATATTTACTTGACCCAAATAATTTTCATTTGAATTAAATAAATTTTATTTGGTCCAATAATTTCTGTATATTTGAAATTTATTTTAAAAGAATAATAATTCAAATAATAATTATTTAATACAATTAAATTTTGTATTTGATAATATTGAAGTAACCAATTATTTGAATCAAATAAATTTTAATCAGGTTAAAAATACATAAATGTTAATTTGTATTTTTTCTCTAAATTTGAATTAGTAAAAAATAACTATAATTTTATGGCAAAAAGTCAGCCAATGATTTAATCTTTTTTTACATTCAGGAAAAACTGAATATTTAAAAAAAGAAAGCTGCAGTTGTTTTTAAAGCTTTTAAGATCGCTGATTTCAAATCTGAGTTGAGTTTTTCAAAATTCAAAATGGTGGATCCAATATGGCAGTCGAAAAAAATTTTAAAATCCATTTTGATTTTCATGAAACTTGTTACTCGGAAATTTTTTGGGTCGCTGCTTACAAATATGATATTAAATTAACGAAATTTATTTATTGAATTTTAATTGTTTATAATTTTAGCAAACAATTTTTTTGTTTGAATATTTTCAGAAATTTATTTTAATCACAGTATAGGAGTAAAAAAAAAAGAATTATTAAATAAAATTCAGAAATTCTGACCCAATTTCTAAATAAATAATGTCAACCATTTTACTGATAATTATTTATTTTTAACTATAATTCAAATTGAGCAAATTTATTGGAAAAGAATTTTAATTTTTCGTTTATTAATAATTGATAATATGTAATAAAATAATTTTGCTAATATACGAAATAATTTTTCTAATTAATAATAACTGTTTTATTAATAATAATTGTAATATTTTATAGGATTTAAAATAAAATTTTCAATAAAATATAAAGTAAAATCAAATTTTTTTAAAAATTATTTTCTTGATATAATTATGTTTTTGGGCATTGAGCCTCACAGTTTGAACAATTAGAGCCTATAGAAATTTACGTAAATGGATCCGTCCGACCAAATACGGATTAATACTACTGTGGCTAGTGTTATGTGACCATTATTTCGTGAATATTCTTGACATTCAAATCAATGTTATGTGTATATATATATATACATTTATAGGTGTTTCCAATATGGAAACTGGAAACTAGTGTAAAATTTTTATTGTCTTTCTTTGACTTTCATTAATATTATTATTTTATCAAAAAAGAAAATTACTATTGCTTTTTAAATAGAATATCAATAAATTCATTATTTAAAGTAATTTAATTAAATATCTATGATTTAATTAATAATTCATAGTTTTTCAATTAGAAAATAATAAAAAAAAAAAAATTTAATTAGTATTTAATTTAGTAATAAAAATAATTATACTAGATAGATGAATTCGAGTTTAGAGTAAATTTATTTATGGTTTGATTTGAAATAAAATTATGCAAATTTTATTTTATTTTTTGTAAATTTTGTAAACCATGGAAACTGAACACACAAAAAAAACATTTCACGTCAATGTCTACACGAACATGTGTATTGATGTACATAACATATTATACACAAAACGATTGTATATTTTACATAAAATATTATAACTGAGAAAAACGCTCGATTTGTTGTGAATAAAAATATTTTCGAAAAAAATTATTACTTAAATATAAATATAATTATTATTGCAAAAAATTTATTTTTTTCGACAGTTTTTTTTTGCAAGTCGTGCGATTTTTTCAGAAAGGCAAAAAAAAATGTTTTACTCGCTTTAATAATATTTTTCACAATTTCACGAAAAAAATGTCATTGTCAATGAATTATTCTTTTCATTTGTTTAAAAAGAAAATTTTATACATGAGGTACATATTAATCACTTTTTCAAAATTATACGAATTAATATTATTAATAATAAAATAATAATTGTTATTATTATTAATATTATTATTATTATTATTATTATTATTATTATTATTATTATTATTATTATTCTTATTGTTGAAGCAGATCGTTACAGTCCTATTGAAGTACCAAAATTGCAGTCTCCATAAAGATTTTTCTCCTTTTTGGTTGTGTAAAAAAAAAATTATTTTCAAAATTTTTTTGCAAATCAAGAAAAAAAATTAAATTAATTTTTGCCACTTTCTTTTTATAAAATTACAATTTATGGCATAAAAATTTAGAAATAAAAATTGTTAAACAATAAAGTGAATTCAAAACGAAATTCAAAAACAAAAAAAAATTGAAATTCGTTATCATTGACAATGAATAACAGATTTAATGTAATGTATATACAAATATTTCTCAGTTAAATACTGAGAAATAATTTTCTGTTCATTTCACTAAAATAATTTGCACACTTCAGCTCGAAGCATCGTAACGAAGAAGGGTGATGGATCTCAAGTGAAGGAGTCCACCGATAGCAGTACGACAATAGAAGACGATGACGTGAAAGGTAGGAAAATTCATTTCTTTACATTTTTTTTTTATTCATACGCTTTTCTTATTACTAAACAAAAAAAAATGATAATAAGCTTAAATTTTGTGTCATTACACATCGCGTCTTCTCTATGTGTGTGTGTGTGTGTGTGAAATAGGTCTGTCTCACTTTATCGCATTCTAAAAGAGCCTAAACAAATTTTTTAAAAAAATTCCTTTAAAAAAAAAATTCATTAAAATTGTCTTAGTTGAATTTTTCAAAGTAGTTTCTATAGTTTTAGTTTTGAAAGGAGGGCAGTGAAAAGTAGTTTATAAGTTAATAGTAGTTTTCCAGTACCCACGAAAGTACGCAAAATGTAGTTATAACTTACAATATTAATATTAAGATAAATATTCTTCTCCGAAGGGGCAGGTTATTTTTTTTGTTTTGAATTTTTTTTTTTTTTTTAGATAAAAGTAAAAATAAATGTTTGTATCTATTTATTAGTATAAAAATATTTTCCTATTCAATTATTTTGAAATTATATTATAAATAAATTAAAAGGCTATACAATTTTTTCTTAAAACAAATTACGTTTGGTTTAAATAGTAGAAAACTATTGAGTAAGGAGGAATCTGATGAGTAGGAGAAGGATAGCGAGAGAGATTGTATCGCTTCTCTCTCCCTCTTACCTCCCCACTCCTTTGAAATTAACCAACCAGCCAACGGCCGTTACTAAACGCAACTGCGCTTGCGCTACTACAACTCTCTCATTCGTAGAAAAAGGCGCTCTTATTTAAAATACTTTAATATAAGATAATGTTTAGAGAACAATAAAGAAAATTGTAAGCGGTAAATTTATTGTTTTTATGTTTAATGTTAAAATTATGTTTTTATATTGAATGAAAATTAATTGTTAATAATTATTTTGAGATTAATTTTCAGTAAGGTAAAAAATTAATTTTTATTAAAAGACATTATAATTAAACAGAAAAACAATAAATTTAACATCGAGTTTAATAATTGCAATTTTTTGTTTATTTTCTAAACATTTTCTTCTATTAAAGCACTTTAAATAAGAGCGCCTTTTCTTACCAATCAGAGAGTTGTAGTAGCGCAAGCGTAGTTGCGTTTGGTAACAATCGTTGGAATCTTTGTTTCTCTCTAGTTACATACTCGTTAAGCCGATGCATTAATGAAAAAAATTAAGTTTTATTTCTTTAATTTTAATTTTTAAAAAGTGTGCCTTATCGGAGGAGAAGAAAAAGGTGTATTTCGTAATATAAATTTGATTTTGTAGATCCTAATTGTGATAATATTAACAATTAACAGTAATAAAAATTCCTCGAATGAATCTACTCATTAGCTACACAAATCTGACGCATATTTCTCGTATTGCTAAACATATTAATTTTTTTAAACTTTAAAAAAAGTTATTGTTTGCTAGAAACTCATGATGATTTACAAATCCAATACATCCCCCCCCCCTTTTTTTTATTTAGGGAAAAAATTCTTTAGAGAGAAGAGAAATTAAAAAAATATATTTTTTTTTTTTAAAGAAAGAGTGATTGTATGCGAAAAGTTTTAGGAAAATCAATTTGTTTTCCCTTTATACTTTATTTTAATTGAATCATTTTTTTTAATAAAATTAAAATATAAGAATTTTTAAATACTGAGAAATTTGTTTATAATTTTACTCTTCATATTCGATACTCTTAAATTAATGCAATAAGTCGAAAAATTATTTATTAAACGCGATATTCTTTATCCACTTTTATACTATTAAAAAAAAAGTATAAAAATCAAAAAAAAAAAAAAATACTTTCTTCTTTTGAAAAAAAAATCAATATCTTTTTCACGTATAATTTTCAAGTATAATACTTAGCGCGCTAGAAATAAAGAGTAGGGATGAGGCTCACTATTTTCGTGCTGCGCGCGCTGCAAATAGAGAGTGGGGAATTCCCTCACTCTTTTCGAGTGGCGCGCGCAACCAGCAGAAAGTGGGAATGACCTTGACGCTTTCTACTATAAATTTCGGCTCCGCTGCACGCTATATTTACGTAACTCAAAAATAAAAATTAAAATAAAATTTGTATAAATTTAGACTTAAAGCCGGTAGTAAAATGTCAATAGAAAAGAAAGAAGGAAAAAGATATTGTTAATACAATTAAAAAAGTATAAAATATTTTTATACGTATTTTTTCTATGTTCTCTCTTATACTTGAAGTGATTATTTTGTATCATTTGGAAGCTTCTGCTGTTGATTGCGTGTTTATCTGATTCCTAGTAGCTTGATTTGTCGAACAGTTAACACATACTATTTAAATATTTATATTTAAATTTCAAAATCCACTGACACTTTCAAGAATTAAAATATTTATTATTGTGTATTAATGAAAAAAAAATACTCATAACACGCTGCTCAGTGCACGTCCATCATTACTCACACACTAAACAAGCACAAAACTTTTCACTAAATATTTATAAAAAAAAAATTATTTTAACATTGAATATGAATTTTACATTTTTTGTTAATTTTTTTAATTTATACTTAATAAAATCCAGACTAGCGTTGTTTCCTAACTTATGTAGGAACTTCATTAGTTTAAACTACTATTTATTAATTAATATTTTGACTGACCCAATTAAAAAAATTGTTTGTTTCACTAATCGTGTTTATATTTGCAAAGAAGGAAAATTTTTTCACTATTTATTTTTCATTAGTGGGAACAAAATAATAAAAATATGCGAAAATTTAAATATTTTTATATTAATTTACTAACATTATTAATTATTTATCTCATTACTTTTAATTAACCAGTTAATTAATTAGAATTGTAGGAAAAAAATGTTAAGTACATTCACCATAACACAAAGTACATTCTATTCCCTAACATTTTATTATTAATCGAAAAATTATAATTATTTGTTCATAACAATTTTATATTTAACAAATCTCGAGAAACAACATTATAACGTTGAAAGAAAAAACGATCTTAGTTTAGCGTCGAACCTGGACTAATTTATGTAACATTTAACATAAAAAATTTTTCTATTTATTTTAATATAATTAATTCTTTCATGTATATTTGTTAGGAATTTTAAAAACATTGCTAAAAAGCTAAAAAAAAAAGTTTTCTTTAATTTTTGTATATTTTATTTTAAATATTTATTTTTATATATTTTTTACATTTTTGTATTGCAATAATAGAGAATTATTAAGTTGATAAATTAAATTCCTAATAGTTAATATTATTTTGAATTTTATTACTAATAGTTAAATTAATTAATAATTGATAATTGTTAAAAGATATATTTAAAAAATAATTTTTGTTGAAATAACCAGATAGAATAGTTAATTAATTTTAAAAATTGTTTAATATGCTAATTTAGAAATAAATCACGTTTCTATATATAAAGAATAAATTTAAAATAATAATAATTATAACTTTTATTATTGTTGTAATTAATAATAATTATTAATTTCAATGCTAAATTTTAAGATTAAGTACGTTTCCGCGTTTTATAGTAAACTTAAAAAATTAAATTAAAATTTGAACCCTGGGAAGGATTGAACCCCGAACGTCTGACCTGACGTAATACGGTTAACCTAAGCGTTTAACGACTGCAGCTATCGCTAAATTTAGAAATTTTGTTTTATTTCTTAATAATACTGTCAAAATACTTGAGTTTTTATAACACTATAAAAAAATTTATTTGATTCAAATACACGATTACTTGACTATTATCAAATAAATATTTATTTGATAATAGTCAAGTAATCGAGTATTTGAATCAAATAAATTCTTTTTTTTTCAATGTACTATTAAAACTCACATTTTCTTATTATTTGAAATAAAAGATATAAACACACAAATAAAGTTTAAGTGAGAAATTAATTACCGTTACTAATTATTAATTTTTTCTTTATAAAACACATGGAAATTTTTATTTCATTTTTTTCATATTTTCACTTTTTTTTACATAACTATTTTTTCTGGTTAAAGTAACAAAATTTTTTTTTAACTAGATACTTTTAATAATTTGAACTAGAACTCGTTTTTGTTCTTTTACTGTAGTTATTTTATTTTTTAAAGAATATGTTGTTATTCTTGAGTAATATATAAGTCAAGAGGGATAACATCATTTTTTTTTTTTTTTATAAAAAGAAAATATAAAAAGAAATATTTAATTAAAATAAAAAGAAAAAGAAATTGCTGGGTCCGTCGCTAACTAAATCGGAGCGTAAAGTAGAGCAGCTGCGAGTAAAAGTAATTATAACGCCGTTGTTTGTACTTCGATGCTCACAAATCCATAACACGTAGATGGCATTTAATTTCGTTCAAGTGCGCATGTCCCGGGATAAATAAAATTGCGCGAGAACAAATAAAAAAAAAAAAAAAAATACTTTCATTATTATTATATTGAAACTTTGACACCTGACACTGTGCACATCGATATTATTATTATTATTATTCTTTATCTTCAAATCGCACATCTTCACTCTAGTGCGATGAATTCCCCTTAGAATCACAAACAAATAGTAACCAGACATTCATATTCCATATTAATATAAAAATTTTTATTATAAAAACTATTTGTGAATTTTTTTTTTTTTTTATTATTGTTTAATGAAAGGAAATTCTTGTCTGGTTTATTATTATTATTGGCATCTTGCTATCTGGAAATTTAATTTCGTCACGTGTTTATTACAATTTGCGAAACTAAATTGATGCAAATGAAAAAATTGTGAATAATGTAATGAACATGTTATGTGATTTTAATCTTTTTCTAACCATTTACACATTGCTGTCTTCTCTACTGATAAAATGCAATTTTAATGGTCAATGTTTTTTTTCAAATAAAAATCGACTTTTTTCCAAAAAAAAAAGTTACTCTTCTTTATCTAATTTAACATTTTAATATTATTGTAATTAATTATTATTGTTATATATATTGTTTTATCATTTTTATGTGCATTTATTAAATTGAATAAAAATTTAAAATGCAAAAAAAACTGGAGATTTACTTTAATTTTTAAACTACAGCAAAACGTTGACTATTAAAATTGTAAAAGAAGGCTTCTCTCATAAAAAAAATGAAGAAGCAATGAAAAAGCAAAAAAAAAAAAAGTTAAAAGCCATAAGATCCTTTGATGAAAAAATTAGAGGAAAATCAATCGCTTTCTTTTGTCGAAGTGAGACCGTGAATAGATATCGACCACCACTTTTAGCCAAAACGAAAAATTATAATTTTCTCTCTTTACTCTTCTCTTTTTCTCACTCATCTTAGTTTTGTCAGTCACGTAGCATTTTATTTGAGTTGAATTTTTATAACTCGAACTAGTAATTACAAAAAAAGAAAATTAGAATTAGCATAAAATATTAAAAAAAAAAAAAAAAAAAATTTTCTATGTGTGATATTTCAGAAATCGACTAGGATTCTCACAAGTAGCACGAGCGTCTAATTCACCAATTGTCAAATTAACATCGACAAAAAACAATACGTATTTAATTAGTTACAAATTAGAAATGTGATATATATATACATTAAAATATAGTTATAAATATAAAAAGCACTTTAATTGAAAAATTAGAAAAAATTTTTTTTTAGTCTTTTAAACTCTTCTCAATGCAAAATCATTAATAGCAAGGTTTGATTAAGTTAGATTTTGTTACCACTAGATTCCATCATTTTTTATATATTTAGCATTATATACTATAGCAATTTTTTTTAGATTTTCCTTTTTTTACATTTAATGTTAAACCTTCCTAACAATTCTTGTTTCTATTAATCACTTTTTTAATGATTTTCACTTTTATAGGCAATTTCATCTTTGCTTTTGTTTTGTCTTTGTTTTTTTATATATATAGAAAGATTCTAGTTTCAATTATTAAGGCTATTAATATTCTATTCTATTTGCATCCTTAGCTGTCATTTATTCTTTTTTTAGTGAATTTTCATTTTCCTATTTTGCTATCTTATGGATTTATTATTATTATTATTATTTCAGGGACGCATGATTATGTTCTAAAAATCATTAGTTTGAATTTTCATTTTATGCAATTTCATTTGTCATAATTACTTTTCAGCCAAATTTTTATTTATTCAAATTAGTATTTTGCAAAATTTTTATCAAAACAATTTTCTATATTACATAATTTTTACATAACCAAAAATTCACTTTACAGAATTTTTAATTGTTTATAAAAATTACCGACATATAAATCTACCTTATCAACTGATGGTAAAATAGGTTTTTTTTTGGAAAAATAAAAAATTGCCGACATAGAAATCTACCTTACCGACTGACGGTAAAAAAGGTTTTTTTGAAAAATTAAAATATAAAAAGTTACGGTTATATGGAAATTATATCAAATAAAAATTCGAACAAATGAAAATTCATCTGAAAAAAATTCTATGCAATGAAATTCTATAGAAAATAGTTTTGATAAAAATTCTGCAAAATACTAATTAGAACAATTAAAATGCAGTTCAAAAATAATTTTGCCCATAAAATAAAAATTCTAACTAATGATTTTTTGCAACATAATCATGTGTTCCTTATTTCACTAGTCTCTTTTTTTCTTGTCGAATGCCTTCGATGTACTCCCGATCGTCCGCTACGAAATACACAGTTGGTCGCGTGAAGAGGTCACCAAAAAACGCTAAATCATTTGAAATAATTTTTATTTTTAGAAAAAAATTTCTATTAATTTTTGTAAAATTTCTTTTGGAATATATTACATAATTAATACCAGTACTTTGTCCGTTTTTGTAAAATTATGTTTATCAATAATAAAAATAATTTACTATGTCGTAGAAATTTAAAAAAAGTAATAAATAAAAAGAACGCTAAAAACATTTTTTTTAATATTAATCAAAAATATACGTTTTATTTTTGTTAGTTGAATATGAAATACGTGATTGATTGCAAATAAATTATCTCTGAATCGATAATTTTTTCTTTTATAATAAATGCTTGAAGTTAATATTTGTTTTTACTGTGCGCGCGCACTACTGGGAAAGAGTGGGGATTTCCCTCACTCTTTTCATTCGGCGCGCTATAAGTAGAGAATGCGGAGATAACACTCAACACTTTCCTGCAGCGGATTGTATAGATTACTTGGTTCTTTGAATTTTTTAAACATTTAATTTTAAAAAAAAATTATAAATATAATTATAATATTATTATCATAAATATAATTTTTAATATTATTGTTAGAAATATTATTGTAATATTAATACAAGTTTTCTAAATTAAAAACATTTAATTTAACAATTTGCAATGTTTCAAAATTTAATAAAATTTTGCTTAAAAAAAATTCTCTATATGCAATGGCTCAGAATAAAACTATATAAAAAAATCTTTTTTATCATCTTATTGAAATGATTGAAATTCATAAAGTAAATGAAAAAGTTATTGAATATGCATCGTATATTTTTGAAGTTGAATATCAAACTTCTCGGGAAAGTTTATTTTATTTTATTTTTTTTTATTTTTCGTGAATCTTGAATATTCCATTGATATTAGCGTTTGATGCCCTCTTCAGCAACATCGACCAACAAGCATTAATGTTAGCAATAGTACGTGCGTTGTATAGTTGTGTACCAAATACACTTTATGCATAGCAACGAGTTTTTTCAAATCAAGAAGAAATGGAAGAAGTATAAAGACGCCTTCAAGGACCAACGAAAGAAAACGCGGACCGGGAATTCGTTCGAGGAGCAACGTTTGCTATCTCACTATTATCTATACTCTTTTTTAATTCACTTTTTCATTCTTAAAGAGAGAATTGGATTATCAAAATTTAGTTATTAATTTAAAAAAAAAATTATTGTTATAAAAAAGAAATTATTAATTATTATTGTTATAAAAAAAATTATTAAATGTGTACTTAAATTGTACCTTTGATTATTATTGAACAAATGTTAAATTTATTTTTTATTGTGATAATAAAATTTACTTTATTTTGCAATGACCTAATTGTATAATAAAATTAATAATTACAATTTAAATACATCAACTTTTTTCTCTCGTTTTTATTTACTATATAATTTACATTATAAATAAAAATATTTACACATAATAGTAAAATGTATTTAATTTACATTCTTCAAAAAAATTGAATTAATAATTATGAAATGAAGGTAAATATTAACAAAAATTAAAACAAACTAATTAGTCTATTAATTTTCAATTTGACAAAAAGAGAGTTTAAAAATAGTCCAATTCTCTCGAGAATCTTCTTTTTCACTTTTTCTGCAACATTAGCTTTTATTTTATTAACAAACAAAAAATATAAATAATAGGTAAATTGTTTCTTTTTAGTAAATAAATAAAATAAACACTAGATATAAAGAGGGTTAAAAAATAATTTTGTTTTCTTTTTATCTAAATTCGAAATTTACTTTTTTTTCTCTCTTTGATATATCCAACGATCTCACTTTGATCATGGAACAATGACATGTTATTTACTTGTGTCATTTTTTATTATTATATATTATGTAAACGCGAAAAATGGTTTGCAGAAGCCTTTTTACTTCATCTCAGAATGAATAATTTTTTTTTTATTCCACATAGTGTGTTCACATATAAAAAATTACTTCGACACAACCCTAAAAAAAATATATATATATATATATTCTTGTCCGTCACTTTGTTGCCACTGTCACAACGTACGCATACTCTGGTGTTATGGATTTATGAACACCATTCTGCCTTTGTTTTTCTGTCTATGTCATATGTTTCCAATATTGACTCTCACTCGTCTCATATAATCACACTCTCACCTTTTGCACGCACCTTCATAAATAATTATTATCCACTCACTTGTAAATGGATTCATTATTTTTTTTAAATTTGTTATTTTATTTGTATTATAAAATGTTGATCAGAATTCTAAAGCTAGCCAAAGGTCTGAAATATTTTTTTGAAAGTAAAAAAAAAAAATTTCCTCCACAGGGAATCGAACCTGGATTAGAAAATTTGGAAATCAGAACATTTCTCATTGAGCTAATTTGTTCTTTATTATTTCATTGTGTTTTTTGTCTTTTTTTAGTGATTTTGTGGATTTGATTGAATATTAATAAATTAAAATTAGTAAAATTACACCCAGATTAAAGATTTCTTTGATTTAAAGAAACAAATTTCTTTGACTTCTTTTCTTTTAATTAAAATAAAATTTTCTTTGATACAAAAAAAGCTTCTTAGTTTCAAAGAAATTTTTTTTGAATCAAAGAAATTTGTGCATTAAATCAAAGAAATTCTAATATTAATATATAGGGTCAAAGAAACATTTATTTGAATTAAATAAAAAATTTATTCGAATTAAATAAAATTTTCTTTGAAACGAAGATAATTTTTTTTTGAATCAAAGATAATTTGTTTGAAACAAATAAATTTTCTTTGTGTCAAAGAAAAATTTGTTAAAGAAATTGATTTATTTGAATCAAAAAAATTTTTTTACTGGATGCAGTAACTAATGTTTAAACTATTGACTAGTTATATTTGTTGCTTATTATTTTGAAGTTAATTTTAAAGCAGACTAAATTGCCTTAAAATTCTGATGAACATTGTTAATCACTTTTTATTAATATACGAAAAATAACATTAATATTATAGATTTAAATATAAAAATAATAATATATTATTATATTACTTATCTATAACCTAAAAAATTATATATCATTTCACAATTTGCATTTAATAAAAGTTAATGAATTTTAATAAAACCTATCGTTAGTTTTTAATGAAGTAAAAAAAGAAAGCAATTTTAGAAGATTTTTCACAAACTAAATTTGAAAAATTACACAATAGTATGTTAAACTGTACCATACTGTTGCTTAATTTTTTAAATTTAGTTTTATTACAAATTTCTATTAATATTATCTGAATTTCATCGGAAATAAAATTTCAATTACACATTTCTCCGTGTAGAAATACACATATCGTAAAATTTAATTGAATAGATAATGAAAAAAATATACATATAAAAGAAAAATTAAAATTGTACAGATAAAAATCGCAAGCATGCAATTTCAGTACTTACAGTTTAACTGTATATATGTTTGTCATTGTTCTCTTTTCCTGTTTCCCATTTCTTTTCGTTTACATCCTTTTTCAAAAAAAAAAACAAAAAAAATTCGAGCGCATGTGCCTTGCTTTTGTATATAATGATTTTGCCCAAAAAATTCGGGTAAAAATTACACATCGTTGAAAATTTTTTAATTTATATAATTTTATTAATATACTTCAAAATACAAATGAAAAATTTTCTAATTAACGGAAAATTTCTAATCATAATTTAAATTTCCAGTATTTCGAAATTTATAAGATCAAATTTCTATTTATTCGAATTTAAAAAAAAAAAGTTTAACAAATTTTTATTATAAAACAGAATCAGATAAAATTCGATATCCTGGAAATTTGAACTTTTAAAAAATATTCATGCTATAAATGAAGCATAAACAACATTTAATTTATCAAGTGAACGTATTAAATTGTAATTTAAAAATTTTGAAAAAATTGAAAGATAAATGATTTTTTTTCAAATTCTTAGTATTTTGAAAAAAATGAAAATTTTACTCGAGTTAATTGTAGCAATTCACGTGTCAGCTTATATATTGCACTGATGTACATTTAAAAAAAATTATATGTATATATAAAAATATGATGCATGAGTCATTTTTGAAGACTTTTTCCATTGACATCACACATTTATAAATAATATTAAAAAAAAAAAAAAATTGAGAAATCTTTATGAAACGAAACAAAGTAATTTCTCGAAAAATTGAAAATAGAGTGGTGAAAATGTAATTTAATTATACGTGGAGAGAATGTTTTTACAAACGAAATTCTTAATAAGAACAAATGCTACCGTTCTGAAAAGAAGGTACAAAACTCTTTTAACAGTTTTTAATTAATTTATTTGTTAATTAACAAACACAGCTTCACAAAAAAAGTATTCTGCGCGTGATGTGTAAATCTGAAGTAAGATGTGTTTTATCATGTCAGAATTCTTTTTTTAATTATAAAAAAATGTAGGCGATGAATTTTTTAAAATTGAATAAAAACTCTTAGACAATGTATTAAATAGAAATGTAATAATTTTTTAAAAATTCTGTCGCTATATTAGATAAGGAATTTTTGAATTTTGTGACACGATTGTCAAATTTCATTTCGAGTTTCATTTTTACTTTCACTACGACTTTCTCTTTGCCTTTTATTTTCACTTTCACTTTGATTTTAACATTGACATTGACTTTTGTTTCGACTTTCACATTGACATTTATTTTCGCTTTGACTTCCACTTCGAATTTTACTTTCATTTTGATTTTTACATGAATTTTTTACTGAAAAATGAAAGTGAAAATCAAAATTGAAGTGAAAGTGAAAATAAAATTACACAATTC
Source organism: Leptopilina boulardi (assembly GCF_019393585.1). Taxonomy (NCBI): domain Eukaryota; kingdom Metazoa; phylum Arthropoda; class Insecta; order Hymenoptera; family Figitidae; genus Leptopilina; species Leptopilina boulardi. The sequence continues at coordinate 3,026,501 of NW_026137881.1, read as the reverse complement.
CACTTTTAAAACTGTGATTCCTTTGTGGAAATTAGTCATCGCAGAATACATTTTTTGTGATGCTGTGCTAATGAAAATTCATCACTGATTCTTATTTGATTAATAAATATATTATTCCCTCTTTTGACAAATGAATTTTAAAAAAAATTTAAGAACCTACTTGTGTCACTATTTTTAAAAGAAAATTGATTTTCATGTTTAATTTTCGGGACGCATGATTATTTTCTAAACATCATTAGTTAGAATTTTTATTTTATGGAATTTCATTTGTCATAATTATTTTTGACTCGAATTTTTATTTGTTCGAATTACTATTTGATATTTATACTTAAACGAAAAATTATTTAACAGAATTTCTAATTGATAGAATTTTCATTTGTCCGATATTGCAAATGACCGTACAAACAATCGGCAGAAAGATTTCAGCGCGATTTTTAAAGTCAACCAATCAAAAATTATTCATATAACTGTGATTGGTTGATTTTAAAAATTGCTCCGAAATCTTTCTGTCGATTGTTTGTTCGGCCATTTGCAATTTCGAACAAATGAAAATTCTATTAATTAGAAATTCTATTAAATGATTTTTCGTTTTTTTTAAAAAAATACCGACACAAAAATCTACCTTACCGACTGATAGTGAAAAAGTTTTTTTGAAAAATACAAAAATTACCGACACAAGAATCTACCTTACCGACTGGTGGTAAAAATTTTGAGAAATAAATATTTACCGGCATAGAAATTCACCTTACCGGCAGATGGTAAAACAGGTTTTACCATGAAAATTCTGCAAAATACTAATTCCAACAAATGAAAATTAGGTTCAAAAATAATTATGACAAATGAAATTCCATAAAATGAAAATTCTAACTAATGATTTTTAAAACATAATCATGCGTCCTAAATTTTCTTAAAATTTTGAGAAAATGTTTCATTATATATCCTTTAAGGGTTAAAATTTCAGGACATCTTAAACTGATAAAAATTAAGTAGGGGTGCAATTAGGTAATTTCATTTTAACTTCTACATTTTGACTTTGATTTTCACTTTTACTGAAATTCAATTTGTACTTGAATTGTTTAATTGAATTTCAGTAAAATGAAAATAAAAGTAAAAGTAAAATTGAAAGTGAAAATGAAAAAGAAAGTTACAGTGAAAGTGAATGTCATTATGAAAGTCAATATCGATGTGGAAGTCAAACTGAAATTACAAAATTACACTACAGGTTAAAAATTTTTTTTACTTGATAATAAAAAAAATAAATAAATGAAAAAAAAAATTTCAATCTTATCACTGTTTAGGGGTTTTAAATTCAAACAATTTTTTCAAATTTTTTTCTACATTTTAAAAACATATAAAGAAAGATTTTCTGAAAATTTTAAGAAAATTTAACAAAAATCGATTTAAAAAAATAGTAGCTGGAGATCGTCATTAAATAACTTAATTAACAAAGTTTAGATATAAACTTTGCAAATTAGTTATAACCTCCTTCTCAGTTATGAACTTATTAGCAAACGTGTAAATATTGAACATTTATTTTCATTTTGTTTATAATATATAAAATATACACTTTGGAGTGCATACTGCATTTTCTAGTGATACTAGATAAACATATGAAACATGTACAAATAAATAATGTCTCTATATATATATAGTAGGCTCTAGGCACATGTATAAATTGTAAAAATATATGTTGTACAGAGGATAAGAAGGGCGGCGTCGACCGGAGCAGCACGGTCATTGCCAAAGAACCCGAAGGTAACTTTTCAAAAAAAAAAAAAAACAAAAAAAATCGTTCGATGTTTTTATTTTTACATATTTGTCGTCTTAGATCTAACAATATATATATATATATATATTTGTTGTTTTTTTTCTTTTTCATTAAAAATTACTTTTTCTTTTGCATTCATATCTTTGAATTAACGCTAAAACACTCATTTTTTTCCTTCAATAATTAACTCTAAATATTTTTCAAATGTTTTTCAGTATGCAGTGTTTCAGCGTATTTCACAACAATGCTTTTTAAAACATTTATTTTTTATTATTCTATAAAGTATTTTTTTCTGCTTTTAAAATAAAACGCGAGAAGCTCGAATCATTTTATCGAATCGAATTTATAATCGTAATTGAAAGAAAAGAGATTATTTTCTTTGCAAAAAAAAAAAATTGGTCGAGCTTCGAACGAAAACACTCTATTTAAAAGAAAAAAGAATGAAAAAACGATTGACTGTCTTTCACCATGTTCGTTTGAAAACAAACAAAAATAAATAAATAAAAATTGGAAATCATGCACTCCATTCATTGTAAATATGTGTCTTGTAATTAATATTATTAACACTTGTTTATTATTAATGAAAATTATACTACGATTTTTATACGTAAAATTACAGAAAATTTTGAAAAACCCATTATGTAAAATATTGCTTTTAAATTTTTGTATCGTTTTTCTAAAATTTTAAAATGTGTTTTTTTTGAAATTCTCTTTAATTGTGTTATAAAATGTGAAAATGTTTCATTAAACTTTAAATTCTTTTTAAAGTGAAACCATTTTTCAATTTTATTTCATCAGTGAGATAATTTACACCGATTTTAAGGTTATGTTGATTCAAAAGAATCGAATCAGCTTGAAAAGAGTGGGGATAATCCTCACTCTTATCTTGCTGCGCGCGCACAGAGTTGCCAATTCTAAACGCAACTGCGCTTGCGCAGCAATAACTCTCTCAAAGAAAAACCGCGCTTATATGAAATGATTTATAATAATAATAATATAATACATATTACACTGAAAAAAAAATTAATTTAATTCAAATAAACGGTTACTTGACTATTATCAAATAAATATTTACTTGAAACAAATAATTTTTATTTTTTAATTAAATAAATTGTATTTGGATCAATAATTTCTGTATTTAAAACAAATACAATTTAATTGACTTAAATAATAATTATTTAATACAAATAAATATTTATTTGATAATAGTCAAGTAACCGATCATTTCAAATAAATAAATTTTTTTTTTTTAGTTTATATTTTACGTATTATAATTATAAGAAAATGATAAGAAAACAATATAAAAATATTTTGACTATTCAATTGGTTATTTTTTTGATTAATAATAATGTTTTTTACTCTGTATTCATTTTTCTTTTCTTAAGTGTAGAGTAATAATAATAATAGTTATAAATAATAAATTATTAATAATATGATAAAATTAGTAATATAATAATAATTATTATTATTTTACGCGAAGGGTAACATTTTCTTATAACTAACCATTTTATGTAAGTGTGCCATTTTTTGCCAATGAGAGAGTTATTGTTGTGCAAGCGCAGTTGCCTTTAAATACAGTTGTTGGGAACTTTGCTCCCCACTTTGACTAAAAGTTCCCCCACTCTTTCCCAGTAGACTATAAATATCAGGCGGCGTTACAATCGCTGGTCATTAATGCTCAAGACTGCTCGAGTGACTTTGTTAGTTACAATAAGAATATTTATGTCAACATTTTTTTTTTTAAAGTGTACGATTAAATTTTAAAAATACTTTTTAGTAAAATTTAAAAAATACAATTAATATATAATTATTTTTTAAATTGTATTTTTAAAAGTATACTTTTTGCTCGAAAAAAATTTTTTTTTCTTTACTTTTTCGTGAAACATTCTTCTAACTTTCAATTACGTTACTGAATGGAGGGAGGAAATTGTGGATCAACTTGAGATGTTTTTAAGCTCTCTTATAACAGCCAACGAAAATACATGTTTCGCCTTGGCATTAGTACATCGCATTGAATCCAGTTCGCGATCGTTTTCCTCGCAAGCAGTTTTAAACACATTTTCCCCAGAAAAAATTAAATAAAAAAAAAAGAAAATAGTCAAAAATTTGATCTTAAATCATCAAGGGAACTAAAAAAGGAAATTTTCCACACTTGTGAATTTTCCAGTGATCAAACACGGGAGTAAAATGTTTTTTTTAGCACCATTACAACTAGTTGAGAAATTTTTTAATTTGAAAAATATATTAATTGATTAGTGACAATGAGAAATGTGAAATTTCGTTGAGAATACAATTTTTTCTACTGGTATTATTAAAAAATTTTGATTAATATTTAAAAAAATGTCGGTGCCAGGAACGTCCAAGCAACTTGATAACAATTGTGAGTGGAAGAATGAAATATTAAAATGTAAATTAAAATTTGTAATTGCACTTTCAAGAATGTTAACATTTATAAAATAATTCAAAAAAAATAAAACATGCTCTTGATAATCAACAACTTGGGCCACGGTCATAGACTACCGGACTTGATTCTATTTTAATCCGACGAAAATAAATCGGTTACGCGTATTTCAAATTCAGAATTACAGCAGACGGTCCTGCAGAAAATTAACCGAGACGAGCATTAACTCACATTTCTGTTCAAAAATAGTGCATTCACTGTCAAAAGTTTACTTGCACTTTCTAAATTTATATTAGGAGAAAATTTAGGGGTTTAATATAACTAAAACTTTTAGTTTCAATATTTTTTCTAAAATCAATTTAAATAAAAAAAAATTAGAATATATAATAATTTTAATCAATTTTTATATCCCCATATAATTTTATGATTCATTTAAAATATGTTCGCACAGCAATAAAAAAAAAATTTAATCTATTAAAAACAATTTTTATGGTCATTAATATTTTAAGACTAATTCGACGCTTGACATTTAAATCAAACGAAAATTACGGTGTGATTTATTTATGATTTTTAGTTTAATAATAATAATTTGTATCAACTGGAATATTAAAAAGAAAAAGAAATGATGTGGCAAAAAAATGATTAAACTAGGATGCGAAAAACATTTTTAACCCTAGAAGAAGTATATGAATATTTATTTTATGTTTTCTTAGTAGATTTTGAGAAATATCTATAAATATCGATGTAGATAACGTAAATTAAATTGAAAACGTAATTGTAGAATTCTATCTTTAAATTTGCCGCTCAAAATCTACTTTATCGACAGTTCATAGATGAAAAACTTCGTGGACAAATTTTGTGGCAAATTCTCCAAATAGTAATTGGACAAAATTCCAGATGATCTTAATTTAGGTTGGTTTCCATTGTCCCATCGCCATTTATCATAATTCTCATAAACTACCACACCCTGCTCTAGAAAAAATTTAGTTAAAATTAAAAGTTACTATAGATTTACTAAATTTTTACTAGAGCAGGGTGCGATAGTTAACGAGAATTATGACAAATGGCGAGTGGAGACAATGGAAACCAACCTTTATGTTAGCAAATTTGTCCACTAAGTTTCCAATCTATGAACTGTCGATAAAATAGATAATTAAGAGCGGTAAATTTAAAAATAGAATTTTACAATTACGTTTACAATTTTATTTACTTTATCTACATCAATATGAATATTCTGTAAAATCCATTTCAAAAAAAACCATAAAACCAATCCCTGGGAATAAAAATTTATAGTTTCCAGTTTTGATTTAATAGAATTTTAATCTCGTAATTTATCTAATTGCTTTTTTTTATTGAATTTCCTGTTCACTCGAAATAAATTAATAATTAGCGATTTAAATAAAATAAAAAAAAATAAATAAAAATTATTCTATAATAATAACTAACTTACTTACTAACTTACTTCTAGATTAATTAAATTCTTTTGGTATGCTTTTATTTAATTAACAACTAACAATCTTTGGGGGTCAATGAAACTTGCTTGCCTCTTCGTGCTTGGATGTAATATTGTGAAATTTTTAATTTATTTTTCTGACAATTTTTAATTAAAAAAAAATATTTTTTCTTCTGTTTTATCTTTTCATTTCTAATTTTGTTGGCTTTGCGCACAACAAAATGATGAAAATAAAGGCTACGCCTCGCAGGGTACACCGCCGAACAGTCCTGCAGCCACATCAGTATTCTCCAGGGTAATGGTACCAGCGACGGGCAATAAGCAGGCCCCAGGTTCGGGAAATCCCCTAGGAATTGCCGCGGTTCTCCTACAGGGCGCGCAAGGTAAAAAAGGACTCTTATAAAAAAAAGTCCCTCGAAAAAAAACGAACCCTCGAGAACATATCGACCAATTCGAGGAGACTCGTGTTTTTTATTTTTTGTCTGCTTTTTTTCCTCTTATTTTATGACTACTGCTTTCTCCACGTGACTTTTTTCTTTTTTTTTTTTTTATTTTTTTTGTTGCTTCAACGAGTTTCCATTGTGTTCACCAAATCTCTTTACTTACGAATTCTATTCAGAAAGAGAAATTTTGCGACACTAATGATCCAATCGTGTTTCTTAACATTTTTTTTTTCACTTTTCTCATTGAATTCACTAATAACTTTTGCTGTGCGTTTTCAATTCTAATATGGATGATTTTTTCCCCCTATTTTTATATGAGGAGCAATTTTTGAAATCCTGATAAATTATTTTTTGAAAATTTTTTTTAAACATGATTTTTATCATTGAATTATGCATAGAAGTAAGTTTGTAAAAAAAATTTTAAATGGATTTATCAGGTATTAAAAAAAATACTTTTCATATGTAATATTTTATGGGAGAATCAGTTAAAGAATCGGAGCAAAAGTTACTTCAATTGTGTATTTTTGTTTTATTTTTTAAAGAAAAAGATGATTTAAAGTTTGAAAAAGCTTCAGTAAAATTTTAAATAATTTAATTTGAAAAATTTTAAATAATTAGAAATTTCATTGAAATCCAAAATTAAAATTTTTTATAGATAGGAAACACGAAGTAGTATAAGGAGACATATCGCTGTATATAAAATAAGGCCCCGTTTTCGGTATTTTTTTACAGTGCATAATCTAAAAATAATGTTTTTAGGTTATGGCAAACAATTTTTTTAGGCAAGCGATTTAGGTAACATAACCTAAAAACATTATTTTTAGGTTATGTTACCTAAATCGTTTGCTACGCATAAAAACTTTTAAGTTTGATTTAAATGCAATTAATTACAGCGTAGCTTTTTAAAAATTTAAAACATCTATTTCTTTAAAAATACAAAAATACACAGTAGTACTAATTTTTGTTCCGATTCTATGTCTAATTCTTCCATAAATCTTTTTTTTTCTAATTTTTTTGTGACGAAAATGAATTTCAAAAAAATTATTAGGTTTGAAATTTTTGTTTTTGCAAAAATTCAGAGCATTTTCAAAAAAAAAATTTACAACCATTTGACGACTAATTCTTTGGATTATTATTATTATTATTATTATTATTATTAGTTTCATAAAAGTCACAATTTGTAATTTTGAAAAAAATAATAATATTGCATAAAGAATGAAGTTAACTTTTTTTTTCTTTTCATAAAAAGCAATGGAGTCTTAAAAACTTCTACTTCAAGAGATTTAAGCAAAAAAGGGACAAAGATTTGAATAGACAGTGAAGGAATTTTTTTTAAGTGTTTCAAATGGAATTCCAAGTAAGGATACAAAAGCGCATATAAGAATAAAGTACAGAAACAAGTTTCTATCTCGAAATGGTATTTTTAAAATATATGAAAAAGTGGAAAAATATATTTTTAAAAAATATTTTTTCATCTTATTTTTTAAAATGTTGTTTATTAAATTATTTTTAAATTCATAGAAAGTAAATTATTTTTTTTTCTATAATTTTACACAGAAAATACAAAAAAATATTATTTATTTCCCTTCATTGTTTTTTTTTATCTCTTTAACAATTTGTATATTTCCTCATGCTACAATAACCATGTTTATCCCGTAACCATGTGTTTTTATTTTATTGAATGAAAAACTAAAAATTTTCAATTATTGGTGAGATGAAAAAAAATTTTTTTTTTTAAATATTTGCTTGCTTGCTTGGAAAATTCACAAGTTGTGTGAAAAATACGTGTACCATGAGAATGTATTTTTATCTCCCTTTGGGTGATAAAATTTTGACGCAGCTTTTCTCATTGTCAATGGAATATAGTCAGTTTCCCGACAAAATGAAAGTTGAAACGGGTCACCAACTACTTGAAATTTAATGAATTGAGGTCAGAAAAGCATTGTTATCGGCTCCAACAAAAAAAAAAGGGAAAAATAAAAATTTATTTTATTATCATATAGGGCGCAGAAAAAGCAGCATTTTATTAAAAATTCAAAAATAAACGTAACAACAATTTTCTTTTTTTTATCGTTTTTATTAATAAGTCCAATTTTTGCTTATCAAAAATTGCTTTTATTTTGCTTAAAAAATTTATTATTCGCCAAAAAAAAAAAAAAAAACCGCAAATGCTTTGAAAATGTTCCAATAAAACATTGTTGACTATAAACGAAAATAAATTTTTAGGCTAAGGTTAATTACAATTTATCTTGGAACCACGTCAAAATATCCTGACTACAATATTGAATTTATTATTTTCATTTTAATTATCGTTTACAAGTGTATGGAAAATATTTCTTAAATATTTACAATTACCACCCAAATGTGTAAAGCTATAAAAAATGTCTATAAATATTTTTAAAATTCTATATTCCATAAAATGATCATTGAAATTATTTTCAAAATATAACATGAATAATTAAATGATCAATTTATAATTTTAACAGTTAAATAAAAAAAAAATTTTTTTGTTTGATTTTTTTTATAAAACCATTTTTAATATTAAAAATTATATACAACAAATTATTATTTCACTATTGATTTTCTTTGTAAAGTATATGTATAAATTAAAAAAATGTGAAGTATTTTTTAAAAATTTTTTTATAAATATTTTTAAAAATACTTTTACAAAAATAGGTCAATAAATTGAAGATTAAAGAAACAAATGAATCAATGATTTGTTAAAATTAAGGTACTTAGATTCTTCTCAAGAGAAAAAGTTTGAATATTCAACGCATCAAGCGAGATTCCACAAATCGGTAAGATTTGCCTACTGATTTTACAGCCTTTTCTTGATATATTATGAGCATGATTTTTTTTCAATATTCACTCATATAATTATAATACTCACACTGATTGATTTTTTAACCCCTTGATAATTATACTCATTAACCCCCGCCCCCCCCCTATTTTCCCCTTAATCCCAAGTCATTTGTCATAAATTAAAATTTTAATTACTAATTTTGCCATTTATAAAAATTTTATTTATTTAAATGTTATTCGAATTGGAAACTGAAAGTTTATTTAATTTAATTATTATTTACGTGAGAAAATTTCTGTGATTTGTTAATTATTCCTTTTTTTGTTAATAAGACTGTATTTATAAAAAACTTTTTATTAAAATTAACCATGCAAAGAATTGAACTTTTGTTTAACAAAACATTGAGACTGAATTTAGTAAAAAAAAACAACAATTAAAATATAGTTTTTAAAAATAATATGTAACGTTCCACGAGAAAAGGGACCTTATGTGAAAAAAATTTTAGGTTATGTTTAGTGATAGTTTTATCTAATTAAAAAGAAATTTTTTATCAAGGTAAAACTATAACTAAACATAACCTAAAAATTTTTTGTCGTAAGATTTCTTCTCTCATGGATCGCCACATTATTATTTTTAATTGTTGTGATACTGTATTAATTTATTTACATATATTATTTAAATGCAAATTGTTTTACATAAACATATGTATAAAAAAAAATTATATAGTGATCAAAATGATATTTAAAAATATTGTCATATTATTTCGTTATATATGATTTAATATTTTATTCATTATATAATGAATACAAAGAATTTAATGAAATTTCATTTTCATTTATATTTCCATTAAAATCAAAAGTAGAGCACGAATTAGCGTCGTTTAGTTAAGAATATTGCGCTCGCTGTTTTCAAAGAGTGGGGATTGAGCGCGAGAACTGATCATCACACATTACCCCCGCTCTGCACATGCAGCGCGCGCAATCTTCTTAACCTCTTTTTCAATATTAAAAATACACTCACTAAAATGACACTAATTCAGACTCAAATCATAAAACATTGAAATTTCGTCATTTTTGAAATCGTATCACAATCAAATAATTGTTCCTTGTCATATTATTATTATTATTATCACACCCTGCACAATAGAGTAGGTTGACGTGCGCACTCATGATTTTTTTTTTCAAAATCATAATTCAACATAATACTCCCCTCACAGTCATCAAAAACCACAATAAAACTACATCCACACTGAAAAAATTTTGTTTCAGCAAACGAAAAATTTCTATATTCAATAAACTTCATGAGTTTTATACACGGAAAAAAATATCAACCTGAAACAGCGAAAGGTTTTACTAGAATAGCGAAAGATTTAATTAAAGCAAGTAAAACTTTTGCTACTTTAGTAAAATGTTTCGCTGTTCCAGGTAAATCTTTTTTTCCATGTATCAGTGAAGTTAACTCAATATAGAAATTTTTCAATTGGTACAGCTGCTGCACGAAAATTTTTTCAGTGTCAGAGAAAAAAAATTGTCTTAATTTCAAATTAAAAAAAAAAAATTCTTTAAATGTTGATTAGTTCTATTAAATAAAACTGAATTAAGATGATTTTTATTTCTAAAAGATGGAAATTTTGTTTCTCTGAACATCTCCTAGAATGTGAATGGATTTTTTGGATTTTAAGCTTTTTGGAATGTTATTAGCCCTTTCTTTCTAGTTTGAACTAATAATGTTTTTTATAGCTTTTAGAATTCGAGTGATTCAAATATGAATTTACGACGACACTTTCTAAAATTTAATAGAAGTAACTTTTATTATGAAAAGTTTCATTTTGAAAATTAATTAAGGATTAATGTTTCAAAAATTTTCTAATTGCGCTTATTCGTTTTTCTATTTGTCAAAAAAGCAGAATTTTTAGATAGTGTCGCAAAACAATTAATACTGAATGGAATAAATTCCACTAAATGTATTTTTACTAAAAAAAAGAAGATAAATCAGATGATTATTAAATCAGAGCGTCGCACGTCAACGTTCTCGAATTGATGGCGAACGTTCGAATTCTGATATTTAAAGAAGGGTAAAGTTAAAAGAAATTTTGTAAAAATTTTTGAAAAAGAAAAAGAATAATGAAAATTATAAAAGAGAAGACTCGAAACGTTCGGCCTTAACGATGGGCGTTGACGAATACCCATTATGTGGATTGGTTGGTTGCATGACTAGCTGGCAATGGCAGTGGCAGTGGCTCCAGCCACAGCAGTAGCAGCAACAGCCAGAACAGTCAAACTGGTGTTTCACCTTCATCAGCCTCTACGGTCTACCTCAACGCCAACAACAACAACTCAAGACGACAGAGCTCCTCTGGCACCGGTCTGTAGTTTTATTTATTCTGTTTTCTAATGTCCTGTTTGTCACTGACATTTTTATTTTCCTTAATTGAGGATCCGCATTCCATAAGTGATTATAACTAATATAGTTTTGAACCACTTATCGAATGCGATTCCTCAATTATTGATTTAGTATGAAATTATTGTTGGTACTCATTTTTTAGTGCAAAAACTATCAAAAAAATGCAGCAGTATTTAAAGCTCTATTGTATGAGCCTCTGGAAAGTAAAACCACACATAAAATTTTGACCTGCATGCTAATTAAATGAGAGTCAGAAGTTTATGTGTTGCGTTTTACTTTCCAGTGGGTCAAATATACAATTGGGAGGAGAGGAGTTAAACCAAAAAACCATTGAATTTTAATTTTGGTTCTAATATCCGATAAAATAAGCGGATAATAATTAATTCTTTACTAAGATTACATCATCTGATAATGCATTCTGAGTTGATTATAATCGTGGCTTCCGTAGAAAGACAGTTGGCACCTTAATAACATATTGTACTTGCCTCTCTGTGAATCCACAAATTTTTAACCTATTTAAAGACTTCTTTAGGAATCTAAAATCTCTTCTAGAATATAGGTTACCAATCTGTTAGGGTCAAGTCTTAACATAAAAAATCATCTGCAAAGTTTCTGTTGAGTTTTAACCCCAACAGAGGAACTAAGATGAATCACATATTGTTAAGGGTCCAACGCTACTGTTATACAATCCGAAATTATGGCTGTACTCTATAACGCTCTTCAATCCCTTTACGTTGAAGAGAATAAAAATTCCCACAAAAACTATATTAATATTTTCAATTAAAATTTTGTAAAAATATAACAAAGCTTAAAGTACCAACTGCGTTAGGTTTCAGTATGATACAATTAAAAAAGATCCTAAATTTTTCCTAACGAAATAAGTTACATGGTGTAATAAATTTTAGAGTTGTCATATAAAAAACCCCTCTTGTAATAATATTTAGAATGGTTTTAAAAAGTTTCAAAAACCTCGTGCACAACTTACATGTGTATGGAGATGTACTCATTGATTTCCTTTTTTTTGTCTGGTACATGATCTTTTTCATCCTCAAAGTCGCTGTTTATTTCCCCTTTATATTTACAATTTTTATGAATTCTTCCCTGGCAACATTGACATAGTCTCGGACATAGCGTAATTATCTTCTCTTTAACTGACAACAAACAATACACGAAATTGAAGATATCGATTTCGACGTTTATTATGGCCTGCGCTACTGTTCGTCGAAATTGCTGTGGAACAAATGTCATATCCATTTCTTTATTACTTCCAAAAATATCCATGTGATATATGGTGAACCCTCCACAGTGGTTACCGTCATTAGATACTAAAAAGAAAGTACTAAAATTGTACCGATTTTAGGTGTCAAAATAGAACCAAATAACAATTTAGTACTTAAAGTTGGTATTAAATTAATACCTTTTGTTTTTGTTTTTTGATATGGATGTACTATTTCGTACAGTTCTATTGTCCTTTTAATGTTTCTCTATGAATGCAGATTTTCTGTCACAATTTATTAGGAACGTCTCCAATTCTTCGAGCACTCTGCTCATATCAGAAGCCTTCACATTAGTAATTTGATACGGATCAATAAAGTTTATTATTTACGTTTTAGAATTAATAACTAACATACGCCAGTGACAGCCAAAACAATGAGGCATTTACATTATTTCTTTTATTGGTTTATTTAATTTATGTAAGCCAATATTTATTGTGATGCACCTTTTGATTCCATAGTCTTCTAAGGCTATTTTTGTATCGTCTTCTAGGAAGAATGATACATTGATTTTTGTTTGCATTATACAAACACATCTACAATTTGACCATCTACCCAACCGCATTCATTTGTAAGAGAACAAAAGTGTCTGCAAGTTATTTCGATGTCCTTTATTTTTGTTGGATTTTCATTTGGAACCAAAAATTTGGCAATTTTGCTCAGTTTCATCACACCACCTCTTAAAAATCTCTAGAGCCATTCGTATTATGTCTCCATCTTCTTATAATAATCAGTAAATCATCGTAACATTAATTTCTAATTTTCCAACAGTTATGGAAACTGGATGAGCAGAAATATTGTAACAAATATTATGCCTAATAATTTCTTAATAATTGTAACTGTGTTCTGGATTGGGACACTTTTGGTACTAATGGAAACGGTTCTAGGTGTTGTTTACAGATGTTGTGATCAGACTGGGCTGTCTGAATTTTCAAAGAAAGAGAATATTGTAATTCTTACTGGGAAAATATAAGGCTACTAAATTAGTAGAACCTATTTTTGTCTATTTGATGGAAAAGAATTCTCATTTAATGATTCGACAAAGTTTCAGTCACATTACTCAAGTGGATTTCGCCACCACCTGAGAAAGTTAGGGAAACAGTTGCTTCAGCTTTTTGTTCGTTTTTATTGTAATTTCATAAAGATTCCATGAGTATTGAAGAACTAAATGCCGCTTTCAGAAACTCCAATTTCACGGATAAGACTGATTACTACTGAGATGTAATCTAGTAGCACAGAGCCTCCGTTTACGATATACCTTCACTGAGAGAAGTTTAACGCAACATCTGCATTTTTTGAGGGACAGATATTGTACCTCAATCATGTGCCGACGCAATACTAAAATTGAACAGCAGCAGCGCCAATTGAGTACTGATTCTGATCTAACTTGTAGGACAAACGATTTAGTACAGTATCTGTCCACCGAAAAGCGCAGCTGTGATACAATTTAGAACCGATGTTGCTCGAAAGGTTAGGTACACTATCTGAACGTGTGTTTAGTACGAAATCTGTATTTAACTTCTCTCAGTGTTGGATAGTATTTTCAATACAGAATACGCTGAAAGATTTTTTGTTTAAAAAATTAATATAATTTGTTTCAAAATGAGGAAAACTGTTTTAGTACTATTTAATCATATGAACTCATAGAACATATCATTCTAACCAAATAATATCAAAAATTAATATGGTCCATACTAATTTTCAGTATTATCTGGTCAGAAACTAGTACGTTCATATGACTAAATAGTATAAAAACAGAGTTTTCTTCATTTTAAAACAAATTATATTAATTTTTGAAACAAAAAGTCTTTCAGTGTATGAATGCAAAATACAACGAAGTAGCCTGGGTCCCAAGTTAGAATTATATTTCATTGGCAAGTGAATAAGCATTTTATCAATGTGTTGCATCTATAAAATCTTTCAGGGGTCAAAAAAATATTTATCTACATAAATTTTCTAATTCCCTATCTCGTTTTTTGGCTGAATTTATCATAGTTCAAAGAATGTTGTGTTTTTTAATAGTTGTTGCACAATCCCTACCAATAATTTCTAATAAAAAAAAAACAACAATTCCAAACGCGGATGTTAATTAAATTTTTCCATACAAAAGAGATAGAGAAATACGGTATTAAAAGGTGATCCGAAAACGTGCACTGAGAAAAATATGCAATTGAATCAATAGCATTTCTGCCAAAGGTATAAAAATTATTAATTCAAAAGCATATGCTATAGAATCTATAAAATATTTAACAAATTTTATAGCATATGCTTTTGAATCAATAATTTTTATACCTTTGGCAGAAATGCTGTTAATTCAATAGCATATTTTTCTCAGTGTGGAATTTAGTTGTCCCCATACGTGAAATTTAGCATTATGTGAAGCAGTAGTGGGAACGATAATCTCCCGTATTTTCGGATCAAAAATTTTTTTCCTTCAAGCAATTTACTATAGTCTCCGTTTCTTAATTTTATAAGAAATAATAATTAAGAATGATGAAATTAATACATTTAATAATTATAAAATTAATATATTTAACATTTATTAAATTAATATATTTAAATATAATATATTAATAATACTAAAATGTGTCAGTGACAAATTTTTGAAATGTTATTTGCATGCTTAAATGTGTTCCTATGTTTGTGGAATTTTTTTGCTTGCACGTTGCATGTACCATCAGAACCTGAAGAACGACGTCCAGGTGCAGGAGTACAACTTGAAAATGATGTCTGCGATGGAGATGACGGTAAGGGTGATAGTGGTAGTGGTGGTGATGGAAACAATAATGGTGATGGAAGTGGTAAAGGTGGAAATTCCAATGCAAGCTCAAAGAACAAAGATGCTTGCTTGAAGCTTAGACGATGTAGTTTGTCATAAGAGAGACACACATATTCGTCTCTTTTATCAAATATACAATGCAACAATATGACATTATTGAAATGCAAGGTTCCCCCTTACCGATCGATTATCCTAGAATGTATATATATATATATATATATATATATATATATATATATATATATAATAATAACAATACGACGACCTATTTATTTATCGGATCGAATAATTGACATTCCAAACTTGTCTACTCAATTCCAAAAATTATTAATTGATCATTAAATTTGAATTAATACTGTTCAAATATTTCATTAAAAGAAATTCTTGCAGAAAACTTTTGATAAAATGTCTGAATTTTTTGAATTAAAAAAAAAATTTTTTTAAAAGAAATTTAGAATACTTTTGAAAAAAAAATTTGAACCAAACTATGCAGCTCGCCCTAGAGTTATAAAAATTGACATCAATTTCCGTTTCTAGGGAATTTTTTTTGAAATCATTTACCTGAAATTTGTTACTATGATTTTTTTAGTCTAATAAGGGTACGTTCACACTATCTCATGCATGCATTGTGCATGCATGCAGAAACATTTGGCCGGTCACACTTCAACAAAATCTAGTAAATGTTTAGTAACTTTCTAGTTACAATCGAAAATTTTGGAAAATTACTAGAAAGTTACTAAACATTCACTAGATTTCGTTGAAGTGTGACCGGACAAATGTTTCTGCATGCATGCACAGTGCATGCATGAGATATTGTGACCGTACCCTAATGATCAGTTTCCATAATTCAAAATGGCGGAAGATTTAAAAAAAATCTAATAGATTTATCTGAAACTTGTTTCCTGAGAGTTTTTGGGGTCGATAATTACGAATCCAAAATCAGATTTTTAAAATTAAAAATGAATTCAATTGATTAATTTTTTTCATCATCAGATTTATCTTATGAGTTTTTGGTGTCGCTGATTACAAATTTGGCATCAGATTTTGAAAATGGGTCCAACCAATTATAAATTAATAATATAAATTATTTATATTATTATTAATTATATTCTTAATGTTTATTATTAATAAAATTATTATTTATATTATTATTAATTACATTATCAATATTAATTATTAATAAAATGATTTCAAACAAAAATTTTTTAATTCTGGTTAATAACGAATAAATGAAAATAAGTAGAATAATAAAAAAAAATTATAAATGAAATAATAACCACTTTCAATAAATATTGGATATATTGGAAAATAAATTTTTTAAAAATAACAATACCTATTATATTATTCAATAAATAATATATTCGGAATGAATATATAACAATGAAATTACAAGTGTCAATTATGAAAATAATAATCAAGAGGGGACCTTGCAAGCGAACACTGCAACAAAACAATTTGTACATATGTATATGTAAATGAAATATATATCAGAAATATGCAATAATTATTAGTAAAAAAAGAAAAAAGATAATATAATAACACAAAGCAATGATCTATTTTACACGCTTTGCACAATAATTTATTGCTAGAGTAAGAAAATTTCTTTCACAGAATAAAAATAAAATTTTTTCTCATCGGAAAAATTAAAAAAAAAAAACAAATTTTATTTTTATTTACTATTTAAATAAAGAAAATCAATGTTTCTTCTACACTGAAAAAAATATGCTATTGAATCAACAGCATTTCTGCCAAAAGTATAAAAATTATTGATCCAAAAGCATATGCTATAAAATCTATACAATATTTTATAAATTCTATAGCATATGCTTTGGAATCAATAATTTTTATGCCTTTGAAAGAAATACTGTTGATTCAATAGCATATTTTTCTCAGTGTACAGCAGATAATATTTAAAACAAAAGATTCTAGAAAAAAATTTCTTGGTTTTTTCACCATATAATTTTTTAATTTAAAATACAATAATTAATAGTATTATTATTATAATAATATTAATTATTATTTTATCGAATAACAAATCAATAGAATATCTTCTTTATATTATATAAAAAAAAAAACAAGAAATTACTTTTGTAAAAAAAATAATTGCCCTTATTTATCCATGACAAAAAAAAAATTATCGTAATTATTTTCAGCCAATTAATTATTATACACATAATTATGTAAATACACAAATTCTTTATAAAAAAAACAGGTGAAATAATATAGGTAAAAAAATTTGTTAATAAATATTATTAATAAAACTTGTGGGCTTTGTAGACATTTTTTAAGCTAGATGCATATTATAAAATAGTAGACATTAATAAAGCTAATAAAATAAAAAGAAAAAATATAAATTTCTATTTTTGTACATAATATGTAAATTCACTGTTAATTGTTTAAGCACTTGTTCACAATGTACATAAGTATAGAAAATTTAACAGTAGAAAATAGTTTTAGATATTTGTATTTATTTTATTTTTTTAATTAAGATTTATGATTTTGTATATAATTTATTTTAGAGAGTTTTTATATTTTTAAAAAATTTTTTTTTTTATAACTATTCCCAGTAAGTGTGTTGTTACACACTCGTAACGAATTTACGTATATTAACAAAGTTTGAAACTATCATTTTATGCTCTATGGGGAAATCCACGTTTTAGATTATAAGACCCTTTTGTTGAATGGAAAGTTTACCTTCCATTCATATATAGTACAACAAAAACACAATATAATTTACGAGAAATATTCCAATTTTCTCGTATTTAATTATTATTATTATAAAATAATAAGAATTAATTATAGTAATAATATTAATATTTTATAATAATAATTATAATAAAATAATAATGGTGGAAAAAAATATTTTTTCGGATCCCAAAATTATTACCGAATATTCGAGAAATTATCCGAATGTGAGAAAAAAAAACTGCGAACAAATAAATAAAAGCAATAATAAATTTTACAATTAAATATGAATATTTATAAAAAAAATAATGATGATAATAATTATTATAAGGGGTAAAATAATGAAAATAAATAAATAAGGATATGGGCAAATCCACAGAACCGGCCGATTTTTACTTATCAAGATGAAAATTTTCCAAATAGCAAGCACACCTTTTATTTATGGTTTACTTTCTTTAAAATATATTCAAGAATAATTATCTTCTTGCGTGATTCATTTTATTTTAATGCCGTTTGAGTTAAAAGCCAAAAACGAAAATATTATTTTTCTTCTGGAAATTATAATTAAAAATGGCATTTCTTTGTTTTTTTTATATATTATTTGAAATATGTGCAAAACATTTTGAATAATAAAATATGATAAAATACAAATAATTAATTTTTTAATTATCAAAAATAAATTATTTATATTTTATCATATTTTATTATATATTTTATTTATTAGCATTTAATTTTTTATTTCTGTAAATTAAATTGTTTACTTACTAATTTTGATATTAACTATTTTAACCAACAAACTGACATTATTGACATCGATTTTGATATAACTTTGAAAATAAAACAAATGAAAGGATAATTCATTTTTCACGATTAACTAGTTAAATTTCGATAAATTTTTTTTTATTTTTAATTTTTAGACGTTATAAATTGAAAATATAATTTGGCGTTTGCATACAAGAATTATAATAATGTCTTTATATAATCACACATGTTTTCAACTCATCATATTTTATTCTGTAGTTGTGCCACTGAAAAAAGGCTATGTTGAAAATGGTTCACGCTTAAACATAGAGTGATAATTATTGGAATATTTTCTTTAATTCTGATTGCACTCTATTCTATGATACATACATTTGTTCGTCTGTTCACAAGCAATAAGCTCCAATTTGAAAAATTCAAATCGAATAATCGCCGCAAAATATATTTACAAAAATGTATAGACATTTCATTATTATAAAATAATGAGTAACGCTACTTTCAACGACTATCATTTCTTTTTATTTAAAAGCACATATTTTTTATTACTTTCAAAACATTCTTCAATAAGTAAACTATAATTCACCACAGTTTGGAATTGTTCGGATCTATGCCGAACAAGTTATACCTATAAGAATTAAAATTTATACCTGAAGTAACACCGTAAATTTCATTTTTAAGTTACTTAATTCGATTTTATTTTTTATAAAAGACTAGAAGGTTCACATTTATTCAATTTTCTTATTTCAATAGGTTCTCAGAGATATTACAAAATGGTTGAAGTATGAAAATAATTAATATAATACTTCTAAAATAGAAAAATATGTGAGTAACATGAAATCGGCCGGTTCTGTGGATTTGCCCATATAAAAAAACATAATTTAAACGATATTAAGAAAAAAGAGATAAAAATTTTAGTATAATTTTTTTTTTTTCAATGGAGTGCCAGCATTTAAAGCGTCTCAAATGGAAAATAATAAAAACGGGAAATTGCAAAAAGAGGTGATAATAAAAAGAGAGAGAGAGAGAGAGAGATAGTCAATCGTCAGCGATTTTTCAGCACAATGGACCATGAGGATAACGATCGATAAAGTTGAGAACACTGACTGCACTGCAGGTGGGGAGTGTGAGTTATGCGTTATGATTGGTGATCGCGCATTATCCCCTCCCATTAAAAGCATCGCGCGCAGCGTTCTCAACTTCAAAAGGAAAAAAAACTATTCCAATCAAAGTTTTTAAAAAAATTTATTTTTTATTTAAATTTTCTCGTGTTTAAATAATGAATTTTTTTTATCTAAACGATAGTAAAATAATGTTACTTAATTATTAATTAAATATTAATAAACAAATAATAATTAATATTAATAGTTAAATTAAATAATATTAATTTATTATTAATATTATAATTAATAGAAAATAATATTAATAAAAATTATAATAATATAAATTTAATTAATATTAATATTCTTTAATTGAAAAGTAAATTAAACACAAAACATGTTGCATTTTTTTTTCATAAAATAAATTTTTGAAATTAAAATGAAGCTACAGTTACTAAATTTTTTTTAACATCGTAATCCTCATGGTGATTTGGCACTGCTTTTCCGAGTGTTGTAAAATTTAAATAAAAAAAAAATTATAGTTTGCGCGTTTAATTAAAAAAGGTAATATGCTTGTAGACTTAAGAGTCGTCTGTCCTATCAAGACCTGCAGTCAGCTTTCAACGAATTCGCAGAGCTCAGGTAATTGCGACATTCTAAATGAAAAAAAAAACAAATAACTCAACAATATATTTCTGCAAATATCAATTAAAATCAATCTAAAAACTCATTTCTATAAATTAAAAAAAACCACACAAATTTCCCTTTAAATTGAATAATTTATCCTTTTTAATTCAATTATTACGTATGTTTAAAAAAATTTTTTTAATAAACGATAAAATTAATAATACAACATTTAATTAATGTGATTTCTAAAAAGTAAAATTAATTTTTTTTTAAATAATAAATAAAATGTAAAATTTTTTTTTAGTAATTGAAAAATAATTTTTGAAATTAAAAAAAAATTAAATGTAAATTTTATTTTTGGTAATTTGAAAAAATCAATTTTTAATTATTTGAAATTTAAAAAAAAGAATTAAATTAATATTGATGTGTATGGAAAAAAATTTGTTGATCTCGATATGTTTGCATGAGAATTGGTAATTGAAAATCGGGTCAACTTGGCCAATAGTTGATAGGAAATTAACGACCGGTTTTGATAGCGTTGCCTATTAGAGTTGCCATGGACGTTATATGTACGAATATCTATCTATAACCAATCAGCAAGTTTTACGATCAGGCAAACAAACATTTAAACTCTGAAGAGAAAACAAAAAGAAAAAAAAAAAAAAAAAACTATAGTGGTTATAAAAAATTGAAAGTGGTGTTAGAAAAAATGGTGGTGGTCACACTATTCACGTTGATATTTCGACATAATTATAATATGTACACTTATGATTGAAATTTTAATTTAAAAAAAAAAAAAATTATCACACGGCATTTTTTTATATATACAGTGAAAAATTGATATTTATAATAATTAATAGTGTCAACAACCCTCAATATGAAATGGATGGACGTTAGTGAATTGAAAAAATGATGATTATTTTTATTTCTAAATTTCTTTTTTTTTTATATGAAATTACGAAAAGTGAAAATTTATTGATCTAATAATTTTAATTCAATTTTTAAGGGTAAGGGGTAGAAAAATATTATTTTATTTTTTAAAAAAACTATATTTAAAATATTTTTTATTTGATAGAGAATTCCAATTTTAAAAAGAAGGGAAAAATTGAATTTATTTGAAAAATTATATTAAGTGAAATTTCGATTGAAAATAATTTTTTATTTTTCATCATATGATCAATTTTTGTTAGTAACAAGAAAAGAATGATTTCTTATCAAAAAAAAAAAAAAAAAAAAACGTTAGTGCGAAAAAATATATGCAAAGGCAGAAAGAAATTATCGTTCCTACGTGAACATACATAAATATTAATGTTCAACTTAAAAATATATTATTGAAACGAAAAAGTTTTTAAAAACTTAAAAAATTTGTTATTAATAATTGTGATTGATTTTTTTTAATTGATGTTTTTTTGATTAAATTCAATTTTTTTATCAATTGATAATTTGTTTATTATTTTTTTTTTTTTTTAAAGTAACACTCGATTAGAAAATTTCACTTACCCTTGGGAAATAATTTTTTGCGCAAAATTAAAATTTTGGAGTATATTATTATCGTCATTATTAAAAAAAAAATACATTATTAATTAAACACAAAATATAAGTCCTTGAAAATCTATTTAGAATTTAGAAACAATGTATTTTTTGCTAGTTTCTAAATTAACTCCAAAGGGGCTAAAAATAATAATTGAACTATTCAAATTTTGAATTATTATTATTTTTACGTGTTCGCTATAAAAATTATTGCCGATTTGTTTCGAGTTTGAAAAAAAAATTCTAAAAATCGAATATAAGAAACGGAATTGAAAAAATTGGAAAATAATTCTTTTTTTTAATGGGAAAATTCATATCTGTTAGGTCAACTTGAGAAAAAAAATAATGAATTAAAATTATCGGTCAATTTTTATGATTTTGATAAGATAAAGAAAAAAAAAAATTTTTTTTATCGAATTACTCGATTAGGAAGTAGGTATTAAAGATTCGTGCATGTGGCTGTTGTGCTGTGCGATGTTTCGAAATGAACCCAATGAGCCCTCTGAACAAATTGAACTTGTTACTGATTCTGATGTGTTGACAATTACAGCTCGCCGTCAAGAAATCATCAAGATGACTGAACAACTGATTGAGAGCATCAATACTGGTGATTACGAGGCGTACACGTAAGTGATTATTAAATTAATTTATTATTTTAATTAAATTTTAATTAAGTAATTAATAGTATAGTAAGTAAAGAATTAATAATAATGAATAAAATTATAGTAAATTAAAAGAAATTTTATTGAATGTCAAAGAATTATTAAATCAGATTTTTAAAAAATTGGGGCTCATGATTATTCCATAAAAGTCATTAGTTAGAATTTTTATATAATTTTATTAGACAAAAATTTTATTTATGAATTTTCATTTTTCGAATTAGCATTTGAGTGAATTTCTTTGCGAACAAATTTTTACTTTTTCAGAATTTTTAACGAATTTTTTTTTTTACATATTTATTTAAAAATTTGTATCAAAAATCATAAACTGAATTTTAACATGAAATAATTCTTATTCAATAGAATTTTATGTGTTCGACTTTTTATTTGTACAAATTATTTTTTTTTTTTTTGTTTTTTGACAGAATTCTTAAAACGACGAATTTTTATTTGACCGAAATTGCAAGTGACCGATCAAACAACCAACAAAAAAATTTCGGCGCAATTTTTAAATTTTAAAATTGTCCAATTACAAGTTTTGTGAAAATTTCTGATTGGTCAATTTTAAAAATCCGGCCGAAATCTTTGTTTGGACATTTGTAATTTCGGTCAAATAAAAATTCGGCGTTTTAAGAATTCTGGTAAATAGTAAAAAAAAAATAATTTATGCAAAGTGAAAGTCGAACAAAAGAAGTTTCGGTGAATTGAAAAATCTGGCATTTAAAAATTCGAATCAGAAAAATTCTATTGAATGAGAATTATTTTATGTTAAAATTCGGTTAAACTTTATTTCTTTTTAAATAAAAAGTTGGATAAAAAGAAATTCAGTTAAATGAAAATTCCATCAAATAAAAATTCGTTTAAAAAAGAATTCAGTCAGATGCTAATTTGAAAAATGAAAATTTGTCCAAAAAGAAAATTCTGTCTAATAAAATTTTTTTAGAATGAAAATTCTAACTTAGAACTTTTATGGAATAATCATTGTGTTCTAAAAAATTTGGTATATTTTTTTTCTAGAACTTGTTAAATATTTTTTTTTCTTTATAATAAAAAAGGTGTATTTTAATTTTGAGTGTGAAAGATGTGCGCTACCTGTGATTTAAAAATTGAATAATATTATTAGAAATTATTATAATTTTTTATTATAATAATAATTATAATTATATTGTACTGAATTATTATTTCATACAGGGTAATTTTTATATTCCGGATCCTCTAAATTTTTTTTTGATTCCATTATTTTTGTTTAAAAAGCCAAAAAAAAAAATTATATAAAAAAAAAATTTTTAGGTGATCCGGAACATGAAAATCATCCTGGTCTATAGAATTGTAATAAATAGTAATGATAAATGTTTATCGCATCTTAAAAATGATTTAGATAGAAAAATAAAATTATAATAGAAATTAAAATATTTTTTTGAAAATTAATTTCAAATATTCGCGGGTTATTTCAACCAATTAAGCAACTGTTAAGCATGCGTAGTTGAAATTTTCTACTTTCTCTCAGAATTAGGGAAATCCCCTACATCCAATTTCGACTGATGGCTCATAGGTAGCGCACATGTTCCATTCTCACAATAAAAATATTATATCTACTTTATATGAAAAGAAAATTTTTTCGATCAACTTATAAGTTAAGATTACAATTTACTCTTCCACTTATAAATGTACCAAATGGTTTATTATTCTAATTAAAAGTTTTTCACAAGCAATTAAAAATTTATAATTTCACAGAAGTGTTAAATTTTGCTAAGGGCATACGATACATTATGAGAATAATGAAGACGAATTATTGAGAAAATTATTATTGAAATAAATAAATAAAATATTATTAATAAATCTTTAAAAAAAATTAGAAATTGTAGAAAAAAATAAACTGAGGATATAAACAATTATTATTTCTGGTAAAAAAAATAATAAAAGATACTGTAAATAATTTATAGTTAAATAATTTGATTTGTCACATCCAGCTCATAAAATGTTAATGTAAACGTCAATGCATTATAATTCTTATTGGGAAAGAAGTGTAATTAATAAAAAATTTTTTTTAAAATATTAATTACAATATAATGCTATTTTAAAGTTGCATGCAAACATAATCCGAAATACATATTCAGTATTATGTTGCACGCAACTTCAAGATAACATTATATTGCAATTAATATCGAAAAAAATTATTTTTCAAAAAAATGTTGTTCATTTTTTTGTTTTCTTTTTTTTTAGTAAGAATTAATGCATTGATTTTTATTTTTTTCATTTTATGAGGAAAATTCTTATTTTTTAATTATTTTCAAAATATATAATTTCAAAAAGAGTACAATTAATACATTTATTGTATTTTTTATTGGTTCCAATTTTAATAAAAAAAAAATTTTTTTTAAAGTGCAAATAGTGACTGTAATTTAATAAATGGATAAAGTATTAACAAATGACAATAAAAATAATATCAAAACGAAAAATTCAATTAAATTTAAGTTATTTAATTATTTGCGTTATTTGCTATTTTATCAATAATCATAATGTATCTTTTGCGATTCAGAAAAATCTGTGATCCTCACCTGACGGCATTCGAGCCAGAGGCTCTAGGTAATTTAGTCGAGGGAATGGAGTTTCACAAGTTTTACTTTGATAATGGTAATTATACCTCATTTGCATACACACTGTTATCGCAAATAAAATACCCTCACGCTCTTTTAAGTTTTCTTTTTAACCCTTTGCTATCCTTGCTTATTAAAAATTCTAGCATGTGAATTTTGTATAGAACTAAAAAATTTCCTCTATTAAATTAATATTCTTCACTTTTTTTTCCATTAACAATTGATCCAACATTAATGTTTATCAAAAAAAAAAAATCATACTTTCAATCATATAATTATAAAATAAAAATAAAAAAATTATAATATAATAATTTATATATTATAATATTATAATATGACACTATAATATTATAATATTTTGTAATTTAAAAATAATATTAGTGATTAAAAAAAAATTAAATTTTCATTGTAAAGTTAAATTTTAATTTTTGCAAAAATATCTTTATATAATAAAAGAGGAAAAAGAAAATCTCATCAATTTCGACTCACAACTTCTTATCACTTTTCTTCGCTTTTTATTGTAATTAAAATCACTTTTCTACACGTTCGTTTATAAACTTTTTTCAAAAAAAAAAAAAAAACTTTTTTCATTAACTTGCTCGCACATAAGTTTTTCAATTATTCCGCTGTCTTTTTGCGTTTTTTTCATATCAAAGCAACTGCTGATTGTTTATATATATATATATATATATATATATATATATATATTTATATATATATATATATTTTAGAGCTGTGCAAAAGTTCGAATTTTGTATTGGCTCGGATCGAATATTCGATTCGAACCCATGTTAATTCTTATGGAGCGGTTCGAATTTTAAAAACTTGCACAGCTCTAATATATTTGTTTTTTATTCTACTCTTCTCGAATGTGTTACAAAAAAAGCTTTCTTGTATAGAAAACAAAAATAATAAATCAATCTAACGGTTTCTTTTATTTCTCATTTAAAAGTAGTTCTGGGGAAAAACTGCAAGGCCATCAATACGACGATTCTCAATCCCCATGTGCACCTCCTTGGTGAAGATGCAGCCTGCATTGCTTACGTCAGACTTACCCAGTACATGGATAAGTATGTATTTTAATTTTTTTTTCTTTTACTAATTTACAATCATTATTATCAAACTTTTGGATAAATTTTATTTATGTTTTGTACCCTAATTAGTGGAAAATATCTAAACATCCTTGTGAAAAATAATCACTGACACAAAAGCTGTTTCTGATAAGTTTTTTCATGCTGAACACGAATCCGTAAACGAAAATTTGTCAAAAAATTGCGTTTTTGTCAAACTTTAAGTACCTCTAGCACTGAAACAAAAAGGTTGTAGAACCTTCCACTTGGGCTTAAATTGAAGCTTAATGTTTCAACTAGAATCCCCAAATATCACCTTTCTTACACCATGTCCTCAAAGTCATTTGTAATTTATTTTTGAGTTGCAAAATTAAGTTTACTTTCAACAAAGGAAGCATGACTTTCTGGTCATGGTACCAGAAAGATGATTTTTGGGGATTGTAGTAAAAACATTATGCCCAAGTGGAAGGTTCTACGACCTTTTGTTTCAGTGCTAGATAGGAACTTTTCGTTTATAGATTCGTGTTCAGCATGAAAAAACCTATCAGAAACAGCTTTGACATTTGCCGCATCAAAATCAGTAAAGCCTATGTTATTGCACAGACATAGGAGCTATAGAAACTTAGTGTGCAACATGTAAATTATGCCAGTGACTATTTTCAGTAATTATTTATCATAAAGGCAAGCTACAAAAATGACAAAGGTTTGGTTTCCGATTTCTAGCTTAAGGTTGAGAAACCTATGCTTTAGACTCCAAAACAATATGTTTCGATTAATTTATTTGAATGGACAAACCTTCCCAAGAGCCAAGTAGGAATCTTTTAAACCCTGTGCAAGCTGAGCATTATTTTCGTCTTAACGAAAAATTCCTGAAGTAAAACACACGCGGTATTAATGTAGCGGAAAAGTGTCATACAATCGGAGATTTCAGTTGACTAGGAAGAGACAAATATCTTTTCTAATGTCTTCTAGTGTCTTTACAGTAAAACATCTTGGTTTTACGAAATGAGTGGAAATGCAGCACAACCTAGGGCATACTTTAAAGTTCTAAAATTTTATCATTTACAACAGATAGATACTTCTTAACGATACAGATATTCCATGAGTTGGAACCATTTTTGTGTGTTGATGGAAACAAGCGTACAGAATTCTTTCCTCTTTAAATTTTCTACACTTCATTAATGCTATGCCTACGCTGACTTAACTCAATTTTAGTGCTATAGAATATAATTCCAATATTCCCTCGCCAGACGTCTTTTACGAAAGCGAAATTGGTTACCGAATAGGCGAACAGAATTCTCTGAAGTATCCAGTAGCATTCTCTATTTTATCGAATAAAATAATTCTAAACGTTAGGATGTTTTCAAGAGTTTTATCTCTTTTCCTAATACAAGAAGAGCCAACTTTTATGTTTTCCAGTCACTGAAGAACTCTCCATTTTTAGTTACGTAATAAAGAGAAGACAATAAAGCGTCGAGAAGAAACTCCGAATAACGTTCTTTGAGCGAAATAAGTTTTTAGCTTTTATGTATTAAAAACGTCGATAAGGAGCTCCGAATAAATTTCTTTATACATAAAGAGGTGTTCCCTCTATACTGTATAATGAATACAGTTCTCTCTGTAGTCATGGAGGAATAATCATTAAAACCTCTTGGAGCCAAATAGAAAGCAGAACATAAATTTTCTATGTTGTTTCTTAAACACCAAATCCCATGGATCATTTTTAGACTCTCAAGTAAATATACGTAAACAATACCAAAGTTAAAGCTACTTGGGTATCGTGTAATACTAACTGTGATATAGTTTACGTATATTTACTTGCGAGTCTCCAGTAAGCACAATTTGATTTTTCTCTCCGTGTACTTCTTAAATCAACTGATTTCGTTATCCAGTTGAGCTCCTGTATTAGCTGATGCTCTACTAAGAGGTCCATCAGTTTGTCTCTTGTAGCTTCTTCATCAGTATTTAGTCTCTTGGAGATTCAAAAAGGATCCCCAGTGGCTATCTTGTAAATTGTTATTTCTTCGGAGACTAAAAACTGATGCCTTCCATTTATTTATCGTTCGCGCCTCATCTGTCAAAATATTACGATTTGTACATTAATTCTGGGTCTACAAATCCCATACTTTGGACATTCAAACAAGGTGTAGGGAGAAGGTATCTTTAGAATAGAGGTGGAGCTATCTTCCTTTGTACGAACTTGTTCGACTACAATGTTCCTATTCTCCGTTGGGGATAAAACAAAAATACAACATTTGAGTTCTACAGGCTGGAACTGTATCAATGTCTTCTAAGGATGAATCGGTTTGCTTAACACTGCTTTTAGACATCTTGTCCCTCGGGAGATAACTTTTCAAGCGAACCTGGAACTTCTACTCAATGTTTCTTAACTTGCGGAAATTTGGCACAGCCACTACTTTGGATTGTTCATCAATTGGAATTTTGAAGAAATAATGTACATGTACTATGGATTTTAGTGAAATAAACTTGCGAAAAGAAACAATACCAGCATTAATTCGCTGGTTCGCTCAAGTTGACAATCATAAATCTACCGGAATTTTGGAAAGGAGAATCTTTTTCCCTAGGTTTTTATATTTGTAACGACCAGTAAATTCATCCATTACAAGTTCAAATCTCCTAAAGTGACAAAGCTTGCTTTTTAACTGGTATCGCCATTTGCTCGAAGTGGTGCTACCTCTACTAATTTGGCGCGACAACATCTAATAGAATACTACACCCGAGAACATTTCCGCGACACTAGGAGTAATCTTGGACTTTTAAACAACAGATCTTTAAGATTGAACATTAATTCATTAAATCCTAAAATTCAGGAATCTTAACGACTCTATCCCACCGCTGTCACCAAAACACTAGGAATTGGAAACTTAACGGCGCGAATGCAGAATACAAAGCAGAAAACCATGAGTTCAGAAGAGATAGAAAGATATCCCTATCCTTTTCATTCTCATGATTTTCTGCTTTGAATTTTGCATTCGTGCCATCATGGAACTGAGGCCTTAATTAGTTATGACTGAATGACTTAACGGACGGAAGCTTATCGGACTTGTACTCTATCATAAAAATCCTCATTAATATCAAAAATAAAAAGAAAATAAAAAATTCTATTAATTTCAGACAAGGTGTGGCGCACACTCAACAGAGCGAAGAAAGCCGCGTATGGCATAAGAGGGACAATAAATGGCAAAACGTGCACTTCCATCGGAGCGCAGTGACGGGTCCATCTCCATTTGCCTTCAATCACAAATAAAATCCCTATCACAATGGAATCAGGAGAGCAACAAAAGCAATAATTACCAAATCACACTTTGTTGTCCCACTGGTGATTTTCGTACTAAGCGCAATTCAAATGAATTGCCCCGGTACTCTCGCTCCAGTACCTGCTTAGCGTACTTATCTAATTTGCGTACATCAGATACGCGCGACTAAAGGAAAATAAAAAAAAACAAGTGAAGAAAACTAAAAACTGGATTAGAAAAAAAACATAATGGTGAAGCACAAGGAGAGGGTGTGTAGGCAAAAAGCAAAACTAGAATCGCGTTCTCCGTCGATAAATTCAGACTTTAATCCCAGGGATTCCCCAGGAGATGGTCCAGGATTTTTTTTCTCGATGGACCAACCAAAAAAAGAAGCGTTAAGACTCCTATATGGATCGGATCGTTGACGATCAAAAAACAACCTCTGCTTACAATTTATTATTAGTTAGTAACAAATTTGCGTAGAGAGTCGCTTAGTGATCTTCGGTCCGTTCGAGCCTTACAATCGACCAACGTGCCACCTATTTGCGTTATTATGGGGTCTCTTATTGCTCCGACTTCGAGAACCTCCGCCAAGACTGCTAAACAGTAAGGGCCAGCATTTCAGTCTCTATTTAAGCGTTATTAAATCTTATAATGTGCAGAAAAAAAAATTTGAAAACCAACACCCGCTTCGTTGTTGATCTCAATTCACAATTTAGAAAAAAGAGAGAGAGATCACGTTGGATTAAATCTTCTTACCTTTCTCGCTTTTCGACCGACGTCTTTTTAACTTTAAAAAAAAATACACCCATTTGCACGAGGAAAATCAATATTGACTCCAGGAAGAGAATAAACTCTTTATTTTAATTTTTAATCAAATTTTCTAATGTCTAGACGAAAAAGGTTTCTTTATTCAAAACAACTTTTTACTAGAAAAAAATTCTCTTCATCTATTTATGGGGAAAAAAAATCATTTGGTGTCAGTTTAGATTTTCCCAGAAACGAAAGCTCTTTGATCTCAAAATCAACAAAGACAGAAAAAGGGGACGAGAGTTAAATCATCAAAATTCTGTAATTTTTTCTAATATGTTTTTCTCAAAATGAATCCTATTCTCTATCTTTGATGAATTTCGAGTTCTCTTTAAAAATTTTTTTTGTTTTTAATTACTGAGTTGGGTGTGCGATTTGTCAAAAATTCATATCCAAAATAATAGTCGAATCTCGATGTAATAGATATACGTTCGATAAACGATTGTCTTTGCTCGTATTTTTCTTCTAATTTTCCATACGAGCCAAGTCGAGTCTCGTACAAAATATTATAACGATAGTTCCTTTATACGAGGGAATTTTTATCCTGAGTCATTTAATTTTTATTAAAAAGAAAATGAAAAAAAAATAACAAATATTTATATATATGCCTGTGCTCGTCAATATAAAAAGTGCTGCTGATATTCGAGAGGAATTGTAACTTTTTTCTAGTGTAACAAAAAAAAAAAAAAAAAAAAAAAAAAAAAAAAAAATAGAACGATAAATATAACGACTAAAAAAAAGCTTAAAAACATAATATTACAATATCTATATAAGAATTAAAAAAAGAGTATTATAAAAATGGAACAATGATAAAATTATACGAATATAGAATATAAATTCAAAAAGACAAATCATTTTCTAGAAAGTGAATTTTTTTTTCATAGAACTAGATACAATTCCTCTTCATAATAAAAAATAAAAAAATACCGAAATCAGAAAAGTCAAACTTTAATTTTAAAATCAATATTTTAAAATATTTTTATTTGAAAAGTTTTATATTACATTCTTTTTCATGTTTTGTTCCTAGCTCGTTGACCAGAAACGAATTAATTCAATGGCTTTTATGCTCACGTAATTCTAAAGCCGACGACAAACAACTACTCAAAGTGTCGATTCTATATTGAAACTTAATAATTAATCGATCTTTCAATTCCCTCGTTATTCCGGATCGAAGATCAATATCAAAAGAAAAGCACGCGAAACTCTTCTTCTCTCGTTTATTATATATATACATATATCTCTATATTAACAAAAAACAAATGTTTCATTAAACTAAAAAAAAAATGCGCCACTTGTTCTTAGATTTTTAATTAAATAAAAGAGGGCTCTAAAGCCATGAATTGATATCATATAAATTGCGACACGCAGGGAAATCATTATTATTTTTAAATTAGTAAATTTTAGACTTTTTCTAAAAAAAAACTGTTTTTTCAAAATAAAATAAAAAAAAGCTCAAAAATAAGACAACCAAAAAAAAAAGAAAGTTTAGAATAAAAAAACATTTTTTGATGAAAAAAAAAGTCTGGTTTCCCTACGAGTAAAGTGAGAAAGAAAAAAACGACGACGATAAATGGACTGACTGAAATAGACGAGCACAGTAAAAAAAAAATAGAGCTTTTACCGGTATTTTAAAAATGTACACTCAGCGAGAATAACTGGAATATTTCCAGATCACTATTATTATTAGTAAAAAAAAAAAAGGACTCGATAAATCCACGATTCAAAATATTATCAATAGATTTTTGAGAATTGATAAAAAAAAAAGTGATGCGTTTCTTATACGTACTTGTTATATATATATACCTTTGGAAACTATTGCTACCTTCCGAAAACTCTATATTATAATTAATTGAGCACCTATAGGTAAGAATTACATTCACGAAATGTGAGAAAGAATAAAAAAAAAATAGAGAGAAGATAGAGAGAGAAGTATTTCGAAATTCATCTACAGATGCGATTTAAATAAACTACGAAATACAAAAAATATCATCTGTAAATCGAATTAAAACACTTCGTGTCTAATAATAATCATTGTACAGAAAAAAAAACTACATTCTTCCATATATGACTTTCCTCGAATTCATATTCAATTTGCACCAATCGTTCCCTTTTCTCATTACGAAAAAAAAATAGAACTTCAAACCATTTTTGAAAAATTACCACGCGTTAACAGTGACAACAAATTATTTTGTTTTGGTTGCAAAATTTAACTTTTCAAAAAGTTTAGTAACTTCTGATAGTAAGTTATCGACACTCGGTTGGTAATCAAATTAACCTATATTCAATTTGAATATCAATTCTTCTGAGATATTGACATTTAGACAATTAATGTCAACAGCAAACTTTTTTAATTCAAATGCAAAGTGACATTTTTTTTTTGTTATTTTTGCTAATTTTCTCAATTTGTTACTTGAGATGGATTAAGCAATTAACATAACCTCAAACTAAAATTCATTTTATCATATGAAAAAAACTGATTAAAATTAATTTTATTATATTTTGAATGATCGATTGTAAAAATAAAAAAAAATTGCTTTTGAGCCAAAATTTTTGTTAAATAATAATTATTTATTTTTTTGTTTGGTAATAAATTATAATTTTTGGACAATTTTCGCAATTAGCTCATTTTTCTCTTTTGAAAGATTCTCAACATGTTTGTTAAATTTTGTTAACAATTTTTTTTTATATTTTTTAAATCAAATATTTAACAAAAATAAGCAAAAAGAATTATAGATAATCGTTGGAATAGTAAACCGAGTGTTAATAAAAAAAAATTGGATAAAA
Source organism: Leptopilina boulardi (assembly GCF_019393585.1). Lineage (NCBI taxonomy): Eukaryota > Metazoa > Arthropoda > Insecta > Hymenoptera > Figitidae > Leptopilina > Leptopilina boulardi. The sequence continues at coordinate 2,993,305 of NW_026137881.1, read as the reverse complement.
ATAACAATTTTTCACCAAAATTTAAATAAAAGAAAAAATTATTAATTAACAAATTTTGTCTGAAAAGATATTAGAATTGAATCTTTAAAAATTTAATTTTAAATGTAGTTTATTTGATAATGAAACCAATTTTTAATTTGAGGTTATGTCAAAGGATTAAACCATCTTAAGACCTGAGCTGAATAGAAACGTAACCGGAATCGTAATTGTAAACGCAACCGGAAAAATGAGTTAGAGAAGGATAAACATATTGTTTGTCCTTCTCTAACTCATTATTCCGGTTACGATTCCGGATACGTTTCTATTCTGCTCAGGCCTTTAAAAAGTAATATGATCACATTAAAAGTTAGTTCATCTCCATTTTTTCCTATATTTTAAGTTAAAAAATAATTTTTAATTAAAAAGTTTGCGAAAGTGTGAACAATTTTATTTTTGACACTTTGTATCATTAAAAAAGTTGACATTAGATAAAGATTAAAATTCGTGTAACAGGAAGTATTTTCTCGTGTTATATGTTGGCAAAAGTTTAGTAATCTCTGGTACAGAAATTTGAAAAGTGTGGCACTGGAAGTGTCATTGCGAATGCCAGCGTCACGTGATACACAAGACGCCGAAGAAGCATGGTCACTCTTGTTCTGTGCTCTTTAAAAGTAAGACGAGTTTGTTGACTCGAAATTTAAATTTTCTTTACAATTAGACATTGTGTGAATAAAAAAAGAAGTCTTCTTTCCGCACTTATAGAAATTAACGAGAAAAACTGTAAGTAGATTCATATTAAAAAGTAATCAATCATTTTCGTTACTCGAGTTCATCCAACATAACCCCCAGTTTATAAAAAGTTAATTATCTCATGTTTTTTTTTTAAATAATAAAATTTAATTTATTGTCGATTGTCAATGGGTAAATTTAAAGTTTTGTTAAATTATTAAACTTGTTTTAAATATTAATTTTACTTTACAATTTAAGCCTCATACAAATTTGAATCCAACCACGTGTTGTGTGTGGAATATTGTAAGTTTAATTAATAATTACGAAGCTGAAGTATGCAACGTTTATGATAAACGATTTTTAAAGAAATAATTTTTTAAAAAGGAAAAATTCTATAATTTTTTACCTAAAAAATATTTTTTTTTATATAATTTGTTGATTAATGAAAACTACGAGAAATATTTTTTTTTAGGCAAAACATTATAGAATTTTCCATTTTGAAACAATTATTTCTTTAAAAATCGTTTATCATAAACGTTGCGTACTTCAGCTACGTGTTTAATTGAAATAAAATATTTCTCTTTCAAGTGATTAAAAAAAAAAATGTATGTTATGTTATCGAAATTTGTTTTTTAATTTTAGAAACACAACTTTTAATCACAACTTTTAAGGTTATGTGATTTTATTTTCTCTGCAGGTTTTCTCGTAAAATATTTTATAGGATTAAATAGCTAAAATTTTGTGAAGAACTCAAAAATAGTACAAAAAAAAAACTCTTTGTGTGCCAGAGAATTAATATTTTATTAAAAAATTGCACAATTGAGAAAAATTCAATATGGCGTCAATGCGATGTTAAGGTGCTCTCACACCTTTTTGGCTGCCTACAGGTTACCATGGCAAAGCATGAGAGTGAGTGCGACAGAAAATGTGAATATTTCAAATTTCTGTCTCACTCACACCCGTGCGTTGTCATGGTAACCTGCAGGCAGCCAAAAAGGTGTGAGAGAGCGCCTTAACATCACATTGCCACAAACATTCAATTTTTTAAATATAAATTTTTTGTGAAAATATTCATATACTTTGGCACATGACAACACAAATCCTTATACTATTTTGGAGTTAGATACAAAATTTTAGCTAAAACTATCAAGAATTTTGCGAAAAAATTTGCGAAGAATATTTACATATGAAATCACATAACCTTAAAAAAAAATTTCACACTTTGGCTAAAACACTTTTTAATTATAAATTACTTTTTGACGAAAAAAAAAGAAACAATAAAATTAGACTAACTTTTAATTATACCATTTCTCTTAACCAAACATTAGAACTGAAAATACTTTTATTTATTTTCCGTCATGCAATCAAAATTTTCGTTTCACTAACACTATAAAAAAAATGGCGATTTCGGTCAAAGTAAATTGAAAAAATAAAATTAGTCGTTTCTAAACTTTTCCTCCTTTAATATTTTTTCTATAAAAAAATTTCCAAATATTATATAAAAAACATTCGCCTCTGGAAAGTATTCCCGCCCCTTTTCTCATCTTCTAAAGCAAAAAATTCTTTAGCGACTATTCCGCAAATTCGTTAATTTAAAACGCGCCACATGAAATCGAAAAATGGACCCAGAATGATGAATTAAAAAAAAAAACAAGCTGCTAATGAGCAAATAGTCGTTATAATCGTCGATATAATTATATAAATAATAACGATTTTTAGCTTGAGCTCGCGCAGTACAGTCGCAAATTTGTATGTCGCCACGTAGGAGATCAGCTGAAATTTTACTTTTTATCGTATACATTATTCGATCCTTTTTATAAATAACAAAACAAAAAAATAAAATAACAAAACCCGTAAATATAAATATATATTTTATGTAAATCCATATCCGGGAGAGAAAATCTCGGAGCGACTTGTGTATAGTGCATAAATAATGTAAACATAGGCGACTTAAAAACTGTAATAAGGAAAGTTCTGAAAAAAAAGACAAGAGACAAAACAAAAATAAAAAAAAAAAACAATTGAAGAAAAAAAAATGTGAGGGAGGAAAGCGAAACAAAAGGGAGGTATTTTGAAGGCAAAAGGACGAAACTGCGCTCTCTGTCGTATCTCTCTTTACATAATTAATGTTATATATATTATAAAAAAAAAATAATTGAAGCTAATGAATGATATCGCAAAATAAAAAAAAAAAAAATTAGTCAAGCGATTGCGATTGGATTTTTATCGAATTTACTTCATTACGATGAATATTTCTACACGTTCATACATCTTCTTATAGTGTAAACGAATATAAAACAAAAAAAAAAACAGGTCTTCATCTATAAGAAATTAAAGGAACAGTTTTTTGCCATCGTATTATATAAATATATACATACACATTAAATATACGACAAAGATATGATTTAATATATTGCAAGAAAAAAAGTACTATAAATAATTATAAATAAATAAATATATATAAATAAATATATATATAAATATAAATATTATATAAGTTAAATAAATGAATAGTAATTTCTACTACTCTAATTCGTCGCTTCTATGTGTGATTGTTGTATAAAATAGTTATTATTCGTTTTTTTTTTCTCTTTTTCATACTACAATTTATTATTGTTATCCCATTTACTAGAATATTATCATCAAACATACCAAAAAAAAAAAAAAAAAAAAAAACTGGTTAGTTTATATTATTACAAAAAAAAAAAATGTTATCAACACCAATATTGTATACTGGCCAAAGATGAGACAAAAAATTTATTTTAAATTTCTTCCTGATGCGATGTATCATTGCCGTATAAATTCATTGTCTAGTGTGTAGTTAAAAAAAAACTTGATTATTAAATTATATAAATACAATTCTAATCGAAGATAATGGCGATTGATGAAAAATTACCCCCGTCTGGTGGTGCCCTTTGACTTTAATATTTATAGTTGTTTCTTGTTAAAAAGAATTTATAATTGGGAGGTGTCTTGCTTGCCTGAATTTAGATCTCGCTGAAAAAAAAAAATAAATTTCATTTTTCCCTTTCAAAAATCGTTTTATTGATAAAATACACAGTCTTGGAAAAAAATTGCTTTTTAAAAAATAAAAATACAAAAAAAAGATTCTATTTATTAGTCTTCCACAAAAAAAATTTTCAAAAAAAAAAAAAAAAAAAAAAACAGTGAAAGAGGAGAAATTGTAAAATTACTTTCAGCGAGATCTGCTTCTTCGAGAGAAAAAAAATAATAATAATCGAAGTCGCATCCCTTTGACAATGCCAGCGATCAATTTTTTTTTTTTTTTTTTATTTAATTTATCATGATTGTTTGCGTCTCGCTCGATAAATCAGGGCTTTAGATAAGAAGGACCGTGAGCTGAAATCCCTTTTCTTTGCTCAATAGAAAAAAAGAAACACAATATTTCAGACTAAATAGCGTCTTATAAATATTTCAAATATACTTAAACAAATTTTAAATCAAGTTATAAAGAAAACTTTTTTATTATATACATGTAAATGAAAAAGCAATCTTTAAAAATCGTTCATTGTTATTAATAATAAATAACTATTATCACTATTGCGCTATATATTGTAATTATATTAATTATTATAATCTATTTTATAAAATAAGGGATCAGATCCAAGATAAGAAAAATGAAAAGAGAAAAAAATTTTCAACGTTTATTGGGGACTCTGCTCGCGATCATTCTTTAAATTAATGACGCAAAAAAGAAAATAAATCTTAAACGAAAATTCAAAACTATCGAATGTAAATAAATTATCGACATAATTTATGATGAAAAACACAAAAAAAAAAACATCGACGAGCAGACACGACGCCTTCATTCGTCATATTTATCGTTTGGCCTAACTACTGTTTCATGTTTATCTATATATATATGTTCTACAAAATACCATGTAGATCTATATAATATATTATAAATACTACGGAGCGTTAATTTCTTAAAATTTATTTCTGATAACTTTTCTCTTTTTTCGAAACATTTTTTAATTATCTTCAAAAAACAGGTATTTTTTTTAATGGAAACTTTTATTAAATGATGAATTTGTGTTTTTTTCAATTATTTATCGGAACAAAAGAAAAAATTTGATAAAAAAGAAAAAATTATTGTTTTCAAAAGAAAAAAGGAAAATCAAATTTTTTTTTTAGTTTTTCGGGTGCTCCAAAACTTTTTTTTAAGATTACTTAAAAAAAAAACTATGAATGAAAAATGCGACTTTGAAAATTGCACTTGAATGCTTAAGTTTGTTTTGTACCTAAGAGTTGATACAATTTTTTCTATTTTAAATTCAAAAATTTTTTTAAATTGATTTTTTCAATTATTTGATTATTATTATTATTATGGGTTAAAATTTATAAAAAATTGTTTTTGTGAATCATTCTCGGAGGGTAAAAAATTAAATTAAAAAAAAAAACATCAAACGATAAAATATGTGTAATTTTGTTAATTTTAACTTAAAATTAGGTTTTGTAGATTAATTTTGTATAAATATAAAAACTGGCACTTTCAAAACCTGTGCAATTTCAAGGAAAAATCGACTTAATGTCCAAGCATTTTATCATTTATAATAACAAAAAGAAAATCTGTTTTGTATAGAACAATATTAAATATATATAAATATAGTTATATAATTATTATATTCAATGATATTTTGAACATATATCTGTACAAGCGAGCGCTCCCAGAAAATCAGGCTGTGGGATGAAAAACTAATAAAAAGTGTCTCATTTTCTAGAAGCGATCATTTGTGCAGTCCGCAGAAGCGTTTCGAGAATTTTCCGTTTTAGACATTGTGTAATCGTATTTCTCATTTCCACCAGTCATAATAATAATAATAAATCAAAAACTATTTCCAAATGGAAAAAAAAAAATTTCAGAATGTCTAGACAATTTTTTTTCTTTTTTCAAAATTCTCTTTAGAACAGATTTGAACATACAAAAGTTCTCCCAGAATAAACGAGGATATGGAAAAAAAATTTCTTTTCATTATATTCAGTTAGGGACGTTTATCTGAACATTGAGTTTTCTTAGATTTTTGTAAAAATTTAGTTTATTAATCTAGATCACTGATGTAGTTCATGATCTGTGGCGCATCAATTTCCCATAAAAATCATAAATCAGAATTTTTTTCAAAGTATTTTATTAGAAATAATTATAATTTAGACGAATTTTCAATTTTCGAATTAAAAATTTGACAGATTTTCTTCTTATACGAAATTTTACATAACAAAAATTTTTTAGCTACAGAATTTTTGTTTGGTAGAATTTTTTATTTTATTGTCATTTAATTTACATGACTTTATATTTAAGAGAATTTTAATTTAACAAATTTCTCGTTCAATCGAATTTTTAAATAACAGAAATTCCAATTCACCAAATTTTAAATTGATAGAATTTTTAAGACGCCGAATTTTTATTTGTCCGAAATTAAAAATGACTGTACAAACAAGCGTCAAGAATATTTTGGTACAATTTTCAAAATTGACTAATCACAAGTTTCTTGATAATTTCTGATTGGTGAATTTTAAAAATCGCGCCGAAATATTTTAGTCGTTTGTTTCTTCGGACATTTGTAATTTCGGTCAAATAAAATTTCGGTGTTTTAAGAATTCTGTCAAATAATAAAGAAAAATAATTTGTGCCAATAAAAAGTTGGACAAATGAAAATTCGGTGAATTGAAAAATGTGTCAATTAAAAAATTCGAATCAGAAAAATTCTATTGAATGAGAATTATTTTATATTAAAATTCGGTTAAAGTAGAATTCTTTTTAAATAAAAAGTTGGATAAAAAGAAATTTTGTTAATTAAAAATTCGTTAAAAAAAATCCAGTCAGATGCTAATTTGAAAAATGAAAATTTGTCTAAAAGAAAATTCTAATAAAATTCTTTAAAATGAAAATTCTAAGTAAGGACTTTTATGGGATAATTACTGTGTCCTAAAAAATTTAGTATTTTTTTTGTGCCGAAATCTTTCTGTTAATTGTTTGTTCGGCCAATTGTAATTTCGGATAAAGAAAAATTCATCCTCTTAAAAATTCTATCAATTAAAAATTCTTTTAAATAAAAATTAGGGCAAATTAAAATTCGGTGAATTGGAATTTCTGTCATTTAAAAATTCAAATCACATAAAATTCAATTGAATGAGAATTCTGTTGAATTAAAATTCTTTTAAATAAAAAATCATGTAAATTAAATGACTATAAAAATTCTGCCAAACAAAAATTCGGTAGCTAAAAATTTTGTTGTGTAAAAATTCGTATTATAAAAAATCAGTCTTCGAAAATTGAAATTTCGTTTAAAAAATAATTATTTCTAATAAAATACTTTAAAATAAAAATTCTAATTTATGATTTTCATGAAATGAAAAGGTAATTTTCTCGTTACCTCATTTTTTGGGTGCCTTTTAGTGTTCACATCATTCTTTAGAAAATAACAAAATTTTCGAGGAGAATTTCCCACAATTTCTTTTTTTTTTCAAAAGAATCTCTCAATAGATAATGAACTACTAGAAATGAAAATTTCTCATTTACAATACGAAAATATGACAATTATTATTATCGTCATATTGTTTTATAATAATAATAATATATATAAATATGTGTATAGTATTTGTTTGTTTAAGTTTTTAAAAGGCAATATTCTAGTGGAAACGAGTGAATGACGATAAAGACATATTGATTGTTGATTGTAGTTGTTTTTACTCTTTTATCCGGACTTTTTTTTATTGTACATTTTCGTACGATTTGTTGTATATCATAAGGATTATACATATTCACACGTTGTACACCGTACAAGCGGTATTTTTGAGTGACAGTGCGGCTATTGTAAGAATTGTTGAGAAACCCAGAAAAAAAAATGATGATAAACATAGTTTCTGGCGTACAACAAATATTGTGTTTGTAGTTTATTGTACTTTTTAAGTAAAAAAAAAAATTATACACATTGTATCTAAACGAGAAATTAATGAAAAAAAAAATGAAAAACAACAGAACTATATAGCTTTTGACGAAAAATGAAGTATCGGTCCTTTAGGAGAGCATCCGACTGTACCTCAAAAAATGCTGAGCAAGAGCCAACCCATGTAATAGGATAGCGTTTATTATGTGCAATGACGAGGCAACAAGTGTCAACTTAAATATACTCTTAAAATATATAAATCAATCTTTTCTATGTATATTATTTTTAATTAATATAATTTTTCTCGATTTTAATTATATAACTAGGTATCAAAATAAGGATATTTCTACTTAAAAAAAAAACTTTAATCCAAAATATCTGAGAAAGAAAAAAAATTTTTTCTATTAGTATCTAAGTGATTTTTAATATATATATTATAAAAAATTCTTAATTGAAAAATAAAGTGAAAAATAGTTCTCTTGTTGCCACGCTTAATATTGCCAACTAAATTATAAACTCTCATCTGTATTTAATATAACACTATTAATTATTGCAAACATTATAAATTTACGATAACGATAACGATTGATTACAATTTTGTCCTAATGTTCAGAAAATAAATATAAATCTCCATATTTTTTATTGACTTTTCCTATATATGTCCGTTAACCTTTTTTATTTGTGATTTTTTTATTTAAAAATTATTTAGTTTCTTTTTTTTATATAAGTTTTATGAAATATAATAATATGTGCAACATTTGAATAATATTACTTGAGACGAAAAATAAATTTAATAGCTCGATAATGATATTTTTCGAAGAATTTTATTTTTTAATTGACAACTTTTAACTATACTTATTCCACTCCTGTTCCTAAGTCATTCTTAGTTTTATATCCTTATAAAGAAAAGTCGATAATCTCTCGCGAAAATGGATAATCTTTATTCAATTGGCTATAATCTTTTAAAGTTTGTAATTTTTGTTTTAATTTGATATTTTAAAGTTCTAAATAGTTCTTTCGTTTTTTTTTTAAATTTAGACAAAGCTGAAGTACGCAACGTTTATGATAAACGATTTTTAAGGAAATAATTTTTTTAAAATGAAAAATTGATTGAGGTTTTAACTGGGAATTTGAGGGGGTGTCACAAGAATATACGTTTATTTTATAAATATTTTTATTTTTTTTTAAACATAAATATACAGAATATTTGATAAAAAGATTTTTTAAACACTCCTACATTTGTAAGTACCAATAATAAAACTTCAATCTTCTTCAAATGATTTTCTCTCTTCTTCAGTTGGTTGAGTAGTAATCTGAAAATAAACAAGACAACAATAAAATAAATAAACAATTTTGAATAGTAAATTATAATAATAAATAATACTAAAAATAACAGTAATGAATAATATTTATACAAAACTAAATAAATAATGTAAAATTTTAATATATATATATAAATATTAAAAAATATGTGACGAGCTCCGAGGAAAGGTACCTAAGAAGCAAAAAATTGTAGGTTATGTTTGTGATTTTTAAAGTAAAAAATACATAAAGGGAATCAACTCTCATTATAAATTATTGGTGTTTAAATTTTTATAACATTGAAAATATTCAATAAAAACTGATTTTACTTTACATAATAAAAAAATAAACTTTTAATTAAGGTAAAATTACGACAAACATAACCTTAAAATGATTTGCTTCTTAGGTACCTTTCTTCAAAGGGCGTCACATATACATATATATAATTAAACTTATCTAACTAGAAACTTAGTTTTATTTTCGAAGAAATTCAAATGTAAATAAACATTTAAAGTACTTTGATAAACGATTTTTAAAGAAATAATTTTTCGTGAATTTAGAAACTTTTGCATATAATACTGTATTTTTAATTGTTATTATTGTAATCTTCTCTTCTTTTTTTTGAGAAAATTAAATTATTATTTCATAATTAGAAGTACAGATGTATTTTTGTATAGGTTTAGAATATTTTTTATTTAAACAATTGATTTGTAAAAAATCTTAACAATTTATGTCGATTATAGTATTTACATAATAATAATAATTATATATATTATTATATAATAATTATAAATTCGTTTTTTGTCTACTTGTTTTCACAGTTTAGATTTTTCGCTAAGAAATTCTGTCGCCAAAACATTAAATTCCTCAGAATATCTTAAATGTAGATTATGGCCTCCTTGTTCAAAATATTTAATTCTGAAAATTGATTTTTAAATTTTATCACTTAACATTAAATTTAAAAATTTTATTTGAAATTTTTCAATATTTCATATACTTTAAATTTTAATACTGGCATATACTAACTGTGAATTTTTGATATGTTTATTCAAAAATGTTGGATGTTCTCGAGCAACTAAGACATCTTTTTTTCCATGAACAATTAGTGTTGGACATTTAATATTAGCAAGATGTTCTTTACAAATATTGCCTTTATTTTTTGCAAAAAGTATAATCATTGTATCAATCCATTTGCTCCATGTTTCTTGAAAATAATTCTTTCCATATAAAGCCAGCAATGGATCTTTCATTTTTGCTGACCAACTATCAATATTTCTAATGGCTAAAATGTAAATTAAATAAAATATTAAAAAACTGTAATTAAATTATTAAGAACTATATTTATTTACAAGAAAAAAAATTATTATACTAACATTCATAAACCTGAATTTCTTCAGGTAAAACAAATGAATTGGCTCCAATGATTAACATTTTTCTGATATTTTCCGAATATTTTGAAGCTAAAATCAAAGAAGTGATACCACCATCACTCCAACCAATTAATGAAAAAGTCGAATGACCAAGTGCCTTCATTAAATGATAACCCCATGTTGCATCACGTTCAAAAAAATTATCTGGAAAATTTCGATTTGGTGGTCTAGATTTTCCATAACCAGGTGGATCCCAAGCAATAATTTTAAATTTATCTTGTGATAAATTTTCGATTTGAGGTTTAAAATCTGTCCATGCTGAGCCTAAAATACAATTATAATAAAAGAAAAAAAATTACTATTAAATTTTATTAAAAGACAAATAAAGTAAAAATTTAAAAATTGTTATAAATTAGATTTTTAGTATAAATTTAATTCAATTATTAATATTGAAATTGAAATAATAATTTTTGTTGTATTTTTAAATAACGCGGCTAAAATTTACTGACAGAATTATTACCAACGTAAGATAAAAATTAAACGGTTGATAAACTTATTCTTATTATCAAAACAGTTGTAAAGCTTCTTTCACTAAAATTAATTTTAAAGAAATAACTTTTTCTACTATACTCACCCATTACACCTGGTAAAAGTAATACAGGGTGTTCTCCTTTACCAACTTGAACACAATTAATATCAATACCATCTACATTAATTTTACCTTCCTAAAAAATTGTTATTTCAAAATTAAATAGGCAAAAATATATATTTTATATATTTAATTTTTATCTACCTTTATATTATGTCCGATATTTGTTGAAAAATTCGTCACTTTCAATTTATTAGTGTACAATTTTTGCATTGAATTAAATAATTTTCTTTGCAAGTTAGTTAACATTGTTCTTGTTAGTGCCATAATTTTTATCAATGCATGTGATTAAACAAGAATATCTTTGGAATGATTCGTTGCTTTCACAATGAGCAGGAACGAATCAAAAGATAATTGTGCCCAGTATTTAAATAATTTAAAAAAAGTAATAATTTAAAAATTAAATAATAACGAAATAAATGTCTATAAAACATTAGGATGTCAAATTTCATTTATATAGAATTACTTGCAATGAAATCTAATTTATTATTTAACCTGAAAATTATTATAAATATACAGTGAATTTATTATAATTATTGTTTTATTAATAATAATAATTGTTGAAGTCGATAATAATAATTCTTATATTAATTGTTGTATTTGCCGCTATTTTTTACAGAAGCATACGAAGCATGGACATGATTAGCAAAGACATTAACCAGTCTTGAAAACAACTTCTCTATGAATTATCAATAAAAACTATAATTTTTTTCATCCAAGAATTCAAATTTTAATGAGTTGCGCGCCACTTCTTGTTCCAACGAGTTTGCACTCATTAACATATTTTCGGTTCTTCATCAATTTTGTCCGACATTGAAGAAGAAATTTCAATAATATTGAATTTATCACTTGGTGAGTGTATATTAAAGTTGTTAAAATTTATCAATCTTCCAAGTCAATTTTAATATTTGAAAAAAAGGAAGATAAAAAATAAAAAACGATCCCTTTTCTTAACATTTCGACAGCACAGCTGTCCTCATCAGAAACTAAAAAAATTGTTTTTTTTATTAAAAAAATATTAAAATAACAATAATTTACAATTACTATAGTTAATTAATTTTAAAATTTTGAATATTACTGAAAAAAGTACATTCTTAGGTCATTGAACTCGTCGTAGTTGTATACAGATTATGACGTTTCAAGTATAATTGTATTGATAGAAACTCATCTATAAAAAGTAAATTAATAAACTCTATTATTTGAATTTATAATTAGAGAAGAAGTTTATATAGTTTTTGTTCAAATTTTTAATATCATCCTAATCAAAATCGTGCTTAAGATCTTGTTTATGTGTCGCAATAACATTTGTTTTTGATTTTTTATGTTCATTAATTCTCACACCAAGCATTCTCTTTGATTCACATTTAATTTTATAAACAAAGTTTGGTTTTTATTTGTAATGTCTTTGCCTTTCTTTACGTAATTATTATTCTGATTCATTTTTGAAATTGTTAAAGTGTTGAATTTGTATAGTAAATTTGATGTTTTGTAAAAAAATCTCTTCTGAATATGGTATAACAATCTTTTTAACTCTAAAATTTGTTTTTTTAAAACATCGAAATTTTTGTGAGTTATTTTCAATTACTTGACTCGATATTATTGATTTTTTATTTATGAGGGATTTTAAGTGAAGTGACTGCTTATAATTATGACATTAATGTCTCAAAAATTAAAAAATAACATTGATAACATAATTATAAGCAATTAGAGTAGATGCATCGGTTTTAGCCAACCTCACATTTTTATTGATGTGTTGATTAGATTTACTTGACATGAAAATAAAACAATTTTTAGAAGGCGTCAAGAAACGGCCATTTTCTAATGACAAAGTCTAAGCGGATTCGAAACATAAAGTCGATCATTTCTTTCTAAGGAGTAAAAATAATAATAAAAACTTGTAGATTAATCTTCAAAATGTTTAAATTATTCAGTACGTATAAAATATTTTACTAAAACCTTGTTATTTAATAAAAAAATACACTAAGTGATCTATTAACAAGCGCTAGTAACTTATTTTATATAATTATTATATAAGAAGATGTACTAAATAACCTATGTGCGAAATGCCAAGACTGCCAATACGGTCCAACATTGGCCCAGTAATGTCTGCCGAAGTACGGCAAACGTTACTGGACCAGTTCTGGCGATCAACTCGTCCCATTACTGGGTCAATATTGGCAACGATTCTCGGTAACCCCAATTTGCCATAATTAGTCTGAACTCCGTCACATTACTGGGCTAATATTCGCACCAATACTTGGTAATTCTAATTTTCCATAATTGAGACGAACTCTGTCCCATTACTGGGTCATTATTGGCTCATTGACGGCTGAAATGTTGAATTTACTTTGAAAAGTCATTTTTTCCAAAGTTGGAACGAATCTCGTCCCAGTAATGGCGCATTAACGGCTGAAATGTTCCTCAAATGCAGCTTATCAAAACATTTTTGTGTTGAGATTTCCATATCCGCGTATAGTGTAGTGGTTAGCGTGTTAGAATTTTTAGGTTGCGAGTTCTTTTCCCGCGAGCGTTGCAAATTTTCAAATGTTTAAACAATTGCGCTTTCGGTCAGAACTTATATTATAAACTTTTTTAAACTTTGACAATACTGGGTCACTAATGGCAGCCAAGGTTGGCCCAGTAATGGCGTCTGATATTAACAATAAACTGTAAACGAAAATTGTAATGGATTAGAAAAAAGGAAGATATTTTGAAAAAAGCCTTTGCCCCACATAGCGATATTACCCCGTTCATCCTTATATAAACAAATTCTTCTGAAAATACCATGCGAATTTCCTCCTGTAAAGTCACGTCACATACTTCAATTAATTTCTGATCAAAAATTACGGTACAGCATATTTGTTTATATAAATTGTTTAAAACTATAAGGAAATTTGTCGAAAAACAATTGTTTAATGAGTAGGATATTTAAGGGCAAAAATCCAAAGCAAATTTAGACAAAAATTGTTTTAAAAAATAAGAAAATTTATTGAAAAAGCACTTTTTATGAAAAAAAGTTCAATATCGTAATAATTAAAAGCAAATTTACTTAACAAAATTTTTTTATTGACAACAAACAGACTTAAGCAGTAATTGTTATAATTTTTTTTATAACAATTTTTAAATAAAAAAAACTTTTTTTCATAATTATTTTAAACGCAAATTATTATTTAGGAGAAAAAGAATAACATTAAGGTGGCCGTTTTAGTCAGATTTCCCCTGTTTATTTGTTATTTTGAATTCAATCTTACAGTATTAAATCCAAGTTAAATCAGAACGAAAAATAAACAAATACGTCAAGTAATATAACTATATACTTTCATTATTCAGGTATAGAAGGTCAACTAACACAAGAGGGTGTAATAAATGGTTTATTATGACTAGACTTCCAGTCGTGTCTATTGTTTTCATGTTCACTTCTCAACTTATATTTCTTTTGGAATATTTATTATTTTACCAAAAATTAAATTTTATATCACAATTTTAAAATAAATTGAAAATTGATTAATTCTGATCAAAAATTGCGGTAGAGTATATTTGTTTATATAAATTGTTAAAAAATAAAAGGAAATTTGTCGAAAAACAATCGTTTAACCTTCGCCGGACTAGATTTTTTTATATACGCTGTTGACGAGAACTCACCCATGGTGGGTCAAATATTTTCTTCTTTAAATATTGCAAAAAAACGTGGAATCATCCAGTTTTTTTCGGAAATTGTTTAAACAAATAATTGTTACTATTAACATTTCTCATAATATTCCAAGAAAGTTGCCATTTTTTTCTAACTTTGCAATTTAAAAAACATAATAAAATAACATGAAGATTTTATATGAATTTACTATTTAACGAATTGTTTACAACAAATAAATGTTGCTATTTATTCCTAATTTTTCAACTTAATAAGCTTAATATAATGCAGTCCAGGGAACGTTAATGAAAAGGGAATATAAGCGCAAAAATAAAATAAATTAATTTTTTAAAAAGTGGTTTCATTATTTATTCAGGTGTTTAATTGATACAAAAATAAGTTGTGATGAATAACTATATTTATACCATAAGAATAATAATTATTATTATTATATTTACAGCATAAATAAAAAATAGTAAAATAATTATAGTATAAATAAATATTATACTATAAAAATAATAATTATTATACTTATATAGTATAAATATAAATTCATGGTATGTGAATTCATTAAGATTATTTTTTTCATATTCATATTAATCATTGTTAAAGACAAAAATAATAACTTTTAAATTTTCTGTTGATCTTGCAGCTATTAATAAAAATTTTCGTCATCGGAAAATTTAAATTTCAGCGGATCGCGCGCCACTTCCAGTAACTCCCGGTCCCTAGCAGCGTCGCGCGTCAGTTCCAGCTGAGCCAATCAACGCCTGGCGTTCTGTATACCACCACATCCACAGTCGCGCGCAACTTCCAGCTGAGCGCTGAGGCTATTCAGTCCTCCATCAGCCACGTGCCAACAACGTCCGGAATTATGGTGAGTTTTTCTCAATTACTTATCCCAGATACCACCCCCTTTTCTAGGAAGTTAACGATGTAAAGTTCCTTACTTAACTCTGTTAACTTCCAGTTAAATTGCATGAATTTCTATATATTCCCCTTTTTTCTTTCCTTTGTTAACTTTCTAGTACTTATCAATTATTTACTAGAAAAATGCAAAGGATTATTTCTGAAATATTAAAGTGATAGTTTTAAATATTTTAGTTTAAAATTTTTTTTCTAAAATTATCTCATCAATGTACTTTAAATGATTACATATGAATTTCAAAAAAAAAATTGAACCATAAATTTCTTGTAAATGGGACATTTTACTTGAAACGGTCAAACCCCTTATGTTTCTTTTAAATATTATTACTTTTAAATAATATTACTATTATTATTTTATCAAAAATCCATTAAACGATGGAAAATAGGTGAATATTTTGTAATAAATTTAATGACGTCAAAGTAATTAAATTTAATACAAAATATCCATCTATTTTCCTTCGTTTGATGGATTTTTAATAAAATAATAATAGTAATAATATTTAAAAGTTCTTCGGTTTCTTTTCAATATTATTACTTTTAAATATTATTATTACTATTATTTTATTAAAAATCAACGGAACGATGGAAAATAGGTGAATATTTTGTAATAAATTAAATGACGTTAAAGTAATTAAATTTAATACAAAATATTCATCTATTTTCCTTCGTTCGATAGATTTTTAATAAAATAATAATAGTAATAATATTTAAAAGTAACAATATTAAAAAGAAACAGAAGGAGTTTGTCCGCTTTATCTAAAAAGCCCCAAATCTTTTTAGATAAGTTTAATTTATATATAATATTTAATTATATGTATAATATATTTTTACATTTTTTATTTAAATATTTTTATATGAATATTATTAATTAAAAACTTGTTAAAAAAAAATAATAATAATACAAAATAATAATTTTAAAAAAAAATTTGTATTAACAATATTTTTAATTATTTATTTCATTGTTGACCTGTTTATTAACCAACTAACAATCATCTGAAAAGAAGAAAAGAATATCTTTTAAGATGGAATTGTCGTTATTGGCACTTATAAATGTCGTGATATATTAAAAACCTTTTTCATAACCGTTATAAAAAATATATAGAAGAATATTGCAAACTTCAGAATGTTGAGCTGCAAGGTTCATTAAAGGGTTGTATAAATATTAAAATATTCGCTCTGATTTCATTTTAGTTGCGAATGTATACAAAAAATTTAATTAGGGCGGACATTTTAATTTTTATAGAACCCTTTCCTGAACCTTGCAACTCAATAATCCGAAGGTCGAACTTAAATTTTTCCAATAAATAAAAAAATTGAAAATAACATTTTTTGAATAGGAATGTAATAATATACGTTTATTTTATATTTTTATTTATTTTCAAATATAAATATACAGAATATTTTATAAAAAGGTTTTTTAATCACTCCTACATTTGTAAATACCAATAATAACACTTTCACCTTCTCAGCATGATTTTCTCTCTTCTTCAGTTCGTTGAGTAGTAATCTGAAGATAAACAAGACAACAATAAAATAAACAAAAGGTTTTTAATAGTAAATTATGATAATAAATAATACTAAAAATAACAGTAATAAATAATATTCATATAAAACTAAATAAATAATGTAAAAATTATGAAATATATAAATAAATATTAAAAAATAAATAAAATTAAACTTATCTATCTAGAAACTTAGTTTTATTTTCAAAGAAATTCAAATGTAAATAAAAATTTAAAGTACTTTGAGCAGATACTTTTAAAGAAAAATTTGAAACTATAAATTATGTTTAAAACTTAACACTTTAATATTTCAGGAACAATCATCTGCATTTTTAAAGTAAATAAGTAGTGGTAAGTAATAGAAGTGAACAAAGAAAAGAAAAAAAGGGGGGATATATAGACATACATGGAATTTAACTGGAAACGACAGAGTTAAAATCGGGACTGACCATCGTTAACCGAAAGAAAAGGGACCGGTAGAAGGGAAAGTAAGAGAAGAACTCCACCAAAAAGAAGGACAGGAGGACGTGTCTGAAGAGGGAGGACTAGGAGGAGGAAGAAGAAGAAGAAGATGACGACGACGACAATTAAAAGAGAAATATATATTAATAAAAATTTTTATTCAATAAATGTTTGTTTTTTTATAGTGTCTCCTCTTGTCTGTTCCAAGGCCACTTTCTTGCACACGTGCCTCCTGTCCTTCATTTTGGTGGAGTTCTTCTCTTACTTTCCCTTCTACCGGTCCCTTTTCTGTCGGTTAACGATGGTCAGTCCCGATTTTAACTCTGTCGTTTCCAGTTAAATTCCATGGATTTCTATATATCCCCCGTTTTTTTTCTTTTCTTTGTTTACTTCTATTACTTATCACTGCTTATTTACTTTAAAAATGCAGATGATTGTTCCTGAAATATTAAAGTCTTAAGTTTTAAACATAATTTATAGTTTCAAATTTTTCTTTAAAAGTATCTGCTCAAAGTACTTTAAATATCCTAAATTAGAGAAGTTAAATTTATATATTTTTTTAAAATATTTATTTATATTTTATATTTTTACCATTATTTATTTATTAAGTATTTTTGTATGAATATTATTCGTATTTTTTTATTGTTAATTTTACTATTTTTTATTACTCATTATTTAGTTCTTAGTTAATAAACAAGTATAAAATGAAATAAATAAACAAGTAAAAAAAAAACATTCGAATGTAATCATAATTTTTATTACCTTTTCCATTAAATGCATTTAAAAATATAATAAATAACAGACAAGAAACATCTTCGTATTATCAATAATATTATACTTTTCTAACAAGATTTTAATTAATAATATTCATACAAAAATATTTAAATAAAAAATGTAAAAATATATTATACATATAATTAAATATTATATATAAATTAAACTTATCTAAAAATATTTGGGGCTTTTTAGATAAAGCGGACAAACTCCTTCTGTTGTTTTTTAATATTATTACTTTTAAATATTATTACTATTATTATTTTACTAAAAATCTATCGAACGAAGGAAAATAGATGAATATTTTGTATTAAATTTAATTACTTTGACGTCATTAAATTTATTACAAAATATTCACCTATTTTCCATCGTTCCGTTGATTTTTAATAAAATAATAATAATAGCAATAATATTTAAAAGTAATAATATTAAAAAGAAACATAAGAACTTTTAAATATTATTACTATTATTATTTTATTAAAAATCCATCAAACGAAGGAAAATAGATGAATATTTTGTATTATATTTAATTACTTTGACGTCATTAAATTTATTACAAAATATTCACATATTTTCCATCGTTTAATGGATTTTTGATAAAATAATAATAGTAATATTATTTAAAAGTAATAATATTTAAAAGAAACATAAGGGGTTTGACCGTTTCAAGTAAAATGTCCCATTTACAAGAAATTTATGGTTCAATTTTTTTTTGAAATTCATATGTAATCATTTAAAGTACTTTGATGAGATAATTTTAGAAAAAAAATTTTAAACTAAAATATTTAAAACTACCACTTTAATATTTCAGAAATAATCCTTTGCATTTTTCTAGTAAATAATTGATAAGTACTAGAAAGTTAACAAAGGAAAGAAAAAAGGGGAATATATAGAAATTCATGCAATTTAACTGGAAGTTAACAGAGTTAAGTAAGGAACTTTACATCGTTAACTTCCTGGAAATGGGGGTGGTATCTGGGATAAGTAATTGAGAAAAACTCACCATAACTCCGGACGTTGCTGGCACGTGGCTGATGGCCGACTGAATAGCCTCAGCGCTCAGCTGGAAGTTGCGCGCGACTGTGGATGTGGTGGGATACAGAATGCCAGGCGTTGATTGGCTCAGCTCGAACTGGCGCGCGACTGTGGATGTGGTGGGATACAGAACGCCAGGCGTTGATTGGCTCAGCTGGAACTGGCGCGCGACGCTTCAGGGGGCCGGGAGTTAGTGGAAGTGGCGCGCGATCCCCTGTAATTTAAATTTTCCGATGACGAAAATTTTTATTAATGGCTGCGAAATCAACAGAAAATATAAAAATTATTATTTTTGAGTTTAACAATGATAAATATAAATAAGAAAAAAATAATCATAATGAATGCACTGCATGTAATTATAAATACATACCATGAATTCATATTTATACTATATAAGTATAATAATTATCTATTACTTTCGTTATTTTAAATAAATTATTTACAGTTTTTCTTCAAATTTTAAATTGACATGCATAAGAATTCTTTAATTTATTTAAGAAATACAAAGAATTTATAATAAATATTTCATTTTTTCAAAGTGAACTGTGCTTGTTTGTTAGAAGCGATAATTTTAATTCACATTTTTATGAATTATTATTTGATAACAATTATCATTTTATCCATCAATAAAAATGATAAAAATCGAGATTTTTTCTATAAAATAGTAATGAAATAATAATTTAAAACATAAAATAAATATACATTTGCGAGATTCCACGTGAGATTTACCTATGACATTTTAAATTCGATATATATTTTTTTTCCATCTTTATAGAAAAAAAAGTTTACCAATTTTTTTATAAGAGCTTAAATTTTCGAGTTATGAATTTTTAAAAATCTGATTTTTTCAAGTTCTTTAAAAATATGCCCAATTATAGTGATATCTAACTCTAATAGTATTAAGTTTAGGAATTATCATAAAGATACAAAAAAGTTTTAGTTTTTCATCGACATTCAGAAATATTAACAAAAAAAAATTGTGAACTTGTTTGTAAAAAACAGCGATTTTTATAAGAAAATTAAATTTTTTTAAATTTAAGGGTCATTTATTAATTGCGTAAGGGTCCTTCGCGGGAGGGGGGTTTATAAAATCTTTACGTGGTCTCACGTCGGGGGGTGAAGGGGGTAGAAGCTACATATACGTTAGACTTCGCCAAGTATTTTCCATTTGTATTGTTGTAATTAATTTTTTAATTACATTAATATTCTTAAAAATTCACGTAAGAAGGGAGAGGGGGGTCCGAAAAATATGTATCCTTACATGGTGAATTTTTAAACAACTTGGAAAAAACAGATTTTTAAAAATTCATAACTCGAAAATTTAGAATTATAATATAAATATAATAATTTATTATAACTTATTTTTGTATTTATTAAACTTTTGAATAGGTAAATGATGAAAACAATTTTTAATTAATTTTCTTATTTTTAAATACATTTTATTAAACATAAGAACAGTAGAGACGACTGGAAGTCTAGTCATAATAAACCATTTATGACACCCTATTGTATTAGTTACCCTTCTATACCTGAATATCGAAATTATATAGTATTATTATTTAAAGTATTTGTTTATGTTTCGTTATGATTTAATATTGTAAGGTTGAAATCAAATTTACATTGATTGAAAAAATAACAGTTTTTAAATATAAAAACTTTTTTCTTACTACTTACCTACCAGTAGACACTAAATTTATGCAATATTAAGTATACAAAAAAAAATTTGAAACCAATATAGACTAAAAAATTTAAAAAATAATAATTTTATTACAGTTTTCCTAAACATTTAAAATTTATAAAACTAAAAGAAAGAAATCGACTCGCACAGATTTGTTCCGAAGTTAGTTCTGAATTAGAGGGCACAATTTTTGAATTTACAAAAAAAAAATTAAAGAATAATTTGATTTTTATTTAAATGTTTTATGTAATTGTGATTTATTTCTTCCTCTAACGTATTAAGCCCCAAATACAACAAATAATTTACGATGTTTTAGTTTTTATTATGTTTATTCTTGTAATATGTTATAATAATAACAGTATTCTACATTTTTTTAAATCTTGGAAAACTATCATATTTTATATGAATTAAATAAATGAACATTTTATTTTCACATTTTATTCAATGAAATAAAATCTAGTCGATTAATTGAGAAGCGAAATAAAATTAAATTTACTGAAATGAAAACTAGACCAATTAATAAAAAAATAATAGTAAACATAAAAACTTGTTCGAAAGAAAATTCCATTAATAAATATTTCGTTTAAATGTGAAATAAAAAGTTCTCCCTATTTGGTTTTGAGACATTTAATTTTTTTAATATTTAAATAGTCTTAATTTTGATTTATTTTGTAAATTTTTAACATTTTACACTATAGAATTTTTTTGTACATTAACAAATAGAATCAAATTCTATATATATATATATATATATATATATATTATCTATTCAAAGTAATTTATCTGCTATTATCTAAACGTGTACTTAACGCTGACACGTTAGAATTCGTAAGTCTCTGTTACTCAGGTATTTGAAAATTTCTTCAATACATTCATTTGGTAACTGAGAAAAGTTTTTAAACAAAAAATATAAAATTCTATTGGCATGCTTAAGTAACTCTTTTCTTTCTATGCCATTTCTGAAATGACTTTTTAACAAACTAGCGTATATTGGAAACTTTGTATCATAATCATATGTATCTAAAACACGTGCTAAATGTTCATTTTTCATATACGTTGACAATGAGTTTATATTTTTTTTAAAAATATCATAAAATGAAATGTTGACTTTATTAATCATCAAACTCTTCATGCATGATACTTCTACCTGACATTTATTTATAAAATCATTGTATTTATGATTTTTCCTTAATGATTGTAAATTTTTTTTACTTACATGTAGATTTGCGGTTTTTAATTTAATTATGTGATGTTGAAGAGCTTTAACAATTAATTTATATCCGTATACATGATCAAGAATATTGTGCTGATAATGATAATATTCATCGTCAGATGAGTCAAAGGTGGAATCTTCTTCAAAACTATATTGCTCATAGATTGAATCTATCACACTTTCAGCGCAATCAAAAGGTGTTTTAAAATAATCATCAGTAATATTAATATCAGCACCATAATCCAGAAGAATGTTAACAATGCCATCATGTCCTTTTTGAGAAGCAATGTGAAGTGCTGTTTTGCCAGACTTATCTCTAGAGTTAATATCGACACAAAATGAAAAATTACTTTTGATTTTATCATCGACTTTGGTACCAAATTCTAGCAATATTATTAAAGTAAATTCACAAGATTTTTCAGCTGCAATGTGAAAAGCAGTAGTCCCATCTATTCGTTTAGCATTTACATTAGCGCCATTACTTAGAAGCAGTTTAGTAATTTCTTCTAATTCTTCAGATACAGCACAATGCAATGCTGTACTTCCATCTTTATGACAAGCATTAATATTAACACCATGATGCAAAAGAGATTGAACGATTCCTAGGTCCTCAGTCTCAATAGCAATTCTCAATAGCAAAGGATTATCTTTTACATTGGCTCCATTATTTAAAAGAAGTTTAGTAAGATTGTAATCTTTATTCTTAATAGCATAAACTATTGGAATATTTTTGATTTTATCCTCAGCATTTATATCAGCACCTTGTTTCAATAGATGTTCAACAAATTTTAAATATTTTTTTTGAACAGCAACATGTAATAACTCATTTGCATCTTCGGGGTTAACATTAAAACCATATTCTAAAAGAGACTCAACAATCGTTTTATATTGTTTTCCATTGCCATACACAGCAATTTTAAAAGATTGTCTATTATTTTTATTATTAATATCAGGAAAATACTTTAAAACATTGTTAACAAATTCTATAGATTTTTCTTTAACTGCAAGTTGTAGTATGGTTGTATCATTTTGTACTGGATCATCAATTTGTGCTCCATGTTGTAGAAGAAATTTTACAATTTTATCATAGTTTTTTTCAATTGCAATATAAAATAAACTTTTACCCTGAAAACTTATGTCTTTATATTCAGCGCCACGTTTTAAAAGTAATTCAATAATTTCTATTTTCTTTTTTTCAATCGCAATGTGAAGTGCAGTTTTACCAAATTTACTTTGATTAATTTCAGCACCTCTGTCTAAAATCATCTTAATAATTTTCATGTCACCATTTATAATTGCTAATTGAAGAGGCGTACTGTGAGTTCGTTTCGGTAAGCTGTTGACTCTAGAACCCCTCGTCAAAAGTAGTTTAGCAATCGCTAAATTGTTTCTTTCAAGAGCATCACAAAGTAAATGATATCCTCCTTTCCATGATTCTGAGTAATTCAGCCCATAAATATTGATTAATTTTTTTACTTCTTCTAGGCTTCCTTCACAAACTGCACGATTTAACTTACGGTGAACACTCTAAAAAGTGAAAGTAAAAAAAAATTATGAAAAACTTTTAAGCGAAAAAGCAAAATGAAAGAAATTAGGGTATCTGCAACGTTTATCGGATAGTTAGTGTTAACCCACACAGCACAGTATATTGCTGTAAGCTTACCTCAAGCTTACATGTAATTTTTGTAAGCTAACCCTGTAAGCTTCAGGTAAGGTCGAGGTAATATAAAAATGTCCGCCATACAGTAAGCTTACACAGTAAGGCCATAGTAAATTTACATGGCAAAGTCACTGTAAGGTTACAGTAAGCTTACACGGCAAGTTTTCAATGGTATCAATAAATAATTTTTTTTAAATATTTATGCGCAGTAGCTTTTTATGGCACTTACGAATTGCCATTATTGTTTACTGTAAGTTGATAAATTAATACTTTGTTATTTGTTAGCAATTAATGTAAGCTTACCGTGTAAGCTTACAGTGCCCCTACCATGTAAGCTTGCCATGACTTTACCATGTAAGTTTACCATGGCATTACTGTGTAAGCTTACTGTATGGCGGACATTTTTATATTACCTCGACCTTACCTGAAGCTTACAGGGTTAGCTTACAAAAATTACATGTAAGCTTGAGGTAAGCTTACAGCAATATATTTTGCTGTGTGGGAAAGGGGGAAATAGATGTAGAGCGATTTCCTAATTGCGTGATTAAACTTTTCTGAAACTTTTTTTCAAAAACGTTTTTCTCAAAACAACTTTTTTCGAAATTGTGTACACTTTATCTCAAAAGGTTTTTAATCAATCATTCTGAAATTTGGCATTTAGTTTCATTATATAAATACGCTCTATGTGAACTTCAATCTTGCACAATATTTTTGTTTAATTTTGGTTTTTGTTATAAAAAAACCGCTGCCAAGTTGAAGTATGTATTTTTGTGTTCATTCCATGAACACTTTGCTTCCTCATGGAAGCATTTATCCTCATGGATAAAGTAATCGTAAAATGTTCGTTAATAGGTCAAAAGATGCGTCTTGAAAATCTCTACAAAATGAAACTAAAAAAACTGTAGGTGTCATAACATTTTTTTAAAGTTATGAGCAAAAAACGATTTTTTATGATTTTTAAAATGTCAATAACTTTGGATAAAATAATCGTAAACTGTTCGTTAATAGGTCAAAAGATGCGTCTTGAAAATCTCTACAAAATGAGACTAAGAAAACTGTAGGTGTCATAACATTTTTTAAAGTCATAAGCAAAAAACGATTTTTTATGATTTTTAAAATGTCAATAACTTTGGATAAAATGATAGCAGATTGTTCGTCAATAGTTCAAAAAATGCGTCTTAAAAAACTCTACAAAATTAAGTAAAAACATCCCAACTTTCAAAACATGTGTTTCAAGTTATGGGCAAAAAACGATTTTTCAAAAATTTTAAAAGTCAAAAAAAATATAGTTAATATGTATTAATTTGTCCCAAAGTTTTCTCATTTTATGTCCCCAAGTGAGATCTACAATTTAAAAAAAAATTCAGCCCTAAAGCTCTTATAGAATTTGAGATATTTATGAAAATGTAATGTATATATACACACACACACACACATACGGAATGACATTTTCTAAAAATGTCATTTTTGGATTCCTGAGGTCAAAAAACATAAAGATATGTCAAAAAAATGAGTTCGAAAAATTTCGCGAAAACAATACTTCCTCCATGAGGAAGCAATAGAATAAAACAAGGAGGGGGTCCTTTATGTTTATTTCATAAACATTATGCTTCCTCATTGTGTGAAGCAAAAAATTCGCTTTCTCGTGAAGGAAGCAATGAATTTGTCCAATTCAATTGATTGAATTAAAAAATTTCGAGTTAAAAATGTTTTAAATTAATTAAATTTTTTGAAAAATAAAGAAAATTTTAATTAATTTTGAGTGTAACATAAACTTTATATATACGAATCGATTCGTTTTAATGCAAGGAATACAATTATTTTATTCATCAACTTGAATTTAAAAAAAACACAAAATTTTTTAGCTAAAATATGAATTTTCGATTTTTCAATTTTTATTAATTCTCAAATTTTAAATCAAATCTATACTTTATATATACCAACCAATTCGTTTCAATGCAGGGAATAAAATTATTTCATATATAAACATGAATTTAAATAAACACATCATTTTTTAGCTAAAATGAGAATTTTTGATTTTTTAACTTTCTTTAATTCTTTAAATTTCAATCAAATCTATACTTTATATATATCAATCGATTCATCTTGACATAAAGAAGACGATTATATTATATATTACCTTAAATTTTTCGATTTAAAAATTTTTGGAAAAAAGACGATAAAATTTTTTTTTTGGGTATTTTTAAAAATCCTCTCGTCATTTTTGAGAGATTAATGTGTTAAATAAGCCTACCAAATTTTATCCAAATCCATTAAAACCTGTTAAAGATATCGTGTTCACCAAAACGATCCACACACACATACACACACACATACATACATCCGGACAATTGATCAGGATCTCATATAACATGTTTCTATATAGAGGAAAATTTGTTTTCACTATTTTTAAAAAGTTTATAAACGAAAGGACTACATAGCTTCCTCCACGAGGAAGCAAAAATTGTAAAAAATTATGTTTTTTGTTCACACCTCACAAAAAATTGGTAATTAATTTTTTTTTTAATGGAATTGAGGTTCACATAGAAGATATACATATAAAAAAATATATTCTTTGTATAATTAATTTCAAATAAAAATTGTGCTGTCCACAATGTACACAATGTACGACAGCAGATATTATTAATTTTTGGTGAAAATATTTGAAAATTATCAGAATATACTCTCAAATGTAAGGCATTTTACGTGTAATGTTCTAAGTTGGAAAATTGATTTTTCGAAAAAAAGTAAAACTTGGGGAAATTGTTGTCCTATCTGATAGTAAAATATCCCCAAAAAAAATGGACCGATTTTAGTGAAAATAGCAAATTTATGTTTAATTATAGAAAATCAAGGTCAAAATTGAAAAATTTTTAAAAACAATATTCACCATTGAAAAGAGCATGAAAAAACATTCAAAAAACATACCTGCCAAATTTTTTTTTATTGCATTTATAGACAACAAACATTCAAATAATAGGCGGTGTCAGGGAAAACTGATAAAATTGACTCCTCTCTATCTCCCCAAAAATTTTAAAAAAGTTAAAAATTATTTTGGGGATATTTTACTTTAGGTACACGGAGAGAAAAATCTGCCTTTTATAGTATAGAAAGGTTTACATTTAATGCACAGAAATTTTCTATGCTATATAGACATGAAATTTGAGTAATTATAGTACAATCGTATGTCTTTTTAGCATGAAACTTGTCTATGCTAATAATGTTTGTCATATAGCCTCTTATTACATACTTATTATACTTTTAATCCAACGGCGCCATGCGAAGATCGCACATAACATCATCCTACTATGTTTGCATAAGTTCTATGCTTTTTCGGGGATAGACTCTTGCAACTGGCGATTAGGCCACGCCCACCTTTACTTAATTGGAACTGCCCTAATCGCCAGTTGCAAGAGTCTATCCCCGAAAAAGCATAGAACTTATGCAAACATAGTAGGATGATGTTATGTGCGATCTTTGCATGGCGTTGTTGCTATTAAACTACATGTTTCGTACTATAGAAGCATATATACTATGCTTTTTTAGTACGGACAAATACTATCCTAAAAATTCTCAAATCTTTGCTCTATTAGTATGAAAAGTTTAAAGAAAAATAGCAGCAATCTATTTCATACTATAAAAGGCAGATTTTTCTCTCCGTGTACCATTCTTCTTAGTTTTTTGTTACCTACAACCTCTAGTACAAATTTTATTGTTTTTTTTTATTATTTGTTTTATAAAGTGTAACACAGTATTATATCACCAACAGAATAAAAAAAACTAAGAGGATCGATTGAAATTATGTGGCAGCTAGAGTGTCCACCGATTTTTCAATTGTAGTTTTGAGAAAAACGCGTTTAAAGTTTTCTTAACAGTTTGGTCGTGATTAACAATGATAATTGAATAATAATTCAAATTAAATTAAATTGTAATAATTGAAATTAAATTTTTTTCTATTAATTAATTCAAACTATATTGTACCATAATATCATAAATATAAAGGCGAGAAATGATAAAATTATAATAATTTAACATACTCTAAAGAAATGACAATTCCTTCACATTTTAAGATGCAAAATGGCTGAAAATCGCAGATATCGTATACTCGTGGCCAAATATGCCTACACTTTTTTTTATCCTTTTCTAGCACACGTGTTGCCATGACAACAGATGCGTTAGAAAAGGACAAAAAAGTGTAGGCATATCTGGCCACCAGTGTACATCATAACATTCGCAATAATTTTTCTTTTATTCTCATTACTTTTTACTAAATTATTACCCTACTGAAAATCCCTGTATAAGATCTTGTACAATTTCCTGTACAGGATAAGCAACTGAACTTGTACAAGTTCTGACCAGTTCCTGTACAGGAAAATGCATACGAATTTGTGTGAGATCTTGTACAAGAAAATGTACATGATCTTGTACAATTTCATGTATAAGTACTTGTACATGAACACGTTCATGTTCTTGCACATGTATAGTTTTAAAATTTTTTTTTTTTAATAAAATTTGAGATTTTGATAATTTTTAACCACTAAGATTCGTAACTCATGCATGCTAAAAACTATTGCGCAGCTGTAAAGGTTAAAGTAAACTATTGCGCAGCCTTTGAAGTTTTTAATTTTTAGTAAAGAAAAACATGAATTAACATGTGCAAGAACATGGACGTGTTCATGTACAAGTACTTATACATGAAATTGTACAAGATCATGTACATTTTCTTGTACAAGATCTCACACATGAACTTGTTTCAAATTTGTATGCATTTTCCTGTACAGGAACTGGTGAGAACTTGTACAAGTTCAGTTGCTGATTCTGTACAGGAAATTGTACAAGATCTTGTACAGGGATTTTAAGTAGGGTTTTCTATGATTATATAAAGAAAAAGTTTTTAAGTTTACAAAAAAAATATTACAAGTAAATAGAAAGTCGCATTTTTCTGAAATTATTAAAAAAAATTTGTCCGATAACCGGTGCACTTAGTCTATGTAAATTTTATTCTATTATACGTACCATAATAATGTTTTATAATTATTCCAGTTGACAGAGAAATTGACGATTGTTGACGATTTTCACTTGAGAAGTCTGTTGTATATTGATGTTGAGGTGGAAATTCTTCACATATATTCAGTTTATTTCAATCCAGTCCACTGTCCTTATTTATCTGTAACGTTACAAAAAATATAATTAGAAAGTATTTCTTATATGTGTATTTTTATTAAATTTTTAAACACCTTATGAAATAAGAGGTCTGCTCTGTATTCCCGGGTATAAACGACCTTAAAAACGTAACATAACGTTCCCATCCCTGCGCAACTGCAACACTGTGGTCATGTGAACAACACAATATCAGCCATTTTCGTTGTTTACTTCTTGATCTCGAAATAAAAACACCGGTGCTGTTTATATTTTTTTCGTAAATAAAATCTTAATTTAGTTTTTTGCAAGTTCCGTTTATTGTTTCAATGTATGCTAAATGATTCAATGAATCAACAAAGATAATATTAGATAATATAATTTCAATGACTTTCTTTTCTCATTGAGTGATTACTACAAAAATTTAATTTATAGGTTAGAAAACATTCAATTATTTATACATTTTCAAGTGTTTAAATTAATTTGTCCTTCTGGAAAAGTATTCTGTAAGACAAATTAATTAATAATAATTAATTGTGAACTTTTGCATGAAAAGTGACCCACTTTGTTGAAAAATTTATATTTTTGTTTTGATTTTGTAAAAACATTCTACAGGTTTTCGACATTCGACACGTCGAATTATGCAGTTTTTATAATTTTTTTTTGATATTGTGAGTATTTCATTTGTTTTTTTAAAAAAGAAAAAACGCCCATTTTGTTGGTCCGTTAAAAAAATCGTGAATTTCTGTTTTTTTCGACAATTTACTATAATATTCTACAGGTCATTTAAAAAGAAACTAAGAAAACCGTTTCGAGATATTATTATGTTTTAATAAATAAACAACAATTTGCTCAAATAAACCTACATATTAACGAGAAACATAAAAAAGAAAACTGTGGTGCTTTAAGGTTATATCGACTGCGCACATTTTCTTTAAACATTAATTGTGAAAAAAATATACAATTTAAAGAAAAATTAGTTTTTTTTCTATTTGAAAATTTAATTTAATTTTTAATAATTATTATAAATATAAAAACAGTTAAAAACTAATAACAAAATGATATTAAAATTATATAAATTTAAAATTAATAATTTAATATTAATATTATTATTATTTCGATCATAACTGTTTTTTTTTATTTATTTATATTTGTTAAAAGCAATGTTTTTAACCTTATTAAATTATTCATAATATTGTTTGACTTACCATTTTCTTTTGTTTTTCAATCACGATGCTGAAGTACGCAACGTTTATGATCAACGATTAGAAATCAATTATTTTTATTTAACACGAAAAATTATAAAATTGTTTACCTAAAAAAATATTTTTTTTATAATTTATTGATTAATAAAAACTACAATAAGAAATATTTTTTAGGCAAAGAATTATAGAATTTTTCATTTTAAAAAATTATTTCTTTAAAAATCGTTTATCATAAACGTTGCGTACTTCAGCTTCGTACTTCGTTTTCAATTGAATTGTAATGAATTAAGTTTGAGGCTATTTCATGATTTTAATATTATTTATTAAAAACTCATTTAAAAACGCAATAAAAAAAATTCCTTTAACAGAAATGTGTAAATGAATTTACTTGATTTTTTTTTTATGAAAAAAATTTAATTTCGAAAAATTGGCGTTTATCCCCTTTTGTCATTCTACCCTTTAAATATAAGTTAATGTTGGTAATATTCAAATAAGAAAAAAAAGGAGACTATTTATTTCCAATTTCTATCCTTTCAAAAAAATCGAGAAAATAATTCAACTTTAACCAATTAAATTATAGAAGGCATTTATTTTCAAATATAAATACAATGAGGTATTTCATGTAAAATGATCAAGGTGAAAAACAATTTTCTCCAAAATAAGATAATCTGTACATCTGTGAGATGATAATTCATCGCAGAAAGAATTTTTTCATTTAAATCAAAATTATTAATTTTCCAAATTTTTTGACTTCCTTTCCAATTGGTAAAATGAATTTTTTACCAAAGATATGAAAATTAAAAATAAATTTAACTTTTTTTGAATAAAGATCCCTGTAGAAAAAAACACAAAGCTGAAGTACGCAACGTTTATGATAAACGATTTTTAAAGAAATAAATTTTTAAAATGAAAAATTCTATTATTTTTTAGGCAAAAAATTATAGAATTTTTTATTTTTAAAAATTATTTCTTTAAAAATCGTTTATCATAAACGTTGCGTTCTTCAGCTTCGTAAAAAAACCCGTTTTTGTTTAAAAAAGATTGTATCTTTCAGTCAAAATAAGTCAAATTTATTTATCATTTTTATTTTTTTTTTCAAAAATGCATTTTTTATCAATTGAAAGGAAGTTAAAAAATCGCAAAATTACCCTTCCTCAGTTAATATTGGTCTGAATGAAAAAATTCTTGTTTGCCTTGAATTATCATCCCTTAGAAGTGTAACTTACTCAAGTTTGGAGGAAAATATATTTTCACTTTGATCACTTCACATGAAATCCTTCAAATAGAACACAAAATTTTATACTATCAGTGAATAAATTCTATTCTCTTAATTTAAATTAGTGAAATTCATAATTCACTAATTCATATTAGTAAGAATTTTGACTAACTTTTAGTAAAATATTACTATTTGATTAAGTAGTTTTAAATATTTTTACAAAAGTTTTAGTAAAAAGTGACTTAAAATTAGTGAAAATTCTTACTAATTTAAATTAGTAGCTCACTTTTAAATAATTCAGATTTAGAGAGTATTCTAGATGAAACACAATACTATTTTAATCGAATATTTTTCGAAGGTATACTTATCTCTTTTTTTGGATTTATAGATTTATTTTATTGCTCAAAATGCAAGCTGAAGTAAAAGCAATAGTTCAACAATCATTAAAAAAAGCTCGAGAACATGATTCAAGAGGAAATGTAGGACAAGCATACGCTTATTTTACAGCAGTTGTTGAATTGTCGCCGGAAAATCGTTCAACAGTGGAAAAAGAATTTACAGACGTTTTGTGTGAGTTACTTATTTCTATTTTTTTTTATAACCAATAATTAAATCCTTTTTTTTATGTTTCTACATTTATTTCCACTTTCTATTTAGTTTTCTTAAAAGAAGAAAATATTTATAGTTTTTTTTTTTATTTAATAATTAATTTTTAGGCGAATGGGGCATGCAACTGGAACAAAATAATCGAATGAAAGATGTTATAAAATGTTATGAACATTCTTTAGAACATTATCCAAAAAATTCGCGAATGCTTAACAATTTTGCTGCCCATCTTTTAAGGTAATTGAAGAAATAATTTTATATAAATTGAAATATTTTTTAAAGAATCTATAAAAAAATTAATTTGTTTATAAATTTGAAAAAAAAAACAAAAAAAGGAATGAAGAACCAATGAAGGCGATAAAATATCTTAAACAAGCTCTAGAGGCAGATTCAAATTTTTTACCAGCTGAGAGAAATTTACAAAATGCTTATAGTATGGCAGTGGATCGTTGGCATTTTCCAATGCTAAATGATAAACAGAGAAATCATGCGTTCGACAAAGCGATAAGAAAAAAAATTGCACTTGGATATGATTTGGTACTTGACATTGGTACTGGCACTGGTTTATTAAGTTTATATGCACAAGATGCTGGTGCAGTGAAAATTTTTGCTTGCGAAAGTTCCTCGACAATGTCGGAAATTGCTAGAAATGTATTTCACGAAAATAATGCATCGGCGGTAAAATTAATTTCAAAGATGTCAACGGATTTGAAAATTAAAGAAGATATTCCTGAAAGGTTGGTGTGTTCAATTTTTATTCTTTTACTATGAATTAAAATTTACAATTCTTTTTTCTTTTTAAGGACTCGGAATGTACGACTATTTCGACTTTTTTATAGTTGTATAAAATATGTCGACTTTTTTTTAAATTTTACTTAACAGGCCTCGAATTTCGACTTTTTTTTACTTTTTTTTTTTTACAAAATTTTTAAACAGTTATTTAAAAAAATTTTAACTAAAATTATTCTCTAAATTAATTATTTTAAATAATTTGAATGAAATTCTTTACAAATTTAATTATATTAAACTATTTTCAATTCAATAATATATTATTTTTAAAAAAGGTTATATAAAATTATAAGATAAATTATTTTTAACTTTGTAAAATTTTACAAAGTCTTTTCAAATGCAATTATTTCTAAAAATTTCAACTGTAATTTAACAAACAAACAAATTAACTCTTTAAAAATTCAATTATATTTAATAATTTTTATATTTTTTAAAAAATTCAATTAAAAGTTTCAAACAAAAACTCTAAAATTGAATTGTCAGAAATTTTAAAAAAAAACCAATTGCAGTTTAAATTTAAAGAAAATTTATTTCAAAAAATCTTCTGCAATTCAATTATTTAAAAAAAATTTAATTTAAAAATTCGTAAAACTTAATTATTGTCCGACAATTTTTTAACCATTAAAACTAAAAAGTATTCAAAAATTTTAAATTGGAATAAACTGCTTAAATTAGACTTCAAAAAATTTTTAAAATGGAACTTTAAAAATTTTTTTTAGAAATTTGTTCTACTTAATTAAAATTTAGAAAATTTATTCCAAATAAATTATCTTGATAATATTCTTATTAATGAATTAATACAATGAATTTAATGTCTAATAACATTAGTTAATTAAAGTAAAATATTTATTAACTAATTATTAAATTAATATACGGGCTTTGCCTGTATATTTTCAATAAATAAATAAATTTAATTAAAATAAAAAAATCGACTAAAATGACTTTTTTTGTGCCTTAAAATCCATCCGAGGCCTGTAATTATTCAAAATGAATATTTAATAATAATAATAATAATAATAATAATAATAATAAAAATATATTTACTAAGAATTAAAAATACCATTTTGTAATTTTTGTTTTTTAATGTAAATACGACTGTAGCTAATTTTTCACGACTGAATTTCGATTTAATGCTTGTTGTAAAATTGGGATGCAAAAATCATTAGTTAGAATTTTCATTTTATGCAATTTCATTTGTCAAAATTATTTTTGAGCCCAATTTTTATTTGTTCGAATTAGTATTTTATTGAATTTTCATCGAAACGAATTTTTATTTAACATAATAGGCATTTTAAAGAATTTTTATTGGTTAGAATTTCATTGCAAATTTGTTCGAATTATTATTTAATATAATTTTTATATAACCGATTTATCATACTACAGAATTTTGACTTAACTGAAAAATCATTTAACAGAATTTCTTGATTGAATTTTCATTTGTCCGAAATTACAAATGGCCAAACAAACAATCGACAGAAAGATTTCGGCGCGATTTTTAAATTTAACCAATCACAATTTTATAGATAATTTTTAATTGGTTGATTTTAACAATCGCGCCGAAATCTTTCTGTCCATTGTTTGTTCAGCCATTTACAATTTCGGAAAAATGAAAATTCTATTAATTAGAAATTCTGTTAAATGATTTTTCGGTTAAGTAAAAATTCTCTAGTATGAAAAATCGGTTATTGGGAAATTATATCAAATAATAATTCGAATAAATGAATATTCATCTGAAAGAAAATTCTATGTAATGAAATTCTACCCAATAAAAATTCTTTAAAATGCCTATTATGTTAAATGAAAATTCGAGCAAATAAAAATTCTGACAAATAAAAATTCGAACAAATAAAAATTCTGTAATATAGAAAATCGTTTTGATGAAAATTCTGCAAAATACTAATTCAAACAAATAAAAAATCGGCACAAAAATAATTATGACAAATGAAATTCCATAAAATAAAAATTCTAACTAATAATTTTTAGAACATAATCATGCGTCCCGTAAAATTTTATCCTTTTTCAAATTCGATCATTTTTCTTTTCATTTTACAGAGTAAAATTAATTGTCACTGAGACATTTGACGCAGGTCTTTTTGGTGAACTTGTGGTTCCAACATTAATTGATGCGCACGAGAGACTTTTATCTGATTCCGGTATTGTAATACCATCAAATGCAACTCTCTATGTGGCTGCAATTGAATGTGAATATATTCGATTTCATTCGTCAGTAAGATTTTGTAATGCTCATCATTTTGGTGAATTAAATTTCAAAAAAATATCACTTCTACCAGATGAATCGTATTATGATACGGAAAATTTACAAAATGTCAAAATTTCACACATCACCGAACCACGTGATATTTTACATGTTAATTTCAATGATTTCAATGAATTATCATGTTTCACTGTGGATGGTGTAAAAAATTTAATACAAGTTGAATGTCGTTACGCGGGAATAATTGACGGTCTCGTTGCATGGTTTAAATTACATCTTGATGAAGAAATAACAATAGATTCATCGCAGGGTAAATCGTGTTGGCAAATTGCCGTTTTTCCCTCGATACCCACAAATTGTGAGCAAGGTGATAAAATATTTATATCAGCCGAAATGGCATCAAATAAATTGAGATGTTGCTATAAACGAAATCGTTGCGAGGAAATTGAGGAGGAAATTATTTTTCATGTTAATAAAGAAGTGATTATGTTTTTAAATGATACAAAATATATTTCGTCATTGATACAAGAAGCATTGGAGGAAAATGATGAAATTGAAAGTATATTGGACACATGTCCTTTTCCAATTTATGGATTAACGGTGATGAAAAATAATTCTAATTGTAAAATTTTATATTATCAAAGTGATGATTTAATGTTATGCACATTTATTAATAAAGTTTTCGAGGATAGTCAAATAAAGGGAGAAATTCGATTTATCAACGATTTCAGTAAAATTCGTTCCAAGCTCGATAGAATTTTTATTCATAATTTTGATATTAAGGGAGAATTGAAGGATTGGGGACAGGAAAGATATCACGATTCTTTTAGGTAAAATTGTTTTTTGTTTAATACATTTTATTGTTTATTTTTTTTCTCCAAAATTTCTCTTTTGATA
The DNA here is from genome assembly GCF_019393585.1 of Leptopilina boulardi. Taxonomy (NCBI): domain Eukaryota; kingdom Metazoa; phylum Arthropoda; class Insecta; order Hymenoptera; family Figitidae; genus Leptopilina; species Leptopilina boulardi. Next base: position 2,957,425 of record NW_026137881.1, on the reverse strand, counting down.
TTTGAATTTTTCTAAGCTATTATTTTTAAATTTCATCTTTATTTTTTCGTTTTTAGTTGTTTACTAAATCCAAAAGGAAATTTACTACCGACTAAAATTTTTTTAATGGGACAATTAGTATTTTCCGAGGATTTACCTAAAATGGTTAGAGTTAAAAATTCGAATCTCCAAAGATTTAACGCCAGTTCGGAAAAGGTTATTTACAATTTTTTTTCATTTTTAATAAAAAAAATAGTATTTTAATCAAATATATTTTACAGAATTCTGACGATGATAATTCTTGTGAAAGTAATCCAACACTTTTGGATGAGAGTTCAAATTACAAAATCGCAGAATTTATCAACGAGTACCAGGTAATTTGGTTTCTTTTTTTTCATTTAATAATTTAGTAAAATAAAATTCTAATTCTCAAAAAAATTGTAAAATTTCGTAAAAATTAATCAAAATTTTTTGAACATTTTAATTTTATGAAATTATTCTTTAATTCCTTTTTCAAAAGAATATTTATTTATTTATTTATTTATTTAAGAAACATATAGATAGAATATAATTAAGAATATAATTAATTTAAAAAAAAACAAATTATAAAAATATCTTAATTTTACAGATAAATCAGGTATTTGATTTAAATTCAAGTCTTTATCAGCATGAAGTGGTGTCAGAGGTGAAAACACTTTTGGAAATGGATGAAACTGAAATACGCGAATGTGTTGTAAATTTTGGAAAATTTCAAACTACAAAAAAATTGCCAAACGCTTTGCTAGTTTGGTTTAGAATTCATTTGTCAGAGAATAATGTGTGTGAGACAAAAAGGGACGATTCATTCATGAATCATATGGCAGTGGTAATGGAGGACGAAATTAAAAATTCTGTTCAACTTGACAATGAAGTGATTATTAAAATTCTTCAAATGAGAGATTTAATTCGTATCAGTGTAGGAAGGTAGGACTAATTTATACAAAATTTACAATTTTAATTTGTAAATTTTTTCAATTACAAAAAAAATGTTCTATTTTTTTAAATTACAATTTACAAAAAATGTGTTTTTAATTTTCAATAAAATCATTTATATTTCCGTCAAAAGATTGGAAATTCTAAAAAAATTTTTTTGATTAATTTATTGGAATAATTATTTTTCCTTCCGCAATTTCATAAATTTTATACATCTTCATTTTAATAATGTAATAATTTTTATTTATTTATTTATTTAACAAGGTAAACGGACTTAATAAATTCAAAATGTTTTATATAAAAATTTTAATTTTTAAGCTAAAAATTAATTTCATTCTTTAGGTAAAAATTTTTTTTTTTTGTGTAATAATTAAATTTAATAATTTTATTTTAATAATCTTTTAATTGCTAATGATTTTTAATATATTTAGGTACTCAACAATTTTTTAAATAAATATTTTTATACAAATATTTTTTATTATATTAAGTTAACAAATTTTCAATAGCAACATTGACACTGAAAAATTTATTTACATTTATTTTCAAATAAATCAAAATCCTTTCTAACATGCCTATAGAAATCTTACATATTTTAGCGTTTTAACATGTTTTTGCAATTTTAACCTTAAAAAAGGGTTATTTTGCAATTTTAAGCAATTTTTTTTTGAATTTTTGGATATATACCTATAAAATTACTCTTCTTTTGAAAAGTTACTCAAAAACAATTTCTTTTTACATCCAAACTTTTTTTCCAATTTTTTAATAATTTTTTTTTGCTATTTATTGCTGTTTTTCAAATTTTTGGTTACGAACGTATAATATTGTACCTAATATTTAATTTTAATTGAAATAAATTGTTTTTAACTTAAAAATTTTATCATTTCTTATTTCAAACCTAAACATTTTCTATTGTATTAAGTTAACAAATTTCCAATAGTGACACTGACCTTGGAAAATTTATTTTCACTTATTTTCAAATAAATCAAAATTCTTTGCCGTATGCTTTTAGAAAATCTTACAAATTTTACCGTTTTAACATGTTTTTGCAATTTTAACCCTGAAAAAGGGTTATTTTGCAATTTTAAGCAGTTTTTTTTCGAATTTTTGGATATATACCTATAAAATTACTCTTTTTTTGAAAAGTTACTAAAAAACAATTTTTTACCATTTTTGTAATGGTTTTTTTTTTTGCAATTTACTGTTGTTTCGCTTAATTTAATAAATATAAGAAATTGTCATTAACTATTACATTTTTTCCAAGTGCATTGTGTTTGTTCATTAGAAGCGATATTCTAATTCAAATTTTTATGAATTATTATTTGATAGGTAATAATTTTCATTTTATCCTTCAATAAATTTTAATTTTATAAATACTTTTCTTTTAAATGAAAAATATAGTTTTTTAAAAATAAACTCATCATTTTTAAAATAAACTTAATACTTTTCATTAGAAAAATTTTATTTTCATTAACTTGTAAATTTTATGAAAATTGTTTTTTAAATAAATTAATTTATGTTTAAATTAATCATCTTACATTTCATTTATTAAACTGGGAAAATAAATAACATTCTTTGCTATTTTAGAAAAATAATATTTTTTCTATATTTAAATATTTAAAAAAAAAATTTCGAATATTTACAATTTACTAGGTAGATGATTATCCAGAAAATTGGCAATAATTGTCGCCACTCTTTCTGGATGATTATTATGAACATCGTGATTTCCTTCGACAATAACAAATTTTAATGTTTTAATTTTTTTCAAAAGACCAAGTCCCTCATCTAATCCAGGAATTTTTGGTACCGCATTCACATGAATTGACGTTATTATAAATAGAAAAGGCAATTTAATACGACTATAAAAATTTAAATATTGTTCAAGTGAAAAAAGTGGTCTCAAAGTTATTTTTAATCTTGGATCACGATTATATTTATATTTATCACCAATTTTCGTCACTGCCCTCTCAAATAATGCATCGGCAGCTAAATCATTTAAACAATGCATTCTTTTGTATTTTAGTGCATAAATCACATCATCGTATGAATGAAGTCTCGTCGATGTATCGCGATATATTTCAATGGCATTTTTTTGTATTTCCTGAACACGTTTAAAAAGTTTATCACCACTATAATCAGATGGCAGACCTAAATCGAGTGTTATCATTTTTTTCACACGTCCCGGATATAGTGCCAGGTAAAATGAACCAACTATTCCCCCAAGACTGTGACTGAGATAAATAAATTCTTTCCATCCTAATGATTGAACAATAAGTTCAATACAGAGAACGTAATTAAAAAAATCAAGAGGAACACCCGCGGGAAAATGTGATGATAATCCATGACCCGGTAAATCGATACAAAGGTAATAAAATCTTTTGGGAAGTAGAGGAATAAGTCGATTAAATGAACCGGCATTGTCCAGTATTCCATGAACAAGGAGAATTGGATAATTTTTAGGTGAACCCCAGGCTTTGGCTGCTACATAACCCCATGGAACTGGAAAACGAAGCTCCTCTATTGGAATTTTGTCAGACATTGTAAAGATGTTTTTTTTACTTTTTGTTTTTATTCTGAAACAATTTATTCTAATTTCAACAGCTAGTGGAATAAATTTCGATTTTCATTGCAAGAAAATCGACGAGTCAAAAGTAGTTTTTGAAAAAACAGGAAAAATAGTTTAACCCTTTAAAGTCTTTTTCAATGTAATAAATTATATAGGAGCAATAAATTAATTACAATTTTGATTTCAAAAAATTTTTTAAGATAAAACATTCTTTTAGACAAATTTTATTTCTCTAAGTATCATTTAAAAAAAGTTTTTATGTAACTGAATTTATAGGTCATTGAATTATTATTATTATTTAACAGAATTTCATTTTACATAAATCGTCTTTACTTAACTGTTTATTTAAAAAATTTCTAATTTACCCCAATTTTAATTTATCAGAATTCTTATTCAATTTTAAGTGAGACGATTTTTTAAATGCAAGAATTTTTAATTCAGAAAATTTTAAAATTGACCAATCAGAAATTATAAAAAAATTATCATTTGTCAAATTTAAGATTCACGCGAAATATTTCTGTCGATTGTTTGTTCGAACATTTGCAAATTTGGTCAAATGAAAATTAAAAATTTTATAAAATAAAAATTAGTCAAATTTGCTAAATTAAAATTGGATTAAATTAGAATTTTTTATAATAAACAGTTTGGTAAAATGAAATTCTGTTAAATAATAATAATAATAATAATAATAATAATAATAATAATAATAATAATAATAATAATAAATAATTCAATTACGATATTGTTTTAATGAAAAAAAGTTATAAATGAAAGAAAAAAATGTTGCATTAATTTGTTAATGCAAATATCTCGAAAAATATAAAAAAAAAAATTGAAAATACATCTTAACATATAGTTGAACAAAAATTTGATTTTGTTTTTCTCTGACTTTTCCCTGATTTCCAGATAAAATTTAAATTTTTTCCCTGACTCTGATGAAAAAATTTCAAGAAGTTTTCAATTGTAAAAAATTATGACAATAATTTTTAAAAGGAAAAATTTAAACCAAAATTTTCAAAAATCATAATTTTCGTAGCATTTTTACAGGCCTCAGATCAATTTTAAACTTTACTTTAGAAGGTCAAAAAATGTGTAAATTTCAGGAATTTTTTTTCTCAAACACATTGAAATAAATTGATGTGAGATTTTGTGGATGTTTTCTTAAATATTTAAGCCTTTGAAATATAATTTTTTCATTAAAAAAAAAATAAAATAAAATAAATGTGATATATATAACGCCTCGCCTTTCTATAAAGTAGACCCCCCCCCCCCTTAAGGCATTAAAAAGTCGTTTTAATCAATTTGCATTAGAAGAAAAGTAAAAGGAAAATCGAATTTTTAATTTTTATTAAATTTAATCACAAACATTTCATTATTATTAACTATTGTTATTTTTAGTATATATTAAACACATTTTATTAATTCTTAAATAAGAATAATTCTCACTAAGATTTTTTAGAATTTAGAATATTTCAAAATTAAACGAAAACAAATTGTCAAAATTTCTAAGAAAAATTTAATTTACATTTTTTTAAAAAATAGTGGAAAGCTGATAAATAAATTATTTAAATTTAAAAAATCAGATCCTCAATTCAAAAAAGTATTAAATAATTAAGTTTTGAAGATTTAAGATTTTGAAAAATAATTGAATTTCTGAAGATTATAAATTTAAATTTTTGTAAATTTATATTCAAAATTATTAATATCTCTCAAAAAGTACATAATTAAATTGTAAAGAATTTTTAATTGAAAAATGTTTTAATAAATAATTAAAATTTTTAAAAAACTTGATTAATGAAAATAATTTAGATAATTGTAAGAATTTTAGAAATAATTGAATTTTGAAAATTTTTTTCATTGAAATTTTTGTAAATTGTTTTGTTCAAAAATTAAAAATCTTGCAATTCGAGGCCTGTTTTTAGAAATTCGAAAACTTTTCAGTACTTTTAATAAAATTCTATGACTTTTCCCTGATTTCCCTGACCTGTGGCAATTCTGTTGATACGGCTTTCATCTGGACTTTTATTTTATTTATTTATCTAACAAACTAACGAGAATAACTTTAATAAATTTAAACAAATTTTTTTAAAATAATTTCTTTGGAGAAAAACGAAATAAAATATTTTTGTTTTAACTTTTAATATTTAAGTTTCACTTCTATTTTTATCTTATCAATAATTTTATTGTTGTAAATAAAGCTACTTTTTATTTTTATACAATTTAAAAAACCTGTTTTCAAGAACAAATTTCAAGGTTAAAATACAAGTAGTTTTGTAAAACAGAACATAACTGTTTCATTATCTTTTGTTTTTTTGTAATTGAACGTATTAATTATTAATAATTTTTGTAATGAAAAGGCCTAAGTACAGTTTTTTTTGGATATATATTTTTTATTAGAAATCCCAACTAGTTTCGAACGTTATATTTTGTTTCATTATCAATTAAAAACATTTTTTAAATAGAATTAACTTCAGTTTTACAAAACTTGCACTATTTTAACTTAAAAATTCGATATTGAAAAAACAGATTTTTTCAAATTGAATAAAAATAAAAAATAATTCGTCCACCAAATGACAATCTTTAATAAATTATTATAAATATATTACATGTATGTAGTAATTGTTATTTTAATATTAAAACAATAACTAATAATTTAATTCATTAAGTTATTCAGGACGTTGAAGGGTTAAAAATATTTTTGTAATTTTTAGAAAAATATTGAAATTATTTTGAAAATCTGCAATTAATAATTTAATATATTTAATTAAAAAATTTGTAAAAGGTTATAATTACCGGTTTATGTGGATTTTTAAATAAACAACAATATTTCAACGTGTAAAATTACTTAGAAACTTTTTAATAATAAGATATTATTATGCTTTTTGTTTCTCCACTTTTGTAAGAATTTTGATTAATCATGCTGATTAGCATGATTTCATCCAGAGAAAAAAATGAGCTCTGAACCTTAGAAAAATGATTATGTCCAAAGGTTTGCGACAAACAGAGAAGGAATTGGAAATAATTACTAACTACTATTTCTGCACTTGATTAATCTGATCGTATCTGTTTGTGTTTGTTTAATAACGCAAGGATGGGTTATAAGACTCTGTTCGCTAATTATAAAACGTAATTTACATTGTCTATGTATTATTCGTAAGAATAGTTAGATTACGTTTATTGCAGGCACCACAGTTCTGCCAACTATCGTAATAGAGCGGGCTCATTTGAAATAATAATCTCATTGCCATAAGAGAATTGTCTTATTTTGGCACAAATTTCAAAAGATCAAATTCCATCAAAATCGAATAATCATTTTACCGAATTGTTAAATGTTCAAATAAACAAAATATCGAATTTTGAAAAGTTCGAATTACTAAAAGAACGAATTACAAAAACATCGAATTTTTAGAAATTTGAATTATTAAAAGTTTGAATTTTAAAAAGATAGAATTGTTAAAAATTTGAAAATTCGATCAAATAAATATTCTAAACTTTTAGAAATTCGATATTTTGGTTATTCGAACTTTTAAAAATTCGATATTTCGATAAAATTGCTATTCGACTTTATGAAATTCGAGGCCAAAATAATGGCGCACTCACACCTTTTTTGGCTGCCTGCCTGCCTGCAGGTTACCATGGCAACGCACGAGTGTGAGTGAGACAGAAAATTTGAATATTCAAATTTTTAAATTTTCTGTCGCACTCACTCTCATGCGTTGCCATGGTAACCTGCAGGCAGCCAAAAAGGTGTGAGAGCGCCTTAAGGTGACTCGGCGGTAAATTCAAAAATTAAATGAATCAACCTACACTAGAGTCTCCGAAGAGAGGACAGGAAGAGCCTTGGACCTCTCTACGGAATTCGTCCTTGACGCCGAAAATTGTAAACACTCCAGGGCCGTATATCGTATCACAGAGATGTGTTTTTTTAACAGAATACATTCTATTACATATCTAAAATACTACGCGAGGAAGGTACACTAAAAACAAACGCTCCTGAGTTCACGTTCCTCTTTCTGATCCCGCCCATCTCTTCCCCCCTCACTCCTTACCGCGCCGCGTCACTACTTAGTCCTCTCTTCAGAAGTCCTCTCTTGGGAGACTCCAGTGTATTGAAAATTTGCAATTTTGCGTCAATTTATTACAGTGCATTACGTTGTTTAAGGAAAGTTACGTAAAAAACCATACACCTGTAAGCAACTTCACAACCCTGATTTGGCCTCGTACATCATGTGTTGTTTTTCGTTTATTTACACTTTTTTCCAAACGAAAATAATATACAAAATAATATTAAAAATTGAGAAATGATAAAAATATTACAAGAAAATAAAAATGAAATACACTGCCGCACGATAAAATGACTTCCAGTACATAAAATTAGAGATTGAATGTACTAAATATTCATATAAATGAAAAATTCTTGAAAATTGTTTATAAACATTCTTTAAAATACGTAGGTATGTAAATTGTATTTTTAAAATATATATAATAAATTATATTAAACTGCACGTATAAAAATTGCCAAAAAACTTAAAAAATTTTTTTTCAAATTGACTTTGGCGGGAAATTCAAATTTTAAAAATGTTCCAATTTTGAAATTTCTTAAAATGATTTACGTAAGATACGTACATATTTGCAATAACAGTATTGTTTAACTATAATCGGTGATACCAACTTAAATAAAAATTAGTTAACTTTGTTTAAATGGTTGTAATTTTAAATATTACCTTTTTTTATTGCAATTGTTATCAGCATTTTATCACTAAAACCAGGTGTCAAAATACTGGAGTGTGTATTATATAAAGAATTTGGAATTGTAAATGAAGACACAGACTTTTTATATTGCTTTGAGTTAAGATAAATAAAATTTCGTACAATTAACATTTTTAATAAAAAAAAAAAGTGAAATTATTTGAAATCATATAATTTACACCTAGAGTATTTTTATTAAAAAAATTTAATTTAACAGTGTAATAAATAATTAAATATTTTTCTTCATATTAAACAATAGTTATTAAAAAAAAAAAAATTTGAAAGCAAAGTGACTCATTTTTTTTTACTTATATCGAATTTTTTCACGTAAAAAAAGAAGTTGACATAAACCGCCTTTTTTCCTCAAATGACAAAAGTTACACATATACTTTTGGAGCTTATTTTATCAAGATATAAACGATAAAAGGATTATTTTAATAATGTCTACAGTGTTTTATTATCTGTTAAAAATTGTTGCAAATTAAAATCACACAATTATTTCTTAAATTGTCGTTAATACCTGTGAAAATAACTGAGAAAGTTAATAATTGTCATTGTAAGTGAAAGAAAATTATAAATAATCTTTAATAATTAATTTAGAAAAATTATGAAAATTTTTTTTTTATAATTTAAATTCAAAAATTATTTTTTTCATCTATACACGGAAAAAAATCTTTATCTGGAACAGCTTTATATGTTTCTCTAGAATAGAAAAAACTTTCACTGTTTTAGTGAAACATATCGCTGTTCCAGTGAAACTTATCACTGTTTCAGTAATAGATTTTTTTTCCGTGTAGAATTTAAAATAAAAGTTTAAATCAATATTATCATTTTTAATATCTTAATTGTTTATTTAATTATTTTTTTTAAATTATTTAACGCGAATTGAATTTTTTTACATTTTAATATTAATTTAATGTGTTATTTTGTTAATTGTCACGCAACCTGAAAAAACGGACCTTAGAAGCAAAAAAATTATAGATTATGTTTATGACAGTTTTACTTGAATTAAAAAGTTTATTTTTGTTTTTGTAAAACTACAAACAGTTTTTATTGAATTATTTTGGTTGTAATGAAGAACCAAATATCATTAATTTGCATTACGAGTTCAACGTCTTTATGTATTTTCACTTAAAAATTTCAAAACATAACCTATAATTTTTTGCTTTTAAGGTCCCATTCTTCAGATAGTGTCATAATTGTTGAAAAGAAAAGAAAATGTTTACAATTTAATAAATTTAAACAGTCTTCTCTTTGTGTCAAAAAAAAATATTTTTTTCTCCTCAAAATAAAAAAGAATTTAAAAGAAAATATGATAAATATTTTTTGTTTGTAAAAAATGGAAAATTAATTTTAAAAAAATAAAATTTGTGTTATTAACATATTATTTCAGTAAATTTTAATATGTGCCCAGATAGCACGTAAGCTTGCAGCAACCTTGCGCGCAATATTGCCAACCTTGCACGGCAAGCTTGCGGCAAGTTTGCATGCTAAGCTAACCGAAAGATTGCAGTGTAAAATTACTGCAAGATTGCGGTGTAAGGTTACTGCAAGATTGCACAATAAGATTATCGCAAGATTGCTCAGTAAGCTTGCACGGTTAGCTTGTAGCAAAGTTGGTGCAAGGTTTCCAAATAACCTTACTTTGAACCTAAAAATTTTTTTTTAATTTTTCGTCTAATTTATATATTTTTATTATATAAATTTTATTATATAAATTAAACGAAACATTTTTTTTTTTAAATTTTTTTAGTTTCAAAGTAAGGTCTTTTGGAAATCTTGCACCAACCTTGCTACAAGCTTACCGTGCAAGCTTACTGAGTAACCTTACACCGCAATCTTGCAGTAAACTTACCATGCAAGCTTGGGTCAGGTGGGACATTTGAAGCTTGCAGTAAGCTTGTGGCAAGTTTGCCGTGCAAGGTTGGCAATATTGCGCGGCAAGCTTGTCGCAAGGTTGCTGCAAGCTTACATGCTATCTGGGTGAAAATAAAAAAATTATGAAATAAAAATTCCTTTTTTTTTAATTTAATAATTTATAATATGAGTAATTACTTACATTGATAATTAACTGCAAAATTATTATCTATAATAATATTAATAGATATAATAATATTAAATATTAAAAAAAATAAAGTTTATACAGGTAAGTAATTTTTTTTCCACAATAATATAAGTTCTATTTTGCTACAATGTTTAAAATTAGATAAAAATTATATTTTTACACAAAATAAATTGTCAACTTTTTTGATTTCTCATTTCGCTTAAGCTATCGTTACTGAAATCATTCAACCTTGATGGAGTGTAAAGTAGTTCTCATAAATAAATATTTCGTACTTTACCACTTTACTGAAATGATTATAAATTATCAACAACAAAAAAACTTTTTTTTTTCAGCACTTTCGTGAGCATGGACTGTAAGAAAAATCAAGAACAAAAAAAAAATCCTTTGGAAAATGGCAATGTTTTTGCTTTTTTGTGCTTTTCGTAAGTGAGGTTTTAATATATTATATTTATTAATCTATAAAAAACGGTTTTAAATTATTAAATTACTATATTCGTTTTTCAATTTTATTATTTTTTCTTAATTTTAAAAATCAGTTTTATTATTTATTATTAAAAATCTCTATATATAATTACAAATTATAATATTTTATAACTTTAACATTTCTTTAAAAAGTGACTCTTCGTTTTTAATACATTACATCGAGAGAAATGTTTTATTTGAACCAAATATAATATATTTGAGTTAAATAAACGTATATTTGTCTCACAGCCTACTAGCCTATTTATTTGGTGTAAATAAATTTTTTTATTTAAATCGAATAAAAATTTATTCGAATCAAATAAATATTTATTAGAATCTGAGACAAATATAACATTTCTCTGTGTGTACTATAAATAGAAATATAAAAAAAATCATTAATTCGAATTCTGTGTTTTTTAAATTTTATAATCTCAAAAATTAAAAACAATAAATTGTAAAATGAAATTGAATCATATTTTCATAATTTTATCAATAGATATAAAATATCGTTTTTATGTACAAAAAAAAATATATTCTTTTGTTCCAAAAGATATTGAATAAAAAATAACTTTCATTTATGTATTATCATTTCAATAAAATTTTACGTTTCTTTATAGATGGATATTTAAGATATTTCGCACGGGTTATAAAAAAGAATTAGAATTGAACGATATCTACAATTGCTTAGACGAGGACAATAGTCAAACTTTGGGAAATTTAATATACAAAGTTTGGAAAGCGGAGAATGAGAAATACAATTCAAAAAATATACATAATTGCAGTTTAACAAAAGTTTTGGCAAAATGTTTTTGGAAGAAAATAATCTTGATAGGTATGTGGCAAGCATTTGACGCCCTTATTCTCAGGTGAGTTCTCTTTATATTTTTTCATATTTTAATATTTCCATAGTGAACTTGAAAAAAATAAATAAATTTTTTTTACAAAACTTATGAAATTTTTATTTTTAATTCTCTTTTGAGTTAAATATACACGGAAAAAAAGGAAAAATATCAAAATTAGTAACCACAGCTAAATTTTTTGCTATGACAACGAAAAAGTTTGCTATGATAAACAATCAGTCTTAATTTTTAAAAATTTACTGTCACAGCAAACTTTTTTGATCCTACAGCAAATTTGTTTGCTATCCCTATATTAGCTAACATAATTTGATGTAACAGCAAATAATTTGCTGCGCCACAGCAAATTTTTTCTTTGCGTGTAAAATTAATTCTAAGGCAGTTATCAATAATAATTAATTAAGAGGCTGTACTTAATTTTTTGTTTAATTATGTATTAATTTATTAATCATTAAAAATTTTTCCCCTGCTAGTAAAATATTTGACAAAGAAAATTATTTTTCAATTATTGAAAATCAAAACTAAAAATAAAATTAATTTCAGAATTCTTCAAGTTCTATTATTTGCAAAGGTATTAAATTACTTCAATAGTAAAAGTCATATGTCGACAACGGAAGCTTTTTACTGGGCTTCCGGCTTTGCTTTGACATTAATTGTATGTGTATTTGTCTATCAACTTTCAATACAAGCAACGACACATGTAGAATTAAAATTAAGAGTCTCGTGTTCATCTCTTGTCTATAGAAAATGTTTAAAATTGTCGAAAGCATACACGGAAAATCAAGAAACAACAGTAGGTCAGGTAAGACGCTAAAAAAAAGAATATTTGACAAAAAAAAAAAATTTCGTTTTATCGACAGTAGAAGAGGGTGGTATTTATTTTACCAATAAACAGAAAGAGTACTCTAATACATTGACAATAATTTCAGACATATATGAGAATCTTTGGATAACAAAGAATTTTCCGATACGGCAGAATTTAAACTTATTAACAGTTGGTTAATATTAAACCTCCATGAAGTTGGCGTCGACGCTCAGCGCCGAAATTTGTTTTTCACAGGACCAAAAATGTAAAATTATTTTTAAAAATAATTTTTGGTTCAAATAATGCCTTCAGAAATACTTTTCAAAGTATTATTTTGACCCAAAACCTTTTTAAAAATGAGATTTCATACTTTTGGTCCCATGAAAAATAATTTTCGACGCTGAGCATCGGCGCCAACTTCATGGAGGTAATATTAATTCAAGCGAATATTTCAAAACATTTCAAAATTTTATTTCTTCGAATTATTATTTTGCAGAATTTTCATTAAATCAATTTTCTATATATTACAGAATTTTTATATATATAACCGAAAATTCACTTCACAGAATTTTTATTTATTCGACTTTTTATTTACTCCAATTTTCATTGCATAGAATTTTCTTTTAGATGAATTTTTATTTTGTTCAAATTATTATTTGATAGAATTTCCATATAACTGATTTTTCATACTACAAAATTTACACTTAACCGAAAAATCATTTAACAAAATTTCTAATTAATAGAATTTTCATTTGTCCGAAATTGCAAATGTCCGAACAAACAATCGCGCCGAAATCGATTGTTTGTTCGGTCATTTGAAATTTCGGACAAATGAAAATTTCATCAATTATAAATTCTGTCAAATGATTTTTCGATTAAGTACAAACTCTGTAGTATGAAAAATCGGTTATATGGAAATTCTATTATCTATAAAAATTCTATGTAGGGGTCACGAGTACAGTGACCGACACCCTCCACATACTTTCAACTTTAAATGACATTTTATCGGAATTTATTAAAGATTTAGTTATAAAATAAATTTCAAATAAAAGATTTGGGTTAAAATTTATACTACATAAGTTTAAAATCAAAAAACACTTTGATAAGAGTTTATAATATTAATTTAAAAATGTATGGTTTGAAAACAGTGAAAAAAAAATATTTAAACTACTATTTAAGTAACATGATATTTATTAATATTATCACAAATTTTATTATTCAGATTTAATGTACAAAAAAAAATTACTTTTAAAATATAATTATTTAACAATTTCTTCATATTTATAAAATTTGTAATTAATAAAGCAAATTTTTTGAGGTTAGTTTTCTAGAAAGTAAAATATTGATGAAAATATAAACTTATAAAATTTTCTGTCAGCTGTATCAATTTCTAAATATTGTATATTAATTAATTTACTAGTGATATTTCATTCAATATTATTATTTTTATAGTTATTATCGTTTTTAATAGCAGGTGTCGTTCACTGCAACTTTTACCCTAAAGAAAATTGGTTTAATAAAAATTCTGCAAAATAATAATTCGAACAAATAAAATTCGGCTCAATGAAAATTATGTCAAATGAAATTCATATTAAATGAAAATTCTAACAATTAATTTTTAGAATTTTAAATTTTCGAGATAAACTCTCGAGAATAGCAGGAGAATTAATTGATTAAAATAAATTCAATTATTATTTATTAATTTATTGAAAAATTGTAAAAATTAAATAAAAAACCGTCTAATTATTATTTTTACTTTAATTTTACTGTATAAATCAAATAAACAAAAATGATTTTAGATAATCAACATTTTTAGCAATGATATTAATAATTTTGAAGCTGGATTATTTGGCTTTCATTATATATGGATTGCACCGATACAATTGATAATCATAACAATAATTATTTATCAAGAGATGTGCTTCTATAGTTTTTTGGGAACATTTATTATTTTCTCACTTATTCCACTACAAGGTAATAAAAAAATGACATAAAATTTTATATATTAAAAAAAAAAATCGAAAAAGTATCATTTAATTTTCTTTTTTTTTTAATTATTATTAAAATTTGCGTACGTGGAAAATGAAGAAAAAATATAATGTCGAGAAATGAAATTACAGAAATTACAAAAGAAAAAAAATAATTACAGCCTACATTGGAAAGTCGATAAAAATTTTGACAAATAAAGTTTCATTAAGAACGGACAAGAGACTTTCGTTATTGGATGAAATAATTGGTGGGGTAAAAGTAATTAAAATGTATGCCTGGGAGAAACCATTTTCGCGACTTGTGGATAAAGCAAGAAAGTAAGATTTTTAAGACACATATATATTTCATACCATATTCATTAAATTCCCAAATAATAATAATAAAACTAGTATTTAATTTATTACATATTTGTTATTAATTACAATTTTTAATTATGAAAAAAATTTTATTATTTAATTAATTTTCAAACTCTCTAAATCTGAATTAGTAAAAATGTTTACTAATTTGAATTAGTGACTTACTTTTTGCTTCTGAATTAGTTAAATTTTACTAATTGTTAGTAAAAGTTACTAATAATTAGTAAAATTTTACTAATTCAGAAGCAAGAAGTGAGTCACTAATTCAAATTAGTAAACATTTTTACTAATTCAGATTTAGAGAGTATTAATTATTTAATTAATATAAAGTTTTGTTAATTAGTATTTTGTAGAATTAACGAACATAATAATTGTTACAGAAAAGAAGTTAACATTATCAGAAAAATAGCATTTTGTAATGCTTTCACAATGGCTTGGGACAATTGTGTCTCTCAATTTTGTGTCTTTGTTATTATCTTTTTTTACGTTTTATTTGAAAATAAAATCACAGCGGAACAGATCTACACAATAATAGCATTTTATAATATTGTAAGGACTTCTGTATTTGTCCTCATGTCACATGGTAACTTTTTTCAATAATAATAATTATAATAATAATAATAATAATAATAATAATAATAATAATAATAATAATAATAATAATAATAATATATGTAACACGCTTTGAAGAAAGGGACCTAAGAAGCAAACCAATTTTAGGTTATTTTTATTTTAATTTATACGTCTCAAAATTTGAAAAATAATTATTTAAAATGCAACATCACTTAACTAATAAATAATAATAACAAATATTTGTTAGAAATAAATTTTAAAAATAATATAAAATATTTAAGGTGTGCAACGTTTAGCAAAAAATCTCGTGACAATTAATCGTATCGAGGAGTTTATGCGTCGCGATGAAGTAATAAATCAATTAATAGATATCAAAAATATTGAGAAGCAATCACATGAAAATATTGCAGTGAAAATAGAGAAAACATCAGCAAAATGGTCTCAACAGATGAAGAGAGACACACTTCATAATGTAAATTTTATCGCTGAACGTGGAACACTTTCTGCAATTATAGGACAAGTGGGCTCTGGTAAAAGTAGTTTACTTCATCTTATTGTTAATGAACTTCCCTCAATAAGTGGCACTATTCAAGTGTCTGGAAAAATTGTCTATGCAAGTCAAGAGCCATGGATATTTGCATCTTCGATAAGGCAAAATATTATTTTTGGACTTTCAATGAATAAAAAACGTTATCAGGAAGTGATTCGTGTTTGTCAATTGGAGGAGGATTTTGTTAAATTTCCATTTGGTGACAAGACACTTATTGGTGATAGAGGAACAACATTGAGTGGAGGACAAAAAGCAAGAATTAATTTAGCACGAGCAATTTATGTGGATGCTGATATTTATCTTTTGGATGATCCATTGTCGGCTGTTGATTCTCATGTGGGTAAAAAGATATTTGAAAATTGTATTTGTGGATTTTTAAGGAATAAAACAAGAATTTTGGTGACACATCAGCTACAATATCTAAAAGACGTTGATCGAATTTTTATTTTAAACAACGGTATTATCCAAATAAATGGAACATTCAATGATTTACAAGCATCAAATTTAGATTTATTAAAAATATTACCGTTTATAAATGACAATGAGAATGTGAAATTTGAAATGATTGATAAAGAAGAACATCGTCCATTGTCATGGAAAGATTCTGTGGAGGATTTACAGGAAGAAATTCCAGAACATCGAATTGTTGGCAGAACATCGGGAAGAGTTTATTTTTATTATTTTAAAGCTGTTGGAAGTGTTTGGATTATTTTTCTAGCTCTATTTCTTGGTATTTTTTGTCAAATCGTCACTACCTATGGAGATATTTTTCTCGCTAATTGGATTAATCGTGAGGATCATAGAAGAAGTAACAGTGACATTTCAACGAATAATGATGATAATATGTCGAGTTTACAAATGTATGGTTTATTAATAATTGCGTCAATGGCTCTGACGAATGCATTTTTCCTCATTTTGTGCGAGATGTGCATGAGATCATCAGGCAATTTGCATTCATCAATGTTTTACAGTCTCATGCGTACAACAATGTCCTTCTTTCAAGAGAATCCATCCGGAAGAATTTTGAATCGGTAATTTTATATTTCTTTTCAAATCTACTTTTTTAATTTTATTTATTCTTCAAAGGTAATTTTATAAACATAAATTAGAATAATTGTTTAATTATATAATTTTAATCAAATTCTATAATAGATTCTCGAAAGACATTAGAGCAGTTGACAAAGATCTGTTACAAGTTCTACAGGATGTATCTCAAAGTATTTTACTCTTAGTGGCAATTGTACTTATCACAAGTATTATAAATCCATGGCTACTGGTACCGACATCAATAGTTGCTGTTATTTTTTATTTTCTAAGAATCATCTACATAAGAACAAATCGCAGCTTAAAACGTTTGGAAGCAATAAGTGAGTAGCGATAAATTTGATAAAAACTTGAATATACACGTTTGTTAAAATTTCCAAATTGTATTTGGATTTAATCCAGAGAGATTAATTTGAAAATGATAGGCATTAGCCCAGACTAAAGGATAAATCCGAAATCAGTGCGGAATTTATATGTTATCAATTGGCAATTAATGTGCAACAATCTGAATTTATTTCGAACAAAGAACTTAATCAGAAATAAGTCCAGAACAATCCGGAATTTTTATATTTAGACAATCCGCAAACATTACGCAACAATCTGATTTTAGTTTTATCAAAGAACGTAATCCAAAATTAGTCCGCAATAATCAGAAATCTTTGTGGAAAAAATTCGGTATTAGTCTGAATAAATCCGGATTTAGTAAGTCAAAAATATTAATCCAAAGTCTGTGATTATTTATTCCAGACTGTTGCGTACTAAATAAAGATTTTGTACTCCTTTCGGATTCAGATTTTTGTGTGAACTGACAGCTGATTTTGAAAATATTAATTCTGTACTATTCCAGAGCCATTTTGGATTAAGTTTTTGATTGAACTAAATTCGGATTGTTGAAAACTGATTTCATAGACATTTCGAACTGATCTCAGAGTTCGATTCATACAATACAATCATCAGGATCCAGTCTACTCAAAAATGAGTCTGGAATAATTTGATACTTTGCATGTATAAGAAATCACCAAAATTAGTTTGGTTAAGTCTAAAATTAGTCTGATTTGTGTGACTAGTAAATCTGAAAGTAGTTTGGTCTAATCCAAAATCTGTTTGATTATACACAACTAGTGATGCCAAATCAAATTTAAGTAATCAATAAACCCGTAATCTGCATTCACTAGTTGGATTTGATCATACAGACTTCGGATTAAACTGAACTAATTGCAGATTCACTAGTATTAATCGGACTGCTTTGCACTAATTTAAAATTAGTTTGAAATATATCCGAAATTTTAACAAGAGATCTTTAGTTTAAATACTTTTCAAAAATCAATTCTTGTAATCAACAATTTTAGTTTTTTTAGCTTTTCATTATTTTTTTTCTTAGAACCTACAATTAGTCTCAGAGCGAACCTATGATTATTCATAAAATTTCCTGTTATTTTTAAAATTCGATAAAACACAAAAGTCTCCTAAACAAGTTACAAGTCAATACCATAGAATTGTTTAATATTTTTAACATTTTTTAGAGTTGGTATTTGCATTTAGTATTATAAAATCATAAATTCAGAACAAAATGAAAATTACGATGTAACCTCTCATTTATTTCAACAAAAACATTTCAGCAAAGTTTGAAACAAATGCTTCCAACTTCTGTTTGTCTTATGTGAAAATAGTCCGAGTTTGTCTCAACAGAATTCGATTTCTGCGGTTTGGGATTGAAAAGGGTCAAACTAAATAAATATCAAAGCAAATAAAAGCAACTATGAACAATTTAATTCAACGTTTTTTCAATACCACACTGTTATAATAACCTAAATATTAACTAATACTGATGACTCATAAATACACCTATAGAAAACACTTATCAATTATTCCCAATTCATATCTAAATAAAATAAATTTCTCTGTGCAGATCGATCGCCAATTTACAATCACATTAGCGCCACTCTCAAAGGACTAATAACAATTAGAGCATTTAGAGCAGAGCAAAAGCTAATCGATGAATTCGACAACTATCAAGATCTACATACTTCGCCGTGGTATCTTTTTTTCTCGAGTATAACATGTTTCACCATTTACTTACAATTCATTTGCTCGCTCTACATAATTATCATTGTCTTCGCATTTGTCACCGTCAAAGAAAACGTACCCGTGGGAAATGCAGGTCTGGTAATAACCCAATGTGTCTTACTTGCCAGTATGCTTCAATGGGGTTTGAAGCAAACAACAGAAATAGAAACATTAATGACGTCAGTCGAAAGAATTATGGAGTACAGTGATTTAGAGCAAGAGGCATCGTTGGAAACAAAAACTGAGAGTAAACCACCTATTAATTGGCCACAGGATGGTAGAGTGGAATTTAAAAATGTTTCATTAAGTTATCATCCATCGGGTGCGCCAGTTTTGAGAAATATTAATTTTCAAGTGGCTTCAAGAGAGAAAATTGGTATTGTAGGTAGAACGGGAGCTGGAAAGAGTTCCCTGACAAGTGCACTTTTTCGCTTATCATATTTAACGGGAGAAATTTATATTGATGGTATTGCTACAAGTGATTTGGGTCTGCACGATGTTAGATCAAACATTAGCATTATTCCACAGGAGCCATTACTTTTTACCGGTACTCTTAGAAGTAATTTGGATCCCTTTGAAAATTATTCTGATGATGAACTTTGGCAGGCTTTGGATGAAGTGGAACTTAAGGAATTTATCAAAAGTTCGAATGCTGGACTTGATGCTAAGGTTTCAGATGGAGGGGCTAATTATAGTATTGGTCAACGACAACTTCTTTGTTTGGCACGTGCCATTGTGAGAAAGAAAAAAATTCTTATCCTCGATGAAGCTACTGCAAATGTGGATTTTCAGACTGATGAACTTATACAAAAAACCGTTAGGAGACGATTTAAGGATTGTACTGTATTTATTATTGCTCATAGATTGAATACTGTTATGGACTGTGATAAATTCATTGTTATGGATTCTGGACTTATGGTCGTGAGTTGGAATATTTTTTTAACGGATTATTATTTAAGGGTTTTGAATTTTTAAGAGTACGAAAAGTTTTACATATGGATGAAATCTTTTTCTAGGAATTTGGTCATCCTTGGGAACTTTTGAAGAAGAGAGGATACTTGTACGAAATGGTACAACAAACTGGACCTGACATGGCTCAAGTTCTTATGAAAATGACAAAAAATGTATAGTATTGTAAATCTGCAATTTTTTCTTTGAATGGAATTGTATTTCCGAAGTATTTTTTAGGGCTAAACACAAATCTCGAGTCAAAATTTTCATACGTTTTTGAGAAAAGGGGGTGTGGAAACCACAAAAAATTCGTTTTTTTATTTTTAGAGCAGCAGTAACAAATGTAATTACTATGTTCATAAATTTAATTAATAAGT
The DNA here is from genome assembly GCF_019393585.1 of Leptopilina boulardi. Classification (NCBI taxonomy): domain Eukaryota; kingdom Metazoa; phylum Arthropoda; class Insecta; order Hymenoptera; family Figitidae; genus Leptopilina; species Leptopilina boulardi. The sequence continues at coordinate 2,937,066 of NW_026137881.1, read as the reverse complement.
CAATAATATCAATTTTTTTATGAAATTATAAACACTGTGATAAACATCTTGTTAAAATTGAAATTTAATAAACAAATATTTCAAAAGAGATTATAATAATTATTCATAAACAAAAAAAATAAAGATTCATAAAATTAATGATAAATTTTCAAATTAATTTTATGTATAGAATTCATTTTTATACCTATTAAAAAGTTTGCGTTTACACTCTCATTTAATAATTTCTATGGGTCAGTGATCTTACTTCCCATTATCATGATATCCCCGTATATAGAAAAACAGTGGCGCATGCTCTAAAAAATTTCTAGGCTGAAAATAGTGCGTTTACCTATAAAATTAAATGGATGAACTCTGAGAAAAGAGAGAAAGAAAAAGAAATCTTTTCTTCTTCTCCTGGGAGTTCTCGTTTTGATATTAAAGGCAAAAGGTTCACAGGCAATTTTAAAATAAATTTACTTTGCTCTTGACTTGAGTTAAATTCAAATACAAGTGCAATGAAATTTTTATATTGAAATCCATTACTGGGAGTTGAATGATTTCAAATTACGTGTAACTTCGCAAAAAAAAAAAAAAAAAAAAAAAAAAAAAAAAAAGAAAGAAATTAATTTCTAATGAATAAAAGTAAAAAGATTAAAAAAAAATTAATTATGCTAAAAAAGGCTATTTTTGTGAAGTTTTTTGGCAAGTTTTTAATTATAAATATTGATATATAAGGTGTTGCACTTAATAGACACACTCTAGAAGTATATAAAAAAATGGTTTCATTTTTTTGATTTTTTACTTATAAAAATGATGGTTGAAAAAAAGTCAACAAAAGGGGTCTGCGCTATTGATAAAATCTTTGAACTGTCAAGTCAGAAACAAAAAAATCAAACGGCATTAGATTTAGGGGACGAATGATTATGTTCTAAAAATCATTAGTTAGAATTTAACATTTAACATATTAGGCATTTTAAAGAATTTTTATTGGGTAGAATTTATCTGGTAGAATACTTCAGAATTTTTACTTAACCAAAAAATCATTTAACAGAATTTCTTATTGGTAGAATTTTTATTTGTCCAAAGTTGATAATAACCAAACAATCGACAGAAAGATTTCGGCGCGATTTTTAAAATCAACCAATCAAAAATTATCCATAAATTTGTGATTGGTTGATTTTAAAAACCGCGCCGAGAAAACTTGCATGGCAAGCTTGCTGCAACCTTCTGTGCTGATTGGCAAGGTTATTTGGCAACCTTGCACCAATCTTGCGACAAGCTTACCGTGCAAGCTTACGGAGCAATCTTGCGATAATCTTACTGTGCAATCTTGCAGTAACCTTTCACTGCGATCTTTCGGCAAGCTTACCATGCAAGCTAGGGTTAGGTGGGACATTTGAAGCTTGCGGCAAACTTGCCATGCAAGGTTGGTAATATTGCGCGGCAAGCTTGCCACAAGGTTGCTGCAAGCTTACGTGCTATCTGGGTTAGCTAATTAGCGGACCATCATTCTCGAGTAGCAAATTATTCAAAAAAAGGATAGTTAGAGTGCTTCGATCTTTATAAAATTTTTGTAAGATATTTTCTACAAATGTAAACTTTGAAAAAATAAAATAAAAAAAAAAATTGATTTTTTTGGAAATTCTAAATGTAGTAAGACCCCTTAAGATTTTTCATTCTATTTTATAATGCCGGTGGTTTTGTTCTAAGTCAAGGCAATAATATACAAAGAAATAAATATCAAGATTTCTATGCGCGCAAAATCTTGATATTTTTTTCTATTTCAATTGGGCAAAGATATTGAATCATAGATAGTGAAAAATAGATATACAGAAGTAATAATCTGCGTAGGATCAAAGACAATTTGCATTTCTCAATGACCTTGAAAAAGTTTTCCGTTTTCTTTCTTTTTAACTGGCTTTTCAATTTTTTTTTCTTTTTTTTCATATATTTATATTTTACATAGACTTTGTTATTAGAAACTTCATTAAAAGGACTTGTATTTTCATAGACGCAAAAGGGTAATTAAGAGAGAAATAAATACATGTTTTTATAAATATGAATAAATAAAAATAACAATGATACAATTTGACTGGAAAAATGATATAAATTTTTTTTCTAAATTACACGTCATAGTATAATATTTTTAAAAAAGTAATAAAAAATTTTTTTTTTCTTTTTTCGGATATATATATATATACTATTTCTCTCGCATGTCCACACAAGTGCGCCCAGTACTTATGCAGAGTTAAAATAAATGTAAAGAGACAGTTCAATTTCGTTACGGATTTCCATGAATTTTATTGATGCGTATTTTTAGTTCTCATGAATATGTAACCGTGGAAGGGAAGAAAAAAAATCTGTCATTCTTTTTTTTTCCCCGCGCATTTTTAAGCCATGAATTGAGAAAGTCGAAAGGCCGTTAAAGAAAAGTTCGATTGAAAAGTAAATAAATTTTTGTTTTAATATTAAAATATTAAATAAATATGTAATACATTTTTTTCCAAGAGAAAAAATTTGATCCATATATTTATTTTTTTCTATATTTATAACAAGAAAACTCTTTTTTTTAGAGAAATAAGATTGAAATATTAATAAATATAATTTTTCAAAGTTAAAAACAATTAACTATAAAATTTCTAATTTCGGAGAAAAACGAAATAATTTTTTTTTGTATTATTATTCCGAAAAACTAATTGTTTTAGAAAAAAAAAAAAATTCTATAGTTACCTAAAAGAAATATTTATGACTTAGAAAAATTGCTTTTTGAACTTATAGATAAATTTTAAATTCAAATTTTTATAATATTTATGAAAAATTTATCTAGTCAATTATTGTTTGAAAAATAATAATGTACAAAAATTATTAAATGATAATTATATTTAAGAGAATAGTAAACATTAACTTTGTTATTATAATTCGTGTAAATAAAAACAATAATTGTCTCGCTGTTTAATTTCTGCTAAAATTTGATATTAAAGTTTTAAAAAAATTGTAACAATAACAACCTTAATTAATCCTATATATGTAATTATGATAATTTTAAGTCAAATTACACCAATTAAAACATGATTATTATTTACATCATTATTGGAGCGTAAAATAGCAGATGTGACTCTCATTGTAAATGATTGAACATGTTATAAATTAACTATTGAGATTATCCTAATTAATTAATAAAATTTGTCTCTCGTTTATTAAAATTATTGATTGACTCCCGTATATGCGGAATTAATGAAGATATAATATTACTGTAAAAGTTTCCTTTAACTTTTTACTATACATTAATTTTTATTTATTTTACATTCAGAAAAAAGATTTCTTTGACAAATTTTTCTTTGATATAAAGAAAATTTATTTGTTTCAAACAAATTATCTTTGATTAAAAAAAAAAATTATCTTCATTTCAAAAAAATTGTTTATTTAATTCAAATAAATATTTCTTTTACAGTATATCAATGTTAGAATTTTTTTAATTTAATACACAAAATTTTTTTATTCAAAGAAATTTTCTTTCAAAATAAGAAGTTTTTTTGTTTTTAAGAAAATTTTATTTTAAATGAAAGAAAAAACGTCAAAAAATTGGTCTATTTAAATCAAAGAAATCTTTTCTCTCGGTGTACACGGTTTTTGGAGTCTCGTACCCTGCTAAATGCAGGGAGAATAATAAATAAATAAATAAACAAATAAATAAATATCTCCGATTTTTTTGAAATTTTTTTTCTTTTAGTACTAATTGAGACTAGATTCCATGAATTTTTTCAAATTTTTTTAGCAAGCCGTTTTCGAGTTACAAAATTTTGAAAATTGGAAAATTTTAATGACTTTTAATTTTTGAATGCTCATAACTTCCTGAAAAAAGCATCAATTTTAAAAGTCTTTTTTTCAAAATGCTTGTTTTTAAACGTACTTTTCTAAAAAATCGTTTTTTTTAAAACGATATTACTATCAAATTTTTGAGTTTTAATGATAAAAAGTAATTTTTCTCATTTGACGTACTGATCGATTTTTTCAAAATTTTTTCAAAAAAAAACTATTTCTTTTTACGAAACTTTTAAGCCTAGCCCGATAATGAGAAAACAATTTTTACAATATTTTTGAAATTTTTCAAAAATTTTTGAATTTTGAATTTTTTAAAAATAATTTTGTTTTTTTTTATGCTACGTACTTTTATGTATTTTGATGCGCTGATTACGAAAATCATGGTCACAATACCCAAAAATTTTGATTTTTATGGTAAAAACCATAAAAAAAGTCCCAAAATGTATGGTTTTTTTCGTTTATTATGTAGAATATGCAAAATTAAAAAAAATGCATCAGATATAAAAAATGTATTTTAATAAGATCTATAACTTTCGTTTGAACCAACAAAATTTAACCATAAATTTTGGGTCTTTTGTGGTTTTCACCATAAAAATCAAATTTTTGGGTATTGTCACCATGATTTTCGTAATCAGCGACTCAAAATACATAAAAGTACGTAGTATAAAAAAAAACCAAAAATATTTTTTAAAAATTCAAAAATTTTTGAAAAATTTCAAAAATATTGTAAAAATTGTTTTCACATTATCGGGCTAGGCTTAAAAGTTTCGTAAAAAGAAATAGTTTTTTTTTTTTAAATTTTGAAAAAAATCGATCAGTACGTCAAATGAGAAAAATGACTTTTTATCATTAAAACTCAAAAATTTGATAGTAATATCGTTTAAAAAAAAATTTCGATTTTTTTTCAAAGTATGTTTAAAAACACACATTTTGAAAAAAAAGACTTTTAAAATTGATGCATTTTTAAGGAGGTTATGAGCATTCAAAAATTAAAAGTCATGAAAATTCACTAATTTTAAAAATTCCATAACTCGAAAATGGCTTGCTAAAAAAATTTGAAAAAATTCATGGAAGCCAGTCTCAATTAGTACTAAAAGGAAAAAAAAAAATCTCAAAAATTCGGAGATGCAATTGCAGATGGACTTACACTTTTTTCGAAATGAATTTAGAAATAAGAGCGGAAAAAAATTAATAAATAAGGTGCCGGGAGGAACAACTCGCCGAGCGCTCAGCTGGATGCTCTAAAGCCAGTCACACGACCCAAAATATTCGAAAAAATTGAAATCCGAAATTTTGACATTAAATGCAAAAAACTGACAAATTTTTTTCACGAATTTCATTAAATTTTTAAACTTAAATCGTCGTATCCTTGACAAATTTTAATAAAATCACTTGTCATTTTGTATTCACACTTATTAGGGTACATACACTGTAAAAAGAATTTTAGGTATCAAAATAGAACCAATTAACAATTTAGTACCTAAAGTCGGTATTAAATTAATACCTTTCTTTTTACAGTGTAGAAGACGACAGGATAATAAAAAATTATTTATTTTTCAATAATAATTCATTATAAATAGTGAACGGTCGGTAATTGCGTTTTCTAACCTTTGACAAAAAAAAATCTGTGGGAAACTTTAAAATTAAAAAAACTTCCAGTGAGACATTTGTTTATCATAATATAAGGAAGTTTTCTGTAAATTTTCAAATCGATTCATTTATAAGTTTAGTAAATATAAGTATTTTTCCAAAAAGCGGCGACGCGCTAACGAGACGCCACGCGGAGCGAATCATTAATATTATATTAATTAATTTTTTAATTGATTAGGGTCAACCGGGGTAAATCCGAACGCTTTTAGTAAGTTTCAACAATAACATAAGTTTTTTCTTTAAAACAAAATACTTCCGGTATTCTGGTGCATGAAGTTGTTACTTTACTTGCATAGAACAATTTTATGGGGTAGCAAAAATTTTTGATAAATTACAATCGCAGGAAACTTAGCGTTCGTATTTACCTCGATACTTTGCAACTTTCCTAAAATACCGGGGTAAATACGAACGCCACTGTATTTCAGAAAAATCTTAGGGAAAATAAATTTAAAGTATTGCATTTGTTAAACTTATATAAAAACTCAAAAAAAAATACGATAATAAACCTATTATGTAATAATGCATCATATATAAATACAAAAATCAAACAGGTTAAAAATTAAAATGCATTACACAATTAAAACCTTCAATAACTTTATCAAATCATAACGGATTTTTGCAAAACTTGGTACAGAAAGTATTTTGGAGTGATTGAATGTAAATACAAAAATAAAAGTCAAATTTTTTAAATTCAAAATGGCGGACTTTCCTAAAACTTATTTTTAAAAATGATCAAATTTGCTAACCCTGAAACCCCCCGAGTAACAATTTTCGAGCGAATCCAATGAATTTTTTAATTCTCGTCCGCCATTTTGAATTTTGAAAAACTGACTTCAAATTGGTAATTAGCGACCCCAAAAACCATAGAATACCAAATTTTATTAAGATCCTGAAAAACTTTTTTCAATAAACCATTTGGCAAAAAAATTGAAACACTCCTTCGAGAAAACAGAGATTAAGTTTCTGCTTATTAATTACTAACGAGGATACGTATAGAAAGAAAAACTTTTTTCTATGTACTTTTATAATGTTAAAATAATAGTGTAATGAAATAAAAACAATTTTGTGTGGCTCTGATGTAAAAAAAAATTATTGAAAATACCGTTCGGATTTACCCCGGTTTTCCAATTTTCCTGGGTAAATACGAACGGTCTGATATTATTAATAAAATTTTACAGAAGGCAAAAATGAAAAATAGTTTCTGTTCTAGTATTCATAACAAACAATTATAAATAATAAAATAAATTTTTAGCTTCTTTTTCTTCAAATACGGGACAAAATACTGAAAGAGTGTCATCTTTGATTTTCAATCTTTTTTGCAATACTCGTTATCTTTGTTTATGCTGTTGCTAATTAACAAACGAAAAATGGGATAATACTTAGAATCTCTTGAAGGGGATCTGAGGTAAAAATTCTCATATCAAACTTATTTTTAAAATTTTTAATTAAGCTGAAATAATTAGCGTTCGGATTTACCCCGGCTGACCCTATATAGGTAATAATTATATATTAAATATAATAATAATAATAATAATTTAATAGGTAAATGATGTTAATATTCTTGGTTGGCCTAATGGCTTATATATATATATATATATATATTTATTCTACACGTATGACGCGTTTCGACACAGTATATTGTGTCCTCTTCAGATCATATAATGAAATTAATTATTAATTAATAATTAATTTCTTGAATAATTTCATTATATGATCTGAGGAGGACACAGTATACTGTATCGAAACGCGTTATATGTGAAGAATAAATAATAGTATATTATGCACCAAGGGTGGGAGCACTGAGTTTATTGATACGAGCACAATGTTTTCGAACAAGACGAAGCACGTGCCAAACAAGAATATTAAATTATATAGCTTTGTCAAATTATAATATAATAATAATTGTTATTTACATATATATAATTATTATAATTTTAATATTATATATAAAATTATAACTTATATAATATATAATTTAATTATTGCATTCAATTCTATAATAATTATAGGTATATATAGAATAATTCGATAATTTTAATTATTTTTTTATCAATAGCTCTTTTAATATGAACCACAGGATTTAATTATAATTTAAAAGCGCGGAAATAAGAAAATATCTTCACTTTTTTTATTTACAAATATCTCAGTTGAATAGAAATTAATTAAGGAACTGGCGAAGCAGAAAAAATACCAACAATCATCTTATAATTACATATCTTCTTGAAGGTTGTTTACGGACGATGATGGAGAGGCCCTAACATAACCTCAAAAATGAAGAAGGCGGTTTTTAATGTAAAAAAAAATTTAATAAAAATTAATTTCAAACAATTTTAAAAGAATCAAGATAGACAATTTTTGGAAAAAATTATGTTGACTTAAAACATTTTATTAAATAATAATTTTTTTTAACATTTTATTTAAATAATAATTTTTTTAACATTTTATTTAAATAATAATTTTTTTAACATTTTGACTTTTTTCTTTCAGCTTAAACAAAAATTGCAATTTTCATCCAATTTTTATATAAACAATAGCGTATTTTATTCAGTGAAAGATTCACTACAATCGTAAACATTTTTCAATTGTTTAAAGTATGTCGTTAAAAAATTAGTTAATAATTAAAATTTATAGGTTGTTTATATAATTTTTTAACAACATACTTTTAACGATCGAAAAAAGTTTACGATTCTAGAGAATGTTTTACTGAATAATATAAAATAAAATTTAAAAATTTTATAAAGTTTATAAACAGTTTATAAAAATTGGATAAAAATTGCGTTTTTTGTCTAAGCTGAAAGAAAAAAATAAAAATCTTTTTAAAAATACATAATAAACAAAATAACAAATAAAAATAATTTTTTCCGAAAAGTGTATAATTAGATCTTCTATAATTCTAGAAACTTTTTTTTTTTTAATTTTAACGACTAGCGCCTCCGACGGTCTTTGGCCGTCTCCGTTGCTTCTATTCTTTGTCCATTCAATTTAATTTTTAATTTATGTTTCATAATTTATTACAATTATTTTAATAAATATTTAATAATATTGTTAACAAAATGCAAAAAGGCATGTAATTATAGAGAAAGTTTCAAACAGAAAAATAATAATCTATTATATTTGTAGTCTGAAAATGATAATAATTGTTTAATAATTTTTTTAAAAAACTAAAAACACTTTTTTATTCAAGGTAATATTATTTTCATAATAATTTAATTTATTTCAATGTTATGTTATGTTATGTTCGTTTCTGATTCATGACAGCTGCAAATATTTACAACAAATAAATGCTTTGCAAGTGTATATTTATTGCATTTAAGTAAGTTATGCAAAATATATATGTGGAACAATAATTTAAGGTGATTTTCATAAAATGAATATTGATTTAGATGCTGTGGAAAGCAAAGTTCATTTTTTCTTACATTCGATTTTTTCGACCATCGAGATATTTCGATACATTTTCATGTGGTTTGCATGCACTGTCTTTTTTAAGAAAGGATATGATAAATTTATTTTGTCCCCCAAACTAAAATCAGCAGTAAGTGTAAAATTTAAAGAAAAAAATTAAATTTTTTTTTAATTGTATTATGTAACGCGCTCTAATAAACTAAAAAATTATGGGTTATTTTTATGATAGTTTGGAATGAAACTTCACAAAGAGGATCAAGTCTTAATATACGCAAATAATTGATGCTTCATCACATCAAAAATATTAAAGAAAAATTGATTTTGATTTTACATTATTAAAAAGAAACATTTGATTAAAGGAAAAACTATCACAAACATAACCTCTATAATTTTTTTTACATAATTAAAAAAGAAACCTTAGGTCACTTTTCTTCAAAAAAAGTTTCATGTATCACCTCAGGGAATTTTAAATTCAAAATTCAATTATATAAATTTAAATAGCATAATATGTGACGCGTCACGAAGAAATCAAGGTAAAACTGTAGTAAATATAATCTATAATTATTTTGCTTCTAAGGTACCTTTCTTCACGACGCGCCACACATTGAGAAAAGAATTCAAAAACTTACCTTAGAAGCTGTTGCTCAGGATCGATGACGCACATTCACACATGATTCACAGTATCTAGAAAAAGAAAATACAAAATTTTTCATAAAAATTAATTAGCTATCATTATAGAATAAATTTCAAATTATTTATTTTTAATCATCTATATCAATAGCGAATTTAATATCGCAAAGAACTCACTTTACAAATAAATATAACACTGCTAGATAAAAAGCCGAAAAAATACTAAAAATGTGTCAAGCAGAAACATGTATCTCGATTGTGAGTAGAACAAAGTGCGCGACCTATGAGGCGTTAGTTCAACTTCAATCCTATTGAGCGGTAATATTTGAAAATAACCAATAAAATGAGCTCGTTTTGTGGTAATTCTCACATTGAATTTTAAATTTTAAGTGAATCTATTCCCACATAGCACAATATCTTGCTGTAAACTTCCCTTGAATTTAAACCTAAAATTCGTTAGCTTACAGCGTAAACTTCAGGTGAGGTTAAGGTGAGCTGCAAATGTCCTCTCTACCGTAAGCAGCAGTGTAAGATTGTAGTCAGCTTACAGTTAAGCTTACTGTAACCTTACTGTAAGATTCCCGTAAACTTACTGTAAGCTTCGTGTAAGCTTACATTATTATTAATAAATGTTAATAAATAAATTAAACAATTATTTATGCGCAGGAAATTTTAATCAATTATTCCCGTTAGGGTTGTATATCCTACATCACAATGTATATCATCTGGTGTGATATAAATAGTTAAATATTAATAAATAATATTTATTAATATTAATTAACAGTAATGTAAGCTTAAAGAATTAAGTTTACATGAGGCTTACAGTAATTTTACATGGAAGCTTACATTAAGACTACACGAAGCTTACAGTAAGTTTTCGGGAAGCTTACACGGAAAAAAAGAAAAAGTAACTTTTACTACTTTAAAAGTAAAATTGGACCTGTCCGAAGTTTCTGCGCATCTCTGGCAACTTTTACTCCAAAAATAGTAACATTTACTTCAGAAATAGTAAAAATTACTACGGAAACAGTAAAATTTACTACAGAAATAGTCAATTTTACTATTTTTCGAGTAAAAGTTGCCAGAGATGCGCAGAAACTTCGGACAGGTCCAATTTTACTTTTAAAGTAGTAAAAGTTACTTTATTCGTTTTTCCATTTTTCTCCGTGTACAGTAAGGTTATAGTAAGCTTAACTGTAAAAAGCTGACTACAATCTTACACTACAGCTTACGGTAGAGAGGACATTTGCAGCTCACCTTAACCTCACCTGAAGTTTACCCTGTAAGCTAACGAATCTTAGGTTTAAACTTAAGGGAAGCTTACAGCAAGATATTGTGCTGTGTGGGATTTAAATTTATAAGATTATTTTTAACAAGTGATAATTTATATAATAATTGTTCTCTGAAACTTTTTACAAAATTTTCTTAGTAAGCAGGTATGTGTTAAAAGAAAAAAAAATTTCTAAAAGAACCCGAAAGCAAAAAATAATTAATTTGTTAATAAAAAAAATGTTAAATTTTTAATAAAAATTACTAAATAAAATTTTTATGTCAACATTGCTTAAAAGTTGAAGGAAAACAGAAACATTAAAAAAACCAAAATATTGATACCCAAGTAGCACGTAATATTACAGTAATATTCCAATGTCCTCCTCATGGAAATATTACAGTAACATTACAGTAATATTTCAAATATTTTTAAGTGTTTTTTGAAATTTTTTTATAATATTACAGTAATATTACCGGTAATATTATCATGAGGTGGACATTATTATTATTATATCGAAAAGTTGTAACATAAAAGAAAATAAAAAAGAATTTCGTTCCGAACGATGAAGAGTTCATTATCCGTTTAGGAAGCATCATAATATGTGTCACGTGTCCGCGTATATATAGATATATATCTAAAGTTGCTGAAATCCCTCTCTTTGGGAAAACCCTGTTAACATAAACTATTTGGAAGGAATGTAGACGCGATAGATCTATGATATGTAAAAAGGCATAAAAATTTCTAGAAATAAGATACAAAAGTTTTGTAAAGCAAAATTGACCCATTTCTGTAAACTGTCCGACGTCAAAAATATAGTGTAAGTAGGGTAAATGTCCCAATTACTGTGATGTACAACCCAAGATCGACTTTAATGATAAAATAATAAAAGTGTAAATGAAATAATGATTTAATTCTTTTTGTTAAATCACTATTAGTGTCTATTAAAGTAGAAACGATACTTTAAACTTGAAGAAATAACAAATATATTATTAAAAATATTAACTTTTTTAAAAATGGCATATGCTGGTATTTTCATTTTTTGAATTAGCATTTAACGAGAATGTCTTTTTAAAACAATTTTTATTTAACATATATATATATATATATATATATATATATATATATATATACTTTAGGAACCAAATTTTTATTTGTCAGAATTTTTAATTTTCCAAAATTTCTGATAAATGAAAATTCGTCTTTTTAAGAATTCCATCAAAAGCAATTTGTGAAAATAAAAATTCGGATAAATAAAGATTCGATGAATTGGAAATTGTGAAATTTAGAAATTAAATTTACTTAAAATTCTGTTAAATGAAAATTCTGCTAAATTAATATTCGGTAAAATTAGAATTTTTTAAAATAAAAAGTTACATAAAGAGAAATTCTGTAAAATAAAAATTCTTTTAAACTAAATACCTGCAATTTAGCAACTTAATCAATTTAGTAAAATTATCACTGAAATTCAATCACATTTCACTAAAAATCAGTCAAATTTATTACTCATTGAAACAGTTAAATCTGCATTATCATTAATGGGTAAAACAGATTTGAATTTTTAAACCGGTAATAAATCTGCATTATCATTAATCGGTAAAAAAAGATTTGGCTGGTTAAATCAGTAATAAATCTGCATTATCTTTATTCGGTGAAACAAATTTGACTGGTTAAATCAGTAATAAATCTTCATTATCATTAATCGGTAAAACAGATTTGATTGGTTAAATCAGTAATAAATCTGCATTATCAACAGTAGGTAAAACAGATTTGATTGGTTAAATAAGTAGTAAATCTGCTTTATCAACAGTAGGTAAAACAGATTTTTAGTAACATATGAATAAATTTCAGTGAAAATGTTACTTGTGTGAATCAGGTGCTAAATTCCAGCTATTTCAACAGTGAAATCTCACTGATTCAAATTTTAAAAGTTAACAAATTTAATTTTCAATGTTAAATCGTTTTTTTCTTCTACTGTAATTAAAATTAGTTTCTAAAAACAGTAAATCGAATATTTATTATTTATTATTAATAATAATTATTGTTACCCCTTATTTAACTATTATTTAAATAAATAATTATTATTAAATAACTTTTTTTCTAATTAAGTGTCACTTTTTTTCACGGTTTTTTTTTTAACAAAAAAAAATTGTTTTTGTTCTATTTTTTAGAAATCTATTTTCAATACAGTATAAGTAAAAAAAAAAACGATTTTACATTGGAAAATAATTTTGAAAATTTAAAGCAATCCATTTGAGAAATTCTGACCCAATTTTATTTATTATGTTATAGGTTGAAATTAAATTTTTTCAAAACATTTTTTTTTCTTGTAAAAAAAAATGGTTCAATGCGATTAAAATTTTTTAAATTAGTCATAAATTGAAAGCACACCACTTACTACTTTTCTTTTTTTTTCTTTTTTTATAGCAAACTATTGGATTTCACGTTAAAATTTACAGGGCATTGAAAAGTATTCTCTTGAATTTCATCGTGTCGTTGTATGTATATTGTATATATATATATACGTATATAATGAAGGGAGAAAAAATTTTATTTTCATTCAATATTGATTATCGAGTTTACTGCATTTTGACGCGTATTGTGCATCATGTCCGAAGGTAGATAATAGGAAGAAATTTATCTTCCAGTATTTGAAGGGCTACTGTTCGTTGACCCATGCTTTTTTAATAGCAGCATTAAAACCCTATCGAGAAGGCTAAAGTTCGCGCGCGTGAAACTTGAGAAATATTTGATCTCTAAAAATCATCGTTTATATATATATATATATATATATATATATTGGATTATGCAGGAAGTGAAGCAAATTTTCAAAAAGGGTAACACGACCCAATATAATAAGAAAAAAGTGAATTTCTGAAAAAAAATTGATTGTACTTTTATATATTGCTATATTGTGATAACATCAACAATTTATTGATGTGTCTGGCTCTATTCCGATATATGTATATATATATACACTTCCTTCTTATCTTCATCAATCATTCTCAAACGAAATTTTTTTTTCATTTTGACGCGTTTTTGCGAAACGCGATAAACAGGATTTTCTTTTTTCAAATTCAATTTGAGAACATGCTGGTATTTTTTATTTATTTTCAACAAAGAAATAATATTTTCAATATTAAAATATAAATTTTGTTATAAAAATAAAAAAATAAAATAAAGAAAAAACAAAATAAGTAAAAATAGTAAAAATTTAAAAAATAATAAAAGTAGTAAAAATAATAAAAAAAATAGTAATAAAAATAGTAAACGGAAAAATAGTTTTCTCTTATCCCAAGTAGGTACTATATATTGATTTTACTCGGATGAAAAAACAATCAACAGGTTGTCCTTAAAAATATGCTCGAATTCTTCCCACTTAATTTGACCTTTAGAAAGTCATGACCCCATTTCAATAATATCTACAGTTTAATTATAATCGAGGATATATACTTATTCTTAAAATATTTGTTATATTTTTAGATATTTGAAGGTACGACTATATCGTAACGTATATATATATATATATATATATATATATATATATACCTATAATACATATAAACGTATATAATAATAACAAGAAAAAAAAATAATTGTAAAATTTGTAAAATTATCAGATTAAAACAATTAAATTGTTGTCACCTGAATTGGTTGAATTCATTTGCGATTCGAGATTAAATTTACCTAACCCTATAGGAAACTGTGATAATGTTCACACTTTATTGAAGTACCCAATTAAGTGATACGCCCACCAAAGTTTAGTCGTGGAGAATAAATTAAACATAGAGATTGGTTTGACTATTGTTTGTTATGTATATATGTATATATATATATATATATATGTGATGCAAAATATTTCTCTATTGGGAAATGATAAGAATAGTATATAGCAAAAATAAATTATACTAGTAATGTATAATCATAATTAATTGATAATAAATTAAAGAAAACAAAAAAATTTCTTTAAAATATTGTAAAAAAGTGATTGAGTCAGTTATAATACCTAATTTTTTAAATTTAATTTACAAAAAATTTTCATTTCATATATCAAATATTTGAATCAAAGAAACCGAAAAAATTTCAATTTAATTAATTTTACTGTCATGTTAATTAATTTTTACTGTAATGTTTTTTTTATTTACCTAACACTTATTTTTAAAAATCTAACATTGGAAAAAATTTTTTGGGTGACGAGGAATCGAACCCCAGTTCGCCGAATACAAACGAAGGACTCTAACCAAAGCGCTAAACTACAAAACCAATGTTCAGTTTTCAATATATTTCTTTGAACTTATTTCAAACATGAATTTAAAAAATTTTCAAGTAAACAGTTGTATTTTTTTATTTTCAACATTTCCCAGATAGCACGTAAGCTTGTAACAACCTTGCGACAAGATTTCTGCGAAATATTGCCAACCTTGCCCGGCAAACTTACCGCAAGGTTACTGCAAGCTTCAAATGTCCCACCTGATCGAAAGCTTGCATAGTAATCTTACCGAGGGATTGTAGTATAAAGTTACCGCAAGATTGTACAATAAGATTATCGCAATATTGTTCAGTAAGCTTGCACGGTAAGCTTCTATTAAGGTTCATGCAAGGTTGCCAAATAACCTTGCTTTAAACCTCAAAAAAAATTTTTTTTAAATGTTTCGTCTAATTTATATAATTTTATTATATAAATTAGACGAAACATTTAAAAAAAAAATTTTTAGGTTTAAAGCAAGGTTATTTGGCAACCTTGCACCAACCTTGCTACAAGCTTACTGAGCAATATTGCGATAACCTTATTGTGCAATCTTGCAGTACCCTGAAATCTTTCGGTAAGCTTACCATGCAAGCTTACCTGCAGTCAGGTGGGACATTTGAAGCTTGCAGTAACCTTGCGGCAAGTTTTCCAAGCAAGGTTGGCAATATTGCGCGGCAAGCTTGCCGCAAGGTTGCTGCAAGCTTACGGACTAATTGGGTTAGGTAAATATGAAAAAAATTAAAATCAATTAATATAATTGTTAAAAAAGAAAAAGTTGAAAAAACTGTTCTTTTAAAATTCAAATTCTAAAAATGTCAAAAACTTTTGTAATAAAACGTGGAGAGCTTATAATATTATATTCCTTTTTTTCTTCTTATTTAAGAATTTAACAAAACAAGAAATTTACCATGAAAATTGAAACTTTCATCATTTTAACTAATACCGTTGAGATGTGAAATAGCACTTAAAAGAATACGCGTAAAAACTGTTTTTTGTAAAGCTGCATTTCTACTTTATTAATTAAAAAAGTATTTTAAATACGAAGAAATTTACTAAAAGATATTTGAATTTAAAATTGTAGACAAAAAGTAATGAATTTAATTTTTTTTAATCTAAAACAGTATTTTTTTTTCGAAAAATCCATTCTTAAATTGACAAAGTAAAAATTTGTTTTCCATAAAATATTAATTTTAATTAATTTTTCTTTCATTTCATTTTAGTTTAAAAAAACAAACTTTTTTACAAAGAACATTATTTATCAACCGTCATATCCAATGCAAACAAATTATTCCCTTTTTCTCGATAATTTTAGTTTTGTTTCTGTTTGTTTTTTTTTTGGTTGAGAATTAAAAATCAATATATGAAACAACACGGAAGTTTTTTTACTTTTGTCATTACATTTCCATCGTCTCGTCTTTTTTTATTATATCGATAAAATCGCATTTCACATTTTAGTCGAGAAATAGTAACGCAATTCTTGTTAATATTTAATGTTCAGATGAAAAAAAGTTTTGAAATTAAATATGCAATAATAATATAGCTAAAGAAATATATTTCTATCATATGCAGTAAATTCTTTTATCTCTATTATCTATTAACTGTAACTATATAGTTCAGGACATACTGATACAAAATTAAAAACAAAGTTTTTTATTTATTATTAAAAATTATTAATTGAAAAAATTAATACTTTATAATATTTAATTATTTTATTTGTTTTAAATAAATATTTAAATATTATTTATTATTATAGATAAAAAAATCTATTTTTTCAATTAAGATCCTAAAGCACTTACAATTATTATATTTTCACTAATGGAGTTTATATATTATTATTTTATTTATTTTTATTACATATATAATAGAAAAAATAAAAATATATAACACAAAACAACATTAATGCATTTTTAATTAACAAAAAGTACGCATGGAGGTGTGGTCAATATAAAAACGCCTAGACGAGAAAGGCGGAGACAATATTTGTCCAGCGAATTTTCACATTTACGCCCACTTAAAAATTTATCTACTTAACACGCTTTTGGAGTAGATCCAACAGAATGCGGAAATAAGCATTTTTTTTTTTTTAGTTTGAGGCGTGGGTTTTCTATGACTCTCTTCTAGAGGCAGGATCTTTTAATCCCACCCACTGGGGGCGTTCTATAAATATAACCACGCCTAAAAAGCTACCAGTAATATTAAATATATATGAAAATCTTTTTAAAACGATTCCAGTCTTCTCTATTTGATTTAACCAATTTTACAATTTTTTCCAAAGAAAAGTAGTAGAGGAGGCGTCGTTGTTATAAAGAACGCCTATGAGCAGGCGTGGCTAGGGAAGAGAGAGAGTTGAATCAACGTAAAATTTTCTGAGGGTATTTTCAGGAAATTTGCTATATTAAATAAACTCATCCAACGACAACTAGTAGTGGAGGAATGGTTAATTTAGGGAACGCCTACAAGTGGGCGTGGCTTGCAAAAGGAAGGTTTAATCAAGGTAAAATTTTTTCGGAGTATTCTCAAGAATTTCGATATATTAAATAAAATCATCTAACGATAACTAGTATCGGAGGCGTGGTTAATTTATAGAACGCCTACAAATGGGCGTGGCTTGCAAAATAAAGGTTGAATCAACGTAAAATTTTCTCAAAGTATTCTCAAGAATTTTGCTATATTAAAAACATCTATCGATAACTAGTAGTGGAGGCGTGGTTAATTTATAGAACGCCTACAAGTGAGCGTGACTTGCAAACGGAAGGTTGAATCAGCGTGAAACTGTCTCGAAGTATTGTCAAGAATTTTGCTATATTAAATAATATTAACTAACGATAACTTGTAATGGAGGCGTGATTAATTTAGAGAACAGGAGTAGTGGGCGTGGTTTGCAAAAGGAAAGTTGAATTAGCGTGAAACTTTTTTGGAGTATTGTCAAGAATTTTCCTATATTAAACTCATCTAACGAAAACTAGTAGTGAAGTCGTGGTAGATTAAAAGAACGCCTACAAGTGGGCGTGGTTTACAAAGAAAAGGTTGAATCAATGTAAAGTTTGGTCGGAGTTTTTCAAAAAAAAATTTCTATGTTAAATAAACTCATAACGATAACTAGTAGTGGAGACGTGGTTAAGCCTACAACAACCCAGCTGACATTACGTCTTTTAGAAGATGTAGTCAATACAAATCACGACTAATAGGGGGCGTGGCAAACAATAATCATCCTACAAGAGGCGTGTTCATAGCCAGCACCGAAATATAGCCTGTCTAAATTTTAGAGTATCGAAACAGTGTGCAACAGCCCCTTAGAGGTTGGGCCTCAGAAACTGCAGCAGGAGGCGTGGTTAACCTAACCAACATTATGTAAAAGACAAGGCCAGTCCCAATTACGCCTACGAGTGGGCGTGGCTAACAAAAAGAATGTCAAATCAGCACTATTTTTTGTAGAAGGGCGTAATCAACATCGTTGACACCTACAAGGGGCGTGTCCGCAGGTGAAATAGAAATACAGTCGATCTAAGCTGTAAAGCGTCGAATTGGCGCGCGCCAACCCCTTAGGGGTTGAGTCTTAACAGTTCCAGTAAAAGGCGTAGTCAACCTAGCCAACACTGTAAAAGAAATTGACAATATGAATCACGGCGACGAGTGGGCGTGGCTAAAAAGATGTCAACTGCCTCTTATAAAAGGCGTAGTTAAAATAGTTGACGCCTACAAGGGGCGTGGCCATAGGCGGCACAGAAATACAGTCTCTAAGTTTTAGGGCGTAAGACAAGCCCCTTAGGGGTTGGGTCTTAAAAACTTCGCCCACTAAAAGGCGTGGCAATCGTTACTTTTTAAACTACAAATATACGCCAATAAAAATTGATAATTTTCTATAACAAAAAACACTTTTTTTTCTACCAGCATATAGCCGTCATTAATATAACGACAATAACCGTTATCTCATATATGCAACATGCTGTCAGCGTCGTTAAAAAGTAACGCATTATTTTTTACACGACTTGTCTCAATAAAATAGGCAATTTATTTTTAGAATATAAAAACAATGATCCATACATTAATAACACGAAAACGTAACAAAAATAAAACTCTCTCTATATACATATATATATAGATAACAATATGTATATAGGTATATATATAAAAATTGAGTATAAAGCGGGGGTGTGAGAAAGAATGTACACGTATGTGTATATAGAAAAACACAGAAATAGAAAAAAATATGCTTTTACGTCTCGAGAGAGTGTATATAGAGAGCAACAAGTACTTAATCCTGCGTAAAGCTGAAGGGCATTATGACACGTGGTGTGGTTTCAATGTGTGTTTTGTTACAGGTGCGCATCATTGATGGACAAAACGCAGGATTCGTCGCTTTCGCAGTATACAGGGCTCTAGCTTCGAGTTTGCAGGCGTCTATAAAAGCGCTCTCACGACGCATCGACGTCACAAGCCGGTTGTACATTGCACAGTAAAGAACCCTTGGATCATATTATATTCAATTCTAATCAATGAACCCTATTTAATGAATCAAAAAATTTCTTTCTAATCAGTGATCCTTTGAGAAACAGCAACAAAAAAAAAAAAGAAAGAGGGAAAAAGAAGAAAAATTTTTCGTTAAAACTATAAGAAGAAAGGTATCATAGAAGAGTGAGAAGAGAAGAAAGAAGAAGAAGAAGAAGACGTTCACTTTATTTAAAAAAGTGGTATTCAGGGTTTGATATATCTTATCGTTTCGCGAGTTATAAAAACGATTTGTTAAATAAACTTTTGCCTAAAAAAAAAAAACATTTAAACTTTCTTTATTTGTGGTCTCTTTTTTCCACAAAAGTTTTCAAAAGTTGTCAAGTGCGTGAGAAGAGTTATAAGAACAGGGGTAAAAAGAATTAAAAGACAAGTAAGTGAAGATTTTTATAAACCACCCTCTCACTGACATTATCAAGTTTTTAATCGACAGAAGAATTAGAAAAAGTAAGGAAAAAAAAAATTTCGAATTATAGAAAATTCTTTACAAAATTTGTATTTTTTTTTCCAAATACAAATTTTTCACTTACGTAAAATAAATATTATTTATTATCCAATTACTATTATATATTATATTATAATTATTATACATAATAATTATATAATATATAATTTAATACGACAAATAGAATGAAAATAAAAATCTCATTAAATCTCAGTAAACAAATAAAACGGTAAATTAAAAAATAATGATATTTACTTTCAATCAATACCTCAACAATTGATAAATTGAAATTTTTATTTAATTTGGAAGAATTAAATAATTTAACTAAATCGTATTATAGTTTCCGTATTTTTAATCTCAACTATAAATAAAAATCTAATCTAAATCCTAATTAATCGGAAATGGATTTTTCTCTCCCTGAATTTTCTCACATACTTGATTAATGATGCATTTAATTTCCAATCTCGATAATTCAATGATGAATTGGAAAATTCTCACACAAGATTAATTTTTCAATTAGAAACACACTTGTATGTATTCTAATTGAGCTGTGCATGTAATTAGTAATGTGCGGAGAGATCCAGAGGGGAGAGGGAGAGCGAAAAAGTTGGAGAAAACCATTAAAAGAAAAAAAAAAAATACTTAGGAAAAGCAGTTTCCAAGATTTATAAAAAGAAATTTTCATATTTTAACTTCAAAGTAAAATTTCTTTTTATATAATTTCTTTTTAATCAATTTTCTTGTGGCTGATGTAATTCTAATGTGGAGAAAGATCATTTTCGAGAGACGCTAATGGGAACGATTTAAATATAAAACGGCCAAGATATTTTTGTACTAGATATAGTATATATATTCTATTTTTTATTGTAAAAAAAAAAAAAAATTTTTTTCACTTCAAAGGATTGTTTGGGATTAATAAACTTTTGATCAAACAGAAAAAAATATTAGTTAAATTCATTTATTTCTATTTCAATTTTTTTTCAATTTTTTTTTTGCCTCTCATTCTTTAGATATTATTCATTAAAATTTTAATTTTTAGAATTTTTTAAATATCTCTAATTTACAATTACATAAATTATAATTATTATAATAATAATTATTATTTTTATTTGTAAGTATAAGACTAAAATATAACAAATTCAAAGGAAACTGCAAAATGTTTTAAACAATTGAAAAAAAATTAATAAGTAAAAAACTTTGTATTTAAATAAATTAAAACATTTTAAAGGAATAAAACTTTATTTAAAACAAAAGACAGTTTTGTAAGAATAAAATGTTTAAAATTAGTAAAGTTTACTTTTAATTTTGTAAGATTTAAATAAAAAAAATTTGAAAAAATATAATCAATTTCAATTAAATTTAAAAATATATTATATTTAAAAATTGTTAAAAAAAAGGAATTTATTTAAAAATTGTTTTAAAAAAAGTAATTTATTTAAAAATATTTCGTAAAAACAATTAAATTTGTTGTTAATCCCATAAATATATATATATATATTTTTTAAACACATTTATTTTCCATGTATAATGAATTATTGCGAAATTTAATTTATTTCAAAAATTAACTAAAGAATTGAATAAATTTTTTCTATTCTATTTTATATACTTCTTTTGAATATATAAATAATGTTGTTGTTTGTAATTAATTTTTGCTTTAACAGAAAAATTTATGTCTGTTTATATCTGCTAAATAAATAAGTAAAAGATAAAACATTTGTCTTCCTTTATTTTTTTTTATTTACTCGTTTTATTGATTTAGTCATTCTTTTTATATTTATTTTTAATTTTTTTATCCCTTTCTCTCTGTATAAAAAGATTTTCCCAACATGTAAATCTCTTTAAAATAAATAATAAACAAAATAAACAAATTTAAATAAGTTTTTAAAAATTTGCTTTAATTTTTTTTAAATTTAATTATTTTCAACATTTAAAAAAAATTTGCAAAAATTCATTTTTTTAAATTTAATTAACATTTTAAAAAAAAGTTTTTTTTATTATTAATCTGAGAAATATAAAATTAACACTTGCGCACAATTTTGTTTTGAAAAATTTTAATAACTATTTTTCTAAAATATATTTTGTTAAATTATAATAATTACAATAGTTTTATGATTAATTTTGAAAAAGTTATGTTTGAAAAAATTTAAAGATTGTCAAAGAAAAAGTGAAAATCAATTAAAAAATTTTTGTAAATAGACATTTAAATATAAGTTCAACGGTTAAAATTTTAATTAAACGCATTAGAAAGTATGAACCTTTGAAAAGTAATGTATCCAAAGGGGGTAAATAATGCTTTCTATTTTAAACTCATTGTTTCCTGTTTTCTCTTTGTGTGTTACAAAGAGACAATTTTTTTTTCTATTTTTCGCCTATTAAAATATAATATTCAGTAAAGAAGTAAAAGAGAATTTTTAATTTGCATATGCTTTGATGTGTGTATAAACAATTTTTCACTCAGGACACATAAATTAATTTAAAAATTATATAAATAATTGTCATTAAAAAAAAAAAATACAGAAAATTTAAAAATTATTTAAATGCTTCTTTGGGTTAATAAAGTTTCTCGAAATAACGCCCAATTATAATTATAATTATTATAATTATTATTATCATTTTTATTATTATTTATTACTATTATAATTTTTTTATTTAATCATTACTATAATATTATTTTATTTAAAAAAAATTAAATTAATTTTATTTCCAATAACATTTTGCCCTCTTTGAAGTTAAAATATTTTTTTATTTATTTACAGTAATAAACGGGGGAAAATAAAATATGTTATTTATATATTATAACATCAAAAATTTAATTTGTATATTAATTTTTTAAAAAATTTTATTACAAAAATTTGTAATAAATTATTTCTAATTGCATGTTCAATTAAAATGAAATTATAATTAAATTATAAATAATATTTGAAATTGTTCAGTTTTAATTTAAAATTAATTATAATAATGATAATTATTATTAATTATTTTAAAATTGAAATTTAAATTGAAATTTAAATTACAAATTATTTCGATAAAATATTTCTTTTGAGAAATTCGTTACAATTTGTTATCACAGGCAAAATTATTATTATCGAAATTATCCTTTGTGCTATATGAGACCTATTCACACATACACCCTTGGTATACGATAATGTAATCAAATTTCTAACATTATTTATTTCACGCGTAGATTTATCATCATTTAATGTCATTAGTTTCTAATTTTATATATATAAAAAAAAAAAGAAAAGAAAAACTCGTATAAGGGACATTGAACCTTCTTATCTGCTGAATAAACCTTTATATGGAACAACAAAATATTTTTTAACAAGGACATTTTTCTTAATTCGCAACGCGCTTTTTCTATTAATATTTTTGGTCCTCCCTCCCTCCCCCCGTTTTTTAAGCTTGCCTCATATATAAATGATTCGTCATTTTCAACATGATGACTCACTTATCCAAGAATTGTAAGAATTCGTTTCATGACGTCTATTTTATAGAAAAATTAATAGCCAAAAATGGTTTTCTAAATTTTAACATATCATTTTCTTCTTTTTCCCCAAAAAAATAAATAAAATTTATAAAAATTTAGTTAATTCTACAATTTTTTTATTAACAAATAAAATGTAAGGAGTAAAAAATAAATTCTCAAAAATCGATTAAAATGTGTGCGACGATTTTAGGAAAAAAAAATGAAATTGAATAATTTTCAAGAATCATCGCTTTTGGAAAAAAAAATTTCAATATTGACGTATGTGATAAAAATGTGTGACGATTTTAGGAAAAAAAAATTCAATGATTTTTAAGTCATCGCTTTTGGAAAAAAAATGCTAATTGAATAAAATCACCTATTTCTAAATCGTGAAGGAATGAGCAATAATTCTTTATAGATTATTCTATATCCTTTCCTCATATTCATCCCACTCGAATTAATAGACTTTTAGGTCGAAGTTAAAAATTGTTATATGATTCAATTCATGCATAAATTTTTTTTTTTTTTTTTTTTATTTGAAATTGTCATTCCTAAAAGTGACTAAATTTTCATATTTAAAAAAAGAACTGATATATCTATATAATAATTTATAAAGAAAGTTGCACTAATGACAAAAAAAAAAAAAATTTGCGTCATCTTATTCTTTTCATCGCGTGTAGAAAAAAAAAAGAAACCCGATGGTCCACACGAGACATTCTAATGAGAACAAGAAACTCATAAAAATTCTTGATTTGCCAGAGGTGTGCGACACTCATCGGCTTTTGCCTCGTGAATTTTGTCGTTAGGAATTCCACTCACTTTTGTTTGTTTCTGTTTATATTTAGATCAATAAAAATAAGATTTTAGGCTATTTTTATACAATCTAGTAAAAGTGATTTAATACTTCTGTTTATATATATATTAAATTTTCTAATTTCTTTTTCCTTTTACTTTTTAATTTTTATTGATATAAAAAAATGTAATAGTTTATTTATTTATTTATTTATTTATTTATTTATTTAAACATAAACGGGTTACAAAAAAACCCTTTCGTACAGAAGTACTTAATAATAATGGCATACAAAGCCTAGTTACAAATGACCAATTAAGGTAATATACTTAACGCTAGGCTTGGCTGTATAACAATTGTCTCAGACTAGAGATAAACCTGGTCAGTGAGGCGTCAAAAAAATCAAGCGCACCAGAACTAGTATTAGCCTCTCTGCTTATTCTTGCAATCAGAGAATTTTTCGCATAATTCGTTTTATGATACTGCACATAAAAAAGTGAAAAATATCTAGACGATTTCGTTGGTACTGAGAATTTAATCAATGACAAAAGTACTGAGCAATTCGTGTAATTGTTTAACAACTTGTACAAAAAAATTAAATCTGAATATAAAAATCTAGTGACAATTTTGGGCAAATTCAAACGATTTCGTAATTCATCATAATTATGTTCAAAAAAATTGAAAGGTATACCCAATTGTCTTGCCGCAAACCGAAGAAACCGATTCTGAACACGCTCCAATCTTATTAACAAATATGCGTAGTATGGCACCCAAATAACTGACGCATACTGCAATATACTCATGACGAAAGCAAAAAACAAGATTTTAAGAGTACGCTCATTTCGAAACAAGGATGCATTTCGTGTCACAAAGCCAAGCGACCTAAGTGCCCTGCTAATAACATCAGAAATATGAGAATTAAATGATAGTGTACTGTCAATAGTAACACCCAGGTCACAAACTTGAGTCACTCTCGGTATTACATCTTCACCAAATGAGTACAGGTAAATAAGTGTACTTTGTTTCCTTGAGAAAGATATCACCGAGCACTTTTTAATATTAAGAGACATGTTATTTTCAGAACACCATGTTTTAAGATTGTTCAGATCTGATTGTAAATCAGCATAATCATTGTCTGTTTTTATTACTTTATATAATTTTAAATCATCTGCGTACAAAAGAAAATAACTGTTTTTAAAAATAGATTTCATGTTATTGACATATAAAATAAACAAAAGTGGTCCCAAGTTAGATCCCTGAGGAACACCAGAAGTTGATAAGAAAGGATTAGAAAAGGCATCATTAAGACGCACATATTGATATCTGTTATTTAAGTAACTTCTAATAAATTTCAACAGATTATCAGGAAATCCCAGGTCCCTTAGCTTTGCGACAAGAATCCCATGATCCACCTTATCAAATGCCTTTGAAAAATCCGTATAAATCGCATCAATTTGCACCTTCTCCTCCATGTTCAGTAACAGAAAATTTGTGAAAACACCCAAATTTGTTGTGGTAGATCTATTTTTGAAAAAACCATGCTGTTCATCTATTATAATATTAGATACAGAGTTATAAATTAAATCAAACAATAAACTTTCAAATATTTTTGCAATACAATTTAAAAGTGTTATAGGCCTGTAGTTTTTAACATTTTTGTTATCATCAGATTTATAGATAGGGACAACATTACCTTTTTTCCACTCGTATGGAAAGACAGAGCTATTGAGAGATTTATTATATAAAATGTGCAATGGTTTTATGAATGACGTAGAACATGAACGTAAGAGGAGAGGCGGCACCCTATCTGGTCCGGCTGATTTATGTACATCTAGAATCTTAATCTTATCGAATATTTCACTAGGAGAGATGTACATATTTTGCAGATCAAACATAGAGCTATTCAAAATACTATTATTGTCTCCATTAACAGCATTATCATTGTCATTGCTAGTAGGTTGCACATTAGGTAATGTATATACTGATTGAAAAAATTTTGCAAATAACTGACTAATGTCAACATCATTGTTACAGGTTTCATTCTCAAGATACATTGTTTTTGGATATTTTAAACTTTTACGTTTAGAGTTAATATACTTCCAAAAAATTTTTGGATTACTAATAATAGAATTTTCAGTGTTTCTTAAGTAAGCAGTATAACAAGTTTTTGAAAGAAGTTTACATTGTGATCTTAAGTTTGAAAAAAGTAAATAATTATCATGATTTGGGAATACCTTATAATTATAATGTGCAACCTTTTTTGCAATTACAAGATTCTTTAATTCTGATGTAAACCAATGCGGATAATTAAAAAAACGTGCTGATTTGACAGGTACAAACATATGTATTGCAGTATATAAATAATTATAAAAAATTGTTAATGCAGAATCAATGTCAGAAACGTCAAGTTCTGTCTCCCAGTCGATACTATTCATATAAGAATTAATAGCTGAAAAATTTGCGTGTTTAAAATTATAATTAATTATATTGGAATGATTACCTTGCTGTCTGTCACTATCAACACCAACAAAATTTCCGATTATTTTTAGAATTAAAGGAGGGTGATAATTATCAACTGGGAGAACAGAATCCATTGATAAATTCAATAAGAAATCAGTTGAGTTACAAAAAACTAAATCCAATAGTGAATTGTGATCATTAATAAACATATTAATCTGCAATAAATTGACAAAATCACACGTATCAGAAATCAATGATGATATAGCTTGATGTTGTGTTAATGTAGAATCCTTCGGAGTAACTTAACTTTATTTTTTATTTATTAGAATCATTATTATTATTATTAAAGTATAATTTAAAAAAAATTTATTTGATTCAAATAATCGATTACTATTATTAAATAAATATTTATATTAAATAATTATTTGAGTCAATTGTTTCAAATACAGAAATTATTTATAATAAAAAAAAATAAATAAATAAATAAAAAAAATTATAAATACAATTTATTTAATTCTATTAAAAATTATTTGGTTCAAGTAAATATTTATTTGATATAATAGTCAACTAACGGAATATTTGAATCAAATAAATTCTTTTTTTAATTCAATTAAATTTTTATTTGATTTAAATAAAAAAATTTAATTTACGCCAAATAAATAGGCTAGTAGGATGTGAGACAAATATACGTTTATTTAACACAAATATATTTTATTTGGTTTAAATAAAATAAATTTAGTTTAAATATAATTTTTCTTTGGGTTTATTAATGTTAATTTATATTGTATTTTTTTTGTATTTTTAATTTTCGTACATTGTTATTATTTATAATATAATTTTATAATATTTAATATTAAAACATTATTTGAATAATTTTTCAAAAAAAAAATATATAAGAGAAAAATAGTACAATGAAATTAGATTAATTATATATATATATATAGGTTTATTAGATATGTAATTAACTTTTTATCGTGAATTTAAAAACCTGGGATTAAACTGGGTCATCATTAACAATAAACTACGTGATATGTTTTTCATGAATTTCGAGAGCTATAGAATTTCAAAATAATAATTGGTGAATAATATTTTGACGAACGCCGCACACTTCCCACCCTATTTGAACCAAATTTTTTTTTCATTTATTAATTTATTATTATTATTATTATTATTTTATACCTCTTTCATCTCGCAATTTTCTTTTTCAAATACTTTTTTTAAAATTCATATCCATGAACTCCACGAATAATATATAGTCTATCTTTTTAATTCCAGATTAAAAAGCCTATTATTCTATATTATTACTTACTTTTATAGCTGATGGTCTTTTTTTTCATCCCTACTTTTGTCCCTTCCACTATCTAAATATGAATTAAATTCATTCACTAATTTTAATTAGTAAAATTTTCAACTAATTTTTTTTTAGTTATTTTTCACTAAAACTTTAGTAAAAATAAGGCAAATCAAATAATTTAAAAAAAATTTTTTTTTTTATTTTAAACAGTTTTTTAAATTGTTTATTTATAAAAAGTTAATTAATAAATTATAAGTGAATTATGTAATAATTGAATAATTAATAATCGATATTATATTTATTGGAAACAATTCGCGATTAGCTTTCAAATTTATTCGTCTCATTACACGTAATTATTATTTATAATAAATAATAATTTTAATTTCGTGTATAGATATTAAAATTGTTTAATAATTAATTATTGCTAAACACGAATATGAACTCCGTTTTGCTCCTCCACGTCTACGTTCCTTCCTAACCTTAAAAAACATGTCACATTTTTGGTGAAATACGATTTTTTTTTAAATTGATCAATTTATACACGGAAAAAAATTTTCTGGTAATTCTTTAACATCGATTTAGAGATTTTACATGTTCCTAAATCTGTTAATTCTACAGATATTTTCTGTAAGGATTTAACGCATGCGCGAAAACAATGCAGTGATTCGACTAAGACTGAGAACGATTGAGTGCGAGAGGTTAAGGCGAATTTAGTGTTTTTATTATTATCATAGTGTCGGCAAGAAAGTTTAATTAAAAAGGAAACGTCTTAAGTATATAAACATTATTATAGAAATAAATTATTACAAATTTTTTATTTTAAAATTAACTGTAGTGATTAAGTGAGAAAAGTCGTTTGTTTCAATTTCTCGACATAAGAAAAAGTGGATTTATCATAAGTTTTGAAAACTTGCTCCTCATTTTTTTTGTTAGAAAATTATTGAAGGATGAATTTATTTACATAGAAGTTATACTAATTTATACAATAATGTTTCGCGAATTTAATGTATTCGGAGGAGAATATAACCTATAAGAAATACTCTACCAAATATATATTATCCCCATATAGTATACATAATTTGGTCACTCGACAGTTTTTAAGAACTGTAGCTCAAACTTGTAGAATTAACAGATTTTAATGCCAATGATTCCACATATTTCTCTATTTGGAGAAACATCAGTAGATGGCGCAGGAGTTTCTGTAAATTCTACAGAAAATTTTTTTCCGTGTATGAAACTGGGTATTTAAGGGTTTTTAAGGTCGCTGATTACGAATCTGAAGCCAGATTTTGAAAATTCAAAATGGCGGATCCAATATGGCAGATAAATTTTTTTGAAAATTAATGATTTTAAAAATTTCTTTTAAAAAATTGTTGGATTTTTATGGAATTTGTTATTTGGGGGTTTGAGTGGCCGCTCATTACGAATCTGAAGTTAGCTATTCAAAATGACGGATCCAATATGTCGGACGAAAAAATAAAAATCATTCAGAACGGCTTGAAAATTGTTACTCGAGGGTTTTTGGTGTCGCTGATTAAGAATCTGAAGTCAATTTTTTTAAAATTCAAAATAGCGGATCCAATATGGAGGACGAATTTTTAAAAAATTGTTTGATATTTATGAAATTTAATACCGAGAGTCTTTTGTGGTCACTAATTGAGAATTTGAAGTCAGATTTTTATAATTATAAAAATTTGACTTGGATTGATACCGAGGGTTTTTTGTAGTCGCTGATTGAGTGTACTTTGATCTCCCAAACCCGGGCACTTTTTTTTTATGTGGTTGTGTTATCATTCAGAAATGTATACGAAATATAAAACAATTTTTAAATTTTACATAGGACATAAAGAACACTATAATTTTTATAAACAGTTTTTATAAATAAAGAATTTAAAAAATAATAATTTTTTTGAAACAAATATTATTTTTAAATACCACATTTCAAGACGAGAAAATCTATTTTTTGGTTTTTAAATTTATCAACTGGATCTCGAGAAATTTTTTTTATTTATTTAACCCTTAACTGGTACCATGGGTCCAGTAGACCCGAGTATTTTTTCGAGTTCAAATTAATTAAATGTGTAGCTTTTGAATATTTTTTTATATTTTAATATATTAGTTTGAC
Organism: Leptopilina boulardi; assembly: GCF_019393585.1. Lineage (NCBI taxonomy): Eukaryota > Metazoa > Arthropoda > Insecta > Hymenoptera > Figitidae > Leptopilina > Leptopilina boulardi. The sequence continues at coordinate 2,906,978 of NW_026137881.1, read as the reverse complement.
ATAATCTTTGTAATTTTGTTAGTTTTTTGATTAAATTAAATTTTTGTGCAAAAATATTCAATACCGGCTGTACAATACACGTTTGAATTCGTCGGGTCCAGCAGACCGGTTGTGCTATTTACGTTCGAACGCGGAATTGTGCCAGTTAAGGGTTAAGACAGCTAAAAATTTCTAATATTTATAACTGTAACAAAAAAAAAATTACAGTAGAAGTAAAACAATGCGATTGAAAATTAATTACTTTTTGAAAATTTTAGGTGATCCTTTTGAGAAATTCTGACCCTTGTATAAATTAAAAAATCAAATTTTACTAATTCAATAGTAAACATTTATTTTTAACTATAGTAAATAACTCTTCAGTGGGTACATGACCCTTTCTATTTTTAAATCATAATTTCCTTATTCATATATAAATAGCGAATAAAAATCTGGGTTTATAAAATATTTATATTTGAGATTCCTCATCAGCGAATAATACAGTATACTTGGTTTATGAGAAAATTCTTTTCGATTTTTGTACATTCGTTTTTATATAAATTTTCATTATCCTTTTATATATATATGTATATATATTTCTAGGGGTAATTCTTATTCTGTAAGAATTCTTATACATATTTCGTTTCAAGAATTTGCATAACATCGAGAAATGTATATCTTCTTCGAATTGTACTTCTTCACATGGAATATATTGAAATATTAAAAAACTTGAGCTCAAGATCAAGGAGAATAGTGTATTTTTGAAAAAAAAAATTGCACTTCAATTCTTACTTCATATATATCTCCATTTTATATTTAGATTGAGTCAATATAAAGAAAGGCACATCGAAAAACCAATAAGAAAAATTTGAAAAAAAATTTTAACTGTTTTGAAAAATTAATTTTTTTAAGTGATTATTTAAAAATTGAATTATGTATATATCCACTGTAATTAATCATCTGACACATTGCGGATCCGCAATCTTGAAGTTTTGATATCCGACTTTAAATCACTTTTTCCAATTAATTTTTTAATAGGGATGATAATGAACTAAGATTAATTGGGTGGATAATTTTGTGGGCTTTAAAAGGGTATTAACGGTTTTGTAAAAAAAAAAAAAAAAAAAATTAGGGTACTATTTTTTAATAGAAAAATAATTATAATTTATAAAAAATATATCTCTAACCTTAGTCTGCAACTGATGCAAAATATTGTAATTTCGGTCAATGAGGTCTGCAGAAAACACACGCGATTTTAAAATTTTCGAACACACCCGAAATCACGTTTAAGTGAAATATATAATTAAGAAACAAAATCGAGAACAAAATATACTTTTTCTAAAGATTTAAACGATCGCGATTTTAAGAATTTCGAACACTCCCGGAACATAAAATTGACAACAAAAATTTAATACTATAAAATTTTTTGATTCGCGAATTAAAAGATTTGAGCACTCTCGAAACGATTTTCAATTTAAAAACATAAAAATAAATAATATTTCAAAATTGTTCACTAAAGTTTATTAGGTATAAACAGGTCAATACACGAATTGCAACTGATTTAATTATTATTCTTGGAATTTCTCTTTCCTTTTGTTATGATCTTCAATGTACCCTTTGTAAGTAAACATACAACACGGGTTGCGCAACTATAAACATAATTCCAAAATCGCTTCACAATATTTACAATACTTTCAAATTATAAATATTTTAAATATTATTTCATTAATATAAATTACTTGAGGTTTTTGTTACCAGGGTTGCCAGATGCATACTTGCTGAAATCGCAGTCACTGCGCACATAAATAAACTAGAACTAGAAACTTACTAAACATTCACTAGATTTTGTTGAAGTGTGACCGGAAAAATGTTTCTGCATGCATGAGATAGTGTGACCGTACTTTAAATCGCACAAAGTCGCAACGCATTCAAATCGACCAAAATCGCGCGTTTTTCAAAAATATAAAGGTGCTTTTATACCTCTAGTATTTTAGTCAAGCAATCGGCTGGATTGAATTTTCACGGAGGAATCACTGAATTTAATTGGCAAAATTCAATTTTCACAGTGAAAATCTAATATTTGTCAGAGCCAATCAAATTCAGTGATACAACCGTTAAAATCCAATCCAGCCGATTGCTTGACCAAAATACTGCACTAAGAAAAATAATAATGTAATGGTAATAAAATAATTTGGTAGAGCACTTTTAGTTAAGATTACAAAAATTTAGTTGACATAACAGTAACGAAAGAAGCAATCAATCGAGAAATTTAGTTGGCTGTACCAAAAATTTCGTTCAAGCTTTTGCGTCTGTTAACTGAATAATTTGGTTCTCCAAACCAAACCGTCTGAATGCTCAATTGCGCATGCTTAAAAACAATAAGTTAGTTGTGCAAAACAAAAAATTTGGTTGACCGAACAAAATGATTCAACGAAAAAATTTAGTAGCCCGAACCAAACGGATTAGTTGCACATATATCAAATAAAAAATTTGGTTTGGAGAACCAAACTTCAGTAGATGATACCAAACAGTTTCCTCAGTGTGGAGGTATAAAAGCACTTTAAGGTACTCTGCCGTGCGAAATAAAAACTTAGTTAAGTCATATTTTGTTCGAACGGAGAAAATGACGAAAAACTGTTTGTATTTAAAAACCTAATGTAATATAAATAATTCTTTAATCTAACTTCACTTCCTAGGTAATTTGATAGTGTTCTTTTTAACAATGAAGTCAAAAGTTAATTATTTAAACAAATTATATTAAATAATTGACTTACGTTTTATTTTTTAAAAGCAAAACTTGGTTAACTCGAGTTACGTAGTGCTTTTCGAAAAGGTAGGCGAGCACGAGCCTTCGTTCAGAAATAAGAACTTAGTTAACTCAAACTAAATGCATGGGATTCCGAGTTCACCCGACGAAAATCCGAACTTTAACGAAGTTGACTTACGCTTGCTCCCATCGAAATGCAGTATCCGGCTCATGCCACTTTTCGAAAGAGAAAACACTCAAGTCGAGTTAACTAAGTTTTTATTTCGTATCTTATGCTCGATCTCAACGCTTCCTACGATTTTTGGACTACTCAACTCGAGTTAACTGAATTTTTATCAAGTATTCTTTCATTTTCTGGGTTTTTGTACATTTTTAATAACTATTTTTTCCAATAAATAATTAAAATAAAAAATTTTTAATAACGTAATCAGACGCAGTTTTTTCTTACGAATCCATTGATACCAAAAACTCATTTTTGTCAAAAATATGACTTAACTAAGTTTTTACGTCGTACGGCAGTTACTGTCGGGTAGGTAAGCACGACGGGTGTGTTGGGAAATGCATTTTTTTCATAGTTACAGCAAAAATAACATTAACGAAGTATTGACATATGTCATGTTATGTCAATAGTATGGTTGTACTATTATTGTACTTTATAATACTAATCAGTAAACGCTGCGGTTAGAAAACCATTTTCGAAACGTTTTTTTCATATTTTTAAAAAATTATTCGGTATCGTCTCAATTCAATCGACAAAAATATTTGGTTAAAAAAATCCACTTGTAACTTTTTTGTTATTAATGCAGACCAAAAATTTTCCATGGCAAAGTTATTACAAGTCACTTATGTAAAATAAAATTATTTTATTGTTTTTTATTTTAAAAAAATAATAATTTAGACTGTTAACTAAACAAGATAGAATTTATAAATTAAATATTTGCATTTAACAAACTGCTGCCAGCTAGAGATGGGTACTTCACGTATTTTGTGTAATGTGATAGGAAACAATAATTTTTATTTTAAACAATAAATTTTGAGAACCTAACACTAATTACATCCTTCATATAAAAATAAAATTCAACTTCCAATTCGTCAAAAACATTTATTGATTAATTTTACCAATATTTATAGGTATGTAGTTCGACAAGCCGCCCAAAAATCCTAAAAAAAATTTTTACAATTCGCCTAATTTGCGACTTGTCACAATTACCTAAAAGAAAATCGCATTTTGGAACTTTAAATTGCCCAATCTGGCAACCCTAATCTTGATTTATCATTTTCTATCCAAGTAGCACGTAATATCACTGTAATATTACGTGCTACTTGGGTATAAAAAGTCAAATATCATTAATTCTTTTTAATTTTTTCTGTTTTTTGGCCATTGGTGGTTACCAATATAGCATCACTATATCACAGAAAATTAAAAGGCATTAAAATAAGCTGCAACGCTTATTATTTTAATCCAATTTTGCTTATTTTAATACCAAAATGGATTAAAATAAGCAAAATTGGATTAAAATAATAAGCGTTGCAGCTTATTTTAATGCCTTTTAATTTTCTGTGTGTAACAAGTCACTTTCAATATTGTCCCATTAATAAGCCAATCGTTTAATAATTATATAATTATTATTATAATCGAAATAGTTTTTTCTTAGCTCCTAAAAGTCTCTTCTAATATAGGAAGTATATATATATATATCTTAATATATAAGTCAATATACTAAGGATTATTATTGGATTCATAGTATAGCAAGGTTAGAAGATTCTCTATCCCCTTGTGTTATTTAATTTCACCCTCAAATCTATAAGAGATTATCTTCCGCTTGATACTAAGATTACTATATGTATGCTAACGACACCCTTCTTCAGTATATATAATACGTCATACACGCGCTACAAATATACATTGACCAGACTACGCGACACTTTTACGCTTCCTTTAATATGAACCTTGTTTATTGACCTGAATGACGTCTTGTCATTAATAAAAATTTTCGCTTATTCACATAATTTCAATATATTTAAATACCTGCATTCTTGTCAGTATACAATATATATATACATATATATTTATTTCACTAATGTAAGATGTATTATATCGGAAAAGCCCTTAAGACTTGAGGATTTTTTCTGTTCCAAATGAGGGGTTACTTTTTTTTTAGGGTGAATGCGACGACTATATCAAGTCTAACACGAAACCAAACTAACAGAGATTCATGCGATCATTAATCTTTTAATTTTTTTCACGAGGTTATATAATATATGGGTAGTTCTACAAATAAGAGAATTCTACCGGTATAATTCTTTTTTTTTATACAATATAGTTTTTGTTGAAATTTTGGTAAATATAATAAATTTATTTTTTTAGGAAAATATTGTAAATCTTTCTTATAAAAGATAAAAGCACCAGTACCTGGAGGCTATTGAATAAGGGATCTCCAATTTATCAGTGTTTTTTTTTACTAAGATAATTCATTATAATTAATAAAATATTTATAGTTTCGTTTTATTTACCTTTAAAGGATACTAATTAGATAAAATTAATCATAATAATTGATGTTTTAATTAAATTGCTCATTTGCAGCAGAAGTTGGACACGGTATTTGCAAAAGCTGTAGACAGTTGGACATGATATGGTCCAGTAGTTGGACATTAAATAACTAAATTATTATTTATTTATAGTAATTAATTATTAAATTGTAATTTATTTTTATTAATTGATAAACTAATTAATGTAATTAAACTAATTAACTTAATTATTTGACGAGTTAATTGAATTAAATCATTGTTCAACTATTGGGTACGACATATATTTACAAGCAGCAGGTTAACTTGAACGCACCATTTTAGAAGAATCATTCTATTAAATTCTTTTGCTCCTACGATTAATAAATTTTATTCTACCTAAAAGCTAATTATCTAAAGGATATCTCAAAATTTTTTTTTTTTTTAAATTAATTTGGAGGCTATTTTAATTTCTTTTTGCTACTGTCCATCTACTGGTTCCAATTTTTGCTATGTTCAGGTACTGCTGCCTTTACCTTATGCGATATTATTCAAAAACTTTAACATCCGAGTAAAATATTATAAAACAGGTTACGAATAATTTCGATTATTTATTTATTATTTCGATTTGAAAATAATACCTAGTTATCCTACACCTAATTATAACTTGTAAGTTTTCAGCAAGTTTACAGATTACTTGGTCCACTTTTCGGAAATATTGATAAAATTCATGTTTTACATTTTGTTAGAAATTTTTTATACCCTTAGGGAAATAATTTGTTTCCTTAATTTCTTTAAATAAAATGTAACTATATTTAATAATTATCATTTGTTATTTGGTTTATCAAATTTTATTTTGCTAAAAAATTATATATATTTTTCACATAAACAGTGGAACTTAATATAATTTAAAAAAAAAACATCCTCTTTGAAAATATATATTTCTTGCTCTCTTTAACCTACCCTTACCAACTGACCGTAATAATATATGTTCGTTCAAAGAAAAATAAAAAATTACCTGAATTATTTTTTCACTTTTCCACATTCTCTCTCTCTCTGTGAAAGTATAAAGTGAAATGTCAAGTATTAAATTACGATTGTTAATTACACAACTATTTTTAAAAACTGATTTTGTAAATTGTAGAATTTGTAGTTAGTTCAATTTTTTTCCAAATGTTATAAAATATAAAAAAGAAATTTAATTTTCTCCCCCCAAAAAGTAAAATGTTTACTTTCTTCAGTGAGTTCACAATGTTCATAAAATTAGTAATCAATGTAGGATTATTAATTTCCTGCAGTCTGGCAATAGAAAGTGGTGACATAAAATGGATTGAAAGTTTCATCAAAAGTACAAATAATGATAAACACATTCATCAGGTTGTATTTTTAATCAACGATGAGAAGGCAATGATTTACGATAATCCAATTGTCAATGAGATAATTAAGAAATTATCCTCTACTATTTCTGTATGCAAAATTGTCTTACCAAATTCTGACAAACCAACCATTACCTACAATCCACGCATTTCGTTATTTATTGTCACAAATTCTGAAAACGATCGCAAATTTACTAGAGCAATCAATTACTTAACTCAATTATCAGAAGCAAAATGTCGACCAAAATGTTTGCTACTCCTATCCGAACATCTTTTAAATTATCGCCAATTTTTCGAAACACTTTGGAATCAACAATTTCTCGATGTTACTATTATGAAAATTGAAAAACCTGACACAATTTTGAATAATGTTGAAAAAGACAGTAAGTTAATTTATTACAATCCTTTCTTAAAATTGATTACTACTGAAATTGTATCCGATAAAACAATTTGGTTTCCTGACAAGCTACAAAATTTACACGGCTATCCAATAGTAGCATCTTTAATTCCTGCTCCTCCTGATGTGTTTGCACAACAAAACCCACTGGAAAAACTATCCGGATTAGCTATCAGAAAAATAGAAATTTTAAAGGAGATTTTAAATTTTACATTTGTCAAATCATCGATTAAAGATTGGGGTACATTGACATGTTCAAATGCAAAAGGTCCTGGTGCTTTAGAAGCACTGTTCAATAATCAAGTTCAAATATTTGGTTTAGAAAGAACCATTGCACTTTGTAATGGAAAAGGCATTGAGTTCAGTAAAGGTTTACGTACAATGGATTTAGTAATGATGGTGCCTCTTATAAAGAAAAATGTCGAATCTATTAAAGTCCAATGGCACAAAACAAATATCATAATTGTATTGATTTTACCTCTTTTTGTTTGGATTATTTCTCGACTCATGAAATTTCATTCAAAAAAATGGAGATTCGAATATTTAATTCGAATAGTTTTAGGTTTTGCTGTGCCTGAAGAACCTCAAGCAACATCGGATAAATTTCTTTTTTTGTCATTTCTTATTGCCTGTCTAATGTTTTCATCTGATATTTTTACATCAATAACTCGAGTTAAGTTGGAAAATAAATCGTCATTTAAATATGAAACATTTAAAGATGTTCTAGATTCAGATTTGGAAATTATGTTCGAGAAAAATTACTTTATGATGATTAATAATACAGACGATGTTATTTTGAAAGAAATTTTAAAGAAATCTCATCCAATGATGTTCTCGGAAGATGAATGTTTAAAGCGTTTATTGAAATATAAAAATATCACATGTTTTTTTGAATTATCAACAGCAAAATTAATGCTACAAAATAGAAGAGATAAATGTGGTGGAGCGATTGTAAAATTTTTTACCAAAAAATTTCCATCTGCACCAGGTGCTACGCTGCTTGGTGCTGGTACTCCTTATGCTAATCGTTTTGATCAAGTGATACAGAGACTTATTGAATCCGGTATCAGTAAACAGTGGATGAAAGATTATTCAACAGTTCCTTCCTCTAGCCAAATTGGTAAATCTTGCAATTCAAGACAATCAAAATCGACTTTAGTGACACGACAAATGATTTTTATTCTTGTCATTGGATTCGGATTTGCGACACTGACTTTGATTTTAGAGTTGATCAGCTATTGTGTATTGTATAGAAAAAAATGGAAGAAGAATACTGGATAAATAAGAGGAAAAAAACAGAATTATTTATGAGAGGAAATGTTCTCTCTTATAATAAATGCGATAGAAACTGATTTCAAATAATTCCAACACAAAGAGTTAATCAGTGTGTTTGATGATTTTTTTTTTATTTTCCTTTTATGAAAAGAAGGAAAAAAATTCACCTTTATCCTCTTTGACATTTTTAACGATTTCACGGTTTGTTAAATGTTTCACCTATTCTGAACTAGAAAGATTTTGCAATTGTGATTCACAAGATTAATTTCTCTATACCTACGCACAAAATTATCCTTAAAATTTTTCCTGCACTATTTTCTAAATATTGTAACGTTACATTCAGTTTCGTTTGAATATTTTCCATTTGCTTTCGAGCACAACTGAAAAGCATATTATAATTAAAATTGTCTTCTTTAGTTTAAACGGGCAAGGAAATTTTAATGAAACGGAGATATTTTTGAACGCTTTAATTAAACAGAATAAATTAAATAATTTACTCTATATTTTAAAATCAGCATATACAATTCCTGCTTTTATATGTATATGGTTCCCTTTGTAAATTGGAGTTACAAGAAATTAAATAGCAGACAATGCTTCTCAATTTCTGTTTAATTAGTCACGTATAGGCGCCTCATCAATGCTAGACGTGCATAACATTCTGTAAAGTGACTTTTCCAACTTTGAATACTGACAATGTTTTTGTCGCCGGAAGTATTTTTCTTTAAAATTATATATATTTTCTTGCCTTTACCAATTCTAAATTAGTTTATTAATTTTAATTCTTTGTCTTTTGCCCCTTTTTAGTAAAATACCTAACTTAATGAATTATTTTAGGTAAAGAAATAAATTTTTTAATCACACGTACCTCAGTATACTTGAATTGAACAACTTCCATCCTGAGTTTATTTAAATGAAAACATGAACAAAACATATATTGCAGCGTCTGAAACATTTAAGAGTGTTTATAATTATTATGGGGAAAAAAACGAACGTTATAATTTAGGTTGCATAATAACCTCGAACTTGATTATTGGTATAATAGTAGTCCAATAGTAATTAATATGAATGGAAATTTCGTTCTTTCCATTCGCTGGCTTTTTAGAAGGTCATAAAACGTCAGCCAATGAAATAAACGAAATTCCCATTTTCAATTTACCCCTCATTAACGAATTTGAGCATAGAGGCTATTACGCTATTTACAGACTTAATTCAAGTGACACTAAATTTAATTTTTGCTTTCTTTTTCTAATATATTTTTTAATCAATAATTCAGTTCAAATAAAATAGCATATCAATAATTATTAATAAAATTAATTAATTATAACTTTTTTTTATAATATTATAAAAATTTAAAAACCGTTATTTCGAAATCTAAATTTTGTTTTTTCGGCTTTTAATATAAATGGAGATAAAATTAATAAATTAATTATAAATCCACAAAAATATTTTCATTCATATTATTATCAGGGGGAAACAAAAAAAAACGAAACCGATAACTGGAAAAACCGAAATTTTTGAGAAATCAAAACCAAAATTTCTGATGACATTAAAACTTGAATACCGAAACTGTATATTTAAAAAAAAAACCGAAATCTGGAACCAACATTTTTTAAAAAGAATACAGAAAAGTGGAAACCGAAACAAAAAAAATTTAGGTTGTCATCCCTGTAAAATTGTTTAATAAATAAAACATGAAAATAATAATAATAATAATAAAAATAATAATTTACTGAATATTTTAAATAATAATATTTGTTTCCGTATTTACAATTAATTTTGAATAAAAAAAATATATATCACTTGAAAAAGTAAACGATAATTTTAAAACTCAATTATTATTACAAGCTCGAATTTATAACAAGTCAATAATTGCTTCGCTGATAAATGCATAATTGGAAACAGATATCAATAATAATACACACAAAATCATAAAATCGTGTGTTAAAAATTTTGTTTCAAACATTCAAAAATTTTCACTAACTATATTTCATTATTTTCTTTAATGATTCTAATTTTTAATTTCTTCCGTTGTAATAACAATAAAGAATAATAATAATAAAGAAATAGTAAAGTAAATAAATTATTTTAAAACGATGATAAAATATTAATAGATTTGTAAATTTAAAGATAATTTAAATTCTTGTATTAATTAAATTAAATTATTATTAAATTTAAAGATATTGTAATTGTAAATTATTATAATGTAAATTGTAATTATTTTGTTATCACAAACAGAAGGCAGTACAGTTATAATATTTAAGAAGAAGAATTATAGGTAAAAGATCAGTAACTAAATTGTAGCTGTGTGGTCAGAGTACACAGCTCGCGTTCCAAGGGTCCTGTGTTCGATTCCTCATGCGTGTGAGATTTTTCAAAACTATTCTTAAGTGTTTTATACACTATATTATGTAATAATTTTAAATAGAATGTATGTTAGAAATAAACAATTGTAATAAATTATTTTAATAATTATAAAAAATAATATAAAAAATAAAAATAGGAGAAAATAAATAAAAATATAAAGGAAAAATAAAAAAAATTTCGTAAATATTAAAAAATTTTGTTCTAAACTTTTATCATAATAATAATATATTAAAACTTTCTAATCAATATATATGTCCAATATTATTAAAGCTAAAAGAGGAAGTAATTAACAAATTTTTTTTTCAAATGACTTTATAAAAGACGTACACAGTTAAAAAAATTTGTGTCAATATAAAAACTCATTATAGTTTTTTTTTTACAAAAATATTTTCTCGACAGTTTGTTTATTAAAAATCCCGATCCAAGGGATTAATAATATATATGTATATGTTTCATAAATTTTGCGATATTTAAATAAACAAACACCATAAATATCTTCCTGAACTTGTTAATAAGTTTTTTTTTTCATTTTTTTTTTCGTACATATTTTACGTAAAAAATTTCCATGCATATGGGTAAATTAAAATATACGAGCAAATTTGAATCATAAATATGCTCATATATATATATATATAAATATAGATCAGAAATATAATAAAATGCCGCTTTTTGTTCGAGTGACCTTTATTTACAATTTAGAGGAAAGATATAATATTTGATAAAAAAAAAATAAAAATCAAGATAGAAAATAAAATTGGTTTCCAATTAATTATTAAAAAAAAAAAAAATTAAAAATATATCGAAATTAAAAATTAAAATAAAAAATATAGAAACAAAAAAAGTTCAAATTATTTGCCAAAAGAATGAAAAAAAAGTGGTTAATTTAAAAAAATTTGATTTATTTACAAAAAAAAACCTTCGTAAAATGAAATTGAGAGAGAAATCTCTAAAATATTTCAATGTAAAATTTTATTGTTCAATTTAAAAAAGTATCGATAGATGAGAATTTTTTATGAAGTAATATATATATATAGTTGCACATATATAGACTCAAAATATCAATAAGTTACACATCGTCGTGCATATATTCAAACAAAAGAAAATATTCGAGACCTTTATTATTGGTTTATATATATATATGAATATATATATATATATATATATATATATATAAAAATGTCCATTAAAAATATTAACAATACTTTTTTTCATATATGCAATAAATTTTTAAATCAAACAGTACAACGACAAACAATGTATACCATGAATATGAAATATAATTTATGTATTATTTATGATACAATACTAAATGAATATTAACGACGAGTTCTCTTTCAAAAGTCAAATAAAAAATTTTTATATCTAGTTATTTAATTTTATACTAAATTTATTACATTAACCCCTTTGAGATACAACAATTTTTTTCCCTTTTTTTCATTACTAAAGCTATATTTATGATCAAAAGAAAACAAAAAGTAATATACTTGTAAAAAATTGGAAATTTTTAACATTTTTTTCTCCCAATAAGTGATAAAGAGTTTTATGGATGAAAATTGAGTTTAAAATTGGAAATTTACTGAACTATATAATCCAAAAACAAATCACTTTGATTTGATCAAATTTTAAAAATCAAAAAAAAGTTGAACAAAACTTAAAAACTAATTTCAAAAGTAACTTAAGGGGTTAAACCACTCTAGAATTTTCAAAAAATCAAAAAAAATTTTTTTGCTTTAAAAGGTGCCTAAGGGTGTATAGAATAAGAAACAATATCAATTATAAGTCGAAACACTTTTTAATTTGGAAGGTCAATTATACGGCGCAGGCATTGCAGATTGAAGGTATATCCAAAAAGTCGTAAGTAAAACTTTAAACTCGTTTTTCTCAAAACTACATTTTTTGTGCTGGCCGGAAACATGACTTTTACAAATCTCAACCGATTTACTTAAAAATTAAACTGTAGCTTCTCAATAACATTATCTAGAGAAAGACGTACGGATTTTTTTTTATGTTGCATATTTTTTTTGTTATAAACAATTTAGTGTCAATTTTTTAAGTAAAAAACTCCGTTTTTCCTTAAAATGTTCGCCATTTTTGCAAAAATCAATTGAAAAAAAATCCCCTACGTCTTTCTCTAGCTTTTAAGATGTAAAAATAGAAAGAAATTTGTTTTTTGTTCTAGGATGAAAATTGGAGCTAAAACCTTTCCGGCCGCGACGCGATTCCTCTCAGAAAGGGTTCCTATCACGTACCTGTAAATTTGATATTTAAAAAAAAAATAATTAATGAAGTATATTTTTTTTCTCTTTAAAGTGTACCAAATAAAGATATGTAAACATATTTTTCAGTACATTTAAACTTTTCTTGAAAAAAAACTTCTAAAGTTATGCCTTTTTTGACGCTTTAGAGTGGTTTAACCCCTTAAAAAAAAGAAGTAATTATTTATAAATAATTAATTATAATTAATTTACAAATGAAAAATCAAAAAAATAAGAGAAAGATTTTTGTTCCTTTTTCTATCCTATATTCTTAAATATATGGTATTTATAATTAATAATTATCTATATATATATATTGTGGACAATGTAAATGTAATGTTAGATATCACTGAAAGAAGATTGAATGCCTTTCCGCAAAGGGACGAGAAGTCTTTTGAATAGGAAAATGGAAAAAACATATACGAAGTGCAGAAAAAAATGATATATATACCGCGCGAGTTTTAATAGAAAAATATGTAAATTTTATTTTAAATTAAAAAATTTCTAATTGGTAAATTTTAAAAATTGCGCCCTAATCTTTCTGTCTATTTTTTGTTCGGCCGTTTGTAATTTCGGACAAATTAAAATTCGGCGTCTTAAAAATTCGAACAAAATAAAATTCGGTCAATTCCCACATAGCACCGAAGATTTAATAAATATTTATTAAATATTTATTTTCAATGTTCGCAGTATTTAGAATAAAGGTTAAATAAAGCTTCTGTAAATATTTAAATGTCTGAACTTGAGCAAATGTTTAGCGAGAACCGTGAGTGAAGCTTGAAATTAAATATTCGTTAAAGGTTCGGCTCGAAACTTGAGTGAAGCTTTAAATGAAATATTCGTTAAAGGTTCAGCTCGAACCTTGATTGAAGCTTGAAAAAAATATTCGTTAAATGTTCGCCCAGATAGCTGGATTTTAAAATTATCTAATCATAAAGTATTAATTGTATTAATAATAATATAATTATATCTTTAATTTGAATCAGTTTAATGAATAAATTTATTTAAGAAATTTTAGTTTTCAAAAATGAAAAAAAAAATAATTCCTTAAATTTAGGGACTAATACTTGATTAAGCAATTTCTTAGAGACTTTAAGGGGACCGGGGATCAAACGCGGGTTCGACGAACGCAAACGCAATACCTAATCAACCGAGCTATACGAGCAACTGTGATTGTAAAAAAAAATCTTGCTCTTAAGCTACAAAGTGATTTTATTGGTTTGCGAAAACCAATAATAGTATATTACATTATAAGGGCAGAAAGTTCGAATTCCGGCACTGCGCGAAATGATGCCCGAGGCGAAGCCGATCGCGCAGTTTAGAGCTTTCGAATGTTCTGCCCGTGTAATGTATACTATTTTTCTTTATATACGGTCGAAAGTATGCACAATAATTCACTAATTAAAAATATTTCAATTGCGTATTCCATTTGACAGACGGCCATCTTTTACTTTTGCTCCTCGCTTTAACGCCTCTAACGGACACTTTGAAAGCTCTGACTTTTCCTCTGTCTCTCTCTTACAGTCAAGTCTCTTTTTTCGATGCCTGCTCTGATACTTGCTGCACGAGCGAAGTGAGTGCTGGTCAAAATAAAAATTCTGACAAACAAAAATTCGGTAGCTAAAAATTTAGTTCTGTAAAAATTCCTATATAATAACAGAAATGTCTGTCAAATGCTAATTCAAAAAATGAAAATTTATCTAAAAAATAATTATTTCTAATAAAATTCCATAAAATTAAAATTCTAATTAATGATTTTTATGGGATAATCTTGCGCTCCTTTTTGTTTTTAAATTTATCCAGTGGATTTTGAGAACATTCATTTTTAAAGAGAACTTTAAATGAATTTTAAATGACATTTTATCGGAATTTATTAAAAATTTAGTTTTAAAATAAATTTCAAATAAAATATTTGGTTTAAATTTTACAGTACACTCTATATCTGAATCAGTGAAAATTTCACTGAATTCAGTGGCTCAGTTTTCTATAATTCACCAGTGAAATTTCGGTAAAAACCACTGATTCCCAGTGAAATTTCACTGGTGACTCAATGGGAAATTGCCATTGGTTACGATTGGACAAATAATAGGCCAAGAATGGTTTCCAATCGTTTTTTTCTTGTCAAACTATTGGTACACAATATTGGACTGCGATTGGTAAAATCTTGGGATGATCACGATGTTGCCAATCATTGGTAGCCAATGTTGTTTCATCATTGGCTGCCAAGAAAAAAATCGGTTTCTGAAAAGCTCGGTTATTAATTGGCTACCAAGATTGGACCATTATTGAAAACCAACGATCGGCTTCCAATAATGGTCCAATCTTGGTAGCCAATTAATAACCAAGCTTTTTAGAAACCGATTTTTTTCTTGGCAGCCAATGATGAAACAACATTGGCTACCAATGATTGGCAACATCGTGATCATCCCAAGATTTTACCAATCGCGGTCCAATATTGTGTACCATCATTGCAACAATATTGGAACGAATGGCTCCCATTATTGGGCCATTATTAAACCAATCGTTTATTTCCCATTGGGGAATTAAAGAAAACTGAGCCACTGATTTGAATTCAGTGAAATTTTCACTGATTCAGATTTAGAGTTACATAAGTTTAAAATTAAAAAACACTTCGATAAAAGTTTATAATTATTAATTTAAAAATGTATGGTATGAAAACAGTAAACGACACCCTTTAATATAATAAAAAATATTTAAATTACTATTTAAGTAACATGATATTTATTAATATTATCACAAATTTTATTATTCAGATTTAATGCATCAAAAAAATTGCTTTTAAAATGTATAATTATTTAACAATTTCTACATATTTATAAAATTTGTAATCAATAAGGCAAATGTTTTGAGGTTAGTTTTCTAGAAAGTAAAATATTGAGGAAAATATAAACATATAAAATTTTGTGTCAACTGTATCAATTTCTAAATATTGTATATTAATTAATCTACTAGTGATATTTAATTCAATATTATTATTTTTATAGTTATTATCGTTTTTGAAGTGCCGTTTAATTTGATTTTATAAATGAACGAATGTTATATATATATAAAAAATATACGGAAACTGACGCACAGGATGTTTATATAGAGGACTTTAGAGCAAGCGCTATTCCTAACGGAAATGACCACAAGTCAAAGGAATCACGGAAGCTGTCATGGCCTTAGCATTGGTCTCTCAATATTTATTGAATTTCTCCTGCTTTCATTCAAAAGCTACGCGAACCATAGGATTTTCTAAAAAGCATATATTGAAGTTATCTTTTTCTTTAAAAACTATCTTACTTTTCTGCAAAAAAAAAAAATAAATAAATAAATATCGATTCATTCGTAAAGTAAGTTTTTTAAATTAAGTAAAAGAAAAAAAAATTTTTTTCACAATTTAAAAATGTACATTTGATAAGACCTCGTGTCTTATCTTATGATTAAAAAAAACATTCACCTATCATAAAGCGTAAAACAAAAAAAAAAAAAAAAATATGAAATGAATAGTTGAAGCAACTTTCACAGATTCTCAACATTCCATTTCAAGATCAAAGCGCAGGCTTTTCTCTATGGTGAAAATTCTCACAAGGTATGCTTCACAGAATTCAATTGTTTCACGAAAATTCTTCATTTTTTTTTTGTTTTCTTTTTTTAATAATACTTTTTTGTTTCTGTGGATAGAAAATAGAGAGATAGAAATTTTCTACATTGTTTTCATGTATGCACATAATATCTAAGTAAAATACTTTTAACTTTGACATTTGATATTAAATATTTTTAAAAAATATTTATTTAATTTCTATTTATTAGTAAAAATAAAATTAATACTAATTAATAAATTTAATATAATTAATAATCATTTTTAGTCATTTTTTACAAAAACTGTAGTAAAAAATAATATTTTTAAATCAAATAGTAATATTTTAATAAAAATTAGCAAAAAAAAAAACTTCAGTATAAAAAATAATACTAAATTAAATAGTGATGTTTGACTAAAAATTAGTGAAAATTTCTAATAATGTTTTTAGTCATTTTTCAGTAAAACTTTAGTAAAAACAATATTACTAAATCAAATAGTAATATTTCATTAAAAATTAGTAAAAATTTCTATTAATATAAAGTAGTGAACAAATTATCACTAAAATTCTTTAGAGAATATATTGTGTGGGATGATTCTCCTGAAAGTGACATTTTGCATGTCTCAATTGATTTTACAAAATCTATTCACTAATAATTATTGTCAATTTTTACAATGAAAATTTTACCGGTTTAGACTATTGTAAAAAAGAAATTAAGCAATTTTATTGAACGCAGATTTGATATAAAAGGTAAAACCATTTCATCTCCGTTGTTTTTTTGACATGTTTCCATCACGATTAGGGAATCACTAAAAACCCCTGAATATCCCTTGAGTACTACAGTGGAATATTCTCATGATCTTCTAGGAAAATCAAAATGTCCGCATCATAGGAATATTTCACAGTGACATTCAGGGTATATTCCAGTGACATTGAGGGAATATTCCTCGGTGACATTCATGCAATATTCCACTGACATTAAGGGAATATTCAGGTGATATTGAGGGAATATTCCAGTGATATTGAGAGAATATTCCACGGTTATATTGAATTTTTTTAAAATGTGTTTTTAATCTTCCTGCTTATTCAAATAACAATTTATAACACATTTCTATTATTTCAACACTTTAAAAAAAAATTCAATATAACCGTGGAATATTCCCTCAATATCACTGGAATATTCCTTTAATATTACCTTCAATGTCACTGAAATATTCCCTGAATGTCACCGTGGAATATTTCCAGGAGGCGGACATTTTGATTTTCCTGGAAGATCATGGGAATATTCCACGGTGGTATTCAAGGGATATTCAGGAGATATACCGTGCTCCTTGAGTATATTTACTTTTTCAAATTTTTTTAAACTTTTGAAAATCAGATAAAAAAGTAGTTTCAGAAATAAAATTAGTTTTTCTATTTGATACATATGCTTAAAATTTTTACCCTGCAGTCTAATTAATAATAAAAATCTTCAAACTTTGTTTTCACTTTTAGGTTAAAAATTTCTTAATAACGAATAATCATATTTTAAGATAAGAAAAACACTTTAATCACAGTTTTAATACATGTTAAACGTAAGGTAACGTTCCAAAGTTTGTTTTTCTGTTATATTTTTTGTAAATAAAAGGTTAAATGTTGCTTTTATAAATAATATCAAAGTTAGAAAGTTCGCGCTAGTAAAAATTAATTTTATCTCCGTCACCTTGTATTTTTCAATAAATAACTGAATTCTGTTGATATATTAGCATCATAAAATATAGTTAGGATAAAATTTTACTTATTTTTTTGAAAACAATCATTAAATACATTCTAATGCTAATGGAACATTATAAAAATTTTAAAAATCACTGTATTTTCATCTCCGTCGCCTTCTCATTGATACTAGTATTTTGTCTGCTTTTTGTATTCTTTGTACTATTTTGACAGATGATAATCACTTAAAAACTACTAATCTCTCATATTGGAAATACGTGGTATATATTGAAAACTAACAATTATTAATTTGTTTGTAATTATTGTATTATTTTATATTAAATATGTGACAAGTTCCCAAGAAAAATACCTCAATTAAAAGTTATGCTTGTGACAATTTTACCTTGCTCGAAATTTTCTTTTAACTTGTGAAATAAAAATATGTTTTTATTGAATATGTTAAATTTAATGAAGACATAAAGATGAATGATTTATATTGAGAGTTGATCATCTTTGTAAATTTTTATTTCAAAAGTTGTAAACATAACCTGGAATTTGATTCTTCGGTATCTTTCTTAGGAACGCGACAAATATGTTCCAATTTTAATAATAATTGTGAATGACATTACTGTACATTTTAAACTTTCAAAATCCGACCTCACATTCGTAATTAGCAACCGGAAAAACTCCTATAAAGAAGGTTTGATTAAATTCCAATGAAAAATTTCTTATCGCATTTTAGGTACTTTCTGTGAAATTATAGCCCCAGTCAAGGGGTTAATAAATGTACTGTAACTTTTATAATTTTGAAAATTAATTTTGCGCAACTTAGATAATGATTTATCAATACCAAATAAAGGAAAATACAAAAAAAAAATTTATAAAATTCAAAGAAAAAATTAATTGAAAATCCAAAGTTGAAATCGTGCACTTTCAGGAGAATCACCCATCTATAATAATTGGCATCATAATTTCTTTTATTCATTTTTAAAGTGCAAGAACCAGATAAAAATGTTTCTAGTCAGATTTAAAAAAAAAATTTATGAGAAAAATATAATTCTTTTTTGACAAATTCAATTATATCTAATATAAATATGCAGTTGACTTCAAAAAATTTCTTACCCTTAAATATATAAGAGCAAATTTTTTTAATTGAACAAGATTCCTAAAATTAGTTCAAGAAATTGAAATGGAAATCCAATTTATGTGATGTAAAAAAAATATAGATGTTATCGTCATTTTTTTTTTTTTTTTTTTTTTGAAACGCAAGAATTTATAAACTGAAAAATTCTACTTTACCGGAAATTGCCTTCGAGTCATAAATGAAGTACTATACAAAGTTGCATTTCCTCGTAGTCAAAAATATAGGTCAATATTTGAGTAAAGATTCTATTTTATAAACAATATAATTTTTACATCGGTGAAGTTTATGATCAACGATTGAAAAAAAAAAATTTCTTTTAGGAATAGAATTACTAATTTTCTGCCTAAAAACATTTTTTTTCAAAACTTGTTGATTGAGAAACTTTGTAAAATATTTTTTAGACAAAAAATTATAAAAATTTGCACAGAAAGATATTATTTTTTCTGAAACGTTGTAAACTTCACTGACGTTAATTTTTTTTTGAGCGTTTAATCAGAAAAATAATAAAAATTATAGACCAAAAAATAATATACTTTGCATAATTTTTTTTTTCACATTTTGAATAATTTTTAATATTAGTAATTTTCATTTTTTTTATATAATAACCTTTTTCAAAAAAAATACTGCACACATTTGCCTTAATAATAATAATATAAAAAAATAAATAAAATAATAATATCTTAATATTCATGTCCTTTATAAAAATTCACTTACAAGAATGAAACGATTTTACGAATTTTTCAATTTTTCTTGAGCTCTATATGTTAAGCGAAATATACAATATTTTCAAGTGAGAATGTACATCAAATAAAAAACCTCCATGAAATTTAACCTGAGAATAAATAATATAAATTTTTTTTAGCATAATGAGTTTTTGCCTCGTATCTTGTAAGAAGAAAAACCACAAAAGAGAAAAAATTTAAGTCTCTTGTATAAAAATATTTTTTTTAATCTATCAGCACTATAAATTTTTTTACAATATGTAAAGTTTAATTAGAAAAAAAAATAAATTGCAAATGTAAATAAATCATTTGCTAAATGTAAATTTTATACGGTATTTATTTATTATTCATTAAATAATTTAATTTTTATTTATATTTGTTTTTTTCCGTTAACAAAATTTTTCTTCTATTTTTAAAATAAAGTCAAAAAATTGAAACATTTTGAATAAAGATTATTTAAAAAAATTTTATTTATGTAACTGCTGCTGCTGCAGATGAAAATTTATTATTTCATTTCATTATGAATTTTATTATTTTTATTATTTTTCCATTTCCATTTCGTATTTTTTATTTCCATTTATTTAGATGCATATATTTATATTTACATATTATATTTTTTGTATTTGTAAGAAAATTTTTATTAATTTTTTATTACTAAAAAGGTTCAAATGGTGTTTTTTATGAGCATGAGATACATATTTTTTTAATATTAATTTCAACTAAATGAAAGAATAATAATTTCATTTAAAAGAAAGTTTAAAATTATAAACGAACAAGCTTTTTGCAAATAAAAATTAAATTTTCAATCTTTTTTAACAATAGTTAATAAAAATATTTTTAAAAATTTGTTGATTCCGGAAATGTATTTAATAAATTATATAAAATATTATTATAAATTTATGATAACAATAATAATAAAAAAACATTTTTTAAAATAAATAAATTGTTCATCTGCAGAAATAGGAAAAGAATTATTTTTTAAAAATAATATGTCACTTTTAATATTTAATATTTTTATTTTAAAAACAAGGCGGTAAATGGCAAAATTAAAATGTCAAAATTTTTATAGTAATCAATGATATAAATAATTATTTTGAAATAATTTTATTGTTAGAAACATATGAATAAATTTTTTTTTTCGAAAATTAATAGCATTTTTTTTTTTTGGCAAAATTATATCTTTCTAATAAATTTGTATATAATAAAGAATATAAAAATTTTTCCAACATTGTTATTTTTTATTGTAAATATTATATAAATTAAAAAATAAAAATGTTGAAAAATTTAATTATAAAAATTTTAAAACTACAAAGAAAAATATCTTGAATTTAAAATTATTTTTTACAAAAGAAAAACAGTTAACCCTTTAAGGACCAAATGTACAAAAATTTTGCCTAAAGTTTGGCAATTTTTTAAACCAACTAAATGCATTAAGAAAAAATTCGCAATATACGTTTCTTATGGTCCAGGAACCGCTCTTTCAAGTGGTGCATCTAAAAAAACTGTAAATTTAAAATCAAACAAATTACAGATAATTATTTATAAAAAAACATGAATTTTCAAGGTTTTTTTTTTTTACTTAAGAATTTTTTTGGGCAATGTACCATTTTAAAATATCTTCCCGAGGTACAAATAATATTGTTAATTAAAGTTGAGATTTTAATAATAAATACGCAGCTATTGTCAAATAATTTTAAAACTCATCGGATCCACTCGAAAATCGTTACTCGGGGGTTCTCTGTTCCAGTCAATCCGATGAAGTTTTAATTTTTCGTCCGCCATATTTGATCTGCCATTTTGAATAATAATTTTTTTTAAAATTTGACCTCGGATTTGTAATCAACGACCCCGAAAACCCCTGAGTAACGATTTTTGAGTAAATCCGATGAATTTTTAATTTTTCGTCCGCCATATTGGATCCGCCATTTTGAATTTTTGAAAATCGATTTCAGATTCGTAATAAGCGACCCCGAAAACCCCCGAGTAACGATTTTCGAGTGGACCCGATAAGTTTTAAAATTATTTGACAATAGCTGCGTATTTGTTATTAAAATCTCAACTTTAATTAACAATATTATTTGTACCTCGGGAAGATATTTTAAAATGGTACATTGCCCAAAAAAATTCTTAAGTAAAAAAAAAACCTTGAAAATTCATGTTTTTTATAAATAACTATCTGTAATTTGTTTGATTTTAAATTTACGGTTTTTTTAGATGCACCACTTGAAAGAGCAGTTCCTGGACCATAAGAAACGTATATTGCAAATTTTGTCTTAATGCGTTTAGTTGGTTTAAAAAATTGCTAAACTTTAGGCAAAATTTTTGTACATTTGGTCCTTAAAGGGTTAAACGATAATTATAATATAAAATAATTTATAATATTAAAAAAAGTAAAAATATTTTAGAAAATAAAGAGAATAAAATAATAATATTTAATAAATCGTAATATTGTGGAATAGTGTGTATTTTATTTAAAAAAAAAAACTGCACCGTTATTCAAATAACGTGTCATAAATTTCGAGCACTTGTTGAACACTATATATATATGTTATATATAAATGTGTGTACGTAAGAAGGTATGTCATATAGGTATGTCATTAAATAATTTCTTCCTGCCTCAGTTCGTTTGTTACCCAATGGGGTGTTTATTAAATTTCACACTATATATTTATTCTAATTAAACTATTTAGAATTCTCTCGCCTATTAAGAAAACTTTGTCGTACCGGATTTCTCGAATATTAATTTCTGGGAAAATGAATCGAGTACGATTAATTTACTGAAAAATAACAATTCACTATTTTAATGATTTGCAACAGTTATAATATTATTTTTCTCAATATCACTGATACGATTTTTTTTCTCTAATTAATTGCAGAAATTTTAAACCATTCTCATTTATTTATAAAATTAAAACATAATTCTAAAAGTGTAAAATTTATTTATTTAGATAACAACATTTTTGGATTTTACAATCATTATACACCCAGAGAAATGTTTTATTTGAATAAAATATATAATATATTTAAATTAAATAAACGTATATATTTGTCTCACAGCCTACTAGTCCATTTATTTGGCGTAAATAAAATATTTTATTTAAATCAAATAAAAATTTATTTGAATCTAATAAATATTTATTTGAATCAAATAAACACTTATTTGAATAAAATATATATTTTTTAGGCTGTATTTTTTGGGTATAAGGATAATGTTAAAAATTACTTATTAAAAATAAAATTTAGTTTGAATTAGGCTAATTTCTATTGGTCGCGTGAAAGAAAACAAAATTGCGCAAACTCCATAGATCATTGGCGGGAAATTTGAAATACGAATTTCAATTTTTACTTTCTTTTTCAATATTATTGTTGAAGGTAGCGAATTTTTTTTTTTTTTTTTTTTTTTTAAATTAAATTCTATATGGATAGCGTGAAGACGAAAATAAAGTGAAAATTTCGTAATTGTTAAACGTAACGGATAATATTCCTTTGTTGAAAATTTGGATCAAAAGCTTTATCAAAGGAGATAATAACGTTACACTGATGAGTTTTAATAATTAAAAACTTGGTCTGGCCATTAATATACGTGAAATTTTAGGAAAACCGCAGTATTAATTTTACCATTATCAAACTACTGATACTAAAAATTTATATTTATTAAAACAATTTATAAGAATTTTGTCACTATAATTTTTTTTTTAAATGCCTTGTTCCACTCTCTATATAATTGTTATACCTCATCCACTTTTTCTTCATAAAGAATAATACCTTTTTTGTGTCTAAGAAAAATGAAAATTTTTTTTCTTCTCTTTTTTTTTGCCCCCTAATTTCATTTTAACCTCTACTTCATCAAATATTGTGAATAAAAATATTTTTCTGTAATTTTCTTAAATTTTAGAAGTTCATTAATTAAATTATTTTTACCTCCTATACTAAAATTAAATTTAATCCCACAGTTTTATCGAATCGGAAAAAAGAATCTACGTATCAAAATTGTGACGTAAAATTTAACAAGAAAAAATTTTTTTTTTTTTTTTTGAATCTGAATGTATCTTTAGCTCTACTTGACGTGAAGCTAACTCAGAGTCCCTGCTCAGAGCAATTAAGAATTCAATCCCTTTCACCCCCACCCTCTCTCTCTCTCTCTCTTTTTTCTCGGAGGGATGAGATAAAATTAAAAACTTGTGGAAACTTTTAGAAGAACGTCTTATTCTTTTTTTTCCAGATATAAATTTTTTTTTTCATTTTTATTTTCCATATTTAACTTTAATTTCAAATAGAGGAAAAATATTTCAAGAATATATAGAATCCGTAGTGTTGTTTTCATACTCCACTTCATTTTTTTTTTTTTTTTAAATTTCCTTTATATAACGATTCGCCGGTAGTTCATGAAAGTAAATATTACAGAAAAAACAGTAATAAAAAAAATGTGCAAATCCCTGGGAAACTAATTCCCTTCGTTGCTGTTTCGAAGCTTAAGTAAAGATTCTTTACTCATCGTAAATAGCCGTCTCTTATATATCTTTTCCTTTTTTTCTTCTTTTATTTTTTTTTTATTTTAACAAACTGACATTTAAATACGTATACATATTAACTCAAAGAAATTCCCTCGTTGTACATTCAAAACCGTTATGATAATTTTTTGTTTGTTTGTTATTTAAATGTTATCTTTTTAATGAAAAAAAAAAAATTTCTTTTCTTTCTATTAATTTTAATGTAAAAAGTAACTGTAATAAAAAAATTCTATAATAAAAGATTTCTTGAAATTAAATAAAAATAAATCTTTGAAAAAAATTCATAATTAAAAATAAAAAATTCTTTTTTAAAAAAAAATATATAAAAAATTATAAAAAAAAATACTTTTGCTATGATTAAGAGGAAAAAATTTAATTTGGACAAGAAAAAAATTATTTTCGTTTTCCATAAATTTGTGCTAAAATTAAGTATTTTAAGGGCGTGATATATCTCTCATTTAGCTGTTTGGAAAAAAGAATTTATATATTGTCATAAAATCTTTTTAGATTAATTGTTCTTTTTTTCTCAAAATTTTTTTTCTACTGAAGAATTTTATTTTTTTTTTTCAAAGCAACGAAAGCATTCAATTTGTTTTCACATGTCCCATTATCATACAAATGGATTCATCATTCGACGCAATTTAGCAGGAGGAAATTTATTTTTTTCCACTTCAAAGCGCACTCGTTGCATTATTTTGAATTAAGCTTCCTTGTGATTATTTCATTCATAATCATATACGTACTATATATATATATATAAAGGGGAAGTTCACAACGTCGAGTTTCACTACTATATAAATAAAGCGACCAATAATTTTATCGGAATCTAAATTTTTATTAATATATTCTTAGGAGATTTCAGTTTTCCGCATCGATTTTCAAAATATGATAACGACAAAAAAAACTTTTCAATTTTTGTATCAAACGATTTTTTTATCAACATAAGTTATACACCGAAAAAAAATATTCTAAAATTCAGAATATATATACTTGGGACCTATTTTGAGAATATATTTTATACTTAAATTTAGTATGTAATATTCTTAAAATTAGAATATATTCTTCGTACTTAGTATATATTCTTATTATTTAGTATATGACCTTCATGAAGTTGGCTTCGACGCTCAGCGCCGAAAATTGTTTTTCGTGGAATCAAAAATTTGAAATTACTTTTTTTTTAATTTTTCAATCCAAATAATACCTTGAAAAATACTTCTTAAGACATTGTGTGAACCCTAAACCTTTTTAAAAAATTTTTTGATATTTTTGGTCCCATAAAAATAATTTTCGACGCTGAGCGTCGACGCCAACTTCATGGAGGTTATATGGGCAAATCCACGAAACTTTTAACTTTCAAGAAAAAAAAATTTCTTTTTTTAATTTGCAGGCACATTGATGTCACTTTGTATACACGTTTAAGTACATTTTAGCACTACAAATTTATATGCGCGATTCATTTTTAGCTCACGCCATCAATGTTTAACTCTTTAAATTCTTTAATGTTAATAAATTACATATAAAATTGAAAAATTCAACTTTTTTTATTTTTGATATCGGAATGGTTTTCAAAGTATTTTCGTCCTCTGAACACGATTCTAGCACCGAAATTTGCTTAGCAGGATCAGGATTTTGAGAAAAGAGGGGGTAAAAACTCCAAAAAAGTGTTTTCAGCATATTCTTAACTTAATAAAATTTATTCCACTCAAAATCCTTAAGCGGCGTTTTTGTGTACAAATATATGTATGAAAATGTTTCGATCACACCATACACTGTAAAAAAATTAGGGAGTTAACGTTACTGTGAGTTAAATTTTTCGAGTTAAAAATCAACTCAAAAAAGGAGTTAATAATTAAATTAACTCTTTAAAACTAACTCCCTATAGGCATAAAATTAACTCGAAAAGCATTAACAAAAGGGTGGGACTTTTATAGCAGCCCCTAGGGAGTTGAAATTCAACTCCTTTTTTTTACAGTGTAGATTGACCTGTTTAAAGCAAAAATGCAGTTGTGCCTTTCAAAAATGTATAAATTTAAATGAAATCACGATTTTCATTATCATCTTTAAATTGTTACCACAGGAATACAATTAGAGGCACATCATTGAAAAATGTCTTAAAATTTTTGTTTTTTCATCACCTTTTAAGAAATGCATTGAACTTTTATTTTTATCCGACGCCGTAATAGATATTTTCATAAGAAGACGTTCAATTGAATTTTTTTAAAAAAGTGCTATCACTCAATCAAACTTTCGTATTTTTAGTTTTAGTGGTGGCACACTAATGGGATAGTGAATATTTTTTGACAAAATATGTCTGTTAGATATTTCCATAGTATAGCTGAAGTGATATTTTACACGCCGCAAAAATAAAAACGTTAAGAATATAAAGTTTTTCAAGAAATTCAAATGAAATTTAAGCAATTTTTTAACTTTTTAACTTATAAAACTAATTGTCAAATAAATATTTTCTTCTAATATTGTACATAAATGTTCCTTTGTATATAATTTAGCAAAAAAAAAATGATAGCCAAAGTTTTAATTTAAAATAATTCATATTTTTAAGTGTTCGATTTGAGAATCACAAAAGTTAAAAGTTTTGTGGATTTGCTCATATATTCTTAGCATTTAGAATACACTGTAAAAAAAGGAGTTGAATTTCAACTCCTTAGGGGATGCTATAAAAGTCCCACCCTTTTGGAGTTGAAGCAAACGAAGTTAATGCCTTTACGAGTTAATTTTATGCCTAGGAAGTTGGTTGTAAGGAGTTAATTTAATTATTAACTCCCTAATTTTTTTTACAGTGAATTTACTAACAAGTAAACCTACCCAAGTGTCTCTCACCGATCTTAATAAAACTTGGTATACTTGTTAAACATCGAAAAATAGTAGATACGTGTTTTTTTATAAGTGCCCATATGTCGATTTAAGGGTAGAAACCACCCTCACAATATTTAAAATATAATTAATTTGCCTAGTAGTAATAAAACGAAGAAACTCATTAAATAATAAAATTGACTTTTCTATTCATAGCCAAATCAAAAAACATATGTTTATATAACTTACTGAACGTAGTTTTTGACATTCTAAATTGTTTAATTAAACAATAATTGTTTATTAAACAATAATTGTTTAAACAAATAAACAAAAATTTCAAAAAATTTAAAAACTATTTATGCTATTCAATTCAGCGACAAAAATTAAAAACATTTTGTATCGGTCACTTTTTTCTATAAATTTTATTTTGTTTATAAAAATGTTATAAACAAATTACAAACAATTTAAGAACCTTTATTACCTGAATTTAGTGCAAGCTTTTTAAGATTAATTAACTATACTAAAATCACAGGCACGGAATAAAAAATTGACATGTACCGTTTTTTAAATTAATACTTCTAGATATTGTTTAAACAAATTAATAAAAAAAAGAATTCTAAAACTGTTTATGCTAATTAATTCAACAAAATAAAATTTATAGAAAAAAGTGACCGATACAAAATCTTTTTAATTTTTGTCGCTGAATCGAATAGCATAAATAGTTTTGAAATTTTTTGAAATTTTTGTTTATTTGTTTAAACAATTATTGTTTAAACAATTTAGAATGTCAAAAACTACGTTCAGTAAGTTATATAAATATATGTTTTTTAATTTGGCTATGAATAGAAAAGTCAATTTTATTATTTAATGAGTTTCTTCGTCTTATTACTACTAGGAAAATTAATTATATTTTAAATATTGTGAGGGTGTTTTCTAACCTTTAAATCGACATATGGGCAGTTATAAAAAAAACACGTATCTACTATTTTTCGATGCTTAACAAGTATACCAAGTTTTATTAAGATCGGTGAGAGACACTTGGGTAGGTTTACTTGTAAGTACCAAGAATATATTCTTATTTTAAAAATATTACATACTGAATTTAAGTATAAAATATTCTAAAATAGGTGCCAAGTATATATTCTAAATTTCAGAATATTTTTTTTCGGTGTAATTGATATAAAAACATAAATATAAATATATATCATATATATAAGAAATATAAGCCTTTGTATGTCAAATATAGTGTTAGCGATAGGGGAAAAGGAATAATTTTCTAAATTTTTCTTTAAAAATTTGTTCTTCCCCCTTATATGTATGTATATCGCCTACGCACTATTTGTCATATCAAATTAGATAATTTTCCAAAAATGTATATTAAATAAAATAAAGTGATGAGATAAAAATAAAGTCGAATCTAAAAAGAATTATATTTTTTTTCATGTTGCTGCTTTTCTGTCTTCTTATTAAGTATTTCGAAATTTATTGATAGATTACATAGTCATTTAACATTTTTTAACAAAATAAAATGTATCTTTACCTAATTTTTTTTTTAATATACGGGGTCGTTCACAAACTTCATCACACTATTTTGTACCCATTTTCGACCCCCGCCCCCCCCCCTAACAATTACGTTTCGATACAAGCAGAATTTAATTTTTTTCCACAGTTCATCACAAGCACTTTGAGCCCCCCCTACCTCTTAGAAGCACAGAAAATTATAAGGTATTAAAATAAGTTGCAACGCTTATTATTTTAATCCAATTTTGCTTATTTTAATACTAAAATGGATTAAAATAAGCAAAATTGGATTAAAATAATAAGCGTTGCAGCTTATTTTAATGCCTTTTAATTTTGTGTGAGTATGACGTAGTTTGTGATTTATACCTACACTATTTTTTTATTGTCGTTTTGTTATATATCTAAATATTTTTCATAGTCATTATGTTAAGGCAAGACTGGAAAAACTATATTCTAAATTTAAGAATATTTTCTTAGCGCCTATTTAAGAATATTTCCCATGCATTTTATTCTTAAAGTTAGAATATAATATTCTTAAAATAAGAAACATTTCTTATTTTATAAGAATATTATATTCTAACTGTAAGAATAAAATGCGTGGGAAATATTCTTAAATAGGCGCCAAGAAAATATTCTTAAATTTAAAATATAATTTTTTCAGTGGCAATTTTTAAGTTTTGATAAGTCTGTTATTATTATTTTTATTACTATTCCCGTGTGGAAAAACCACGATCTTGCCCTCAAGAGTTCGGGGCCCCCGGCGGGGGCCCATGAGGGCTGATCCATATGGCGAATCCATGAGGGGCAACGTAGGGGCCCCGCATGGATCGCCCTCATGATCGATTAGCAAAATTTTCTAAGTCCAAAATTCAAATATTTTTTTATCACCAAAAAATTAATGTTTATAATGATTCAGAACAACGAAAAACGCGTTTTTAATAAAAATAAATTTACACTTTTTTGAAAATAACACTCACACTTATGGCAAAATAGATGAGGGCTATCGTAGGGGCCCGCATGGATCGCCCTCAAGATCGATTAGCAAAATTTTCTAAGTCCAAAATTCAAATATTTTTTCATCAACAAAAAATGAATGTTTCCAATGATTCAAAACAACGAAAAACGCGTTTTTAATAAAAATATATTTACACTTTTTTTGAAAATTCACCTGAGATGATTCATGATAATAATCATAAAGCATATAATTAATTATATTTTATAAATTGCATTTGATTGGAAAATATAATTTAATATCTTAACTTTAACTAAATGATGTTAAGCACTTTTCTTTGTTAGGTATTTTTGAAGTTTAAATAGCATCAAGAAGTTAGCATTCGTTTTGAAGTAGCGTGCGTAGCGTAGTTGGTAAAGCGTTAGACTCATAGTCCGTAAGTCGTAGGTTCGATTCCCCCCATGCGTTAGATTTATTTATTTCTCAGGTTTGCGTTTAATCATTAATTCTATGTATGAATTAATTGAAAAATGAAAATATCCGTTAATAGTATGCATAAATTACATATTTTTTAATTTTTTAATTAATTTATTTATTATTACTTTTAATTATATCCGACAGTTAATTAATTAGAACGTTAATTAATAAATTCAATTTGAGTAAGAATTCAATTTAAAATTGAATAATTATTAAATAAAAATGTTATTTATTCATAACTTAAGCTTATTTATTATTAATTAACTTTTATTATTAATATTATTGATTAAAAAACATTATGGCAAACTTGAGGCAAACTTTTCCACACGGGTTATTATTATTATTATTATTATTATTATTATTATTATTATTAAAAATAATTATAATGTATTTAAACATTTTATAAATAAAAAGTAACATTAATATAACAATGTAAACGATATAAGATCTATTTATAAAAGTAATAAGAACGAAGTACGTACTATATACCTCGTCTGACTGAACAAGGTTTCATCTACTTAAATTCAGTTATACGCAAATCTCAATGAAAAGATTCATAAGGGTATATTTATAGTTCACTGGATCTATGAACATTCAATATTAATATTTCTTCCATCGATAAACAAATCAGAATAAGGGCGAATAATTTTTTAAAAAATGTTTTTCTCTCTTAAAATTTTCAATTACATAAAAAAAACAACAACAACATGAGCCAGGAACGTTGAAATAAAATTACATTTTAATGGAAATATACAATGCACCTATATTATGTATAAAAATAAATAATATCAGAAATATTCTATTCAATTATGTTTATAAAAATATATTACAAAAGTAAATCTAATGAAAGATATATATATATATATATATATAAATTGTGACAATATATGGATCAAAATTTTTCAAATGGATATTTCAATTGTTTATAACTTTAACAAAAATTAATTACCTTTTTTAAAAAATTTTAAGTAATCCGTTTGAGAAATTCTAACCGCTATTATATTGCAAAAATTTTTTTTAAAATTAATTAATCAAAATTTTAAGTTTTCATAACATTGTTAAAAAAGAATCTTTTTTTTTTTCTTCTTTTAAACTAAAACTTGCAGGAGACCCTCGTGCGGTGAATTACAAAAGAAAGTAAATTACAAGAGACCATCGTCCATTTTGAACATATAATAGGCTTCATATTAACTTTACAGAGAAAAAAGAAAAATATGTGAAAAAGTCACGTTATTTCTCAGAGACAAAGAGCCGATTGAACTTTAAAGTATCTCGATAAAAAATAAAAAAAAAAACTATACTCAATTTTTCTTGTTATCAAGAGAAAGTATCCTTATGTTCGAAAGAGTTAACGAACTGCAGTTTTCTGAAAGGTTTCATATTTCAATTATCCAGATAATTAAAAAAAAATAAAATATAACTTTTTAAATATCACACAAAAATATATATACTTCTATTGAGCGATAAAATTACCACAATTATTATTTATATAGTTCATGTTTTCGTTTTAAAAATAAATTATTATTTCAGTACTCATATAGGATATAATAATTTAAAAAGTTCAAAATAAAATATTCGATACACATATGGGGGAAAATTTCTCAATTAATCCAACAAAAATTTGAACATTGGATTTTATTAAAAATTATAGCCATATATTTTATAAAGGAGTAAAAAATATTTTCAACTGTATATGGTTTCAAAAGGTTTTTTCCTGCTCTTTCTAATTAAAAATTCTTTTAAAAAATTCAAAATTTACCCCTTTTTTAAAAACTAAAAAATATTGTTGCATTTTTTTTTAAAACCCACTTGGAAAGATTCCCCGGAAAGTGCCTCCTGGAGGTTCTAACAGAATTCCGCCGGAACTTCCAACGTAATTCCGTCGGAATTCCATTGGAGTTCCAAAGAATTTCCGATGGAATTCTGACAGAATTCCGATTAATTTTTTCGAAAATTTTAGAGTCCTAATTCCGACGGAATTCCGATTAATTTTTCCAGGGGGCACTTTCCGGGGAATCTTTCCAAGTGTGAAAGAACCTTTTTTTTACTCCTTATAATCTTCGCCAGACTGGAGATTTTTATATACGCGGTAGACAAATAATTTCTTCTTTGTATATTGCAATATAAACTTGGAATCATCCAGTTTGTTTCTGAAATTGTTATATGTTACCAAATAATATATTTTATTAATGTTTTGTTGATTTTTTATTTGTTTTAACAATTTTTTATTAATAATTTATAACTTTTTCAAATATACATAGACAGTAGCAAAATTTTATAAATTTGTTACCTTTTCTTCCAAGTTATTAATTTAAAGGTTATAAATAAAATAAAATATATAATTAAATTTGCAACAACTATTATTATAAATTGTTTAAACAAATAATTGTTGCTATTTATTAACTTATTTCATAATGTTTTAAGAAAGTTGCAATTTTTTCCTAATTTTGCAACTGAACAAGCATAATGTAATAGCAAAATTTGAAAATAACTACATCTTTCTAGGTGCAATACAAAAAAAGTTAGTAAATAACAACAATACATTGTTTAAACAATTGTTGAATTAATAATTTATTACTTCAAATCTATCTTTTATTATATTCGGCTTGATAAATTGCAAAATTAGAAAAAAACTGCATCTTTCTAGGTGGAGAACAAAAAAAGTTAATAAATAACAACAATAAATTGTTTAAACAAATAAAAAATGCAACATAATATTTTTATATCCATTATTTGACAACATAAAACACTTAGAGTGAAAAGTCCGAATGATTTCAAGTCTTGTTGTAAAATAGAATTTAAAAAAATATTTGAATCATCCCGGTTATCTCCGTACATACATTCATAAAAGTTATAAATAATCAAGAAGAAATTTAAAAAAAAAAAATTTTTTTTACATTTTTTAAAAGTTCTTAAGATTTTGTTCAGTGACTTAAAATCGCGATTCAATTTAGGCAAAACTTTAGAAGATATGACAATGTCAATTATCTGACACACCCTGGGGTCGGTATCTTGTCAGGCGAAGGTTAAAATACATACTTTTAATACACAATTATCTCATTTTTTATTAGTATCAATTTTGCTTAATTTGTGTATTAAAATTATACATTTTCAGCTTCATTTAAAAAAAAAGAAAAGATCCTTTTTAAAAAAATATTCAAAAATATTTTTGATTTTAAAAAAATGCGGTAAATTTTGAATTATAATTTTTCAAAAAATCCACTGTTCTCATTTGGCCAAAATTTTAATTCTCTCTCCCCTCAACAGTTTTTAATAAAAATCAATAATAATTTATGGCTCAAGTACTCATCAATAGAATTCTAAATGTTATGCAAATTCCAGCCCAAACTAAGAAAAAAATTTTTTCGAATAGGATCACTTCAGAAATTTTGCCTCATATGTATAACTCAGCAAATGAAAAAAAAACTTTGCAATATTGTTTCTTTTGGTACACATACCTACATATAAAGAAAGTGAAAGGGATTTCAATTGAAAAGTTTTTTTTTTGAGAAATATATAAATTGTAATATAACCGGAAGGAAGTATTATTGTGCAGAAAAGAAAAAAATGATTTTATATATGACCTCCTTGGGGAAAAGTAAAATTCAAGTTCTCGACCCTCTCTGATGCTTGAATACGTCACATGGGGACGATTCATACAGGTTGGAAATCAACAAAGGAATGGGCACTCTTTAAGTATGATGAGACGACTTGATAAGCGACAACGTTATAACGTTCTCGAAAAAAAAGGAAAGGTTGGACTTGCGACCCTTTAGGGAAAAAAGTTTAATTCTCGAAGAAAAAAAAATGAAACTTTTACACAAGGTTCAAGTAAATTTCACTTTTTTTTTCTTTTCTTTATCGATAATAGCCAAATGTTATTTTGTCCATATCACTTCAGACTAGACAAAAAAAAGAAGAAAAAAAATATTCTTCAAATTCGATAAGAAAAATTCCACTTTCATAATTTCTTTACTCCCAAATAATAATACAATTCAAACATATATTTAAAAAAAAGTATCAAAATAACTTCATTAATAATTTAATAATAATAATAATAATAATAATAATAATAATAATAATAATAATAATAATAAGATAGGTACTCAAATATTATCCTTTAACAATAAGAATACTAATTTTGGTCTACCTTGAGAAAACGATATTTTTAGTTCAACCATGTTATGTTTCATTCAAACATACATAATAAATTTGAACTTAAAATGATCTTCAAACACCAAATTTTGTAAATGAAATTTCATTTAAGTAAAATTTTGTAAATAAAATTTTATTTAATTAAAATTGTCTAAAATGATATTAAATTAAATGATATTAAATTAAACTATTCCAAAAAAATAAGAAGAGAAAGAGACGTAATAACAAAAGAGTCGACTGGAAGTCTGTTTATAATAAACCATTTATGACACCCTATTGTATTAATTGTCCTTCTATACCTGAATATTAAAATTAATTACTTGCATTCATACAAAAACGCGGTTGCAAAACGAAAAATAGGAAAGTAATATAATTACAGGTATATTACGTCCAGCCGCCGTCAGATGGCAGAAGCATGCAGGGAGCATTAAAAATTAAATATTAGAATTCTCAAAAGTAATATATACTTTTTTAGAGTAGAGTATAAATTTTTTCTTTTTTTATTTTAAATTAAAAATGTTGAAAATGATTTTTTATTTCTAAAAAAAGGATGGAAATAAAAATAAAAATTGATATACAATTTATGTTTCTTTCGATCATAAATTACATAATTTTTTCAATAAAAAAATATTGTTTTCTTCTTAAGAAAAATTTTATTCTAATGCTTTAAAAATTGTTAAATAATTTTTATCCCGTTTATAAATAAATAAATAAATAAATATATATATATATATATTTAATTAATTTAATATATATATTTAATTTATTTTACGTTCAAATATTAAATTAAAATATTAAATATTCAAAAAAAAATAAGAAGAGAAGGAGATGTAATAACAAAAGAGTCGACTGTAAGGCTAGTCATAATAAACTATTTATGACATCCTATTGTATTAGTTGTCCTTCTATACCTGAATATTAAAATTAAATACTTAAATTCATACGAAAACGCAATTGCAAAACGAAAAGTAAGAAAGTAATATAATTATAGGTATATTACGTCCTGCCGCCGTCAGATGGCAGAAGCATGCAGGGAGCATTAAAAATTAAATATTAGAATTCTCAAAAGTAATATATACTTTTTAGAGTAGAGTACACATTTTTTCTTTTTTTATTTTAATTTAAAAATGTTGAAAATAATTTTTCTTTTCTAAAAAAAAGGATGGAAATAAAAATAAAAAGTGATATACAATTTATGTTTCTTTCGATCATAAATTACATAATTTTTTCAATAAAAAGTATTCTTTTTTTCTTAAGAAAAATTTTATTCTAATGCTTTAAAATTTTTTAAATAATTTTTATCCCGTTTATAAATAAATATATATATCATTTTAAAATAGATATTGAATTTATTTTACGTTCAAATTTTAAATTAAAATATATATTCTAAAAGAAAAATAAGGAGAGAAGGAAACATGACAACAATACAGTCGACTAAAAGTCTAGTCATAATAAACCATTTATGACACCCTATTGTATTAGTTGTCCTTCTATACCTGAATATTAAAATTAAATACTTGAATTCATACAAAAACGCGATTGCAAAACGAAAATGAGGAATGTAATATAATTATAGGTATATTACGTCCTGCCGCCGTCAGATGGCAGAAGCATGCAGGGAGCATTAAAAATTAAATATTAGAATTCTCAAAAGTAATATATACTTTTTAGAGTAGAGTACACATTTTTTCTTTTTTTATTTTAATTTAAAAATGTTGAAAATAATTTTTCTTTTCTAAAAAAAGGATGGAAATAAAAATAAAAAGTGATATACAATTTATGTTTCTTTCGATCATAAATTACATAATTTTTTCAATAAAAAATATTGTTTTTTTCTTAAGAAAAATTTTATTCTAATGCTTTAAAAATTGTTAAATAATTTTTATCCCGTTTATAAATAAATAAATAAATAAATATATATTTTTTTTAAACAAATATTTAATTTATTTTAGGTTCAAATATTAAATTAAAATATTAAATATTCCATAAAAAATAAGAAGAGAAGGAGATGTAATAACAATAGTGTCGACTGTAAGGCTAGCATAATAAACCATTTATGATATCCTATTGTATTAATTGCCCTTCTTATACCTGAATATTAAAATTAATTACTTAAATTCATACAAAAATGCGATTGCAAAACGAAAAGTAGAAAAGTAATATAATTACAGGTATATTACGTTCTTCCGCCGTCAGATGGCAGAAGCATGCAGGGAGCATTAAAAATTAAATATTAGAATTCTCAAAAGTAATATATACTTTTTAGAGTAGAGTATAAATTTTTTAAAATATATATATTTATATACATATACATATTTTTAAACAGACATTTAATTTATTTTATTTTCAAATATTAAATTAAAACATTAAATATTCCAAAAGAAAAATAAGAAGAGAAGGAGATGTAATAACAATAGAGTCGACTGTAAGTCTAGTCATAATAACCCATTTATGATACACTATTGTATTAATTGTCCTTCTATACCTTAATATTACAATTAATTACTTGAATTCATACAAAAACGGGATTGCAAAACGAAAGTTGAATGTAATATAAAGACAGATACATTACGTCCTGCCGCCGTCAGATGGCAGAAGCATGCAGGGCGCACAAAGTCGCAATTGTATATTATATTTTATTGTATATTACTTTCCAACTTTTCGTTTTGCAATCAATTTTTTGGATGGATTAGCACAAACTTTCGGATTTTGGAAATTTATAAGATGATGATTATTTATAAGTTGGCCGATTTTGTAAATAGTGTCAGTGTTTCGAGAAAAAAGTATTTTAAAATCAATGTTTATAATTTTCACGTTTAGTGCCGTTCTTATATTATAATATTATAACTAATAAATTTCACTTTTACTATTCTTTAAAATAAGTATGTTTTAATTCCATAAATAATATGGATTTATAAATTTATTTAATTTTTTCTATAAATATATATTACAAATATAAGTTAAAACAAAAAAAAATTAATAAATATATTATGTAATTTATAATATATCTACTATTATATAAACTCTTCAGACTATATTATCTATATGTATACGAACTTTGACCCGCAATCAATGAGAGGGTTTTGTTTACTCTGACGAATTTGTATGTCTTTCCCCCCACAAAAGTTATAAAGCAATCGATGTATTATCTTTCAATATTCGTGTACCTTCCTTATTAAATTATAAAACCCCCATCAAAAGTTATCTAATAAAGAAAAAAAGAGGAAAAAAAAATTTG
The DNA here is from genome assembly GCF_019393585.1 of Leptopilina boulardi. Lineage (NCBI taxonomy): Eukaryota > Metazoa > Arthropoda > Insecta > Hymenoptera > Figitidae > Leptopilina > Leptopilina boulardi. Next base: position 2,869,259 of record NW_026137881.1, on the reverse strand, counting down.
ATGGAAAAGTCTATTTCTCGCATCAACGTAAATATAATTTGCTCTCAATTTTTCAAACTTTTCATATTCTTTCACCAGACAATTTATCAACATCAGTTAATTTTCATTATTATATTTACATATATGTAAACACTTTGAGTATATATAAAAGGACCTTAAAAAATATTTATCAAATATTTGAATATATTATAATTTTTAAATAATATAGTCTCTAATTTTGAATTAGTGAGATTTCACTGACGAAATAGTTTAAGTAATTTAAGTATAAATTATTTTTAAAAAAGGAAAAGTATTAGTAGAATTCTTTACTGATTGAAATCTGTTTTATCGATTAACGATATTGTAGATTTGACTGCTTAAATAAATAATAATTCAACTGATTCACTGCAAAAAGAAGTATCATAATGATTATAAGACGTTTTGGTAGCAACTTTTTAGTTATTTGAAATATCTTAGTTTAAGATATTAATAGTATCTTTGCCAAAGTGCTTCACATATTTTTGATGAAAAAAATTTTGAGGTTAACTACGGCCTCTTATGTAAGATGCTTAATGTATTTTATATTTTAGTAACTTCAAATTTTTACGTATCTTAGAATTTACAAGCATCTTTTTTCTAAACATCTTATGACTCCACAAATATCTTAATTCAAGTTACTTATAGAAACTTACCGACGTAACTTACATTTTAAGATGAAAAAAATATTTTAATTCTTGTTAAACGCAAAAAGCATCTTAAATATTAATAAGATACTTTACAAAATATCTTTTTTTTAAGATTGAATATACCATTTTTCCATATTACATCTTATTGTAAGATACCAAGTAAGTCACTTATTTTTGCAGTGTTTTCAGTGAAAATCTCACTGATTCAAATCTAGAGAATACATTACGAACACTGAGAAAAATATGCTATTGAATTAATAGCATTTCTGCTAAAAGCATAAAAATTCTGAAGCACATGCTATAGAATTTGTAAAATACTATACAGATTCTACAGCATATGCTTTTGAATGAATAATTTTTATGCCTTTGGCAGAAATGCTGTGGATTCAATAGCATATTTTTCTCAGTATATATATGGGGCATTCTATTTTAAAATTATACCCCTAGTAAACAATTGACAATATAAGACATTTTTTAATGTCATTGAACCATTTCTTTAAGAGCGGATTTTGTTTTTTAAATTTAATTTCCATTAACCTTACATTATTACATCACTTGACATTAGAGAAAAAAAATATTGTAAACAATAAATATATTGATCTTTAGCTAGGGTAAATGCACCAGTGGTGCACGGAGAGACCGCCGGTTGGAAAAATTACTAAAAAGATTTACAAGTAGCGGAAATAAGGTTACTTTGTCATATATTGCTGTAGGAAATCGAAAATTCTATTAGCAGCATACTTAATAAAACCTGTATACTATAGTAAAATTGCACACAAATTGGAATAGAAATTACTATAGTCTACAGTTTTATTAAGTATGCTGCTAGTAGAATTTTCGATTTCCTACAGCAATATATGACAAAGTAACCTTATTTCCGCTACTTGTAAATTTTTTTAGTAATTTTTCTAACCGGCGGTCTCTGCGTGTGGATCAGCCACCAATGGTGGATCAACAGCGTTAAAAAGGTTAAAATAAGCTATTTCTAATTGAACTAAATGTTTCAATCGTTTAAGGGAGGTGTATAGATAAGTTTTATGAAATAAAATCATTTGAAAATATTTAGGAAAACAAAGCAATACAACAATTGTTGATTTTATGCTTTTTCACATGAAATCTTAAAAAATAATTGTTTAGTCTAAATTTTTTTAATTTTTAGATTAGAAAGTAATCAATTCTTTCCATATAGAATACTTTTGGAAAAAAATTTACATCATTAAGTTATTTTTGTGTAGTGTAAAGGGGTAAATGATCCACAACTGGAGCAATGTCATTTTATTGTTGAATGTGGGTGTGAGGGGGTGTAAACGTTACAAGCAGATCGAAAAATACACGGTAGTGTCCTTGAAGACTTGTTAATTCATACTATTGTAAAGATTACCCTATATTTTTCATCTGAAAAAATCTGTACACCTTTAAAGTCAAAATAATAAATTTAGTAGGCTTAATTGATCCACCACTGGTGCAGTTACCCTATTTGCAATTAAAAATTTTTCAAATTTATAAAAATTATTAAGATTAAAATTGAAGTTTTAAAATTTATTTATTTAAAAATTTCGTAAAAACAAATGCCGCTGTAATTGAACAGAGGTTCTCTATTCATGCAAATTTCAACCCTTTTTAACCTTTGAAACGTCTGAGAATTTTAATTAATTTCTCGAAATCCTCGAAAATGTCCATTATAAACTTTACGGAAATAAAAAATAGAATATTTAAGCTTTCTTTTGACATAGATTTTGTCAAAATCGGAGACAACGTGTTTTGAGATATTTACAAGTTTAACCTTCAAACTAAATTTTTTATACTATTTAAATGTTTTTTTGAAAAAATTTTTTTACAATTGTAAAGTTTAGAAATTTCTCTTTCGAAACCACTCATTGCAAAAGTAATTTGATTTAATTAAATGGGAGAAATAATTATTTAAAAAATGTCTTATATTGTCAATTGTTTACTAGGGGTATAATTTTAAAATAGAATGCCCCATATATAAGTATAAAAGTGTATAAAATTGTCAAAAAATAAATTACTTGAATTAATTATACTTCGTAAATGAAACGCAATATTATTATTATAATTTTTAAACTTACAACAATAGACGCATTTGATGTTATTACAAAAATTTTAAATTTATTTAAATAAATTTATTTTTATATAGGATTTTAATTTCTATATAAATAGGTATATAAATAACACAAACTTTTAGTTTAAAAAGTTGTAAGTTCACTTCCTTCAACATAAATCTCGTATTTTCTATTCAAAAGGCACATCTTGACTCGAATCGCGCAGTAACTAACACGCCATTGAAAATTAGTGAACTTTTTTAAAAATAGAAATCAAATGAAAAAAATATACAAAATAATAAACGACAATTTTTTACAGAATACTATATATATACTGATATATATATTAATAATAATAATAATAAAATAATAATAATAATAATAAAACAATTGAAATAATTATATTCAACATAATATTAGAGATGACCTATTTTCTTAACAATGCAAAATAGGGCGATAAGAGTAAAAATTTTGAACATATATCAGGTAAAGTATTGCTCTCAAAACTTTGAAATAAATGATAATATAGGTATTCTGAAAATGAAGATAATTTGATATAACTTGATGATACTGTATTAAGTTTTACTGTAAGCTATATGAAGTTTATAAACGATAAATCCTTAAATATATATATATATATATATATACAATATACAATGTGATTTCAAACATGAGCAGAGCAATAACAAAAGTAAGCTCTGAATATTTATGTGTATCCCTTGTCTGACAATAAAGTGTGTGCACTACTGCATTATTCTCACTCTACTGTTCAAATGACCTACCATTTCTCACTTTCTATATAGAGAATTTCACCACTCAATATAAAAAGTTCTGATTTCCATATAAAGAGAGACAATCTTTGGAAAATGCAACAGCATAAATTATTATTATTATTATTATTATTATTATTATTATTATTATTATTATTATTATCGATTATTATTATATTTAATTATTATTGTTAATTAATAAAAGAATTTAAAAAGCCATATAATTAAATAAAAAGTTGTTAATTATTAAAAGAACAAATTTTTTTACTTTTTTTTCTAAGTTCTAAATTTTTTTGAACTTTAAAAAGAAAAATTAAATATTATTTCCCAAACAAATAAAACAGAGCTTAACTGTTTTTTAAAGTTTAAAGAAAATATTTTTTTTTTTCAATCGGTTGCTTACAATTTTAAATATAATAAAGGATTCACGAAAAATGATAAAGGCGTTTAACTTTTTAAATTATAAAGAAAAGGTAAATTTCGATGTCGGTCGGTTGCTTACAACTTTATAATATAATAAAAAGATGTTAAAATTTGAATTTAAAAATGTTTGAATCAAGAATTACTTAAAAGTTTTGGGTAATAGGCAACGGATTTGCATAATATTATATATAATTATTATATTATAATACCTATTATTATATTATATAATAATATAATAATAATGTAATATAATAAAAATTTAAATAAAATAAATATGGGACGTTTCACGTCAACCGGCCCAAAGCTATGTCCAAAATTCTATGCAATAAAAATAAACATGTAATAGATGAAAATACTCGTAAACTCATCCCCTTTCAATTGCAAAGTGGCAGGATTGAAAATTCAAAATGGCGTCCTTACTATGTCAAGTGGAAGCGGCTAACTTGAGAAATAACTAAATATAATTATTAATTTCTTTTAGAAAATTATGCAAAAATTTTAGGTCACCACATATTTTAATGTTTTTGGGGTCGCTGATTACGAATCTGAAGTCAGTTTTTCAAAATTCAGAATGGCGGATCCAATATGGCGGACGAATTTTTAAAAATTCTTTGAATTTGCTTGAAACTTTTTACTCGGGGGTTTTGGAAGTCGCTGATTATGAATCTGAAGTCCTAGCGTTCTGAGATGCCTGAAAGCTTCCTCAAACACAACTTTTCCTTAATTTTTCTTTACTCTCTGCTATGATTTAGAAGAAAATTAGGTACAATATTTGTAGATAAAATTATTCACCTTGTTGCGAGTCAAAGAAACTGTATAAATCGAAAGGAAGAAAACGAATAATCAAATAATGTGTCTGATTTAGTACATTTCATTATTAACTGATTAACTGAGTTTTAGTTACTTCTTAAATGCGGCTGTAATAATAATTTATTTTCATGAATGTTCTTGTAAGTAGTAACAACATTTGAGCATCGTAAAAACATGGACGATATCTAAAATATAAAAGAGCTTATTCAGAAATCGTAAAAATCTTGCACCTTCTGAACTGTAAGATCAGGTAATACTTTACCTTTTTTTGAAATGGATATTGCCAAAAAACTGTTCTTTACTCTCTGACATGATATAAAATGAAATTAGGTACTAAATTTGTGGATTCACTTTGTTAGGAAGCAAAGAAACTGTGAAAAACGAAATTAAGAAAAAAAACAAAAATGTAAATCGAACAATTCACCTTGTCATAAAATGGTAAAACACAAAATGAAAACGCAAGAATGAAAACGAATAACAAAAAAAATCAGTTAATGAAATAATTTAATTTATTAGGAAACGAATAAAACAAAAAAAACGAAACATCAATTTATGTTATTGAATCTGAGTTCAATACTATGAATGAAATGATCCTCCTTATCAGGAAGCGACAAAGACAAGAAAAAAAAGGGTAATCTTTAATTTTTAAGTAATAAATCTCACCAACTCAAGAGTACAAGTAATTTTCTTAAATAAATCACATCTAAAACTATACACGTTAATTTGACACACTGAGGGATCAATAAAAACATTTGAACATCGTGAAAAAAATGACAATCGCTAAAACATATATGAAGATCACTAAAACATAAGACTATCGTTATAACCTTTTAGAGGCCAATTCTATATAACTATTTTTACAGTTGATACACTGAGGGATTAATAAAAACATTTGAACATCGTGAAAAAAATGACAATCGCTAACACATATGAAGATCACTAAAACATAAGACCATCGTTATAACCTTTTAGAGGCCAATTCTATATAACTATTTTTACAGTTGACACACTGAGGGATTAATAAAAACAGTTGAACATCGTGAAAAGAATGACAATCGCTAAAACATATCTTACGAAGTCTGAATTAGCTCTTTTATATTTAAGATATCGTCCATGTTTTTACGATGCTCAAATGTTGTTACTACTTACAAGAACATTCATGAAAATAAATTATTATTACAGCCGCATTTAAGAAGTAACTAAAACTCAGTTAATCAGTTAATAATGAAATGTACTAAATCAGACACATTATTTGATTATTCGTTTTCTTCCTTTCGATTTATACAGTTTCTTTGACTCGCAACAAGGTGAATAATTTTATCTACAAATATTGTACCTAATTTTCTTCTAAATCATAGCAGAGAGTAAAGAAAAATTAAGGAAAAGTTGTGTTTGAGGAAGCTTTCAGGCATCTCAGAACGCTAGGACTTCAGATTCATAATCAGCGACTTCCAAAACCCCCGAGTAAAAAGTTTCAAGCAAATTCAAAGAATTTTTAAAAATTCGTCCGCCATATTGGATCCGCCATTCTGAATTTTGAAAAACTGACTTCAGATTCGTAATCAGCGACCCCAAAAACATTAAAATATGTGGTGACCTAAAATTTTTGCATAATTTTCTAAAAGAAATTAATAATTATATTTAGTTATTTCTCAAGTTAGCCGCTTCCACTTGACATAGTAAGGACGCCATTTTGAATTTTCAATCCTGCCACTTTGCAATTGAAAGGGGATGAGTTTACGAGTATTTTCATCTATTACATGTTTATTTTTATTGCATAGAATTTTGGACATAGCTTTGGGCCGGTTGACGTGAAACGTCCCATATATATATACATATATATAATATGGTCAGGAAAACAAAATTTTAATTGTTGACTATTTTGGAATTTATATTTTTTGAAAAAATTAAAAATTTTAAAAATCCATACGAGAGAGTCGAAAAAAATTGTGGATAAAAAATAATCAAAATTGTAAAAGGAGATAGATATTTAAAATATTAATTTTTTTAAGACTTTAATTTCTAAAAATGGTCAAAAATTAAAATTTTATTTTTTTGACCATTATGAATGTTTTTAGGACCCAAATGATGTAAGAAAAAAAATATAATTTCCTACGATCATTAAAATTTAAACGATTCAAAATAAAGGTGGTGCGCCTCACTTTAAAGGAGGGTCTATTTTATAATGCTGTATTCAAAATTCGAAGAAATAAAAATTCTGTGAAGTGAATTTTCGGTTATATAAAAATTCGCTAATATAGAAAATCGTTTTGATGAAAATTCTGCAAAATACTAATTCGAACAAATAAAAATTCGGCTCAAAAATAATTATGACAAATGAAATTCCTTAAAATAAAAATTCTAACCAATAATTTTTAGAACATAATCATATGCGTCCCTTTCAAATATGAAGACAAAACGTTTTAAAATGAAACACGTGTGTTTACAGTGTATATGCGTTATTATATCTAATAGATTTCATTCAATAGCTTTTTAACAATTCATTATGGGAAAACTAGAAATAATTCTAGCTGTACCATCTAATTATTTCATTCAGTGTTTACTAATTAATGAACAAATATCATATAACGTGTATAAATATTAGGTACCAAATAGTGTTAATTTTTGCATGATATGTACACAATATAAGGAGAAAAAAAAGAAAAGTGCACAAATTCTCCTCAAGGAAAAAGAGTAGCAATAAACTTACGTTAATATTTAATTAGTTATTTTTAGACATGAAGGAACTAATTTTCCGAACTCTGAGTTCACAGGACATATCAACGTCACTTAATGTCACCCTCTGATGACGACATAACTACTCAAATGAGAAGTGTTTATATTTCCATATATGTTCCTCGTGTGCTTCGATTTTATCTTTATTTAAAAAATCTTATTATTTTAGATTATAAATAGATTATTTGAATATTGACTATTATTATCTGTTTATTTATTTGTTTAATTATTTATTATGTGTTATGTATATAATTGACGATTTATAATAATAATAATAATAATAATAATATATTGACTTATAAAATGAGAATTAGAGACTGCTATTTATTACACCTTCTATTAATAAAATATTTACTCAAAAAATAAGTCGAAACGAAAATTAACTTCAAAATCTTGTTACAAAAGATTTTCAGAAATTTATATAATAAGTTAATTAAAATATTTTTTATTTTCATTAACTTAAAAAGATAGCATTAAAAGAAATAATTACCAAAAAAAAACATCTTTAACAAAGAAAAAAGTTAAAATAATTTAAAAATATCCAATGCTTTTTTTAAAAATTTAATTTTAAATATTTTAAATGTTAAAATATATTTTAATAAAAAATTATCCCCTTAATTTACAATCATGTCATTGTTGACGAAAAAAAATTTACAAATTTTAATTATCTACGCGCAAGAAGCGTTTGTAATTAATTGAAACGCCTCGCTCAAGTAATTATTTCTAAATTTAAACGAACTTTATAGAGGACATTTCTCACAATATTTGCGTACTAGAGAGGTAAAATTTACATTTTCGTTGGCAAAAATATAAATGAAGTCGGAATAAAAATTAATACGCAATATACAATATCGCGTGTCTTTTATATATATGTATGAAAGAAAGAAAGAAAGAATGAAAAAAAAATAGAAAATTCACTGTGAATTTTTATACAATATTACACACTAATTTAAAAATATCAAATTGATACTGAAAATATCAAATTTTGATCCAAATTTTTATATCAATTTAATACTTTTAAATTAGTATATATATGTTTAAAAAAAAAATATTGGTAAACTTTAAATGAAGTAAAAAGTTTATAAACGGTTATGAATATAAAAACGAAAACACAAAATGAGAAAATTATATTCAACCTTTTAGAAAGAAATACCACTTGCTATACTGGAGATAACTTTTTATTATGAAACTTATTAAATGGGCAATTTAAATGTTAAATAAAAATTTAAGTTCAATTATAATTTTACATCTATTAAGAAGAATTTATTTTGATTATAGTTATAAAAACCTATTCTTATAATAAAAATTTGAAGCATTTATTTGTCATTTAACCAATCTGACATGTAACAGAATCGTCACTTAACCGACCTGACATGTAACGGAACTGTCATTTGATCGACTTTTTTTCGGCGTGAATTTCAAAATTGTCCAATTAATCAGAAATTTTAGTTATTTTAACATATAACCCAAAAATGATTTTAACTAATATTTAGTTTAGAATTAGAATTAGTCACTTTTGACTATAATTCAACAGCGCCAATTCGTTCATTAAATAAATTAGTAACCGTTTTAACTAATTCTCAGTCAAAAATGAATAATTGATACACTGAAAAAAAACTAGTAGGTTTTACTACTTTTTAACTACTCTGAGTAGTACAATAAGGTCCTCAACTGAATTTAAACGGTTCTATTAACTATATAAAAAAAGTTAAACCAATTAAAAATGTAATTGGTAGAATGACATTTTGTGATTGTATTAACTCAATTTAAAAATGTTAAAACAACTCAAGATCTAAGTAGTAGATTTTACTACTTAAAGTGGTTCAATAGGCTTTAAGAACATTTTTTTGGTATACATTTAATAAATATTTTGCAACTGAAACTGCTACTTTAAGTATAGTAAACTTTACTACTGAAAGTGGTTCAATAGGCTTTAAGAACATTTTTTTGTAGAATTAATAAATCTTTTGCAATTAAAACTACTAGTTTAAGTAGTAGATTTTACTACTTAAAATAGAAAAATAAAATTATTTTTTATTTATAATTGTTTATTATCAGTAGAATTGATTTTTTCATCCTCTCTCCTATACTGACGCTTATTTTATGCCCTAACGATTATGTACTTAACAGAGAAAATTTCTAACCGACGGGAATTGAACCCTCGACCCTAACGCTCGCTATCCGATACCTTAACCGTCCAATTGGTAATTTAACTATTTAAAATAGTCGTTTTTACTACTTTTATTAGTTGCTAGAACTATCCTTCTTAAGTTTTGAATTATAAATTTTTCATCTTTTAATTATATTATAAGTTGTTTAATTGCATAGTGCAGTAAAATCTACTCCTTAAAGTGATAGTTTTAATTGCAAAGGATTTTTTAATTCTACAACATAAATGTTCTTAAAGCCTATTGAACCACTTTAAGTAGAAAAAGCTACTACTGAAAGTAGTAGTTGTAATTAGAAACGATTTGTAAATATTACATCAAAAACGTTTTTCAAGCTTATTGAATTAATTAAAATAGTAAAAAATTTTAATCACAAAGGATTTGTTAATTCTACAACAAAAATGTTCTTAAAGCCTATTGAACCACTTAAAGTAGTAGTTTTAACTGGAAACGATTTGTAAATTCTACATCAAAAATCTTCTTTAAGTTTATCGTATTAATTAAAATAGTAAAAATCTACTACTTAAAGTCGTAGTTTTAATTACATACGAGTTGTTAATTCTACAACAAGAAATTTTATTAAAGCCTATAAAACCATAGAAATTAATAAAAAATTGACTACTCAAAAAGCAGTTATATTAATTAAAGAAAATAATTCCTTTTACTACATTTCATATAACTGGTGAATAGTAGTTGGATTTACTACTCTTCAAATTTTGAGTTGACTACAATTCCACTTGTTTTTACTACCTTAAGAAAGTTAATTTTACTATCGACCTGTAGTTGTACTTTAACTACATATTTACGTAAAATCAACTATTACTTATTAACTTCTTAAAAATAGTTACATTAACTACATGAACATGATTAAATTAACTAAAAAAGTAGTTATTTTAACGACTTTCTAGTCAACTACCATTGGATAGTTGAATTTCTCGGCAACATTTTTTTCAGTGTAGTAGAAAAACTACTAATTCATTTAGTAAGGCTAACTATTTCAATTACTAAACTTTAAGACATAAATTAATAGTTTTCTATTAACAATTATTCATTCTTGATAAAATCATTTCTTACAATAAGTATAGAAATAAAATTCACCTTTGAATTTATTTTCCTGCACTCTTGGCACAAAATTATCAGGAAGTGCAACGAGATGCGCCTTTTACCCTCAAGTTTATTAGCATTGTAATTTAACTGATTTCCGTTCAATTTACCGATTTATTGATTAATCGATTTTCCCTATATTCAAAATCATGTGTGTGTGTGTGTGTGGTTTTTTTAATTTTCATATAGACAATAATTTTGATATTCAATTTTTTTCTCTTGACCATCAGGGTTAAATTAATTAACGAACTCTCGTGGTGATCGAATTACAGTGTTTTACGTTCTCTATCAGTTGACTGCATAGTGATAAGCGTCAAATACAGGTTACCATCCGGTCTCTTGTAATTAATTTGTCTCTCTTTGACGTTAAAAAAAGAATCCTGAATATCCTTTTTTTTCTTCTCTTTTTACGTTGCATTTGAAAAAGAAAAGAGTCGCCTTCACGCGCGCTCAATTTAAATCTAATTTTGCAAAATGTCTCCTATATTCTTCAATTTATTTGTTCGCTTGGAAAATTTATTCACACGAATTGTTTAATCGTATACATTTAGTATTGAATTTTAACAATAAATCGAACATAGAAGTACTTTGACAAGTGAATGAAATTGAAAATCTTCTTTTAAATATATAGTATTAAACGAGGTATTAAAACGAAATTTATTATATTTTTATTTTATTAATATGTTATTATTAAATTAGCATTCGATATTTACATAATATTGTTTAATTCGAGTAAACAAAATATTTTTAAAAGAAATGTTTTCTTACTTCTGAAAAAGTTATTGGCATTTTTTTTTTTTTTTTTTTTTTTTTTTACACTTTTTAATATGAGATGGCCTCTTTATAAATAAAGACACTTAATAATTCGAAAGCATTGCTTTTAATGAAAGTTGCAGTATAAATTGTCTGACATTTCATTGTAAATGTCTAGGAACTTAAACTGGAAATGAGTATTCCATTTCCGAAGTTCGGCTTTAAAAGCCTTTGCGAACTACAAACTTAATCTTGAAGTGACGTTGTGAACTCGAGAGAGAAACGGAAGAAGCAACAGGCAATGAAACGTACAGTTTCCCTGAAAATACCAATTTAACAAAATAGAAAGAGCAGTTCAAGATTATATGCAAACTTGTTCTTAAAAAGTTGTCCAATTTTCCGAATATTTATTAGAATAAAAAACCTCCATTCAAATTAATTACAATCGTGTTCCGTTTATTGTAAACAAATAAAAATTTTATGAGAATAAAAAGTAATGCGCATTTAAAAAAAAATTTATGGTCAATTTTATTATTATGTTAAAATTAATGAATTTTAGATACATTAAAAAAAGATTTAACTTTAATAGTTTGTAAATTCTAAAGATAAAATATGAATAATAAAAATTGTTGTAAAAGGGTTAAAGGTCAGTTGTAATCCTTAAAGTACACACTTAACTTACGTTCGATACAAAAAATAAGTGATTTGTACTTCGTGATATACACGGAAAGAAATTTTCTGTAGAATTTACAGAAACTCCTGCGCCATCTACTGATGTTTCTCTAAATAGAGAAATATGTAGAATCATTGGCATTAAAATCTGTTAATTCTACAAGTTTGAGCTACAGTTCTTAAAAACTGTCGAGTGACCAAATTATGTATACTATATGGGGATAATATATATTTGGTAGAGTATTTCTTATAGGTTATATTCTCCTCCGAATACATTAAATTCGCGGAACATTATTGTATAAATTAGTATAACTTCTATGTAAATAAATTCATCCTTCAATAATTTTCTAACAATAAAAATGAGGAGCAAGTTTTCAAAACTTATGATAAATCCACTTTTTCTTATGTCGAGAAATTAAAACAAACGACTTTTCTCACTTAATCACTACAGTTAATTTTAAAATAAAAAATTTGTAATAATTTATTTCTATAATAATGTTTATATACTTAAGACGTTTCCTTTTTAATTAAACATTCTTGCCGACACTATGATAATAATAAAAACACTAAATTCGCCTTAACCTCTCGCACTCAATCGTACTCAGCCTTAGTCGAATCACTGCAATGTTTTCGCGCATGCGTTAAATCCTTACAGAAAATATCTGTAGAATTAACAGATTTAGGAACATGTAAAATCTCCAAATCGATGTTAAAGAATTACCAGAAAATTTTTTTCCGTGTATTTTGAAAGCTAATCTTTTGCTTAAAAAGTTGAAATTCAGTCAATTTTTTTTAACTATAGAAAATTAGGAAAAATATAGTTTTATTGATATAAAATTAATTGTCTTAAAAATATTTAAAAAGAAATGACATGTTTTCAAAGAAGGCCTCCAATTTTAAAAAATACATAAGCGATTTTTACTCAGTGTGTAATTTAAGGGTTAAGGTAATAGTTTTTGCGTAAAGACGGCTAGAAGTCTGCCCTCTAAATCTGAATTAGTCACTTTTGACTATAATTTAACATCGCTGATTTGTTTATTAAATTAATTTAGTAATCATTTTGACTAATTCTTAGTCATAAATCTAGTATAAGGTATGTAATCTAATGTATACGGAAGTTGGAGGTTGGTTGTAAAAAATTTCAAAATATTGAATAAATTATGAAAATTATCAAGTGTTTTATAATTATAATTGCTATTATCAATTGAATTAATCATTTCTGCAGTTGCAATAAAACTAACATATGGGGCATCTTACGTAAAGTGTAAAGTAATATTTTTCAATATTACTTTAAAATAATACAATTTTATAAAAAAATCCATTAAACGAGGGAAATTAGGTGCGGATTTTGTAGTAAAGTTAATGTCGTTTGACATCGTGGTATTCATTTTGAAAATTCGATTAATTTTAATTTCAAAAATTGAAGAACAAATTTTAAATCAATTTTTCCTATACTGAAAAAAATGTTGCCGAGAAATTTAACTACCATTGGGTAGTTGACTAGAAAGTAGTTAAAATAACTACTTTTTTAGTTAATTTAATCATGTTCATGTAGTTAATGTAACTATTTTTAAGAAGTTAATAAGTAATAGTTGATTTTACGTAAATATGTAGTTAAAGTACAACTACAGGTCGATAGTAAAATTAACATTCTTAAGGTAGTAAAAACAAGTGGAATTGTAGTCAACTCAAAATTTGAAGAGTAGTAAATCCAACTACTATTCACCAGTTATATGAAATGTAGTAAAAGGAATTATTTTCTTCCCAATGGGAAACTGCCACGAGTAACCATTGGCGTATTAATGGCCCAATGATGGGAGCCAATGAAAAAACCATTGGCACCCAATAATGGACCATTATTGGTAAAGTCATGGGCTGTCCACGCCGATGCCAATGATTGGCAACCATCATTGGCAAATTATTGGCAATCAATAATTAGCCAATATTAAAAATTTTAATAATAATTTAAAAAATCAATAATTTAAAAAAAAATTTATATTTTTATTATTTTTTAATAGTTATTATTATTATTATTTTATTTTTAATAATTAAATTAAAATAAAAAAATGGTCATCAAAGTATTAGTGAAACTATTTCTTCCAAAAAAGAGTTTGTCTCAAATCCAATTAATAGAAGAGACATCGGGCAGAAAAAAATTTCGACGAGAAAAAAATTTTAGATCACTGCTTATATACCAATCAAGTGGCATCTCAACTGCGAGAAACAGTGATGTTCGCCCTCCCTTTGCGGCGTTGAGTGAACTAAAGTCCAGAGCTGAGCCATCAGCGCAGCGCGGGAACATTTGAAAAATTTGATTTTATTAGATATTTTATTTTATTTTAAATATGACAAATAATTAACTTAATAAATAATTAATGTCATTAATAATTATTAATAACATAATGTCATACTTAATAATTCGTTAATTATTATAAAATAAAATATCTCATAAAATCAAATTTTTTAAATGTTCCCGCGCTGCGCTGATGGCTCAGCTCTGGACTTTAGTTCACTCAACGCCGCAAAGGGAGGGCGAACATCACTGTTTCTCGCAGTTGAGATGCCACTTGATTGGTATATAAGCAGTGATCTAAAATTTTTTTCTCGTCGAAATTTTTTTCTGCCCGATGTCTCTCCTATTAATTGGATTTGAGACAAACTCTTTTTTGGAAAAAATAGTTTCACTAATACTTTGATGACCATTTTTTTATTTTAATTTAATTATTAAAAATAAAATAATAATAATAATAACTATTAAAAAATAATAAAAATATAAATTTTTTTTAAATTATTGATTTTTTAAATTATTATTAAAATTTTTAATATTGGCTAATTATTGGTTGCCAATAATTTGCCAATGATGGTTGCCAATCATTGGCATCGGCGTGGACAGCCCATGACTTTACCAATAATGGTCCATTATTGGGTGCCATTATTGGAATTATATTGGCATCCCTGGCTCCCATTATTGGGCCATTAATACGCCAATGGTATTTTTCCCATTGGGTTTAATTAATATAACTGCTTTTTGAGTAGTCAATTTTTTATTAATTTCTATGGTTTTATAGGCTTTAATAAAATTTCTTGTTGTAGAATTAACAACTCGTCTGTAATTAAAACTACGACTTTAAGTAGTAGATTTTTACTATTTTAATTAATTCGATAAACTTAATGAAGATTTTTGATGTAGAATTTACAAATCGTTTCCAATTAAAACTACTACTTTAAGTGTAGTATGGCTGACAGATTTTTATTAATTGAAGTTAATTTTATTATTTTTTAACAAAAACACGGTCTAAAATCGTGCACGATTTGATTTGCCCTTTTTTGAGAGAATCAACCATAAATAAAATTTTTACGTTTTCCAAAACTCTTTGTTTGTTGTTAAAAATAATTGTTTATTACAAACATTAATTCATTACATTGATTAATTCCAACCTTATTGCTAATTTTAGGTCCACTTGAGAAATTCTAACCCTTAAGCAAAAACTATATATATTTAAAATTTATGTCTGATTTAATATTATGTATAATTTAAAATCAACTAAAATTTATGTTTAAATTAAATATTTTATTTACGTTAAATTGAAAAACTTTTTATATTTAATGTTTCAGCGAAATAGACGTATCACAGTAACCGAACACATGATGATTCTAATTGGTGTAATAGCAACAACCACCTTGATTAGTTTTACACGTTGTACGCCACTTTCCTACACAACCTTTCGAAGAAGAGATCTTCCAGTTTTGGATCGTCCCGAATTAGTGCTTCTTTTCGACACACGAGATTCTATATTGGAGGTATGAAATGTAACTTTACATTTCCAATAATATGATTAGCATAACCATAAAGGATCAAAATTCGAAAAAATCATTAAGAAAAAAGTTATGAGACGCATAAAAAAGCTCTAATATTAATTTGTTATAGAATTTTCATTTGGCAGAATTTCATTACCTAGAATTTATACCAATTTATATTTTTATTACTTTTTCTTTCAATGCATAGAAAATTGATGGGAAAACCAAATAATTTTGGTTAAATGAAACAAATTTTTGCATTGTATGAGCTAAATTACTTTTAAAATGAATAATCAGGTCCAAATTAATTTGAGATGACCTAAATTTTTTTAAAGGCTGTAAACATGTTGCAAGGGTTTTCTTTTTCTTAGTGTTCTTAAATGTTTTTAAATTATTATTTTTTTTCTCTTTGGTAAGCAATTTTTTTCACCTCTGCACTAGACAAACAATTGCTAACGACCAACTGCTTGTAATAAAAAGCACACAAAACAAAAAATTGCAGCAAAAATTTTGAAAAAGTAGTTTGTCGTGTCAATTTGCAATTTTGCCTGTAAGCAACATTGGGCCATTACAAATTTCTACTCGGGTTCAGTTTTCAAAATCAAGGAACTCATGCATGAGATAACAAAAAAATGTTCATGTTACCTGAAAGCATCACGGTTCCTAAAAGGATTAAACAAAATAATGACATCTAAATAAAAATGTTGTTTCCGTTAATTAACTAAATGAATTGTATGCTCACAATGGAATAATTCAAATTTTAATTAATATTTTTAAATGTATCAAACAAAATAGGTTAATTAAACTGTTTGGTTAAGTCAAATAAACTTTTTCTCTAAATGAAGTTTACTGAAATTCTAAGATTTGCTCGTTTCTTTTCTTTGTCTACCCAAGTTTTTATTGTAATATTTTTAAATTCTGTAATTTATAATTACATACCTTAATATATGCAGCAATTGGTCAAGTTCATCTTTTAAATCCTAAGAATGTGGATAAAATGTAGCAGCAACTGAAAAAAATTTTAACTTTAATTAATATACTTTTTAAATTTAAAGATATATATTTATAATTTCAACGAAAAAAAAGATAGTCTCACTATTAAAATATTAAATAGGACAACACACGGTGCGCCAAAAGGTGGTTTAAATAAAAATGAATTGGCACTTAAAAATTCTTTTTGATTATGATTCTTAGATGAATAACAAACATTTCTCAATAGTTTTTAAAATCAGTTTACTTGCCCGATTTAAATAAAATTGAGTTTTTATATAAAAACAGTGTTTTATGAGGAATCAGAATTTATTTAATCTAATAAATACTGTAATAAATGATAAAATAATTACTTATTTTCAATTTTACATATAAATAATTATATTGCTGTAGTGTGTGTGTCCAATTTTAAAAAATTAAATTATAATGTTAAAAGAACGATTTTAAGAGTGACAAAATTTATTTAAGAGAGTCGAATGGTCTCTGAAATTTTTTGGCAAGAAGAGACCTTTAATTATCGCTCTATAAAAACGGCACTTAACGTGAAAATGATAAACATTGATTTTAAAATACTTTCTTCTCGAAAGACAGACACTTTTTACAAAAGCAGCTAGAGATCGTTATCTTATATAAATTTACTAAATCCGAAAGATTATGCGAATCCATAAAAAAACACGATTGCAAAACGAAAAGTAATATAATGACAGGTACATTAGCTCCTGCCGCCGTTAGATGGCAGCAGCATGCAGGGCACTTAAAAATTCTTTTTGATTATGGTTCTAAGATGAATAAAAAACTTTTCTCAATAGGTTTTAAAATCAGCTTACGTGCCCAATTTAAAACAAATTGAGTTTTAAATATTTAAAAATAGTTTTTTTGTGAGGAACCAGAATTTATTTAATGTATACTTATATGCGTATAGATAATAGATGTTTTAGATTTGGGTTCATATAAATTTATTAACAATGAAGTTATTTTCTTGTTTTGTTTTTATATTTATGCATTAAGAGTGTCGAACGGTATCTGAAATTCTTTGGCAAGAAGAGAGCTTTAATTATCGCTCTGAACGTGAAATAGTATTGATTTTAAAATACTTTTTTCTCGAAACACGAACACTTTTAACAAAATCAGCCAAAATCCTCATCTTATAAATTTCCTAAATCCAAAAGACTGTACGAATCCATAGAAAAACAGGGTTGCAAAACAAAAAGTAGAAAAGTAATCTAATAACAGCTGCGACTTTGTGCGCCATGCATGCTGCTGCCATCTGACGGCGGCAGGAGGTAATGAACCTGTCATTATATTACTTTTCGTTTTGCAATCGTGTTTTTGTATGGATTCGCATAATCTTTCGGATTTAGGAAATTTATATAAGATAACGATCTCTAGCTGCTTTTGTAAAAAGTGTCTGTCTTTCGAGAAGAAAGTATTTTAAAATCAATGTTTATCATTTTCAGGTTTAGTGCCGTTTTTATAGAGCGATAATTAAAGGTCTCTTCTTGCCAAAAAATTTCGACTCTCTTAAATAAATTTTGTCACTCTTAAAATCGTTCTTTTAACATTATAATTTAATTTTTTAAAATTGGACACAAACACTACAGCAATATAATTATTTATATGTAAAATTGAAAATAAGTAATTATTTTATCATTTATTACAGTATTTATTAGATTAAATAAATTCTGATTCCCCATAAAACACTGTTTTTATATAAAAACTCAATTTTATTTAAATCGGGCACGTAAACTGATTTTAAAAACTATTGAGAAATGTTTGTTATTCATCTAAGAATCATAATCAAAAAGAATTTTTAAGTGACAATTCATTTTTATTTAAACCACTTTTTGGCGCACTGTGAACACCCTCGACACTCAAACTCAATGGTGAATAGTGACTTCTGCTCTCGTTCGATTCACTGGATGCTTTTAAATGAGCCAAAAGTTTTGAACGTTCAAATGAACGAAATGTTTTTTGCAACTTCTTTAAGTATGAATTTTATTACAAAATATTGTTTTAAATATCTAAAAAGAAGTTAATAATTTAATAATTGTTTAATTTATTGTTTTATTTTACATTGTCGTTATAATTTTTAATAATTTATAAATTAAAAAAAATATTTTGTTCATTTGAACGTTCAGAAATTTTGGCTCATGCTTTTGAAGGTCGCATGAAACAACAACAAGTGGAATGAATGAAAGTACATTTGAACTAACTATATTATCGTCTATAGAGGTTATTGTTATCCTATCAGAAACTTAACTTTCACTTTATGAATTTAATGAAATTAATTAAATCCAATTGAATTAAAGAAAAAATCACCTGAGATCATGTGTTCTATAAATATCGAAAAGATTCTAAAAATTTTCTTTCAAGAAAAATGATTTTTACAATTTTGATATATGATAAACGTCAATATATCGTAAAGAAATGTAAAAATTATTATAACACTTGACGCAAAATGTTCGTACATATATGAGCGTGAAATATTCTATTTCATCGGGTATTGGCTCTATAAAGTAAAAATATCTCTGTCAGGGAAGCAATGCACACAATTGGAAAAGAAACGAGAGCAGTAAATGGATCTTTGAATCCTACGCTTGATGCATAAACGACATCATTTCATCTTATATTGCTGACATTCTCTATAACTCTATAGAAGAGAGTGCAATGCTTACTAAATTAAAAAAAAAAGAAAGAAATTTAATTAGGACTATTTCATTTAATTCTTTATTGCAGCTCATTAAATAAATTACAGTATTTCTAGAAGCTTTGAAATTAAGTAGTTCTTAAGGGTTTTTGGTTGTACTTGGTTAGTCTAACTGTGACGCGCTCTGAAGAAATGGAAGAAGCAAACGAATTATTTATTATATTTACGACAGTTTTAAATTGATTAAAATATCCATTTTATTTATCTAAAATGAAAATCAGTTTTTATTGAATATTTTAAATGTAATAAATACTCCAAACATGAACATTTTTACTTAAAACTTTCAAAATACAACGTATAATTTTTTACATTTTAGATATCTTTCTTCAGGGCCCGTCACAAAGAATTGCCAATGACTGTATATAAACGCAACTGCGCATGCGCCATGATAATTCTCCCATTGGCAAAAAAAAGCGCGCTTATATGAAATGCTTTATTATAAGAAACTGTTAAGAAAGCAATTTAAAAACATTTTCACTGTTGAATTGATTTTTTTTTGGTTAATTATAATGTTTTCTAACCAATATTAATTTTCTTAACGTAGTTAAGTTATTAAATATTTATTTCATATATATATATATATATATTAGTCAAGGAATTAATTATTTTGAAAATTTTTTATTTTCAATGTAATTTTAATTAAAGCTTTTTTCAAATTGCTTTTATATAAAAGAAACTTTTAGATAAATGAAATCGATTCAACTATATATATATATAAAGAATGCTATAAACGTTATTCAGATTAAAAGTTCATTTACTTAATTTTAACCTTTTAAGGAAGAGATGAATATTGTATATATAGTATGTAGTTGGAGGGTAAATTAAAGTAACAACCTGAACAAGATATTAATTTCTCTCGAATAAAATTCTTTATAGTAGAAAAGCTTTAATGAAATCAGGTCATACTATTGGAAAATAATTCTTGCATAAAATCTGCAAATACAATTTGTTATCCAACTTTCTATTGTACCAGCTTTAAATGAAAAATCATTAATCTCAAAAAATTTCAATTTAGAATAGTCATATATGAATATCGTATATATATATATATTTTTTTTTTAAGTTCAAATTATACCCGAGGGCATTTAGATTATTAAAATCGTAATCGAGGGAGTACTAACTTTTTATGAAACCATAGTCATAATTAAATATCCTCATAAGACCAGTGTAAAGAATAATCAATACTGGTATTTTGTTCTTTTTTTATTTTCTTATATATATTTTGAAGAAAATGTAAGATAAGTTTATTTGCGGGTTTATTTAACAATAATAATAATAATAATAGTGAAATCCAATTTAGAAAACAGTTGTTAACTCCATTAAAAACAAGAAAATTTTCAAAAAAAGAATAAGAATTTTTTTTAAACTTTTTTAAAGTTTGAAAAAGTTTGAAAAAGTTTAAAATATAATCGTGGACTCGTTTCTAATATAAAGTTTAAAATTTCTGATGTACAATCATAATTTTGTTCTCTTGAGGAAATAAAATTTTCCATTTTATTGTTTTCTTTTTTTTTTATTTTAATTACATTGTTTAGTATAGTGGAAGAGAATTAAGAAAAAATAGATGATAAATTTTTTTGAATCGCATATATGCATGAGGTTAAAAAATGCGCATATAAAATTGAAGAAAATTTGATCAGTGATATGCAATTGATCAAATGCGAAGCGAAACGTGTGAATAAAATATTTCGAAAAATATTTTTCAAGCTATAGAAACAAATTAATTTTTATTATACATGTTTCTTCTAGAATTTTATTGAAAAATAATTTTATTTTGAATAATATACATATAATTCATTTTAGAAATTTTTTTTTTGTTAAGTTATTTTCAAAAAAATTTTTATAATTAGAAAAAAACTTAATTATTTCAGTTCTTTTCAAAAATAGAAAAAAAATAGTATTCTAAAACTAAAATCCTGAGAGTAATAAAAAGAACACTTCTCTTTCATTTTCATCAAATTAAAGCTATTATCGCATAGGAAAAAAGAGTTCACAAAAGCATTCTAGAGTACTTAATATTTTTCTTTGTAAAATGTAAATTGTAATTTTAATTTGAAATCATTTATATAGGTATAGAAATATTCTTTGGGTCTTTTTTCCTCTCGGAAAATGACCCCACTATGTAAAAATCAGTTTCTCTAATTTAAAAAAAAATCACTATTTATGTAATAGGAAAAATTCTATTAAAATACAAAATAATTATACATATTTCGAAAAAGAACAATAACTGAAAATTGCATTTTCATACACGGAACTCACGTTTATATAAAGTAAATATTTTGATATCAAAATTTATTTGAGATATCAAATCGAAATTAATTTACTTTCATCATGAGTTTTATTCTGAGTAAATATTAATAATCAAAATCGAGAACTTCTATAAACATATCTGTTTAGCTTTCAGAAAGTAATATATAAAAGGAAATACGCCTACCTAATCAATTTTAATAAAATAAAAGACAAACTATTTATGTTATTTCACAAACCATATATAGAAATAGACAAATTAATCTTTTTTTTTAGATAAAAGGGAAAATTTCTCAATGGATCTAACTGAAAATAAATTTAAGATTGGAATGCAATTTGCCCATAATTTAGTACTAGGGTTAAGTACTTCATTCATCGATTACACAGCCCCACAAAAAAAAAAGTGTCGTGCGCGGAAGACCAGACTAGTCATTTCCCATGTATTTTGACGCGCTGAACACGAATCCGAAGTCCGTTTTGCTCCATCACGTCAGGATTTTTTTCTAACCTCCAAAAACCTGTCGGATTTTGAGAGGTAGGCTATTTTTTTAAAAAATTGATGGATTTACTTCAAAACTTGTATCTAGGGGTTTTTTGGGTCGCTGATGAAGAATTTGAAGTTAGATTTTCAAAATTCAAAATGGCGGCTCCAATATGGCGGACGAATTTTGTAAAAATTGATGGATTTACTTCAAACTTGGTATCTAGGGGTTTTTTGGGTCGCTGATTACGAATCTGAAGTTAGATTTTCAAAATTTAAAATGGCGGCTCCAATATGGCGGACGATATCGACCCTTCAAAGGTGATAATTCCGCCCTTACACACGAAACTAGGAGCAATTAAACAGTTTGTCAAAGCCTTAGATAAAAAAGGAAACTGTTTCAAATACCTGGAACAAAAGTTTCCAGAAATCTCTGATGCGAAACTAAAAGAAGGGGTTTTCGACGGACCACGTATTCGCAAATTGTTAAAAGATGAGCAATTTATCACCAAGATGAATGAAAAGGAGAAAGCCGCATGGCTTAGTTTCAAAGCAGTTGTCGAAAATTTTCTGGGTAATCACAAGAGTGAAAATTGGGAGCAAATAGTTAGTGATATGATTAAAAACTTTGGTAAGTTAGGATGCTTAATGAGCATAAAGTTGCATTACTTAGACTCGCATCGGGATCAATTCCCTGAAAATTTGGGAGATTACAGTGAAGAACAAGGAGAACGATTCTATCAAGATCTGAAAGAATGTGAGCGTCGTTATCAAGGAAGATGGGATGTAAATATGATGGCCGACTACTGTTGGATGCTGAAAAGGGATATTGTACCTGGAGGCACCAATTTGAAAAGAAAACCATTACACAGATCCTTTGAGGACAAAAGAGTGCGCTACCATAAAAAGACGTAAATACCTTACTTATGTATATAAGAATTTCCATTTCTAGTTTTGAAAATCTAACTTCAGATTCGTAATCAGCGACCCAAAAAACTCCTAGATACCAAGTTTGAAGTAAATCCATCAATTTTTACAAAATTCGTCCGCCATATTGGAGCCGCCATTTTGAATTTTGAAAATCTAACTTCAAATTCTTCATCAGCGACCCAAAAAACCCCTAGATACAAGTTTTGAAGTAAATCCATCAATTTTTTAAAAAAATAGCCTACCTCTCAAAATCCGACAGGTTTTTGGAGGTTAGAAAAAAATCCTGA
Organism: Leptopilina boulardi; assembly: GCF_019393585.1. Lineage (NCBI taxonomy): Eukaryota > Metazoa > Arthropoda > Insecta > Hymenoptera > Figitidae > Leptopilina > Leptopilina boulardi. Next base: position 2,845,658 of record NW_026137881.1, on the reverse strand, counting down.
CGTGATGGAGCAAAACGGACTTCGGATTCGTGTTCAGCGCGTCAAAATACATGGGAAATGACTAGTCTGGTCTTCCGCGCACGACACTTTTTTTTGTGGGGCTGTGTTATTATTATTTGTGATCTGGACAGTTAAAAGGGACCTTTTGTCCGAAAAAATCGATTTTTTATTGATTGGTGTTTCTGATAGAGAAAACATTTTTCTATCAGAATCACCAATCAATAAAAAATTAATTTTTTCGGACAAAAGGTCCCTATTAACTGTCCAGGTCACATTTTATCAAATACTGTAGAGGGGAAAGAGAATTCAAATTTTGGGCAAATATGAACAGTGGATTTTTTGAAAAATCTTAACTATTATATAAATTTATTTTTAAATCTTCAAAAATCACATTTTTTTGAAAGTCACAAATAATTTTGAAATTAAAAAAAAAAAATTTCTCTTTTCCTACCCCTTAAAACGAAGCTTCAAATGTATACTTTTAATATATTATATGAATTTAAAAAAATTTATTTTTCATTTTCGAGATACTAATAAGTTAATTAATAAATGTTAATAAAAAATGAAATATTTTATATAAAAATAAAATTAGCGTAATTCTGAACTTATTAATCGAAAGCCAATGAAATTCCACATCCAATAAGCCCACCTATGAAGTATTTTTCTTTAATGGATTTTTAATAAACAATTAATTATTGTTATTGCAATTGTTTATTAAAAATTCATTTATTATTAATAAAGTAATCAATTAAAATATTCATTATTAATATGGCTGGTTGAATGAGGAATTGCATAAACTTTCGATTGGTAAGTTCAGAATTACATTGAATAAAAATTTTATTTAATTCAAATACTCGATTACTTGACTATTATCAAATAAATATTTACTTGAACTAAATAATTTTTATTTGAATTAAATAAATTGCATTTGAAATAAATACCTACCATTTAATTGAATCAAATAATAATTATTATTTGATACAAATAAATATTTATTTGATAATATATAGCTACAACACTTCAAAAATCCACTGTTGACACTATTAAAAACTTTAATCACCTTTAGTTCCTACAGTTTTTTTTATAAAATCTAACAATATTTTTTGGTTGAAGTATTCACCCATAGGGCTAAACTATATGCAAGTTTCATCCAGATCTGAGAAAATTTTTTTTTCAGTTGGATCGCTTCAGGAATTTTTTCTCTTATATAAAATGCAGGGACTGTCTCGAAATATTTGTGTCGTGTACACTGCAAAAAGAAGTATCTTATTTTTAAGATGTTTTGGTCGCCTTTTTAAGATGTTTTTTATAACTTGCTTCTAAGTTATTTAAAACAACTTAAAATGCATTAGTTTCTTAAGATATAAGATGGATAGGAAGATACTTTAAGTAACTTGCTTCCAATGTATCTTATAATAAGATACTTCTTTTTGCAGTGTAGTGTCGCGACTCGACACGTTTGGAAACAATTAATCGTATCGTGGCGGGACCCGACACTTTTAGAAAATTTCAATCGTATTGTGGCGCAACCCGACACGTTTATAAATTCATAATCGTATCGTGGCGAAGCACGATACGTTTAGAAATTATGAGGCTGAAGTCCGCAACGTTTTCAAAAACGAAAATTGTATCGGGGCGCGACTGGACACGTTTACAATTATGAATTTTTTAATGTGTCGGGTCGCACCACGATACGATTAATTGTTTCCAAACGTGCTAAATTGTGACACGACACGACACTTTCTTAAAATTCAACAACATTTCGTGTCCGAGACAGTCCCTGATAAAATTAATGAATTTAACCGAATTTTAATTTAGCAGAATTCTCATTCAACAAAATTTTGAGTGATTCGAATTTTTAAATACCAGATTAAAATGTTTTATTTTCACGAATTGTTATTTGATATAGGGTCAGTTGGGGTAAATAGAAACAAGATATTTTACTAATTTTACTAATTGAATCAGTAAATTTCTACTAATTATCAGTTGCTCAATTCTCGCAATGACAATTAGTAGATTTCTACTGATAATCAGTGAAATATGATTGATTCAGATTTAGAGAGTATATTTATCCCTAAATTTTAGCAAAGTTGAAAAATTTAGGGGTAAATAGAAACAGTTGATTATTGCTATTTAATGATACCCATATTCCATAAAATTGTTCCATGGAAGTTAAATAATAACTCAATACACAGAAAAACCGAAAGTATTGTGATTTAAAAGAAAAAACTTATATTATTGGTGAAACTTAACAAATCTGTTTCTATTTACCCCAACAAGATAGCCGCAAAATTTTATTTTCAAAATTTCCTGACTTTTCCCTGACTAAAAAATTTTTGAATTATTTAATATTCTGCATTGCTGATTGAAATTTTTATAATGCTTTTTAAGTAACAATTTTATTCATAAAGGAAAAGATAAGATAATTAAACATTGTTTGTTAACAAAATTTTATTATATTTAAAACTTTTATTATAAAAAAATTAGGAAAAGAAACAGGCGCAAAGCGCCTACATCTAGGGTTTCGTGGCTTTTTAAATTCAGGTAAAAAGTTATTTGTATATAATAAATAATTTATAATTACATTATTTGTGAATTGCTATGGTTGATATGGTAATGGTTGCTATGGAAACGGTTGCCATGGTAATGGTTGTTATGGAAACGGTTGCTATGAAAACGGGTGCCATGGAAACGATTGCTATGGTAATGATTGTCATGGAAACCATACGAGTGTAGGACGGACGGACAGACAGACGATTGCTATGGTATCTGTTTCCATGGGAACCATTCGAGTGTACGACGGACGGACGGACGCCAAAGCGAAACTATAAGGCTTTCGGCCCTAGGCCACAAAACCCTAAAAAATAAATACTTTGAAAAATGAAAAATCTAACGGCACCATAATCATGAGCTATATTACAAAAACGTCTAAATAAAAAAAACTGATTTGAATCAAAATTCCCTGACTTTTCCCTAACTAACAAAATTCTCTGACTTGCGGCTACCCTGCCAACTGACCCTAATTCGTTAAACGCTGAATTTTAATTTTACAGAAATTCTCTGTACCCAAATATTTAGTTTAAAGAATTAAAAAAATTTTAATTTAACCAAATTTTGATTTAAAAAAATTCTCATTTAACAAAATTTAATCTGAATTTCAATTGTGAGCCTAATTTTTATTCGTTTATTAATGTGACGCTCCACGAGAGAAGGGACCTATCTCCGAAATAATATTAGGCTTATAGTTTTCATGTATGGTGTACGTAAAACTGAGCCTAATGTTATTTCGGGGATAGCGATCGCGATTTTTAAAATTGGCCAATTATGATTTTCTTGCTGATTTCTGATTGGTTAATTTCAAAAATTGCTCTAAAATCTTTCTATCGATTGTTTATTCGGAGATTTAAAATTTCAAAAAATTGGAAAATTCGATGTTTTAAGCATTCTATTAAATAAAAATTCAGTCATTTGAAAATTTGAATCCAATAAAATTTTGTTCAATGAAAATTTAAAAAAATTAAATTTCGGGCAAATTAGAATTCTTTTAAATAAAAAATTGGATAAAAATAAATGCAGTAAAACATAAATTCTACCAAACAAAAATTCGTTACCTATAAAATCAAATTAACGAAAAATTTGTTTAGAACGAAATTCTGTCAAATATATGTTAATTCAAAAAATGATAATTCGTCCTTAAAATAGTTATATCTACACTGAAAAATGTTTGGTGCAGCAGCTGTCCCAAACGAAAAATTTTTATATTCAGTTAAATTCACTCATACAAAAACTCATTGTATTAACTATGAAGTTAATTGAATATAGAAATTTTTCGTTGGTGACAGAGCTGCTGTACCAACATTTTTTCAGTGTATTAAAATTCTTTAAAATAAAAATTTTAACTAATGATTTTTATGGTACAATCATATATGCTCCAAAAATGAAGAAAAGAAAGGGAAAAATTTTACATTCATTTTCTTTCTGTTTAGAATGAAATGTTTGGCTCGGGTAATGATCCAAGATCAACGGTAACACGTAGCAAGAGAATTGGATCATTATCAATCAACAATTCCGTGGATGTATTAAGGCAACGGGTTTTATTGGAATTGGCGCGCAGAAAGGCAATGCAAGATCAATATCAAATTGATGAGAATCGACGTATGATGCAGACAATTGGAAAACGTTCGAGTTCCGATTTTGTGACAAGATATCCTAACAGTGCTAACAATAAGCCATCAAGCAATAGTGGAATTTATGTAATTGAAGACAGGCCAAACGATCGAGATCCAAATAAATCAAATGTTCGAATTTCCGACAGAACACATGTCTGGCTAGAAGGGAATGATCACGATCAGGATCAAGCGCATAGGGTAAATTACATTCCTTTTTCTTTGTTTTTTATTTTTATTCAAATGAATAGTGCTTTAATTAAAAGTTCTCGACGAGCAATTAAAATAATTAACAAAAATTCTATTTTACACAGAGTGTGATAAAAGTATGGAACCCTTTAAATATTTTTGCAAAATGTTTAAAACAATAGTTGTTAGACTTAAAAAAAAATATATTAATTGGTGAAATGATAAATTTTTTAAAAATGGAATCAAATATTTTCAATTTTGAAATTGTTGTGTCTGACAATCTACTGTTTATAGATATATGCAAATTTTTTATCCCAATTTTAAATTTGGGCCTGTATTAAGGACCAAATTATGTTTTTCAGATGTATTGTGGTGTCAAATTAAAAATTATCAAATTTTTATTTAGAATAATTTTATAATGTTGATTTTTATAATGAGCCGAATTTTCATATCGAAGAATTTCTATTTACATTTATAAATTCTGATTCAATATAATTTCTACTTAACTAAACTTTTATAAAACAGATTTTCTAATATTTAAAATTTTCAAACATTACAATTTCCATTTAACAGAATTTGTGTCTAGCAAAATTTTCATAAAAAAGAATTTTTATTTATAAGATTTGTTCTTTTATCCCATAAAAGTAATTATTAGTTAGAATTTTTATTTTAAAGAATTTTATTAAATTCTATATTCTTTCAGATGAATTTTCATTTTTGGAATTTTTAATTTAAAAAAAAATTTTATTAATAGAATTCTAATTTAACCGAATTTTAATTTAGCATAATTCTCATTCAACAAAATTTTTGTGTGATTCGAATTTTTAAATGCCAGATTTTCAATTTCGATTTTTATTTGCTAAAATTGTTAAATTCTGGTATTTAAAAATTCGTCTCCCAATTGAAATTCCGTTAAATGAGAATTTTGCTAAATTAAAATTCGGTTAAATTAAAATTCCTTTAACTAAATAGTTGGGTAAAGAGAAATTGTGTAAAATAAAATTCGGTACGTAAAATTATGTTAAATAAAAATTCGTTCAAAAAAAATTTCCTTCAAATGCTAATTTAAAAAATGAAAATTCGTCTAAAAAAAATTCTATCTAATAAAATTCTTTAAAACAAAAATTCCTACCAATGAATTTTTATGGAATAATCATGCGCCCAATAAATTGTGATCTCATTTTTTTTTAAATCGATTATTATCTCCATTTTATAATTTATTAATAATAAAATTTGTCATTTTCAGGTACAGACGAATGAAGTTCATCTCTTATAAAAACCCAGCGCTAAAGAAAAAAAATCAGCTTTTCCGTCTACGATTTTCCGTTGCGAAAAATAATCGACGGATTCTTTGCTGCTTAAACTTCAATCTTGAAATTTAAGTTTTCCAAACTGATTTTACAATTTATTTCCAATGGATTTCTTTACATATCCAAACAATTAATTTTGAAAAAAAATAACAAACAAGCGATCATTCTTTAATATATTTTGCTATATTTGCGAAATAACGAAGCAGTATTATACTTTGTGATTTTTTTCTACACACTGACGGTTTTTTTTAAATAATTTTTTTTGTACTATTTCCCGTTTTTCTTTTTTTTTGCAATAACTATATAGAAAGTTTATTTATTTTTTTGAGCTTGACCATCAAAATATAAGAAAATAAACGAAGCAGTTTTCTAATTCTCTAAAACTATACAAGATTTGTCATCATCACTTTGAAACCGTAGTCAATCTACTATATCTTTTTTTTTTTTTTTTTTGAAAAAAATAAAATGTGTGACTCAATATATAAGATCATATTGATTTATTCAATTTATTAAGAATTAAGAGAAAAAAAAATAAAAAAAGAAATTAAAAAGAATATAAAATCAAAATTTATTTAAAGATTAAAATTTAATTTAAAATTGTGAGTCGACTGCGACTATATATGATTGGTTCTCGAATTAATATTATATAATGATGAAATGTATTTTATTCATCGCTACAGAATTCTGAAAAATCACACTTTTGAAAAATTAGCGTCAATGTTCTGAAATAATGTACGTACTAACTCCAGATACATCGATGTTATACATATAGAGATGATAGGACACAGAAAGTACGATATTTTCTGTATATGAAAAAAAAAAAAAAAAAAAAAATTCTCTCGCAGTGGAGGAAAACTCGTTTTTAGATGATGTGTGTGAATAATCTAATCGAATAGTTTGTATTCACTGTAGATATTTGTACCATACCACTGCTTATTCTCTTTTGTTTTTACTTTTTTTTACAAAAAAAAATCCATCAATTATTTATTTATTTATTAAATATCTATATATATATATAAATATATTTATTTATTGACGTATGTAGTGTATAGTATATTTATTTCTAGTTGTCAAGCATTTCTTGTTGAACAACACAAAATTCATTAGCGACCAATAAATTTCGTTTCGAAAAGAAGTGTGTTTTTCTTTTATTTTCCTTTCCCCTAATTTAAACTGGGTGTCTAACAACTGTTAGGAAAAAATTTCCCTGACTTTTCCCTGACCTAAATAATTACACTAAAAACTTTTTATTTCGATCAAATAAAATTTATTTTGATATAAATAAATCATTTACCTGTCTATTATCCACTATTTTCAGGTATATTAAGTTGGCGCAACCACATTATCGAAATTACTTTTTACCTATGCCATACACGGAAAGAAAGTTTGTAGCAATATTTGATATTATAGTGTTAATTTTTACTATATTTGATTACAATTGCGGAACATTTTGGCATGATAACGATTTTCGATACTATTTTTAAGAATGATTGAGATTAAAATAAGAATATATAATATAGTTGGAAAGAAAATTTGATATAATATTTACGAAATCTGAAATCTTTTTATTGAAACACAAAAATGTCAAATTTTAATAAGCTCTTTATCAATTTTTCTAACCAAATATTTCAAATTTCGTAATTAGAATTGTATAAAATGATATAATTATTTCAGATTTTGATATATTTGATATGAAAATTGAAAAAGAAATATCAAAGTTAACGAGATTCGACGAAATTTGCCGAAGTTGAACGTTCGGAATTGCCCGATCCTTACCGAGTGGTAACGAAGACTGACGAAGCTCTTTAGACAAACCCCTTTTTACCATTATCTTGATACAGACCTGAATTTCTTTTATATAATTAATTTCCAAGATTTTACAATAAATCAGTAAAAAAAATTGTTCTCCAAAAAATAATAAAATATTTAATTATTTCCCAATAAATAATGATTTTTATTTATATTTTTAAACATGTTTTGATATAATTTCACCTTTCTCATAAGCGGTGAAAAATATGTCTGGTTAGTATATAAGAATGGTCACATGAGCGTAAATTTGTATATGAAGCGTTATTCTGCGAATGTTATACGTATTATCGTTAGTATAGGTTAGGAATAAAAATAAGCCAATCGATGTAAAACAATGCGGTGTATGTGTGTGTGTGCATTTAAAAGTTCATATCCTCGTCTATCCTCGAGATGAGAAAGAAATAAAACTTTGGCGTAGAATCTATTGGTGTTTCTGTCGTCATCTGTCACGACTGAACCACTTCGAATTTTTAGTATAGTTTTAACAAATTTCGAAATAATCTTTCCAAATTTTCATATAAATTTAGTAAATAACGAAGTGCGCGTCGATTTAACTTACTTCTGGTTTTTCGTATAAATTTATCAATTTACGAAATAATAATTTCAATTTCTGGAATATATTTACTAAAAAGACTATTGGTAAAAATATACAGATTTTCGTTATCAAACCCAAATGTTCCGCGTTTGAAAAAGAGAATACTAAAATTTCCTATCAGATTTATCACATATTGCTACTAAATTTCTTTCCGTGTAATTAAGTGCTCATTTAGTGCTAATTTAATGCGAATAGCACAAATTTAATGGTGTACATTTTAAAAAAAAATCATGGTGGCGCCAGCTTAACGTTAAGGTAGCGCCAACACATAGAAAAAATCTCTAAAAAATTTTCTTATTTATGCCATAATTTAGTGCTCATTGAGTGCTAATTTAATGCCAAAAGCACAAATTTAATGCTGCACCCAGAGAATAGATTACTTTGATTTAAAGAAATCAGTTTCTTTGACTTGTTTTATTTCATTCAAAATAAAATTTTCTTTGAAACAAAAAAAGCTTATTAGTTTCAAAGAAAATTGTGCTTTAAATCAAAGAAATTCTAACATTGATATAAAGTCATGGAAGCATTTATTTGAATTAAATAAAAAATTTCTTTTAACGAAGACAAATTTTTTTAATCACAGAAAATTTGTTTGAAACAAATAAATTTTCTTTGAAGCAAAGAAATATTTCTCAAAGGAATTGATTTCTTTAATTCAAAGATATCCTTTTTCTAGGTCCGTTAACCTGGCTTGTCCACATTGTCCGATCTGGATAAAACCTATTTGAAAATTAAGGGCTAATTTAAGGCTAATTTAATGCTCTAATGTCCACAAGTTTTTTAAAAAAAATGCCGAGCATTAAATTCGTCTTGAATTTAATGAATAAAGAAACTGATTTCTTTAAATCAAAGTAATCTATTCTCTGGGTGCAGCATTAAATTTGTGCTTTTGGCATTAAATTAGCACTCAATGAGCACTAAATTATGGCATAAATAAGAAAATTTTTTAGAGATTTTTTCTATGTGTTGGCGCTACCTTAACGTTAAGCTGGCGCCACCATGATTTTTTTTTTAAATGTACACCATTAAATTTGTGCTATTCGCATTAAAATGCACTAAATGAGCACTCAATTATAGTATAGGTAAAAAGTAATTAGTATTACTAATAATTTTTTTTGCCAATAAAAATTAAGATTTAAACGTATTCGGTCAATTTTTAATTTTGTCATCCGCTATATTGGTTCCGCCATTTTAAATTTTGAAAAAAAGATAGCGGATTCCTAATCAGCGACCCCGAAAACCCCCGTGTAACTGGTATCAAGTCAATCGATTAATTTGTAAATTTTTAAATTAAAAAAATGTAAGTGGTTAAACTTGTTTTTGTCTGAAACTTGATTTTGGACAAATCTAACATTTAAAATCTCATATTTTTAATTAAGAGCATAATATTTGGAGAGCACTAAATGAGCACTAAATTATGGTATCAATAAGAAAATTTTTTGCAGCTTTTTTTTATGTGGTGGCGCTACCTTAACGTTAAGCTGGCGCCACCACGGTTTTTTTTTAAATGTACAGCATTAAATTTGTGCTTTTGGCATTAAATTAGCACTAAATGAGCACTTAATTATGGCATAGGTAAAAAGTAATTTCGATAATGTGGTTGCGCCAACTTAATATACCTACTATTTTCAATATGTATTTGAACCAAATAAAATTGTGACGCTCCACGAGAGAAGGGACCTATCTATTTGTGGAGCGCCACAAATAATGTTTCGTAAAAAATAAAATATTTAAGTGAAATAAATAAACTAATTGGGGACGTATAAATATTCTCAATACAGTAGGACTCCGGTTATCCGAGCTAAAATGTGGACCGGACCTACCTCGGATAAGACGAAAACTCGGATAAATGAAACTGAAGCTAGCCGCCTGTTATTCGTTTTTTTTTTGGAACACCTGGTATAAAACATATGCGAATTTCTTCTCCGTCGACTGTAACACAGCCGATTAATTCATTAATTACAATGTAATAAAATTTGATAAATAATTCCCGATTAAAAAATTCAATTTCTGAACAAACAAGCGCATGCGCAAAATCACTTTGAAACAAAACATGCGCAGAAGTGTTACTTGCACTTTATACCTGCGCAGTAGAGATCACAGTGGTATAAACATGCGCAGTAGTGTCCTCAGTGGTTTAAACATGCGCAGAAGTGTTACTCGCACTTCAAACATGCGCAGTAGTGTTCAGTGCATTTCAAATATGCGCAGTAGTGCGCAGCGTATTTTAAACATGCGCAGACATGTTACTCGCACTTCAAACATGCGCAGTAGTGCTCAGCGTATTTTAAACATGCGCAGAAGTGTTACTCGCACTTCAAACATGCGCAGTAGTGTTCAGTGTATTTCAAATATGCGCAGTAGTGCTCAGTGTATTTTAAACATGAGCAGAAGTATTGCTTGCACTACATACATGCGCAGTAGTGCTCACAGTGGTATAAACATATGCAGAAGTGCCCTCAGTAAATTAGGTATGCGCAGAAGTGTTATTCGCACATTCTACATCCGCAGAAATGTTCACAGTAGTATAAACATGCGCATAAATGTTAATCGCACTTTCTACCTGCGCAGTAATGTTTAAAGTGGTTTAAACATGCGCAGAAACGTTAAACGCACTCCCAACGAGCGCAATAGTGCTCAGTAAAGCTCAATGAATTTAAACGTAAACCGATATGTTACTTGCACTTTATATGCTGTCATGCAAAATGAATACCGAAAGGCGCAAAAGTGTCCCAAATAAACAAAAATGCTAAAACGGCTGGTCTTATAGTTTGCTTTGTAGCTTCTGATGGTAGGAAGTATTCCAGTGAAGATTTAATAGGGTAGTTTTGTAGTTTTTGATAAGAGAAAGTTCTTCCTTAAGCATTTAAGAAGAAGAAAGGCTTAAGATTTAAGAGGGAGCAAAGCTTGTGATGCTAATTAAAAAAAATTCTATTAGTAAAATTTGCAATTAATGCAGAAAAATCAGATTTAAAGTTCTCAGGAATTTTTTTCTTATCCTTGATCAGGTGTAGTTTTGTATTCTTTGATGGGAGGAAGTTCTTCAGTAATGATTAAAGGGGGAGCAAAGCTTGTGATGCTGATTAAACAAAATTCTATTAGTAAATTTTGCAATTAATGCAGAAAAATCTGATTTCAAGTTCTCAGAAATTTTTTTTAATTCTTGATCAGGTGTAGTTTTGTAGTTTTTGATGGGAGGATGTTCTTCTGTATTAATTTAAGATGTAGCACAGCTTGTGATGTTAATTAAAAAAATTCTATTAGTAAAATTTGCCATTAATAGAGAAAAATCAGATTTAAAGTTCTCAGGAATTTTTTTCTTATCCTTGATCAGCTGTAGTTTTGTATTTTTTGATGGGAGGAAGTTCTTCAGTAATGATTTAAGAGGGAGCAAAGCTTGTGATGCTAATTAAAAAAAATTCTATTAGTGAAATTTGCAATTAAGCAGAAAAATCTGATTTAAAGTTCTCAGAAATTTTTTTTAATTCTTGATCAGGTGTAGTTTTGTAGTTTTTGATGGGAGGATGTTCTTCTGTAATGATTTAAGATGTAGCACAGCTTGTGATGTTAATTAAAAAAAATTCTATTAGAAAAAATTGCAATTAATGGAGAAAAATCTGACTTAAAGTTCTCAGTATTTTTTTCGTATACTTGATCAGGAGTGGTTTTGTAGTTTTTGATATAAGGAAGTTCTTCATTAATGATTTAAGATGGAGCAAAATTTGTTGAATTATTTCTTTTTTTTACAAAATTTTATATAAAAAGGTGTAATATGTAGCATTGAATTTTAATTTCTTGAATTTTTTTTATTTATTTTGATTTTTATAATTTTTATTTATTTTTTTCAATATAATTATTATTATATTATAATTAAAATTGTATTTTATTACATATTTTCCTGCTCTTTTGTCAATTTGAATTTTTGCGCGTTTATTGCTAACTTATATTTTAGTCGAAATCAATTATTATAATTATGTTTATATTTAATTTAATTATATTAAATTATATTATACTATATATTACTTTAATTTATATTATTTTTGCAAAAAAACAAAATTCCAAACTATTGCTATTTGAAATTTTTGCGTGCTAATATGGTAAATTAGGTATTTCAAGTTGGGTGGGGGAAATTCAAGATGAACGTTTGCTGAAAGACAACTTATCATTGGTTCTAATGAACCAATGATTGTCTTTCAGCAAACGTCCATCTTGAATGTTCTCCCACCCAACTTGAACTACCTAATGGCGCTGTGTTGAATTGTTGGGTTGGCAGCACTGCAACCCATATTCTGCCATATTCACAGTGATGCCAGAGATTGACAGAGATCATCCATAGCCGCGCTCGAGCTCCGAGTTTTTTTGCAACAAAACAGTGATAATTTTAATAGTTCCAACCCAGGTTTGGATGAATATTTATGAAAAACTCAAGATCAGGAAATAGTGAAAACAGTTTTGTTCGGTTGTGTCAAATTTTCATAAAAATCGCAATTTTTTTTACACTCTTCTCGGGAGCTTACCTGTTTTGACAGGTTTAGACGTGACAGATTATTATTCTATGCATATATTTCTGGTAAGTACCAATTTCTTTATTTGCTGTTTAGAAAGTGTTTTATTCTCGAAATTTGTATTTAATTAAGAAAAATTAGTTTTCTATTATTCAGAAATTTTTTTTGTTAGATCATGAATAGTTAGTTTCATTAAATATTTGAAGAGTACAATAGAAAATATGTTTTATCTGCGGAATTTGTAATTAAAATTAAAATATGTTGTTTGGTATTAATAATATATTATTTTATATTTGATAATTATATATTATAATTATTTTTATTTACATATTATGTTTATTTGTAAACAGTTTTAAGAAAATGCAATTAAATTTTATAGTGGAGATAATATGCTTCAAGCTACAATACATTGTAGCGAGTTGGAGGTGTAAGAGACTTCTACAAGTTTGAAGATTGCCGTACGAGATGGAATAACGTACTTCGGCCGGTCACCAAGTCCTTGAATTTGTATTTCACTATTTTCCGTGCAGGTATTAAAGACTTTTTTATATTCATTAATTTTTTTAAACTTTGCCACTGTCTTAAAATTGAATTTTGCTCTAATTTGTTTAAGTTTCCTGGACTTTAAATTTATTTAATTTCCTGCAGTGTAAAAGAAAATGGAAAATATGTGTATAATTTATAAATGAAATGTATATTAAACGTAAGTACGAACACTGCATGTGCCATTAGAGCAGCAATAATATAAGTTTCAAAATGATTTTTATAAATATTGTTCACAAATAGTTTTGTATTTTTTCAGTTCAAGCCTTAGCTGACATAGTGGAGTCACAAAATTTCTTTCAATATCACGTTTTAAAACAACAAAGTGAACATGGAAAATTTTTATCTTTTGTTAACTTAGACAAATTTTTAATTTTTGCTTCGCTCACAAATTACGTCACACATATGTTTTACGCCCTTTTTACCCTTTCCCTCCACCTTGTCTCATTAAGAAACAGTAGACAGGCCTCGGATTGTAAAACTTTTTCGACTTTTTTCGACTTTATTCAAAAATAAATTTTTTATGGCCTTATCTCAAGGCTTGTACTCACGCCACTATTATTGACACTTTTTTCAGCTGATGCAACTATTTAGTTACTATTTTCAAAAAAATGCTATTAAGGACACTTTTTTTAAAAAAGGCCACTAATAACAATATTTTTTTTACTCATTTTGAAAAAAAATTCAAAGTTTTCAAGGGCCAAAATAATATTTTTCAAGATTCACCATAATATTTTATTACTTATATTATTCAACATATTTTTTATCAAAATTCTTCGAAAATTTAATGATTAATAATAAAAAAAATTGATGAAAATGAATAATAAAAAAATCTCTAAAACTTAACTAGTACGTACAAAATGTATGTAAGAAATTTGCAGCTATTCAATTTTTAAAAATTGTAGTTTCACAGAAAATTAAAAGGTATTAAAATAAGCTGCAACGCTTATTATTTTAATCCAATTTTGCTTACTTTAATACCAAAATGGATTAAAAATAAGCAAAATTGGATTAAAATAATAAGGGTTGCAGCTTATTTTAATACCTTTTAATTTTCTGTGTTCAAATCACCTGAAATAAAATTATTTCTAAAAATTGTAACTCTAATTTTTCCAAAATTCAATTACTTTTCAAAATTTTTAAGTAACGTTCTTCGCCAATTCAATTATTTTCAATAATTTTAATGAAGTTCTTCAAAAATTCAATTAATTAAAACATTTTTCAATTAAAAATTAAATTATTGTTCGAAATTTGTAAAAAAAAAAATCTGCAGCATTTCATATTTGTAAAAATTTCAATTTAACTTATGAATATTCAATTATTTATAAAAATATAAATTTTAAATCTTCCAAAAATTCAATTGTTTTAGAAATTTTTGTCTCAATTTTTTCGCCAAGTTCTTTGAAAATTGAATGAATTAAAACATTTTTCAATCAAAAATTGAATTAGGTATTATTTGTAATTTTTAAAGAAAATCTGCAGCATTTCAAATTTGTAAAAATTTCAATTCTCCTGAAATTCAATTATTATTCATAAAAATATAAGCTGTAAATTTTCCATAATTCAATTGTTTTTCAAATTTTTATCTAAATTTCTTCGCTAATTCAATTATATTCAATAATTTTAAATAAGTTTTTTGAAAATTCAATTATTTAAAAAAAATTTTAATGAAAATTTTTTAAAACTCAACTGTTTTCAGAAATTTGCAATGAATCTGCGATAATTCAAATAAAAATTTTAACTATAGCTCTTCTAAAATTCATTTATTCTTAAAATGTTCATCTACAATTTTTCGACAAATCAATTATTTTCAATAATGTTAATGAAGATTTTTAAAAATTAAATTTAAAAAAATCTTCAGGAATTCAATGTTTCGAATATTTTAAATCAAATTTCCCAGAAATCCAATTATTTTTTAATTATATAAACTGTAAATTTTTAAAAATTCATTTATTTTTATAAATTTTTCTAAATCAGAGTAGAGAGTTGATCGGGAAAAATAGTTTTTTAAAACAGAAACATAATTTTTTAAATTCAAACCAATTTATTTTATGCAATTTCCTTCAAAAATTTAAATTTAACAAGTTTTTATATAATTTACAAAACTGTTTTTAGTTTTATAAAACATTTTTAATTAATTTAAACGTTTAATGTTTATTCAAGTAATTTTAATTCAGTAGAAAAATATATCTATAAAATAAGCAATTTTGTAGTTTTCAAGCTTATTTACCTACAAAAGTATATTTCGTCAGGATTGAAAGCCTCTATTGTAAGTGCTTTAATTCAGGAATTTATCATTAAGTGAGCATTTAGTTTGGAATTTTTTTTTAATTGAAAAATAATTTTTACAATTCAAATAAGTCTATATTATGCAATTTTCTTGTAAAATGAAACAATAAAATGTTTTTTATGTGTCATGAAAAATATTTTATAGTATAAAAAAATTTTTTTTAATTTTTTAAAAATTTGTTGTAACAATTTTAATTGCTTGTTCAATGGACAAAGAAATCGCATTTTACTGAAAATCCTTCCCTCCCTAAACTTGTGACGTTATTTTCGAATGAAGCGTTTTTTTAATTATTTGATGTAATTAATTATTTACTGGACCTAATTAAGATTTATTAGGTTGAAATATGCGTGACTCAAATAACTCAAGTTATTTCAATGAAATACATATTTTTTAGAAGCAAATAAAAATATTTGAGCCAGGTTAATATTTTTAAAATAATTAAAATAAATTAAATCAAATAAATTTTTTTCAGTGTGACTCAATTTTGAAAATGAAATTTACAACATATGAAATAGCTGATGCTATTTCCTGCCTCCACCCTGTTCAAAATGTCGACCAACTTCTAGAGGACTTGAAGAAAACGAGTTATAAAAGAAAAAATATCGGGTGGTGGAATTTGTGTGGCCAGGTTATGAAAGGTTATAGCGAAAAAAGTATTAAATTTAATGTTACAAAATGTTACTATACATTTCTTCGACACAGGGCAGAGGTCAAAAATCTTTTAGAAATTAAGTTTTTAAATGTAAATAGTTCTGTGGATATTAGTAAAACAGAAATTATCGAGGAAAACAATCTTAAAGAGATTGAACTTTCTGGTGAGTCCGTAATGATAAATATGGAGGTGGAGGTATCATTTCAATCGAATAAAATAGTTGAAATCGATTATGAACAAAAAATTCGCGGTGAAAACTTTTTTATCAATTCTGAGCTTTCTTTTGACACATTGTTGGAAAATATATGGAGGTAGACACATCATTTCTATCAAATAAAGATATGGAAATCTGCAGTGAGAAAAAGAATGAAGAACAAGAGCGACATCTTCTACGTTTCGACAATCATTTATCGAAAGATGAAACAAATACTCAGGTAGAAGAAAGTGTGAATAAGGACGATTCTATTACAATTCCTGCTGTAGAAAATTCCCAAGGTGTTTTTCCTTTAAAAGTTCCAGGAAGTTTCTGGGAAAAATATTGGACAGGTAATAGGAGTCTTCGGAAGGGATGGTCGGATGAGTTGTGTACCTATTTCAAGGAAAAAAACAGTTCGTGTGTACTCTCCTTTAAAAGTCACACCTGCAAAAATGAGGGTGGAAGAGCCAAAAACTTCTTCTTTTGCTATGCCAAATGTAAGCATTCTCAGTGCACTTCTTTCTTTTTTCGATTGAATGATCCGGTTATTCCTCCATATTCAGATCTATATTTGAGAGTTACTCAAACTGGGCCTATCAATCATACAGGGGAAGTGCACAGAAGGTTTATAAAAGGCGAACAAAGAAAAGTTTTAGCTAAGGAATTAGAAACTTCCTCTCCAGCCAAAATGCTCCTCTTAAAACTTGAATCGGCAAATAAAATGAGTTTAAATATGGGAAATGTTAACGATGCTCCAAGTTCCTCTGTATTACAAAAAATTTCAAATGATAACAAATGGAAGGAAGATTTAGATACAGATGAAATCACTTTCATGATCAAATTAATTCAGAAATATTATGAAACTTGGGTCGGCAAATATTTTAATGGATTCATTCAAAACTTCAGCATAAATCCATTTACTATATCTGTATGCTATAGTTTTACCTGGAGCCAAAAATATAAGTCCTCTTCCAGTAGCACAATTTATTTCGACGAAACACAATATTCCGACAATTTCCAACTTCTTAAGCCAAATAATGTTTCATTTGAGAAAAATGGGCTATAAAGGAAAAATTTGTACAAAAGTGGAAACAGATTTCAGCATGACGTTGCTGCAAGCTGTATCGAAAGGGATTATTGAAAAAAATCTTCATGATTATATAAAATTTGTGTATAAATATATAACAGAGAAAAAAGAAACTCAATTCCCTTTAACGATACAGCATATTTGTTCCTCTCACACTCTAAAAACTGGACTGCGTAAGGCGAAGGAATTTTTTTCTGATCCGGAACATATTCGTGTTTGTGGATTCAGTTTGACGATGCTGATTCATTCTCAAAGCCTTGACGAGGCTGCGAAATTTTTCAGATTCATAATCGTAGTTTTTGGCTTCACGAAAAAAGCAAATAATTTCGAAGAATCTTTATTCAACCTTCTGCAGTACGAAATTTCAGAGACTGATTTACTTATTTTAAGTAAATGCAATGATGAAACGGAAACCGATTACGAGTCTTATAAATATGCTCAAGAAGACATAAACGAATATGAGTCGCATTACTCATATAATCCGTTTTATATCGAATTCCGAAAAATATACGATAAAGAAATGCTTCGAAAACATGAGGTAGCGTGCGGATCTGAAAAAAATGATATGTATTCTGAAGGATGGATCTTATATTTGCTGAATTTTTTCTTGCCCAAATTTCCTCTTTGGTCAGCAATTCTCATTCAAGAGTTGGACAAAATTCGAGACTCCAATGCTTCAATAGAAAATTTTTTTAAAATACTGAAATATCAGTATTTCAATGGTGTTGAGAATATTCCTGCCCCTCGGTTCATTCAAGAATTTGAAAAATTATTAAGAGGACTTTTGCTTCAGCGAATTTACCCCCTGGAAACGACGAACCAGTTAGAAAAAAGGAAAAAATTGGAAAAGGCAGAGAATGACAAGAAAGAAGAATATACAGAATCAAAAACGAGCAATCTAAAAGGAGTAAAAGCAAAGAGGATTAAAAAAGAAAGAAATAATAATAACGAAGAAGAGGACGAGGATCTAGTCGAAGAATATTGGTGTAAAAAGAAAGGAAATGGAAAAAGGCCTTCTAAAAACTTGTTTTTTAAAATTCCAAAATTTATCACCTCAAAGAAGGTTGAAAAAAATTGCGTTTACCCGCAAACAGAAATTTTGGAAAACAAATTGAATATCAAAGATATTGAAAAAGAGATGTTTCCAAAGTTGCTTTCTGACGAAGTAGAATTTCCACCAAATTTTCCAGAGATACAAACAACTATCTCAAATATGATTATTAATAGCGAAAACTTCTCGACTCTGATTGACAATGCTTGGTTAGATGATGCTATTACTAATAGCTACTTTTCCATCCTAACGAAAATGAATAATAATGTGCTATCCTTTGAAACCTTTTTCACCAGTAAATTGCAGCAAGGTCAATTAAGTTGCGGATTTCAAAAGTGGGCATTTAAAAAAGAGTTACATCTTTATCCAGTGTGGTTGATTCCTGTCCATGATGAAAGAAGACAACATTGGACGTTGTTAATTGTGGATTTTATAAATGAAGCTTTTATTCACTTGGATTCAATGCTCAAAAATGTATCGACAGCGCTCATTGATCGCTACATTACATTTATCTCTACGTACTGTAAAACAAATCATATTAAAATAAATTGGAAAAATTGGAAACTTTATTGCCCCACAGATATTCCGGATCAAAAAATTAATAGACATCAATTAAGTGGAAATTGTGGAGTCCACGTCTGTTTATGGGGCTATATGATATGCACGGGATTAGTGTCGCTGTTTACAGATAAAGACATGTTAAAAGTACGCAAACACATTGCAAATGAAAACAACGCAAGTGAAATAGCAACAAAATAAACAAAAATACAAGAAACAATTAGATTAAAAATATTCGAAGAGGAAAGCAAGCGCGTAAAAAGAATAATATAAACTTGGAAATAAGAAACAATCCTCCACTAAACTTAAAATCAACTTATCAGTATTGCTCAAAACTAAAGAAATGTTTAGAAGAACACAAAAGCTTAAGAAATTAAAGTATTCCTCAAGCAACAAGGAAATTTAGCATATATTTAAATTTGTGAAATAACAATTGAGTATATTCCTCGCTGAAGAAATTTAAATTTTTATTAAAATTTTATTATATATTTTATGAATTTTATTATTCTAAAAGTATAATATAGAAAATAATACATATAAAAAAATAATAAATAAAAAAAATAACACAAATAAAATTTGTTATATATTGTTAAAAAGATTATTAAATAAAATATAAATAGTTAAAGATTGCAGGGTGTACTATTTATTAAATATGCATCATTTTTTACGAACCTTAAGAATATTTACAGCGTAAAATTTCGATGGGACAATAATTAAAATAAAAATATTTTTGCGAATTTAAAAACAAAATTCACAAGTTCAAGAGGTTTCGTCCAGCGGCCTTATTTTTTTTTTGCTTTCTTGATACCAAAGAATTTAGCGCCAGAAGCTTTGCTGATTCTAAAATCATTATTGAAAAACTTCTTACCCTCAAAAACTACAAAACTACACGTGACCTAGCGTAAAAAAATTACTGGCTAATCGGAATAATATTCTCAATTCACTGCAAATTTTGCAAAAACAAATCTTTTACTTCGCTCCAAAAGCTTCATTTCCTCTCAAATCTTTAATGAAAAACTTTCTACCATCAGAAGCTATAAAACTACTCTTGACTTAGCATACAAAAAAATTCCTCACTACTGTAAATCAGATTTTCTTCCATTAATTGCAAAATTGATAAAAAAAGATTTCTTAATGAGCACCACAAGCCTTGTTCCCTCTGAAATCTTTACAGACAAATTTTTACCAACAGAAACTACAAAACTACTCGTGTCCTAGCACACAAAAAATTCCTAAATACTGTAAACCACATTTTTCTTCATTAACTGTTAATTTAAAAAAAAGAAATTTTATATAGCGCTAGAAGCTCTCATCTCTCTCAAATAATTACTGAAAAACTTCCGACCACCAGAAACTACAAAACTTCTCGTGTCCTAGCATACAAAAAAAATCCAGACTACCTTAAATAAGATTTTTCTGTATTAATTGCAAATTATGCTATAGAAAATTTTTTATTTAGCATCACCAGCTTTGCTTCCTCTCAAATCTTTAATGAAATACTTCTTAACATTAGAAACTACAAAACTACTTGTGTCCTAGTATACAAAAAAAAATCCTGACTACATTAAATTACATTTTTCTCTATTACTTGCAAAACTGCCCAAAAATATTTCTTTATTAAAATTAGAAGCTTTACTCTCTATCAAATCATCACGGAAACACTTCCTACCTTCAAAAGCAACAAAACTACCCTCGACCTAGCATATAAAAAATTCCTGACTTCTTTAAATCAGATTTTTTTATAATAACTTCAAAGTTTGTTATAAAAATTTTTTTAATAGCCTCATAAGTTGTGCTTTCTCTAAAAACTCTACTAAATAATTTCATACCTTTCGAAACTACGAAACTACTCTCAAACTGTCATAAACAAATAATCCACATTACTTTAACTCAAATTTTTATATATTTATTGCAAATTTTGCCAAAAAAATTATTTAATTAGCGTCAGCAGCTTTGCCCCCTCTCGAAAATTAAATGAAAACATTTGATCAAGCATAAGAAAAAAATTCATTAGAACTTTAAATCAGATTTTTCTCTATTATTTGCAAATTTTACTAAGAGATTTTTTGAAATTAGGATCACAAGCTATGCTCCCTCTTAAATCATTACTGAAGAACATCCTCCCATCAAAAACTACAAAACTACACCTGATCAAGCATAGGAAAAAAATTCCTGAGAACTTTAAATCAGATTTTTCTGTATTAATTGCAAATTTTACTAAGAGATTTTTTTAAATTAGCATCACAAGCTTTGCTCCCTCTTAAATCATTACTGAAGAACATCCTACCTTTAAAAACTACAAAACTGCACCTGATCAAGCATAGGAAAAAAATTCCTGAGAACTTTAAATCAGATTTCTCTGTATTAATTGCAAATTTTACTAAGAAAATTTTTTTATAATCAGCATCACAAGCTATGCTCCTTCTTAAATCCTTACGGAAGAACTTCCCCCCATCAAAAACTACAAAACTACACCTTATCAAGCATATGAAAAAAATTCCTGAGAACTTTAAATCAGATTTTTCTCTATTAATTGCAAATTTTACTAAGAGAATTTTTTTTAATTAGCATCACAAAAGTTGCTCCTTCTTAAATCATTACGGAAGAACTTCCTCCCATTAAAAACTACAAAACTACTCGTGATCAAGCTTACGAAAAAAATTCCTGAGAACTTTAAATCAGATTTTTCTGTTTTAATTGCAAATTTTACTAAGAGAATTTTTTATAATTAGCATCACAGGCTATGCTGCCTCTTAAATCATTACTAAAGAACATCCTACCTTTAAAAACTGCAAAACTACTCGTGATCAAGCTTACGAAAAAAATTCCTGACAATCTTAAATCAGATTTTTCTGTATCAATTGCAAATTTTACTAAGAAAATTTTTTTATAATCAGCATCACAAGCTATGCTCCTTCTTAAATCCTTATGGAAGAACTTCCTCCCATCAAAAACTACAAAACTACACCTTATCAAGCATATGAAAAAAATTCCTGAGAACTTTAAATCAGATTTTTCTGTATTAATTGTAAATTTTACTAAGAGAATTTTTTATAATTAGCATCACAAGCTATGCTCCTTCTTAAATCATTACGAAAGAACTTCCTCCCATCAAAAACTACAAAACTACACCTTATCAAGCATATGAAAAAAATTCCTGAGAATTTTAAATCAGATTTTTCTCTATTAATTGCAAATTTTACTAAGAGAATTTTTTTTAATTAGCTTCACAATTTTTGCTCCCTCTTAAATCATTGCTGAAGAACATCCTCCCATCAAAAACAACAAAACTGCACCTGATCAAGCATAGGAAAAAAATTCCTGAGAACTTTAAATGAGATTTTTCTGTATTTATTGCAAATTTTACTAAGAGATTTTTTTAAATTAGCATCACAAGCTTTGCTCTCTCTTAAATCATTGCTGAAGAACATCCTACCTTTAAAAACTACAAAACTACTCGTGATCAAGCTTACGAAAAAAATTCCTGAGAACTTTAATTCAGATTTTTCTGTATTAATTGTAAATTTTACTAAGAGAATTTTTTATAATTAGCATCACAAGCTATGCTCCTTCTTAAATCCTTACGGAAGAACTTCCTCCCATCAAAAACTACAAAACTTCACCTTATCAAGCATAGGAAAAAAATTCCTGAGACCTTTAAATCTGATTTTTCTGCATTAATTGCAAATTTTACTAATAGAATTTTTTTTAATTAGCATCACAAGCTTTGCTCCCACTTAAATCCTTACGGAAGAACTTCCTCCTATCAAAAACTAAAAAACTACTCGTAATCAAGCATACGAAAAAAATCCTGACAACGTTAAATCAGATTTTTCTCTATTTATTGCAAATATTACTAAAATACCACTGTGAGCACTACTGCGCATGTATGTAGTGCAAGCTATACTTCTGCGCATGTTCAAAATATACTGAGCACTACTGCTCAGGTTTGAAGTGCGAGTTACACTTCTGCGCATGTTTAAAATATGCTGAGCACTACTGCGCATGTTTGAAGTGCGAGTAACACGTCTGCGCATATTTGAAATGCACTGAACATTACTGCGCATGTTTGAAGTGCGAGTAACACTTCTGCGCATGTTTAAACCACTGAGGACACTACTGCGCATGTTTATACCACTGTGAGCTCTACTGCGCAGGTATAAAGTGCAAGTAACACTTCTGCGCATGTTTTGTTTCAAATTGATTTTGCGCATGCGATTGTTTGTTCAGAAATTGAATTTTTTAATCGGGAATTATTTATCAAATTTTATTACATTGTTATTAATGAATTAATCGGCTTTGTTACGGACGACGGAGAAGAAATTAGCATATGTTTTATACCGGGTGTTCCAAAAAAAACGAATAACAGGCGGCTAACTTTAGTTTCATTTAAAATTAAAAATAATTCGAATGAAGTAGACTAGACTCAGATAATACAGAATTTCCTACTGGGACACCACCTCGGATAAAGCGAGCTCGGATAAACGGGGTTTTACTGTATTTAATTTAAAACAATTTTTACAGTGTCAAATCTTAAATTATCAAATTTTTACTTAGTAAAATTATATAAAGCAGATTTTCTAGTACATCGAATTTCAAATTAATACAATTTCAATTTAATGCAATTTATGTCATGAAAAATTGTATAAAGAAAAATTTTTTTTTAACAGAATAGTTATTTTAGTAAATTTCGATTTATCAAAATATTTACTTAACAGAATTGTAATTGAATAAATCCACAATTTAACAGAATTTCTATTTAACAAAATTCTTAATTAAAAAAGTTTTTATTAAAGAAAATTTTAATTCGAACTAATTCTTATTTAACAGAATTCTCATTTAAAAAAAATTCTACTTAGTTAATTTTTTTTGTCAATTTTTATAGACATAAATTTTGTTAAATTGAAATTATATTAATTTAAAATTTTTAAAAAAATATTTAAAAAATTCTTTATAAGAGTTCTGCTAAATAGAAATTCTCTTAAATCGAATTTTAGTTAAATGTAAATTCTTCGATATGAAAATTTTGCATAATATAAAATCCACTTTATACAATTTTGCTAAATAAAAATTCGATAATTTAAGATTCTAGGCCATAAAAATTTGTATAAGTTAAATGTGGGTATTAGCATTAAATAATAAATTATTCGTATTAAAGAATAATTTACTTTAATTGAACCGATAAAATAAAATGAGCCAAAAGTTCTGAACGTTCAAATGAACGAAATATTTTTTTCGATCTATAAATTATTAAAAATTATGATGACAATATAAAATAAAACAATAAATTAAACAATTATTAAATTAATAACTTCTTTTTAGATAATTAAAACAAATATTTTGTAATAAAATTAGTACTTAAAGAAGTTGCAAAAAAAATTTCGTTCATTTGAACGTTCAAAACTTTTGTCTCATAAAATAAAATTGTATAAAATAATTTTTATTTATATTAAAAAACTAAATATTTTACTGAAAAAAATTAACGCAATAAAATGCATTTTTTTTTACCAAAAAAAAATTGAAATAAAAACATTTGAACATATACACTGAAAAAAACAATTTATTTGATTTAAATAATCGGTTAATTATTATCAAATAAATATTTACTTGAAACAAATAATTTTTATTTTGAATTAAATAAACTGTATTTGAACCAATAATTTCTGTATTTGATATAAATAGCATTTAAGGACGATTTTCCAAGGAAATGCAGACCTCCAGAAAAAAATAATTAATTAACATTTAAATAATTAAAATAATATTATTAATTGTACTTTCTGAAAGAAAAAATATCAATTTTCAAGAAAAAAATTTAAAACTTAAAAAATTTATTTGTTTATACAATTTGCATAGGATAAAAATTTTCTGTCACATTGCTTTTACAGAATTTTTTAAAAATGATTAAATTTCAATGTAATATGGTTTATTTTCTTCAGAAAATGATTCTCTTCAACTTCACCGTAGGGATTTTTAAATAAGCAAGCCGTTTGGAAAATATGGCTATTTGTTTAAAAAAATCTAAATTTATATTTTAAACAAATAGCCATATTTTCCAAATGGCTTGCTTGTTTGAAAATCCCTACGGTGAAGTTGTAGAGAATCATTTTCTGAAGAAAATAAACCATATTACATTGAAATTTAATCATTTTTAAAAAATTCTGTAGAAGCAATGTGAGAGAAAATTTTTATCCTATACAAATTGTATAAACGAATAAACTTTTTAAGTTTTAAATTTTTTTCTTGAAAATTGATATTTTTTCTTTTAGAAAGTATAATTAATAATATTATTTTAATTATTTAAATGTTAATTAATCATTTTTTTCTGGAAGTCTACATTTCCGTGGATAAACGTCCTTAATTGATTCAAATAATAATTATTTGATACAAATAAATATTTATTTGATAATAGTCAACTAGCCGATTATTTAATCAAATAAATTTTTTTTGTTTCAGTGAAGATGAAAAAATGTTAGTTTTCAAAGATTAAACATTCTGGGCCCAAATTTTCATCTATTAGGAAAACACCTTAGCTTTCAATAAACAAAAAAAAAGAATCGTGTTCTTCAGATAAAAAAGTCAAATTTATTTTTCATTTTTATTATTTTTTGGTAGAAATTTTTATTTTCAAACATTTATTTTACTAATCGAAATAGCGTCAAAAAAACTATATTGAAATTAAAATTGAAAATTTTTTTTTATTTTATTATTAAAGAAAAAAACATTATATAAACGATAGCCCAAAAATTTCACCTTGTCCTTGACAGAAAATATTTGTACAAACGGAAAATTTTTTTTTAGAAAAAATTACCGTTTAATACAAATTAGCCAAATTTTAGCTCAATCAAAGGAAAAATTTTTTTTCAACTTTGAAATTTTTCATATGTATAGTATGTTGAGATTATAATTATATTGTAAAATTTTGAATTAAAAAAAAATAAAATAAAAAAATACTCCAATTAGAAAAACAAAGAAACATTAGATTTGCATGTAAAAAGAAATTACAATAAGTTATTTAAATAAATATTTTTTAATTTAATTCTATTTTTTAAGATTTTTTAATTAAAAAATGTATTTCCAATAAGTTAAATTTTCTGTTTAAACCCATAAACTTGGTGAAGTGAAAATTTTTACGAATAAATTTCGATTATTCATATAATATAGACAATATTTTTTTGCTCTATTTATATTACCAATTTCACTTTCAGTTTAATGTTAATTTACTCAAAAAATATATAATTCGGCATATCACAAATAATAATAATATAATATACATATAATATGAACATATATATATGAAACAATAAAATTAACAAAAAAATGCAACAATTTTTGGGGTTAGAATTAAGCGACTTGTTATTCACATACCTTGGAATATCCTTAATAGATCGAAAATTATTCATACAATTATAATTAGCAGCGAAATGTGAACTTATTTAAAACACAAATTAATATAAAAGTAAACTTTTTTTTAATGAATTATATAATCAAAATTGGGCAGTGAAAATTATTGCTAACATGTTCCGTGAAATGACGGCAAATGGCGGACTGGCGGTAACCGTCAGAAGGGATAGGTTCTCGCGTTGCGCAGAAGTATTATTTTCACCTCAGCCAATGAATCAAACAGAAAGTTTTGGTGGGAATTTTTAAATTCATAAAAAAATAAAAATGGGAACAAATTATTTATTTTTAGATAAATTAACATTAAAAAGACAGTTTTATGAAAAAATATATTTTAGGGTTATTATTTTATACGATTTCTTCAGTAAAATAAAAAATATGTACCAAATTGATCAAACGATTTTCTTATATAGTTTTCAGTGTTTAATAATAATAATTATTATTTTTTAACTTAGACAACTTATTGTGATATTAATTGTATGAATATTAGAAATAAAAAATATTGTGATTATATATCGTTAACATCGTTAATAATAAATTTGTACATGAAAACATGAAAATTTTAGGTTAGAATTTATTTCATTCATAAATATTACTTACCTGAAATAATGTTCAATTTAGTCAATATTTTTATTTATAAAACTACAATTAACAATAAAAAACTGAAGTTAATTAGAACACTGATTGAGACACAAATACACTTAATCACTTATTTAATATTTTATTACAATTAAAACTGTCAAAAGGAATGCAACAAGCAAAGAAAAAATATGAAGAGCTTTATATCGATAGTTGATTGATCAAAAATTTCGATTACTCAAACTTCACACCGTTCACTTCTTCAGCCAATAAAAAATCCACGGGCGAATATTTTGAACTCAAAAAAATAAACTTACAACACTAATTCGTACATTAAAAATATGAAAAACAAATAAATTCTCAATAAAACATTTAATCGGATTGTTTTATTGTCCCTTTATTTTCCGTAGGACAAAAAAATTATATATTCCGATATTTTCTTTTTAACTAACAAAATTAGTAGAAAACTAATTATTATTTTATTATAAATTAATTAAAATTAATAAATTAAAAAATTATAAATAAATAATATAATAATAAATTATATTTTATGTGAAAAAATCTAAATCTTTTAAACAAATTCAAAAATTTTAATTATTTATATATTATCAATGTTGAAAAATAAAAATCTAATATTAAAAATATTTAATTTTAAATAATTTACGAATTTTCAGAATTTTCCAAATTGATTTATATTTTATAAGCAAAAATATCTTTTATTATTTATATATTTTTCTTTTAGACAGTTAAAGTGAAAAATTATTTCGAAAAAAATGTAATTTTTAATTTTTTTTTTTTTTTTTAATGAAATTGATAAATTTACAATTATGAAGCTCTAAAGTCAGTGAACGTAGCACCAAATCGATTGAGATAATTTGATCACTCTCATTAGTCATTCCATTAGTGTTATAATCATTATTCAGCCGCGAATATGTGATCGAAATAGATTTCAAAATTCGTCATTAAACTTGCACAATCACAATAGAATTCTACAAAATCATATATCTATATATCTCGAAGTAAATAAGAAAAATAAATTAATTTATTCTTTAAAAATAAAATTAAATAATCTAATTTAGTACAAAATGAATCCAAAATACATTCAAAAAAAAAATATTATATATAATAATAAAAATTAATTTAAAAATTAAATTTTAGGTAAAAATCCTATTCATCTTTCATTAAAAAATTTTTATTAATCTAATATACCTTAATACTCAATTATTAAAAATTACAATGAATTACATATCTATTTTTTATAAAATATAAAACAAATATCCGATAATAAATGTAAAAAATTACCACAGTTTGAAAATCTCAGACATTATTATTTCTAATAATTTTCACAAGGTTCTTCTTATATTTTTACTGTAGCATTCAAACACAAATTATATGAGAAAAAAATTTCTCCTAATTTTCTTTTTTTTTTTGTCCCCCATCAAACAAAGTTTGTTATAAATTATTTTTTTTACCCCTTTTTTTCATCTATAATTAGTCCATTTCTTTTTTTTTAATTTTTTTTTTTAAATATTAATACAAATTGTTTTACAAATTTTTTTAGGCAATTGTGAGTCAAATTTGCCTTTGGCAATTTATAATATATAATTTGACCACATCAAAAAAATAAAGACAAAAAATAAAAATAAAACAGAAACAAAAATGAAAGTAAACACGTCAGTCAAAGTAAACCACTTTTGATAGGATGTACTCAATAAAAAATAGTGTTTTTTTCTTCAAGAAAGAAATCGTACAATATGTACAACTGGAGCATTAAATCTTGAAATAATATAGAATTTCATTGTATATTAATTGTATCTCACGAACTGAAATTAAAAAAAAAAAAAAAATTAATAACATGTTCAGCAAAATTAACCGGTCGATTGCAATCACAGTTTACGAAGATCAAGCACAAATACACTGCCATCACTTGCAGAAGCTCCAACTTTGTCACCACGACTATTCCAACATACTTCAAAAATGCCACCAGTTCCCTTATAACTGTGTACGAGTTGTCCGCTCTACAAATCATAAATTATGATAAATTCAATTCTTCTCATTACAATAATATAATAATAATATAATAATAATAATATTATTATAATTACTATATTATTGTTTTACTATTATTAATTAATTTAAATTAACTCCTTATTATTTGCATTCAATATTTGATCAATTAGACAATAATTTTATTCATTAAATAACTATAATATTATTTAAATCTATTTCTAACGAGGAAAAGTTTCCTTTAATTAGAAAATTATTTTTCATCGACAATTCATTTTAATATTAATAATATATAATTAATATAGATAATATCAAAATTAATATAAGAAATTTCCCTCATTTGTACATTTTTTCTATTCTTCAATAAAAGAGAAAAAAATTATTTATTTATTTATTGAAAAATATACGAACAAAGCCTATTATACCTAGCAATTAAGAAATTTTTTAAATTTAAAACTTACTGCAGTAAAATGTAATAATAATTATGAAATATTTTATTCCAACTTAAAAAAAATCTTTTTTAATCAAAATATTTTTTTTAATTTAAACAATACTTTTTTAAATAATTAAAATATTTTATTTGTATTGTTATCAAATTTTATAATTAAAGGTACATTTTTAAAAAATATATCATTTTTTTCAAATTTGACAAATATTTAAAAAATTCAACTTTAATTCAACTTTAATTCAATTTTCAACTTTAATTATAACATACATTAACAATAAAATTCAACTATTAAAATATACATTTTAATTAATAAATTTGTTTTAATCAATTTAGAACTGGTTGAAATTTGTATCACTTCGGAAATTAAAATTAAAATTTAGATATTAAATTCAAATTTGTATCGATTAAAATTTTAATCTAATATAATTTAATTAAACTGAATTTTGGTTTTGATTGAATTGATAGCTAATTACATTTAGAATGAATTTAAATTTAGATCAATGACAATTTTAATCAATAAATATTTCAACTAATTTAATTTTTAATTTATTGAAATTTGCTGTAAATAATTTTCAAATTGATGACAAATTTTTGATGATGATAAATTTAGGTCAATTGAATTATTTTGGAAAAAATGAAAATCTATAATTTTGTACCTTTTAAATTAATATAAACTCAGAAAAATGTTAACAAATTGATTTTTAAAAATAAATTATTTTTCAATTTTCACGCTTGTGAAGTTTACAACGATTATATGATCAACCACGGTGCGCCAGAAGGTGGTTTAAATAAAAATGAATTGGCACTTAAAAATTCTTTTTGATTATGATTCTTAGATGAATAACAAACATTTCTCAATAGTTTTTAAAATCAGTTTACGTGCCCGATTTAAATAAAATTGAGTTTTTATATAAAAACAGTGTTTTATGGGGAATCAGAATTTATTTAATCTAATAAATACTGTAATAAATGATAAAATAATTACTTATTTTCAATTTTACATATAAATAATTATATTGCTGTAGTGTTTGTGTCCAATTTTAAAAAATTAAATTATAATGTTAAAAGAACGATTTTAAGAGTCACAAAATTTATTTAAGAGAGTCGAATGGTCTCTGAAATTTTTTGGCAAGAAGAGACCTTTAATTATCGCTCTATAAAAACGGCACTAAACGTGAAAATGATAAACATTGATTTTAAAATACTTTCTTCTCGAAAGACGAACACTTTTTACAAAAGCAGCTAGAGATCCTTATCTTATATAAATTTCCTAAATCCTAAAGATTATACGAATCCATACAAAAAACACGATTGCAAAACGAAAAGTAATATAATGACAGGTACATTACCTCCTGTCGCCGTCAGATGGCAGCAGCATGCAGGGCGCACAAAGATTACTTTTCTACTTTTTGTTTTGCAACCATGTTTTTCTATGGATTCGTACAGTCTTTTGAATTTAGGAAATTTATAAGATGAGGATTTTGGCTGATTTTGTTAAAAGTGTTCGTGTTTCGAGAAAAAAGTATTTTAAAATCAATACTATTTCACGTTGAGAGCGATAATTAAAGCTCTCTTCTTGACAAAGAATTTCAGATACCGTTCGACACTCTTAATGCATAAATATAAAAACGAAACAAGAAAATAACTTCATTGTTAATAAATTTATATGAACCCAAATCTAAAACATCTATTATCTATACGCATATAAGTATACATTAAATAAATTCTGGTTCCTCATAAAACACTATTTTTAAATATTTAAAACTCAATTTATTTTAAATTGGGCACGTAAGCTGATTTTAAAACCTATTGAGAAAAGTTTTTTATTCATCTTAGAACCATAATCAAAAAGAATGTTTAAGTGCCAATTCATTTTTATTTAAACCTCCTTCTGCCGCACCGTGCAACGATTAAAGGTAAAAAATATATTTTTTCACGGAAAAAATAATAAAATTTTTTGCTTACTAATTTTTTTTTTTTAATTTGTTGATTAGAAAATATTGCAAAAATTTTTTCAGAAAAAAAATTGTAATAATTTTTATAGAGAAATAATAATAATAATTATTATTATTATTATCCAATTTTTTTGTGCATTAAGTTGTATTGGAATATTTTATTCCAACAATAAAAATTCTTTTTCCATCAAAATATTTTTCATGTGATATTTTTTGATTAAAAATGTAAAGAAATTAAATAAAAAATAAATATTAATAATAATAATGAAAATATGAAATAAGAATTTATAACTTGATAGTATTTTAAATAATAACAAAGAAATATATTATTATATATTATTATTATTAATATCTAATATTAATAATAATGAATAGTAATAACAATAAGAATAGTAATAAAATTTTGTTTCTTCCGTTATTGTAGAATAAATTTATTTTTTTCGATTATTAAAAGAGTAATAAATGAAAACACTATTTAACTTTTACAACATTTCGATGACGAGTTACAAATGTAAAAAATTATTTTAATCAATAATGAACCAGATAGATTTTATTTTGTTTTTAAATTTTTCGAAAAAATTTTTTTATTTGTAATTAAAAATTCTATTCTACATTAGTAAGATTTTAGTTTGTTAATTTTTCATCTTAAATAAAGAGGCCTAATGATATTGTCAAACGTTGCAAAAATGAAATAGTGTTTTTATTTACTACTCTTCTAATAAACGAAAAAAATAAATTTGTAATAAAAAAAAGTAATAACAATACAATAATAATAATAATAAATAGTCGGTTAATTTAATGAAGAAAAATGAACATACCTGCGTTGACCAAATGTGTACACATTTATCAAAGCTTCCACTGGCAAGAAATTTACCATCAGGACTGAAACCTACACTATATACTGGCTCGGTATGTTTTGTTAGTGTATGAGTGCACACGCCTTTTTCAACGTCCCACAATCTCACTGTTGAATCAAATGAAGCACTGGCTAATGTCAAATTCATATTTGGATTTCGAGTTCCTGGACCAGTTGGTGACCATTTAATTGTGTAAATTTCTTTACTGTGCGCCTGCAAATCATGTACCCAAGTGTCTTGCTTCATTGACCACACTTTCAAACTCATATCATCCGAACAACTGGCTAATAAATTTCCCTGCGGATCCCATTTGATTGCGTTCACTTCATTCTAGAGGCAGAGAGAGGAGAAAAGAAAAATTATTACAAATTCCATTTTTTTTAAAAAACTATTGAATTCTTAAATTAAAATATCAAAATTCTAGCGACATTTTTTTTTAATTTCATTTTTTATTATTTGATATTTAATAATTTAATTTTTTAATTATTTCAATTCCCCCTATAAAATTTGAATTTAGTTTCTTTTAATAAAAATTTCCTGAATATTTAGCGCGATTTTTTTTCCTTTTTAAATGTTTGAACTTTAATAAATAATTTTTTTTTAATATGGAAAATTATAAAAAAAATTTTATCTAAAACTAAGTTTTTTTAGAATTTGTTGAGGGGCGCATGATTATCCTATCAGAATCATTAATTAGAATTTTTATTTCAAAGTTTTTTTTATTAGAAATATAATTATTTTCTAGACGAATTTTCAAATTAAAATTTGACAGATTTTCTTTTTATACATGACTTTTGATAAGAAAAAGGAATTTTAATTTAAGCCAAATTTAATTTTTAAATCACAGAAATTTCAATTCATCGAAATTCAAAATTATATTCGAATTTTTAATTGATAGAATTCGGGCAAATTCGGTAGCTAAAAATTTTATGTAAAAATTCGTATAAAAAGAAAATCTATCAAATGCTAATTATAAAAATGAAAAATTGTCTAAAAAAATTATTTCTAATAAAATTATATAAAATAACAATTTTTATTAATAATTTTTAAGGGACATTCATGCGCCTCTTTGTTGATCAATAAAAATTGCAAAAAAATATAATTGAGACGAAAATTTATAAAATTTTCATTGAAAAAAATTTTTCTCTAAAAATTGCTGATTATAAACGTAAACTTCAGCATCGTATATTTTTCATTTTTGTTCAATTTTCCGGATTTCCCTGACAAAAAAAAAGATGTTTTTTCCCCCCTTAAATTGTGGCGACAAATATGTAAATAATTAAAAAAAACTTACAGTGTGGCCCTGAAAACTCTTGATTGGTTTATCGACATTCAACTTGCATACGTGAATACACTGATCGGTCGAGCAACTTGCAAACGATGTATTCGTTTGCCAATCGACATCAAGTGCAGGAGCACAATGAAAACTGAATTGTTGTGTACACTGTCCACTAGCAGCGTCCCAAATAATTGTCGTTTTATCAACGCCAGCACTTAAAATATAATTTCCCTTTTTATTCCATTTTAATGCAAAAATTGGTCCTTTATGTTGACCCAAAGTTGAAGCTAATCTACCATCTGTTGTCCAAATACGTGCATAACCATCATAACTACCCGTTGCCAAAAGGGTACCATCGCACTAGAAAAAAGAACAATTATTAAAAAGAAAAAATTCTATTTCTTTTTTTTTCTTTCTTTTTTATGAAAATAAATTTATCTCTTACATTCCAATCCAAACTCGTGACATCCTTATTGCTTGGAACTTCAGCGCCACCCTTTTGTATACAATGACGAAGAACAAGTTGATTAGGTGAAGTCGTATTATCCGACATGTCCCAAATTCGTGCCGTACTATCACCCGAGCCCGATGCCAATAAATCCATTGTTGGATTCCAAGCGCATATAAACACCTCGGATTCATGACCTCGTAATTTCATTGCTTTACTTGGTGGAATTTCCACTGCATTCACCGATGCTGCTGCACTTGCACCCTGTTGATGATCGTCCACTTCCATTTCTGATCTGTCAGCGGCACGATCGTTCGCGCCAACACCTTCGTTCGAGGTAACAACTGTCGATAAACATTTTTTTTTCTTTTATACAGAGAGTTTAATACAAATATTAAATTAATATTATTAATTAATATGATTAATACATATATACTATAAAATTATAATTATGAAATAAAAAAATATAATTTGACTTTCGTCGGAGAGCTGTTGTGGTCAAATTTTTAAAAAGTCTAGTTTTTAAATAATTATTGAACATTTTTAGGCCTCAGATCGACTTTAAGGTACAAAGAAAGTCGATTTTTTTTATTTTAAAAAAATTTAATTGGTTAATGAATATTTTACTTTAAACAACTAATGTTATTAGATATTAAATTCATTTTATTAATTCTGTAATGAGAATAATTCTATAAAAATATTATCAAAGAAAATTTATTTCGAATATTTCAGAATCGAACAAATTGTAAGACAAATTTTCAAAATTTTATTTAAGTAGGACAAATTTCTAAAAAAAAATTCTGAAATTTCCATTTTTATAATATTTTCAAGTCTGATTTAAGTGATTTATTAGAATTAAAAATTTTGTCATAGTTTTTAGTTTTAATGGTCAAAAAAATTTCAGGCAATACTTAATCAAGTTTTATAGATTTTTAAATAAAATTTTTTTTTAATTATTAATAATTTTGGAAGAGTTACAGTTGAAATTTTTAAAAAATAATTGAATTTCAAAAGATTTTGTTAATTTTCAGAGAATAATTGAGTTTTACAGAACTAAAAAATAATTTATTAAATAATTTTAAATAACATTTTTTAAAAGTAATTGAGTTTTCAAAGATTTATAATTTAGATTTTTAAAATTAATTAAACTTTAAGTAATTTTTAATTTAAAATTTTTTATGATTTCACTAAAAAATTTATTATAAATTTCAGACAAAAATACAATAATTTTAAAACTTTTTAAATAAAAAATGTTTCCAGATAGTTCAATTTTCGAAGAATATTATTAAAATCATTAAAAATAATTGAATTTCAGGAGAGTTTTAATTGAAATTATTAAATTTCAAAAAATATTAAATTGAAAATTTTAGAAAAAGTTAAATTTTAGAAGCTTTTAAATTGGAATTTTTGAAATTAATTTTCAGTCCATTTTTTCCAAAATTAACTTATTTTTCATTTTTAACACCTTTTACACATTCATTTTTTTTAAATTTAATTAATTAAAAAACAATGGACTTAATAATTTTTTTTAAACTTTTTGGGCATTGAAAACTACTTAAAAAATTGTTTAAAAAAACTATTGACAAATTAAAACCCATAAACTTAATGTTAAATTTATAATAGGTTCAGGTATATTATTTCCCAACAATAATAATAAAAAAGAAAAATTCAAGGAATAAAAGTGGTTGAAAATGAAAAAAAGGTTTAATTTTGAAAAAAATTCTATAAAATTGTACTTCAATTTTTTTCAAATTTATATAATATCAAAAAAATTATATCGTTCATTTGAACAATTTTTTCTCAGAGAATGTCTTGTATTTATTTTGAAATTTGAATTTTAAATATGAGTTGCATGGAAAAAAGGTAAAAATTAATTTGCATATATGTTATGTTAAACTTTTTGTGTTTAATGAATTTTAAAAATTTAGTTCAAAAAACGAATTTAAAGATTAAAGTGTAAGCTATTTTGTAAAATTGAAGTTAATTGTATTAAACAAAATTTTAAATTAATAGTCATATAGCAAAATTTAGTTTTACAAAACTAATTGAATTTTATCCTTTAAATTTGTTATTTGAACCAGATTTTAAAAATTAAATGAACATAAAACGTAACTCGTTCCCCAACGCCCAAATTTGTCATCAGGAAAAGGAAAATTTAATTTAAAATTTAAGTATTTACATTAATTTTTACCTAATATTTTGGTCTCTTTTTATTTTCTGTGTTTTTTATTAAATTTTTACACCTATCTAATTAATTTTTTTTCCGTGCAACTCATCTTTAAAATTTAAAAATTCAAAGGTAAATATAAAAAAATTTTCTTAAATAATTGTCAAAACTTAATTGTATCGATATAAAAAATTATTATTATTATTACGGATTATAAAATTTTTCTAAAAATAGACCACAACGATTTTAAATAAAATATAATTCATTGTACCTGTTTTAATTTTCTAAAAATATTATCCATCAGAAATGTAATTGTAAAAGAAAAAGTAAGTTTAATACAAAAAAAAATTTGTTTGCTTCAGTTCAATAGACGTATTTCCAAAAGAAAAACAATTCAAAACTCACTCTTGTTTTCTTTTTAAATTTCAAAAAAATGTAAATTTCTCATCTGAGAAAAGTTCATTTGGAAATTTTTTTAAAGGCAACAAAAGAGCACGAGTTTTAAAAACGAAAAACATCTAGAGACAATAGTCGCCTGTTAATTTTCCTGGTTGGATTAGGAGGTTCGAGAAAATTGACATTTCAAAAACCAGGGTGTTCCAGGAATAAATTAAAAATGTAACATTACGTTACATTTAATAATTTTTTTTAATTTATTAACTTTTCTAATTTATTAAATTCTTTTAATTTATTAGTTTTTTTTAAATTTATTATTTTTTTTTGATTAATTTAAAAAATTTTTAATTTTCTACTGAAATTTATTTATTTTTTTTTAAATTATAATTTGTTTACTATACCTTCCTCTCCATTTGTGTCTTGAACTTCCGTTTTTACTTGTTGCTTTTGTTGATTTTGTTGATTTTGCCGAGAGGCAACAACATCGGGCATAACTGCATCAATGAGTGATAAAGATTCGACCATTCTTTGAACTGTGCCATCTTCAGTGATTGATATTTCAGCCTCGGTGTATTGTAATCCTTTTTGAATAATGGATAACAATGCAGCTGGTGGCACAAGAGCTCCATTTATATTGCTTTGTGATATGTGAGACTCGATACCAAATACCCATGCTGAATGTTGGAATCCTGAAATCATATCAAAAAAGGTCATATTTAAAATTCCTCCAATAGTTAAGTATATAATTATTTATTTATTTCAACAGTGTACGAGCACTTAGTAATTGAGGAGCAAATTAACAAAACCTGATAAATTCATTTTTGAACCTTTTTTTTTTTTTAATTTTTATTAATAATATGTATGTTGCATTATGCATAGAAATTATGTTTGTAAAAAATTTTCAAAAATAAATTCATTAGGTTTTGAAAAATTGCACCTCAATTAAATATTTTAATTATTTATTTATTTACATAGACGAACAATGACCTTTCGTACAAATTTATTTATATTATAAAATATATCAAAAAAGAAAATGACTTAGCGAAACAATGACACATTATACCAAATATTTCATATAATAATAATAATAATAATTTTCTTAAAATCTCTGAAAAATTTTCATTAACAATTTCTAAATATTAATAAAAAAAATATTTTATTTGTTAAAATTAAAATTAATTAGCAGTTTTGTGTGAAAAATTTATAAATTTTATAATGGTGAAAAGAATTTTTAAAAAATTATTAAAATTCACAGGTATTTTTTAAAAAATAAAACATTTATGAATTGAGATTTATTATTGAACAAAGCGGCATTTGTTTTTATAAAATTTGACAATACACTGTAAAAAAAATTTTGTGTCGATTTACACGCCGAATGTAAAATAACTTATTCAACAATGTTAATTTATTATGCTTTGTAAATTTATAACGTTAAACATTTTAATTTTACATTGCTGAACGTTGTGAATTCACACGGTTGTGTAATTTTACAATGTTGGACATTGGAAAGTATGGCCATACATATGTGGCCATACTTTCCAATGTCCAACATTGTAAAATTACACAACCGTGTGAATTCACAACGTTCAGCAATGTAAAATTAAAATGTTTAACGTTATAAATTTACAAAGCATAATAAATTAACATTGTTGAATAAGTTATTTTACATTCGGCGTGTAAATCGACACAAATTTTTTTTTACAGTGTAGTAAAGAATTTGATAAAGTTAAGAAATTTTTCCTCCAAAACTTATGCTAATAAACATAACTAATTTGGATTTATTAAATAAAAGAAATATTTACTTTAAAAATTGTCTCACATTGTTAATTATTTATAAATCGTTTTGAAATAGAATGCCTAATTAGTAAATTTATTAAAATTAATCAAAAGTTTTTAAAATTATAAACGCATAAAATATAAATGTTTTCGAAAACCAATTAATTGAGGTTATATGTGAA
This sequence comes from Leptopilina boulardi, assembly GCF_019393585.1. Lineage (NCBI taxonomy): Eukaryota > Metazoa > Arthropoda > Insecta > Hymenoptera > Figitidae > Leptopilina > Leptopilina boulardi. The sequence continues at coordinate 2,807,215 of NW_026137881.1, read as the reverse complement.
TCCATAATATCGCACAAATAATCATAATTTATCAGTCAAAGTAGAATACAATTTTTTTCTTTAAATAAAACTTCGACAATTGAACTTTAAATTGAATAAAACTTTAATTTTATTAAAGTACTTATACTTAACAATTGTTTTCTACTGTTTTTGTCGTAAAGAAGCGTCTAATTTTTAATCAAACATTGTTCAACTTTTTTTTTGCACAAATATAAATAATAATAATAATAATAATAATAAACATGAAAAAGGAAAATTAAAAAAACTAAAAATCCAATAACTATTATTAAGTAAACATCAAAATTGAACGAAAAAGAAACGAAAATAACAAAAAGCATCGTATAAAATAACGTTATCCAAATCCTCTAAAAGCGTCCAATTTGACATGTCCAAATTTTCAAAGATTTATTTACATAAAAAAAAATTGTTATTTTGTTGTTGTTAAAAGTATAAAAATTGTAAATTAAAAACAAAAAATAAATAAATCTACACAACAAATCGAAAATAGAATAAAATGTAATAGAAAACTTGAGAGAAACATATATAGATTTAGAGCTCAAATGAAGCTTTGAGGTTATTTTAGATTTGGAAAATCATACCAGATTCTTGTAGATAGCGATACACCAAAAAATTCACTTCGTCACTTGAGAAACTCATTGTTTCTGGTTTCTCTGTGAAATTTTCACAATTAAAATAACATTTATAACGTCCTGATTATTAAAATCAACAATATGAAAAAGAAATACAAGTTGGATGGGAATCCAAAACTACGCTAGTGGAAAATAGCGGAAATACTGAATTGACAAACTTGAAGTTTTTAGAGTCCGGAAACCGCCATTTTTATAGTAAAATTTTTAAATCGAAAAAATTCAAAATATTTAAATAAATAATTAAAATTAATTAATTAAAAAATTTTATATTTATAAATCTTTTTCTTTTTAAACATTAGACAATAAGTAGAAGCTTATTAGTTATTCATTAATCTATAATAGCAGTGCTGCCAATATACATTTTGGCGCTAAAATTTAAATCTCAAACCACAAAAAAAATTGTAAACAGAAATCAAATTTTTATTTATAGAAAAAAAAATGAAAATGTACAAATAAACATTCTATAGTGGAAAATTATAAAAATAAGATCGAGAATTAATGGTAAATATAGAAAAAAAATTTAATTTAAATAAAATATAGAAAAATATTCTTAAGCAATTAATATTTAAATTAAAACAATTAAAATTTAAAAATTAATTAAAATTCAACAAAATTTGTGCTGATGCAATTAATTTTTAAATAAACAAAATTTAATCTCAGGGAATCAATTTATTAGTACATTTAAAAAATACACTTCTATCTCGCAACGATCACGTGTGACAAAAAGTATCCAAAAATTCTTATAAACCATCAATCTTAACTTTATAAGTTATTTATAATTAAATTTTTAGCGCATAATTCTTTCGTTTAATTAATTTATTATGAGCAAAAATGGAATTATTTTATTGATACTTAAAGAGATTACAAGAAAGAATGACACGCTAAAAGTTCAGTTTCGAGAAAATACATTATACAAATGATACAATTTTTTTTTACTAATTTTAAATATATTCATCTACAAAAAAAAATAAAATAAAATAAAACTAAAAGTGACAAAAAAGAAAATAAATCAATTTTTTTTCTCTACATACATTTATGGAAAGTCTATTTATTTAAATGTGTATAAAACAATCATTCATAAAAATGAATTCGCACATGAAAAGGCAGTAGCCAAAGACTAGAACCTTTAAAATTGAAAAAAGTCTTCTATTTATAGTCAATTTACTGGAAAGTTGTTATTTTTTTTTTAATCTGATATTACTAATTATCGTAACTCAAATTAGTGTAACTTCATTTATAATAAATTAATGTATAATTTTTTTTAACTATATATCAACAAGAAATTATTGTTAATTTATTTTTAAATCAATTAACAAGAAATTATTGTTTTTTATTTTTAAACTAGTAATTATATTATTGTAAATTTATTTACTCTGGAAAATGTTTTTGCTATTAAAAAATTTCATCTGTTTTAGAAACAAGATTAATTTCTAGTAACATTTCCAAAAGGAAAATCTCTTGTCACGAATGCTCAAAACCTTAAAATCTAAAGCTAGTGGAACATCGCAATTTTTTTTAGTCATCTTATTTTATTAATTGCTTTTTTCTATTTTTTTTTTTTTTTTTTTAATGATATATACGCTGCTTTGCACTGAATGTTAAATAATTCACGACGCAAATTCCACATGTTCTGGGTTCTTTTCGCAATTTTTTTTTAAATTTTCTTTTTCCAAGCGCGGAGAATGAAAAGAAAAGAAAGAAAGTGAGATTGTGGATCAATTTGCGGTTACAATAGAAATTCTCAGTCCTTTGTTCTTGTGATTTAATGTCGATTTATTGTCGGGACCCGGGTGACAACGCGCCTGGGTCGAAGTGACTTCTATCTACTTAAGACTGAACTTTGACTCGCACGTTCCAACTTCTCAAAATGCTTCCTTGCATTCCTTATATTTATCAGTGTCGCTGCAGATGCTGCAATAATTCACAAATAATATTTAATATCATTAAAATAAAAATTCTTATAATTAAAAAAAAAATTTTAAATATCATTTTAATTTAAAAACTTTGCTTCAAACTTTTTTTTGTATTTTGTAAATAAGTTAATTTATTGTAAATTTATATTACAAATAATTTTACAATAAATTATAATTAATTATAAATAAATAATAAATTGTTTTTAAAGCTATTTTTAAATTAAAGGTAAAGTCAAATTAAATTATGAATAAAAAAAAAAAAAAATTAGTTATACGTACGAATCGCTGGATCGGACATTACGACCATAACGTAAGTATTCGATGTAAAAACGTCAATGAAAGCTGCAAAATTTGTGTTTCTTACTTCCATGCTTTGAAACTGTGCGGCCAATTTGCTGTAAATTGCATTTTTCCAGTTAAAATTCAACTTATTTTTCTTTTTAAATGGTAAATATAAAAATAATATTATAAATATGATAAATATTTAATTAATAATAATTCATTTAATAAATACCTGCAACTTAATTTAAATTGCTTTATTATATTAGAAACTTTTTCAAATCGATGCACGTCTCGATGAAATCTTCGCTGACAATGACTTATTACCAAAAAAGTGGCTCGTTCAAAAAGTAAAACTTCATCCGCATCGATAATATTTGCAAATTGATTAAGACTTTGTTCCAGTTCTTTTACATTTGGTATCAACATGTAAACAATGGAAGACCATGCCCTAAAAATTAGAAATTAAAAAATTAATATTCCTAAAAATAATACACAGAAAAAGAAATTTGTAAAAATCTACTATTATTCAATTAAATAATTGAAATTATCCTCAATTTTCACGCCAAATCAAATAATTTGATTAATAATTCATAATTTTCTTTTTTTAAAATCTTAATCAAAAATAAATTATTTATTTCAATTTTAAATGCTACTCGAATTAAAAAAGTTGATTAGTCGCATTTTTTGAAGTACAAAAGTATTTAAAAAACAAAGTAGAAAATATTCGAAAAAATCATTCACTTTGAACTTTGTAGACTTTTAAAAAAGTAAAAATAAAATTCTAGGTACATATATATATATTGTGAAAAATACTGAATAAATAAGTAAATAAATATTAAAATAACTAAATAAATAATAATAATAAAGGAAAAATTAATTATTATTTTTTTTTTCTTACCTGTAAAGGGTCTCATCCCATATGCTAGTTCTAAAACAAGTACATTCTAATGGTAAGCTCAGTCTCCTTAAATCTTCCTCACGTTCACGAAAAATTAAATCACGTTGATCGTCTTGAATTAAATCCATTTTGTGAACTAAACAAAATATTTTTGCCTCTGGACTATTTTGTAAAATTGCTTCGAGACAACTTTGATAATAATGCATATCTTTGTCCAATTCTCGTGATTCAACATCAAAAACATATATTAAAACTTCAACATTCCTAAAAATATTGTCTCGCTGTGAGGCAAAGTAATTCTCCATAAATGCTTCCTGACCACCGCAATCCCAAAGATTTAATACCAAATTCCCGAGAAATCGCACATGACTGTGCTCAACATCAACTGTAAATTGTATAAAAAAAAAAATTATTATTATTATTATTAAAGAAACAAAAATTATTAAAATATAATTTAGAATTTTATTATTTATTTACTCTATAACAAACAATCAGTGTCATTCTTTTTAAAATAGGTGCAAAAATTGAATTATTTAAAATAATTGGCAAAAATTAATAAAAATTTCGATAATTTAAAAATTGAATAATTTGAAACTTAAATCAATTAAAATTTTGATAAAATAAAATCAAGGTAAATTAAAATTTAAATCTATTAATATTTAGATACACTGAAAAAAAAGAATTTATTTGATTCAAATAATTGGTTACTTGACTATTATCAAATAAATATTTAATTGAACAAAATAATTTTTAATTGAATTAAATAAATTGTATTTGAATCAATAATTTCTGTATTTAAAACAAATATTATTAAATTGATTTAAATAAAAATTATTTAGTTCAAATAAATATTTATTTGATAAAAATTAAGTAACCAATTATTTACATCAAATAAATTTTATTTTTCAGTGTAGATTAAAATTTCGTTAATTTTAAATTTCGATGAATTAAATTTGGATTACATTAAAATTTTAATTGTATAAATTTTAGATCAATAAAAATTAAAACTGATAGAAAGGTGAATAACTTGATATTTGAATAAAAATTTAGGTTAAATTGAAATTTGAATCGAATAAAATTTATTTAAATTAAAATTTTTATTGTATTAAAATTTCAAGATTGAAGTTTGGAAAAAATGAATTTTGGATACAATTGAATTGATGATTAATTAGATATTAGAATGAATTTAAATTTAGAATTACAAAATTGTATTAAAATTTGTCTTTAATAATTTCTAAATCAATGAAATTTTTTTTTTTTTTTTGATGAATTAATATTTGTGTCAATTGAAATATTTATAAAAAAGATAAAAATCTGTAATTTTGTGTTCTATTAATTAATTAGAAGCTCAGGAATGTTAAACAAAAATTCCTTTTTAAACAAATAAATTATTTTTCCATAATTCTGAGCTTAAATCAATCTTATTATTTTCTAAATTTAATTATTTTTGAAATATATATTGCATCCGCAAATTAATGGAATAAAAAAAAATTTTAAAAACGTAACAAATTATCAAAATAATAGTGTTTTTGTTATTTAGTTTTTATTATAATTGATAAAATTTTCTATTTTCTTTTATTATTATTGTTAAGTACTTTGTGCCCAAAGAGCTTTGAGCTCATGAATCTAATAGGTAACTAAATAAATAAAATAGATGACAAAATTTTAAATAGGTGAAAAAAAGATGAATCTAATCTATGTTATAACTACAGAAAAATTTAAATAAAATTTCCAATGTTCATTTTTATTTAACGAAAAAAATAATAATGACAAAAAACGAAAATCAAATATAAAATTTTTTTTTTTTGACAGAAACCGACAAACTTTTACAAAAAAAATTTAATTCTCAATTAGAATCGTTTTTATTGGAACAGACTGTGTGTGGGATGTGCGTAATTAAATAACTTAAAAATTCCTCTCTTTCTGATAAGAAAATTAGATTCATGTATACATATATAGAATAGAAAAATAAACTTACTTGTGGCACCAAGACGACGAGTATCTCTTGCAATATAATTTGCGAAGATAATACTCCTCATACTCGTCTTCCCCGAGCCGCTTTTCCCCATTAAAAGTACCTGATAATATGAAACAATTGACAATCAAAACATAAACGGAGGCGTTTCCAACAATTGCGAACACATTGTTTATTTATTCATTAACAAAAAGAAAAAAACTCTCAATTATTGTATAAATACTTATTTCTTTAATAAAAAAACGACAATAATTCCTACCTTTTTCTTCATCTTGAAGATTTGTATTGTTTTGGTGAAAATTCACCAAAATTTTTGGAAATGACAAATGATTTTTTCTTTTTTTTTTTTTGACTTCACTATCACTTATATATGCGCGTCACTTCTTGAGGTTATTCAAATTCCATCATCTGACATATATATATGTATTCAAGGTTTCACTGTATTTGACAGTATTTTTATTGTTTTTTTTCTCCTATTTTACAATCCCTTTCAATTCTGCGTTCATTAACTTTTGTGTCTCAATGGAAATGACCAATTATTGTGACAGCTGATGGGAAAACTTTGAGGTTAGGTATAAAAAACATTTGCGTTTAATAAATTTAAAAAAATTAGATAAAAAAGAAAAAAGATAATTAAAGGAAAAACATTTCTTTGTATTTGAGAATAAATTAATTTTTTTATATATTTGTTTATTAAAATTTTTCTAGAAAGAAGGGTCACGTGACTCAACTTTCCCGAAAATTTTTGAATACTGCTTTTGTTAAATTTATTTGTATATAATTATTTATATTTTATTATATTATTATTTATCATAATAGTTAATTAAGAAGATAAATAATTAATCATGACTAAAGTAAATTAAATTAATCAAATCTTTCTTTATTTTATAATTCAAAATATTGGTAAAATTCCAATCGCAGTTTTTCAATTGGTGGATGATTTTAATTTCCACGAATCAAGGGAAAAGGCGCATAAATTTAAAAATACTTTTCAGAAAACTACTTCTTTTATTATATTTCATTTTCATTTACAAAAACAGACATTACATTAAATTTTGGATAATTAATTTGTTTTGTAAATTATTCCTCGTTATAATTACATATAACTTGTACCAAAATTCATTTAAATCTATATCTAAATTTTTAGGTTATGTTTTTCCAGTCAAAAAAACGAGACGAAAAAAAAATGTCGGTGAAAATTGGAGGTGTCAATTAATTGTCTTGTATTTGTGTGTGTGTGCGGGGAAGTATATATACATATATATATATATATTAGTGTTGGGGAATGGAGGATATTCTCTTCCGTGTGGGGGCAAAAGTGTGGGCGTTAGTGAAAGAGAGACAAAACTTGAATCAAGTGTGAAAATAAAAAAAAAAGAAAGAAACGAAACGAAGAGAGGGAAGTTGTTGTATGTGAGTGCGAGAAGGAGGCGCTTCTGTATTCGTGAACGATACCGCGGTGGATGGCGGGTGGGTGCTGGTGATTCAGCCGATCAGGATCTTGTCCAGGACGAGATTTTCAACAAGGATTGGCCGACGGGGATGATGATAATGATCCATCATCGTCGCGTTAAATAATTGTGAAAATTCTCCCAACAAAAGTCTATACGGTTTACGCATAAAGGAGTTATAAAAGTGCCGCGTGCAACTCCAATTTTTTTTTTTGTGCTTTGCGTCCGTGTATATATATATTTTTTTTCGTGAATACAACCGGGTGTCTGAATCATACATTTTTTGGAGGCTGCGACATTGACCCGAAATTTGAGATTTGCTCCAAGAAAGAGAGAGAGAGAAAAAATGAGTGATTAATTTTTATCGTCGCCCCTCTCCCCCCACCCTCATGTCTTCTGTCAATTGCCAAAGTTCTCACTTCCGTGTCACATTGCACTTCAGTGAATTAACAAGATGTTTGAATGAATTTCAAAATTCGAAGGAAAAGAAAGCAGGTTTTATTTGATGCCTGGTAATCAGATGGAAATAGAAATTTGAAAAAGAGAGAGAGAGAGAGACGACTTGACACACAAAACGTCCAAGAGGCACAAGCGCTTCATAAGCGACGGGCTGTGATTCAACCAAGTTGTGATTCAAGTTTTTATCATTTAACCTTGTTTTTTTTGTTTGTTTGTCTTTTTTTTATTTTGTCAAGTGTCTTCGATATTTGATTGATATAGAAAAGATCGTCTCCGGTGATTGTTGTGTTGAATTTTTTTTCGACACACACACACACATACACGTGAGACTGAAATTTTTGCACGAGATTCTAAAGGAATATTACAGTGGAAGATTTAAATAATAGAATTACAAGTAGAATTTTTAGATATTTAATAATCATTAACGCTTTTAAAAGCGTAAAAAAGTAAACGAGTGCCTAAAGTAAAACAGTAGCAACGCAGCGACGGAGGGCAGATCAGCAACCCGGGTACGGGATCAGGAGCGGCGTCATGTCCGACGACGAAGACAAACCCCCTGCACCACCGGTGCGACTCACTTCGAACAGGTGAATATTTTATTAATAATTATTTGCTCATTTTTTTTTTTTAATTATCTTTATATTCCTTCATATTTTATTTAATTTCGGTTTATTTTTTATTTACTTATTTCGATTTTTGTAAATTATTTTTAATAATCAAAATTTTAACATCCGAGTAAATTAAATTATTTTGTACGAATATTATTAACCTAAATTAATTTTATCTTTTTTTTTATAATTTTATTTTTGTATTATTTTTTTTTATTTTATTTACTTTATTTCATATATTACATTTTCATCTATTTACTTTTTATTTTATAAAAATTATACTTCGGTTTTTATTTTATATATTTTTTTTTTCTTTAAAAATGTAAAAATTATATTTTATAATAAGATTTTTGGAGTAGATTGCATTCAGTGTTTGAAAAATCTGAGACTATTGTTTGTAATAAATAGAACAGGGTTTATTGATTTTTACATGAAGATATATGTCAATTCTAAATCAAAACAAGAATTATTATCAGAAATCATATATATATATATATATATAGTTTTATTAAAAGGAACTCTTGGCAGGACGTTTGAAAGAGAAAAGCTTTTGTTAAATCTATAATTTTTTTTTTTTTACAAAACTTTTTTAATGAGCCACGTAAGAATTTATGTAAATTAAAAAAATTATCTTCTCCATCGATGTTCAAAAAAAAAAAGTAATTGCAAATATTCTTTTCTATTTCCTGGATTTGAAATTCCAAAATCTTGGCGCGCTTTCAAAAAGATGTGTTTCTTTTAAATTCGAATTTCAAATTACGTATATATAGCTTTGCATTTCCAATGTCAATATTCTTGTTTTATTTCTTATATATTTTCATTTTATCTTAATAATATTAAATCGTCTTTTAATGTGATTCGTTAAAATTTTCGTTTCATAATTAAATTTAAATTTATATTTCCTTTTTTCGATGATTTCGAAATTTTATAATTTGATTTTTACATCGAGGTTCTTTGTATAGGTATAATAAATATTTTATTTTCCAATTTCTTTTTTTTACGATGCTGAAGTTGACAACGATTTAAAAAAAAAAAAAATTCTGTTTAATGTAGAAATAAAATAATTTTCCGTTTAAAAAAAAAAAATTCTTTTCTAATCATTAATTTTCAACGAAGCTGAAATACGCATATATGATAAACGATTTTTAAAGAAATAATTTTTTTAAAATGAAAAATTCTATAATTTTTTGCCTAAAAAAAATATTTTTTGTAGTTTTCATTAAAGAAAAAATTTATAACAAAATATTTTTTAGACAAAAGATTATAGAATTTTTCATTTTAAAAAAACAAAGTTGTAGTACATAACTTTAATGATAAACGATTTTTAAAGAAATAATTTTTAAAATGAAAAATTTTATAATTTTTTTGCCTAAAAAATATTTTTTTTATAATTTGTTGATTAATGAAAACTACAAGAAATATTTTTTCGGCAAAGAATTATAGAATTTTTTTTTTTTAAAAAATTATTTTTTAAAAAATCGTTTATCATAAAAGTTGCGTACTTCAGCTTCTTAAATTTTTAGCAACTTTTTTTACGCATATTGATATTTACAAATTATATTTTTTAAAATTCAATGTGAAAAATCTCTCTGCGATTAGTTTTGAAGATAATTATATTTTTCCGTTTTTACTATTGTTATTATTATTATTATTTTTGTTCCAGAGTTGTGAATTAATCAAAAGTTTGAGCAGTCGTGATGTCATGTTACTTAAAAAAAAAAAAAAAAGAAATCTCTTGTTATTATATTTACGGAGAAAATAAAATAGATTATTCGTCATCTTCAATTTCAATCTTATCACGTAAAGTTTCTGAAACTTGGGAAGAAAAGAAAATTATATATCACAGCACAAGATACTAGATATAGATAAAAAAAAAAAAAAAAATATCAATCTATACCAATAGTTGAGTTCTTCTTTCGAGATAATATTTTTTTTTCCACTAAAAAAAAAAAAATTTGTCCTTTAGAAATTTTTATTTTTATTAAATATTGATCTTAATTGATTAATCAGTTCATTAGCCTGACTACTATATAACATTGTGCATTTGCATTTGAATTGGTTTCCATATATATAAGTATCTTTGAAGGTATTGATTAGCAAAACTTTAACACTATTTATGCTGTAAAATTCTAAAGACGAGAGATATTCTCCTTCTTTTTTTTATCTTTAATAAAAATTTTGTATGTATTGTATGCTCATTTTAAAGACATGCATTATTTTCTTTGTATAATATGGAGTATATACTGTGACTCCACGAGTCTCTCTTTCTCTCTCTCTCCCGAAAATAGAGGAACAGCCACTAATTTAGAGGTTGCTAAAAATAAAATCTCACAGTTCAGACACTATGATATTTTCACAAGCAGACTGTCCATAAAAAACTTGGATGCTTCAACTTTTTAAAAGAAGTTTACACTATAGACTCTTCGTGTGTTAAATAAACAATTTTGAATTTTCAATTGAACAATACTGAAATTGAGAGAGAAAGAGAAAGAAAAACTGTTTCTCAAAGCGATTACTATCAAAATTTTTTTTTTTGCCAAGAAAATTTTTATCGAAAAGAAATATAATTTATTCTTTTTGTTTTTTTTTTAGAAGAAATAATTTTTTTTGATACTTTGTTTATAAAATAAAATTGTGTTGACACTTCCGTTTTATGACGAATTAATATTTTAAAGAGAGGGAGAAAAAATTAGAATCCTTCATTGGTAAAATCAATGAATCTCGAGAGAGAGAGATATTTTTAAGCAATTGATTTGTTTTAAACGATATTGGACTAATGAAAAAGTATATCTATGCGTTTTATAACACGATACCCAATAGAGAATTTATTATAATGCAGACAAGACAATCGATTACAATAACTGAATTATTTATATATATATATATATATATATTATGCATTTTTCCTGTCGAGTTCAATTGCATTTCATTTCAAGTGGCATAAATCTTAAATTCTCAAAGATTGCACATCCAAGATAATAAAAATTCAATAAGAGATTATTTATTTTATTTTCGGGGGTTTTTTTTGTCTACCGTTTTTTTTTCAAACACAATGGAGATGTAATACCATTTTTTTTTAAAATCTAATTTTGTCTATACAATTTTTTGTTTTTATTATTTTGTATGCAATGTAAAACAAAATGTCATGAATGACGTTTTCTTATTATTTTCTTATGTTTTTTTTTTAGAGGTGAGTCCACGCCTAATTTACCAGTGGACATGCGACCATTGCCAAAAGAACCTGATTCAGAGGAACGCAAGAAAAAGACTTTGAAAAGCAAGATGAAGGTGAAGGAGAATAAGGACAAACCTAACATTAGTTATCCAACTAATTTCGAGCACACAGTTCATGTTGGATTTGACGCAGTGACCGGTGAATTTACGGTACGTTTATAATTTCACATTTTTTATTTAAATGCAGGAAAAAAAGAATGAAAGAAAAGAAAACAAAAAAAAAAAAAAAATGGCAAAATTCTTTCACTTTAGTTTTAAAAATGCATTTTGCTTGCTGCTTTGCTGTATATATTGTGGTACGGAGTATTCGATAATTTTTTTTTATTTCTAAAGTAATCCATTTTTAGCTGAAAAAAGCAAAAAAAATTCTATTTATCGAGAATATTGATTTTTTTTGGAAAATGGCAAAAAATGAATTTTCCGTACCATAATATATAACAAGAGGAAAAATAAAATAATACATTTAAGAAAAATAATCGGTCTAAAATTTAAATAAAAAAAAAAAAAAAAATACCAGTAAGTCGATACTTTGTCTGATGCTTCTTATGTCTATTATTTTAACCACAAAGGGAAAACTAACTCGACACGTATTTTTTTCAAGCTGCCGTTAAAAGTAAGTAAATTAAAATGACCCAAGAGTTAGTTTGATTGCATTTTTATTATTTTTAAAACACACTTATAATATACATTTTAAACGTTTGTTTTTGTTGCCGGTTCGAATTTTAGTGTTGTAATTATTTTCTTTCCTTTTTCTCCTCTATCTGTCTCTCTCACACTCTTTATCTCTTTTCTACTTTCTCACTATATATCTTTTGTATATAAAGTAGACAAGTATCAAAATGAGCTTCAAGTCAACGTCGCTTATAGTTTCTCGCTTTCTTGCAAATGAAACACATTATTATTCAAATTTGCATTTATTCACCAAAAAGTAAATAATCACAAACACTTAAATCGAGACACATGAACATTTAATTAAATGAATTTATTTTAATTTCCAGTAAATTGAATTTTATACAATGGCGAATTTCTATTTAGCCGAGGAATTTTTAAACTGATCAATTTTTTGCTGTTGGACAAATTTGCATTTTAATTTACTCAATTTTATCAGAAAAAAAAAAATAAATTTCCATTGAACAAAATTTTCATTTGGAAATGTCAAAATTTCTATTTTATGGAATTTTTCTGAATTTTTATTTAGCCAATTTTTCATTTTACAGAATTTTCCAAAATAAAAATTTTTTAGTTTTTAATTATTTATTTATTTATTTATTATATCATGTACCTATTAAGTTTTAAAATAGAAATTTGATTGTATATAAATTGAGATCAATGAAAATTTTATCGCAGAATAGAAATTCAATTATTTTAATTAATTAAATTAAAATTCGTTTAAATTTGTCAATAGAAGTTTGTTTATGTAAAATTCAATAATTAGACTGGAAATTCGATTTAATTTAATATTCATGCGTTTCAATGAAATTTATTGTAATTTTGTTGCTTTTAATAAGAAAAAAAAATGAAAAAATCAACTGCCAATGCCTAGAAAAAAATTTTAACATTAAGATTGTTCGACTCATTTAATTATTATAAACAAAATCAATTATAATTTTTTTAAATTATTATTTATCTTATTTTTCTTCTTTTAAATAAAACAAATTAATGCAAACAGTCTCAATTATTTGATAGAAATTTTTAATTTTTATTAAAAATCTCTCTCTCTCTCTCTCTCTCTTAATATTTTGACAAATGATTCGAACATTCTTAAAAAAAATATATCAATAGACAATTTATCTTGAATTAAATCACAAAAGTGTAATTGATTTTTCCCTTAGAATTTTATTTAAAAAAATTATATTTTTTTGTAGGTAATTGGATTTGTTTTCTCTCTCTTATATATATAGAGTTTTGAAAAAAATTCTGAAATTGTAGTTTTCTTTTTTGTTTGTTTGTTTTTAAAGTGAAGAAATAATGTAATTGAATTTTTCCTAATTAGAATTGGAAAAATATCTTGTCATTCAGTATGTTTACTAGGTACTATTTTCTATAGTTAGAATTACTTTTGACACATTTGTTTTTTACGATTTTTTTTTTACTGAGCTCAGGCTTTCTTTCTCAAGTTGATTTAATTTGTTATTTTGTTAAAAACTTTTTCACGCTTGAAAATTAAATATTATTCTTAATTTTTTTTTTTTAAGTTGTTTTAGAATCTGAAACTAAAATAACAAAAAAAAAGCAAAGAAAAAAACTTTTTAAAAAGTGTCTAAAATCATATTTGAAAATAAAATTAAAAATAATAATAATATGTATGTGTTTAAATAATTGAATTTTTAATTTAAAAATAATAACAATGTAATCAATATTGATATTTACGAATTTTTATCTTGTAATATTAAATTTATTATTATTATTATTATTATTATTATTATTAGTATTATTAATAAATAAATAAATTAATTAATTAGGTGTAACAGTTTATAATTTTTAATATTGATTACTTTCAAATTAAACTGTGTATTTATTGATGTGGAAATATTTCCGAAAAAATTCTTTTTTTGTGAATATTAATTTCATTAGTATATTCATTTTTTCTCTCTTGCAAAATTAAAACTTTCAATATTCTCTGTCTAATAATGAATTTTCTAAATTACATTGTTTCAATTTTTTCTTCTTGATTCTTTTCAAATAATGCTGTAAATACTTTCTGTCTTTGCAAAATTTGTTAATTCTACTATGATTATTATTTTCGGTATTATTACAATTATTATTATTATTATTATTATTATTATTATTATTATTATTATTATTATTAATTTGTGTATTGTTCTTACTAATAAGTTTATTATTATCAGAAATTGAATGACATTCAGAAAGGGTAAAAATTGTAATTGTAACTTTCTGAAATGAAAATTTTGACAATTTTTTTCTTTTGTTGTAGTACAAAATTGAAAAAAATTGAGAGGGAGACAGAGAGTTTTTGCAGAGTGTAGATAAGTTAAAATAAATGCTCTAACACCTGTCGATGAACTTGGGTGTAACTTTTTTAAACCTTTTTATTGTTCGTTTTCTCTATTCTCAATATATATATATATTGTTCAGCAATCTAAAGTAATTTCTTCTGTCTCAGGGGATGCCGGAAGCTTGGGCAAGGCTGCTGATGTCCAGCAACATCAGCAAACAAGAGCAAAAGAAAAATCCACAGGCAGTTCTTGATGTACTCAATTGGTATGACAACAGCAGTAAAGAAGCGAAAGGCTCTAAATTCATGACAACGACAAAAATGGTTGGAGTTGTTGGTAAGCCGCGTGAATCATTAAAAAAAAAAAAACTGTTTTTCAATTTTTAATCTTTTAAAAAATAGAAAATTCAATTTTTATATAAAGTACTGAAAAGTTTAAAAGAAAAACAGAAATTTATTTTTTATTTTAAAAAAATGCTACTTTCGAGAAACTAAAGGAAAATTAAATTAAAAGTAAAGAGGAAAAAAAAGGAAATTATTTACATTTATCCTCTTTAAAAAGAAGAAAAATGGAAAAAAAATATAGAAATTGAATTTTTTTAAATTCAAAATTGAAAAAAGAATAAAATAAATTTAATTTAGTCTATTTTTATTACTAAAATTTCTAATTTTTGTTAATTAAATTGTCATTTTTGATAAATAAAATATTCTCGTCGTCGGGGTAGAAAAAGAAAAAGAAATAAAAAAAAAAAATGAGCACCAGAACGACGAGAAATAAATAATAATAAATAATAATTATTGGAAAAATTCGGGCTTTTAAACTTCAGTATAATATTTTCTAAGCGCCTATAGAAAGAGCCAGCAGTCCTCGGAATATTGGTGTGAGCATTGGTGTTGGAATAGGAAATATGCGTGGACAAGCGATGTCACAGGCTTCCGGAAGTTCACATTCACAACATTCACTCAGCAGGTGAGTTGATTACAAATTTTCATCATATCATTAGTTAAAACTTGTTGTTTGCGTTTTTGTGTTTGAGATAAAATAACATTACAGAGTAAGCAGTAGTAGTCCAAGCAGTACACCAACAGATGCTTGTGCCACAAGTTCTGAACAGGAAGATGAACCTCCACCACCGCCAATTTCCGCAAGACCTGAACGCACGAAATCAATTGTGAGTCAATTATTTTTTTCTTTTTTTCTCATTTTATCGCAGGGCTCACAGATTATCATCTATTAACCTTTTTTTTCAACTATTTGAAATTTTTGTCACCTATTTTTATTAATTTGTTACCTATTTTCATTTTCAAATTATCAGAATTTTAATTTATCTAAAATTTAATTAATTTAAATTTCAAATTATCCGACTTTTAATTTGTCCAAATTTTAATTGATTTATGTTTCATATTTAGCGAATTTCTATTTATCAAAATTATAATTTATTTAAGTTTTAACATATCTGAATTTCAATTGATTCAAAATTTAAATTTACCAAATTTCTTTTTATCTAAAATTTAATTGATTTAAGTTTCAGTTTATTCAAAATTCAATTTTAAAAATTATAAATTATTAATGTTACTTTGATTTTTATAATTTAAAAATACGACTAATTTGACTTTTTTCTAATATATTATTATTTTTGTATTTAAAATTTGAAAAAAAGTAATAGTAAAACTCATTTTTCATAAAATATACAGTAAATATATTTTTAAAAAATCGTCTGAATTTTTTCTTGCTTCGAAATTCAAAAGGTCAAATTTTTATTTAAACGAATTTTAAAGAGAATTTTCATAACAAAAAAGAATTTTATTTAATCGAAATCAAATTCTTGTTTAACAAAATTGTGTTTTATTTGAATTTCTATTAATTCAAATTTTCCCTTAACAAAATTTCTATTTAACTAGTAGAGTTTAAGAGTTTAAGTCTCAATTTTGTTAAATAAAAAAATTCAGTTAAATGAAAACTTATTGATGTAGAAATTTTGCCACAAAAAAATTTGATTAATTAGAAATTTTGTTGAATAAAAATTCACTTATGTAAAAAATTCGATTAAATTGACATTTTGTTGAATAAAAAATTTCGTTGAAATAAAAATTCAACGGCTTTAAAATTAGATTCAATAAAAATAAAAGTTTGTCTATAAATAGAAATTTGGTCTTCTAAAAGGTATTTTAATAAGTAAAGAAAAAGTATTAAAAATATTTTAATACTTTTTTAAAACCCAGTTGATTAATTTTTAACATTTGTTAGAATTTTAATATTCATTAAAACATTTTCGAAGACTTTTTTTTTAATAATTATAGTAATTTATTTTATACCGAAAGAGGTTTTAAAAATCTTAAAATGAATTTTAAAAGTCTATTAAGTACTAAAAATTAGATATTATTTTTTAAGGCAGTATTAAAATATTTTTAATACTTTTTCTTATATTGCAATTCGACAGAAATTATTAAAGAAAAAAGAAAGAAAACTGAAATTAATTATTCATTTTAACAGTATACAAAACCAATTGAAGAAGAACCACTTCCGCCACTTCCAACGTCACTTGGCTCACCGCAACGAAATGGAACTCCACAACAGCAAAATCCAGCTGCACAATTGGATAAAAATAAAAATCAAGCAACGCCAATTGATCAATCGCGACCGGCACAAAGTGAAAAGACGCGTAAAAAGAAAATGTCAGACGATGAAACATTAGAAAAATTGCGAACAATTGTCAGTGTTGGTGATCCAATAAAGAAATATACAAAAATGGAAAAAATTGGACAGGGCGCATCGGGCACTGTTTACACGGCAATTGAAACATCAACGGGAATGGAAGTTGCAATAAAACAAATGAATCTTTCACAACAGCCAAAGAAGGAATTAATTATTAATGAAATATTAGTAATGCGGGAGAATAAACATCCAAATGTTGTCAATTATTTGGATAGCTATCTTGTTGGTGAGGAATTATGGGTGGTTATGGAATATTTGCCTGGTGGTAGTTTAACGGATGTTGTCACTGAAACATGTATGGACGAGGGACAAATTGCCGCTGTTTGTCGTGAAGTATTACAGGCACTTGAATTTCTTCATTGCAATCAAGTTATTCACAGGGACATTAAATCGGATAATATTCTTCTTGGTTTGGATGGCGGTGTGAAATTAACTGATTTTGGCTTTTGCGCACAAATCTCACCTGAACAAAGTAAAAGAACAACGATGGTGGGAACTCCATATTGGATGGCACCGGAAGTTGTCACACGAAAACAATACGGTCCGAAGGTAATTTAAAATAACAAAAATTTCTTATAAACAATTAATTTAAGTTTAAAAAAAAAGTTTTCAAATTCAAATGAAGAGTACAATGACAAAACAAAAAAAGGGTAGAGCGCCAATTTTTCGAAATTGAGGTTTTTTTTTAACTTTTTTAATTTATTTACTTTTTTTTTTTACATTTTTTTAAAACAATTTTTAAACAAAATACGTTTTTTTAGTATATAGTGCAGATCTTCTTCAGATTTTCTTTATTTCAATTATTTAACAAATTTTTAACTAAAATTCTTCACTAAATTAATTATTTTTAATAATTTTAATGCAATTCTTCACACAAATCACTTGAAATTTAATTATTTGCAAAAATTTCAATTATTTTTAATGATTTTTATAATATTCTTCGAAAATTCAATTATCTGAAAGCATTTTTTAATTAAAAACTTTTGGAATTCAATTTTTTTATGTGATTTCTAATAAATTCTTCATCAACAGAAATTAAAAGAGATTTCTTTTATT
The DNA here is from genome assembly GCF_019393585.1 of Leptopilina boulardi. Taxonomy (NCBI): domain Eukaryota; kingdom Metazoa; phylum Arthropoda; class Insecta; order Hymenoptera; family Figitidae; genus Leptopilina; species Leptopilina boulardi. The sequence goes on along the minus strand of NW_026137881.1, from coordinate 2,789,017 downwards.
ATAATTATTGTTTGAAAAACAAAATCTTTTGAAATTCAATTATTTAACTATTTGAAACCCTTTTTCACTTAAAAAGTTTTCAATTATTGTATGTTTGTCTTTACTTACTAATAATTTTTTTAGTAATATAAATCATCAAAAATTTTAAATTAAAAATCACTTAAAGTTCAATTTATTTCAAAAATTTAAATTGTAAATCTTTGAAAATTCAATTATTTAAAAAAAATTGTTATTTAAAAATTGTTAAATTGTAAAATTTAAAATTGTTTATTTAAAAATCTATAAAACTTGATTAAATATTGCCTGAAATTTTTTTGACCATCAAAACTAAAAACTATGACAAAATTTTTAATTCGAATAAATTGTTTAAATCAGACTTGAAAAAATTATAAAAATGGAACTTTCAGAATTTTTTTTTAGAAATTTGGCCTACTTTAATAAAATTTTGAAAATTTGTCTTACAATTAGTTCGATTCTGAAATATTTGAAATAAATTTTCTTTGATAATATTCTTATAGAATTATTCTCATTACAGAATTAATAAAATAAATTTAACATCTAATGACATTAGTTATTTATTAAAGTCTTCAATAATTTTAATTCAAAAACTTAATTGGTTTCAAAAATTGCAATTAAAATTCATCGAAAATTTAATTATTTCCAACATTTTCATTTAAACCATCATAAATTCAATTATCTTAAAAAATTTCCATTAAAATCTTTGAAAAATTGAATATTTTTCAAATCTTTAAATTACATTCTTTGAAAATTACATTATTTTAAAAATTAAATATTAAAATACTTTAAGATTCAATTATTTTTGAAAAATTTCTGTTAGAACTTTGTTCAAAAATTGTAATAAATATTCTTTAAAAATTTCAGCTAATTTCAAAAATACCTGTTTAATTGATAAATAAATAAATTGTTGTTCATTTAGTAAAATATAATAATATCTTGAAAAGAATTTTCATAGTTTTATTTTAAATGACCAGCAGAATTTTTATATATCTTTTTTTTATTTACGGTAAAAACATGAAATTGGCGCTTGACCCATTTTGTAATTTATTTATTATGATTATATTTCATCGTTTCTCGAATTATTTTCAACAAATTCTCATAATTGGTAAAAATTATTTAGAATATAATAAATTGTTGACAATGATTTTTTTGAATTTCTTTTCCATTAATTAGGAAAAATTGATAAAAACAAAACAAACAATATTTTTAATGTCAATAAAATTTTGAAAGCTTTTTTTTTTATTAATTGAATTTATTTTTCTAGAAAGAGACCTTTTTTCTCTCTTTTATCTTTTATTTACATTACATCATTCAACGATTCTGGCGATAAATCTATTTTTAATCTTTGCAAACTTATTGATCCAAAGGTCGACATATGGTCCTTGGGGATAATGGCTATCGAAATGATAGAAGGAGAGCCACCGTATTTAAATGAAAATCCTTTAAAAGCTCTTTATCTAATCGCGACAAATGGCAAACCAGAAATTAAGGAGAAAGAGAAGCTGTCGGGCATTTTTCAAGACTTTTTAGACCAATGTTTAGAAGTTGAAGTCGAAAGACGCTCATCAGCCTCGGAACTTCTTAAGGTAAATAAAATAAATACCCACCAAAAAAAAAAAAAAAATTAATTAATACGGATTTATTTTTTAATTTCATATGAATTAATCATTAAATAAATTTTATTATTTTAAATAATAAATTATGATATTAAATTTTTAAATATTAAAATTTGTCTTTTTTACAGCATCCATTTTTGAAATTAGCAAGGCCGCTGGCCTCATTAACGCCACTGATAATGGCGGCTAAGGAAGCAGCAAAAGGTCATTAGGAGAATAAAATTTCGACTGGCAGAATAGTTGAGTGAGACGTCATCAGTAAAAAAAAAAAAAATTAAAAATAATGAATTACCCTCCCAAAAGGTAACGGCACAATAATTCAATAATTTATAACGATTAATGAATATCATATATATATATATAAATATATATATAAATATAAATATATAAATATATTAGATAGAACTTCAGATATCACCTGATATCAAGAAGCAGTTAAAAAAAATTTTTTTTTTGAACGTTCAAATCTCTGGAGTCACGATAAATTAATTTATTGCGATTTAATTGGATCACTAATTGAATCTATGAATATTCAATTATGTTAATTTAACTGAATTACAAATTATAGTTTAATTATAGCGGAACTCAATTAATATTTATTATATATTATAATAATTTATTTTAAAAAAAATTATTCTTTAAATCCATTGTTTTTGTTTAGAAATTTTTCTAAAAACAAAACAAACAAAAAAAAGAGGAAATAAATTTCGACTTAAAGACCCAAGAGATTTGAACGAACGATGATCGATTATTTTCTAAATATTATTATATATATATATATATATAATTATACGAAACGAGTATTACTGACTCTTTTTTGAAGAACGAGTTAGCTACATTGATACACAACTACTATTAGAGAGAACCTTACTAGATAATAACTTTTAAGCTGATATTGAGTAAAAAAACAAACGTGTAACTGACGTGGGTGAATACTCGTTGTTGACTACACCGTCATCGCCAAAAAGTTCAAACATTAAGTCTTTTTTTGACATGTTGCGTATGAGCGATATCTAAAAAGAATGGTCCCGTTAAGTGACGAGCGGTGGTTTTATGTAGATTTATTGGCAGGGGTGGGGATAGGATTTTTGTTGGTTTCTGATTGGTTGATTCGCGGAGATTCTTCGCTGATGTCATCTGGAGCCCTCTCTTCACCCTCAAAATAGGGTTTGATGTCCTTTACGTGGACGATGTGACATTTCCCTTCCTGATCGGCGATCTCAATAACGGTCTGGCTTATTATGTCGGTAAGTACAAAATTCCCTTTAAATTTCGTCGCTAATTTTGATGAAAAATTGGCAATGGCGGACGATAACGGTCTTTCTCGTTTACTTACTTTGTCACCAACGGATGGTGTCCAGTCGCGTCTTTTACGATCATAATATGCGGTTTGACGCGTAAATGCTCGTGCCAAATTTACTCGTACGAGCTCCATCGTGTCTTTCAATTTGTCGACCCGTTTGGGGATTGGTTGCGTATTTTTTTCTATTGTTGCTTTTAGAGTACTGGGAGGCAAGATCTCGCGTTGAAAATTTAAATATGCGGGGGTAAACAACGTCGATTCGTGTTTCGCCGTGTTTATCGCGAATTGAAACTCACAAAGTAACGCATCCCAAGTCTTTTGATTATCGTTTACGTATTGTGAAGTCATTGTTTTTATCGTTTTGTTTGTTCTTTCAACGGGATTGCATTGGGGTGAGTATGGGGGTGTTCTTTGGTGAGTTATTCAAAACTCGTTTAATAAATTCGCGAATTCAGTCGCCCGAAATTGACTCCCGTTATCGGTAATTAGAATCCTGGGACAACCGTATCGTAAAATTACTTTTTCTTTTAGCGCGTTTATAATTGGTCTGGTTTTTTGTTCACGGAGGGGATGTAGCTCGACCCACTTTGTAAATTTGTCTTGCATTATCAGTAAATATTTATTACCGCGTGATGATCTTACGAGAGGACCTACTACGTCCATTGAGACATACTCCTAAGGATAATTGGCGTTACAGGTACCCATTTTTCCGGGAATCGCCGTTTGGGGTAATTTGTGTGATAGACATGGTTCTCACCGTCGTACACAATTTGCGATGTCACCGTTCATTTTTGGCCAATAATAATTTTCTGCGATTATTGGGCGCTGCAGTCTGCATGGCCGGCTTCAACTTGTCAAATTTCAGTAACTGAAAATGTCCTCTCACAGGAATCACATCCAAACCATCCGCACACAAATTTAGATCAGACATCTCCACCACCAACTGATTATTCTCGATGACACTGGCTGCCACACCAGGCATTTTATCATCATACCAACACTGCAAGTACTTCACATCACAATCGGCTTAGATCCCTCAAAAGATATACACTCGGACACCACGCGCTCACGCAACGGCTCATGAGTAGCATGCGGAAGATCCATCACTAACTCCTCATCCAGAGGGCGACCAATATGTCTTGTGAAAATTACATCCGATTCATAATACCCCGCCTTCTTCGCGTTCACCCGTCTCATTGCATTCCACGTTATTAACACCTCATCGGGCACTACCACTGATGTTACATACTTATACAATAAGTCCTCCACATCCGAATAATATACGAGTGACTTCGTGTGCCTGCTAATAGCAACTATTGCCCATGGCACCTGATCGTATATCATTAAGGGTTTCTCATTCTTCTTTATACATATCACGTGTTCGTATGTAGCGCCTTGCGCTTCGTGAATTGTCAAGACTGCCGATCCCTTTCCTACCCCATATTTATTATCAACCAACTGCTGTTTATCACTCTGATTGTGCACCAAGTACAAGGTGTAATCCTGATCGCGTCTTATCCCGGAAAAGTTCTCACTGTAGCGCTTCCAAACCATCGACCGCACCAGCAAATTGTTAGTGTATATCGGTAACGAGCTGTACATAGGGCTCAACACATACATCACGTCTATCGGACACCAATATGAAGCGTGCAACTCCTCACGCACGTCCATGTACGAAGACGGCAAAGTGTACTTCAGGTCCGACACATGATCCCTATCTATGTACGGTATTTGATTCTTATCTCCCAGACACACAACTTTCTTTGCACCAGTCAAGAGTGTCACCTATCCCAACACACCAGCATGTGACATCAAAAACTCATCCATCCACACCACAGCGAACTGTTTATCACACCCATTCACCAGAACAGACTGCACTGTTCTATAATAGGTGTTCAAAAACACTTTTGGGACACCCTTTGCTTCTGCTCTCTTCCTAAATTCACTGACCCCATCAGACGTAGTGCACAACACCAAGTCACTACCGCTCTTATGTGGCAACACGTGATTTTGCATTATATAATGGGTCTTTCCACAACCAGGAGGTCCATTGACCCACACCAAGTCCGGTATTTTCACATCCATTGGTTCATGACGCATCAATCTCCTTTCGATTGCTTTGTTCAGCATTATTTTTGTTCTCTTATTCACAAACACATACCTGCCCTTTGTCAAATCACACTCGAATGTGCCCCCGGGTTCGTTCCAAAAGACATAACCAGTATTAAAATATCCGGCCATGTACTTGACTTTCGTTGGTAACATGTAGCACTTCCGCACCAGATCAAAAACATTCACCATGTTCTTTGTCATATACTCGGCCATGCATTGTGATGACAAAAATGCAGAATCAGTGTACTTTTCGAATTCAGACTTTAGCGTAGCCGCATTAACAGCATCCGCAGAAGATATTATATGTCCTCAACCCAACCTCTTCTCGCGTCAGCGCCGGTAGAAACTCAACCTGCATTTCACTCTTTGGCTCCACGTAACCAATTTCCTTTCGATTCACTATCGAGTAAAACTCAAAATAGGGAAGGCTCTAAGAGTGAAACTCTTCGTCCTGAGTCAAACTTAGTTCTGAGCTCTCCGTGTCGGGCCTGCTGCTTTTATGTCGGTCCGTCTGGCAGAGAAGCGGTGGGGGAGCTCGGAGGTCTGAGCGCCTGGAGGGGGAAATTACTTGGGCTGCGCGACGCTAGGTCGGTTCTCGGTCGCTGGTGCGCAACTTTTCGCTCCGTGCAGTGGGGCCTTTCTCCACCGTCCGCGCTTTTTACCTATACGTTTGTTATTGATTTGTTTTTTTGTCTCAGTAATTTCTATTCTAACGGTCATCACAACATTATCAGTCAAAACTTGTAAAAAAAAAAAAATTATCTTTGCGTCAGACTTATATTTTTTGAACCAATTTGGAAAAAATTGAACAATAGGTTCTTTTTCTTAATTAACAATGTGTAAAAAAAGGAAAGAAAACAAAAATAATGCCTAGCTCAAAAACCTGATTTTAGTCGTTCCACCGGTTTTAAAATTTCAACGTTCTCAAATTATTGTCAGAAGCAATAAAAATGCAGCTTTGATCGATCGTCAATTTTTAACTTGATTTTTTTTATATATATATTTTTTTGAAATATTTTTATTATCGAATTTATTTCACATTATGACAAAAACTAATTGATTGTGAAATAAATTCGGTGTTATTATTATTTTTTATTACTATTATTATTATTATTGCTATTATTAATTTATAAATAGTATATCAATTTTATCAAAAGGTTGCGTGATTTTATAATAATTTATTGAGACTAATCGAATTATTTTATTGTTTTCGTCTTGTATATTATTTTTTCATGAGATGTATTAAATTTTAATTCTCGTAATTTGTTTTTATCTTGCGAATTTGCAATTTTTATTTTCAGTTTTGTTTGTTTACTGGGCCGATTTTTTTTAAAAGAGAACTTTTTCTCTTGTTTTTTTTCTCTTATAAAGAAAATAATTTTTCCTGTATCAGTATTTTTTTTACCCTTTTTATGTCGTCCTTTCTTTTTAGTTATTGAATACAATTTTAAAAATATGTTTTAAAATTTTGTATTATTAAAAATAAATTTTGTAAATTATACTTTTGTTTATTACGATTTTGATCTCTTTTGCAAAATGGCCTGAGAAATTGGTTTGTTTGCGAAAAAAGGAATTTAGTATTAGAAATTCAGACAAAAATATATATATATACACTGAGAGAAATGGATAGTAAGAATTTGATAGTAAAAAGAAAGATTGTACAAGGTACTATCATTGTGTTACTGACAAGAATCTACTATCAACATTTTACTATCCAAGATGTTACCCAAAGACGTAAAATATGTTAGCTTTTGGATTGTAGTCACTACTATCAAATATTGTAAAAATTAAATGTGAGCGCATGCGCTGATTGTGGTGTATACTTCGCCTATTCAATTGCGGTCCTTGTGTTTTCACGCACGTGTTTATATATAGTGAAAAAAATTGTGAATAAAAAAATGGACGAGTTTGTTAAAAATTTATTAATGTCGTGGAATATGGAATCTTTGATTCCATCTTTTGGAGGTAGGTTTATTATTTTGATTGAATTAGCGAAGACTGAAGTGTGAACGTGTTTATAACCTCAAAACAATTTTGCGTTGTTTAGACGGTAAAATTGATGAAGAATTGTTTTACTTACTGGACAATGATACAATATCACTCATTATACCAAAACCAGAACCTCGCTTAAAATTTTTTAAAAAATTTTAAGATTACAAAAATCAAGTAAGTTTTTTTTCGTTTGTAAAAATGTACATGTGTTTATTGAAATTTTTTTTTGGAAAAAAAACTTTCATATTTTTTCTTACTTTTTTTAAAGTTAAAAATTAGTAAAATAATACAAATTCAATTGACTCTGTGAAAAAAATGTACCGTTTGATAAATATATTTATGTTTAAGCAAGTCCTTTTTATAGACGGAGTGAAAAAATAGACATACTCCTTTTTATGTAAAAAGTTTAAAGTTTAAATTCTTATCGAAATGTTTTATTAAAATAAAATGAAATTATTTAAGTTTACAAAAAAAGCGAGGTTAGGTTCGTGTATATTTGCCACTCGAGAACGTAAAGAGATCGTATATAAAATTTTTAACATCAAAGATTGTAAATTGTACAATCAAATTTCTATAATCATCTGATAGTAAATACTACAATCTATATCGCTGTCTGTATATTTAGCACTAAATATGGTTGCCCTTAACATCATTATGTTACCCAGTAGCATAAATTTCTCTCCGTGTATATATATATAGAGAGAGAATAGTTAAATTTTATTTTAATGTAAACGAAAATTAATTTAAATTTTCGTCTCTTATTATTAATTTTTAAAGCCCAGTAAACGACAAACGAAAGATGTATTTTTTATTTTCTAGATGTATAATTTATCAAGCGATCGGTAAAAAGAAAAAAAAACTTGATCTCTATTGGATTAAGTGGAATCGCAATAACTGTGGTTCGTCCGTGTATTGAAATCTATAATAATTATATATTTAAAATATATGAACGATGGAAATTTTAAGACAAGGTTCAAAACGTAGAGAGAAAGAGAGTGAGATAAAAAATGAAAGCGAGAGTGAGAGAGAAAATGAATTTAAAAAAAAAAAGATTTTGTGACACTATAAAGTGCCTGCCTTTTTCGTGTTTAGATACACGTAAAAATCTAACACTAGAATTCCAAATAAAAAGAAAAATAATAAATAATACACCGTAAAAGAATAAATAAAAAAACAAACAATTGAACACTTGATTTTTTTAGGACCATCGGTAACAAAAAAAAAAAAAAAAAAAAACAAAAAAAACCAACGTATAGGATTTTATTATTAAATTAAGAGCGAATTTAGAAATTGAGGTTTCCGTACAGCGAGAGCGTGTCGCTTTTCTAAATGTGCTATATATATTTTGAAAAGAATATCAGATTGTGGTAAACGGAAACCTTTTATAAGTTAGTGCGACATTTTTGTAGAATTGTCTTTTCCAAATCTTGTTTTGCATATAATATACATATATATATATATATATATTATATATATAAAAAAAAGAATAAGTTGTCTTGTATCAAGTATCAAATTTGTATAATGTGAGAGAAAAGACGAGAATTTTAAGTGTAATATTGATGAGAACGGAGAAATTTTTACCGAGACGAAATATATTTGCGATATTTTTCAAATTTGGAATTTTAAAATTTTTCTATTTTCATAAAAAAAAATGGGAGTTTAACAAATTAGGATATACAATTTGTTTTCTAAATAAAAATTATTTTTTTTGAATTTGAAAAAATTCTTTTTAAATAAAAAAAAATAGAAAAAATAATAGTAAAATTAAAAAAAAATTGTTTAGACGAGTGTAAAAGGATGAAAAAATTTTCAAGTTCCAAAATTGGAAACCGGTGAAAATGATTTGAGAGTGATTTAATTTTTTTTTTAAATTTCATATCTAGTAGCTTGATATTATTGCGAAGCACGTGATTAGAATTTCATTTTTCTTTAAAAAAAAAAAAAAAAAAAAATCAACGTATAAATGAAATGGCTCAGTTTTTAAAACTAGATTTATCATTTTATCTTGATTCGGAGCCAAAATCGATATTTGACATTTGACTTTATCTCTGAATCGACTTAAAATCATAAGCTAGAGATATAGTGAATATTAGTGGGACAAAAAAAAACCAAGTAATTGTGCACGTCTAGTATTAGTAAGGGTATAAAAAAAAATTACGTTAACGAAATATTTTGATCGAAAATATATTGATATTTTGATCAAAAAAGAAAAAAGAAAAAAAAAAAAAAAGACGATAAAAAATGTATTTAAAAAAAGAAAATAAGGAGAAATGGAGCAAATATGGTAAAGAGATCTTGCATTTTCACAAATATCTCTACTCTTATTACAAGATAAAAAAAAAAAAAAGTCGCGTCGTTATTTATATTATATTATATATTGTTAACGTGTATGTATGTTTCCATTCCTTTTATGGTGGAAGATTTTTTGAAATTGAATTAAGTCAAGGCGAACGCGATTCCTTTTTTTATTACCTTTCAAATACTGAAAAGAGGCACCATTTGTGTAATACATATTATGTGATCTATAAATACATACAGACCATTATCATATATATGCAGAAGTGATTCGAAAATATTTTTATTAAGGAAATATGAATTTTTCGTGTGAGAATGATTTTTTTCTTTCATATTTGTTTATTTATTTCGAAAATTATAAATTTTTTCATTACTATTAATTCTGGAATGTTTACAAATTTTATTAATTAAAAAAGAAAAAAAATTTATATTTTATTGTATCTTACAGGGATCACAGTACCTTTTTTCTTAAAAATATGAAAAATAACTAATTTTTATCTATTCAAATTTTTATTAAGTGAAATTTTTCATCAATATTATTGAATAATTAATACTTTAAAATTTGGACAATTTAAAATTCGGATAATTTGCAACTTAAATCAATTCAAATTCAAATAATTATAAAAAATAAATAAATTAAAATTTTTACAATTTAAAATTCAAATAATTTGAAACTTAAATCAATTAAAATTCGAATAATTTTAAAAATAAATTAATTATAAAATTCAGAAAAATGGAAATTCAAATAGGTTAAAAAAATAAATTAATTAAAATTTAAACAATTTAAAATTCAAATAATTTGAAATTTAAATCAATTAAAATTTTGGATAAATTGAAATTTGGATAATTTGAAACTTAAATCAATCAATCTTAAGGTAAATTGAAATTTTATTAATTATAAGTCTCAATCGATTAAAATTTTAATAGAATAAAATAGAATTAAATTGAAATTTAAATGAATAAAAATTTGAATAAATTTAAATTGGAATAAATTGAATTGATGGTTAATTAGAATTAGAATGAATTTAAATTTAGATCGATTAAAATTTAATTCAATAAATGCTTCAATTAATTTAAATTTTAATTTATTGAAATTTTTCTTTAAATCATTTTTAAATCAATGGAAAATTTTCGATAAATTGAAGCTTCGGTCAATTGAAACATTTAAAGAAAAGGTGAAAAAAGTAACTTATTATCAAAATAGATATAAATAAAAGGTTAATAGGTGTGATAAACCTGTGTTCCCTGTTTCTATTTTAAGAAAATATCATTAAACAAATTTTTGAAAACAAAGACAGTTCGATAAATAGATTTTTAATAGAAATATATTTCGAATCTAATTCTGATTTCATAGGAAAAAAAAACGAGAAAACCAAAAAAAAAATAAAATAAAATAAAGACTGTGATTAGGAGCGTGAGGAAAAAAAATAGAAATGAAAACAGAATTTATTATGCAAGATCGCAAAAAGTACAAAATCTGTACCATAACATGCCTTAAAATGAATGATGTTGTAGATGCTCATTAAAAAAAAAAAAAAATCATTAATTTTTAACGTGCAAGTATTTATATAATGGCTTTAGCTTTTATTAGCGGTACTGAATTCAGACATAATAAAATAAAATAATTAAAATACGAAAAAAAGGAATGGGGGTAAATAAAACGTGAACGTCTTGACTTAAATTCAATGTGCATTTAGTCAAGGGAGAATTGTATTACTATTATTATTATATTATTAGTATTATTAAAATTATTACATTAATATAATTATTATTAAATATTAATATATTATTACTATTAATAATATTATTATATTGATGTAATAATTAATGTTATTATTTCAAAAATGTGAGATAGGTTCCTGACACAAATGTCCCACCAATGCGATTATAGACGTAGTTTTACAAAAGAAAAAAAAAGATGTTTATGAAAATGCTTTGCGATCTCGTCTGTAAGATGATTAGGCCTACAGTTTTTTTTTTATTATTATTTGTAATTATTAGCGTTTTTCTATTAATAAGTATTGATGTTATCGTCGAGAAAAGAGCATTTTGTGTATGAGAAAGAGAAGAATTTCTCGGTATAAATGCAAATCGTTCTCTAAGAGAAACAATTTTGACAACAAAGGACAAAAGGATTAAAAAAAAAAAAAAAAAACAGATGAAGTAAAAAAACAAATTTAATAATAACTACTGTTGTAAAGAATAACGCCTAGATTTTTGCGTATATATTATACTGTAACTCCTTTCAGTTTGTTTAAAAACGTTATTAATATAAGGAAACATTTTATAACACATTGTTGCTTTCATTTTTCAATTTTTTTTCATATTCCCTTCCGAATTTGTACTTTTTTTTTTTATTTTTAATTCAATAATTTAATTAATCGAAAAGAAACAACACTTGCGTAGCTTAATTCAGTAAAAAGGAATTTAACAAAAAAAATTTTATGGGAAAAAAATGATTTTTTTTTTAATAGTTTAAGAAAATAAAGAGGATTTTTTTCAGAAATGAAAGGTCGAAAAATTTGAAACACTTTTTGAAGTTGAAACCTCTATTTATATTAAATTCTTTTAATAATAGTTACAATGATTTATTTACAAATCATGGCCTCTGAGTGATTGGAAAAAAATAACAATATCCACTTTTTTTTGTCTCTATATATAAAATTTTCATACATTTTTTTTTTTTTTTATATTATACATAATCTTCCATTTTCGCGAGTTTAATATATAATTTTTCTATTTTATAAAAACACAATAAATGGAAGTTTATTGTGCACTTTAAATTCTAAATGAAGACAAAAATCTCTTTCGTTAAATATTAAAAAAAAAAGTAATTACATAAATATTAGTTGGAAAAAAGATCAAAAATCGTTATTCAGATTAGCAAATCTAATTAGAAATCTTAAATGTAAAATAATTTATTAATTCTTAATTATTATGCATTTTAGAATATTAAAAGTAAATTTTAATTAACACATAATTTAATTTGTAATAGCATAATTTAATTTAATTTTTGTAAAAGTTAGGTAATTCTAATTTTTCAAAGATGTAAAGAAATTTTGCTGAGAAGTTTGTCTTACTTTCATAATTCTTTTTTTTTTTATTGGTCACAATGATCGTTGTAAATTGAAATTTCCTTTTAAATACGATCATCAAAGTAAACAGTGATTTTTGTTCTTTGAGCCGAAAAGTTTGTTAGAGATTTTTTTTTTTTTTCTTTCACGAGTTTCTTTTTTCTTCGCCAGCCGCATGGAAATGAATGGAAGCGGAATTGATGCAAAATCGTTTCCTCGTTGGTTTTGGTCCATCATTGAAAACATGTCCAAGATGTGATCCACATTTCGAGCAATTGACTTCAGTCCGCACCATATCTGGATTTGCGATCAGCAGTAGTAGATTTCCGCCGACTGAGAGTCGGATTTTGCATTTTCGGAGTTCAAGTGTGATGGTAGTAGTGTTGGAGCAGGAGGACAAAGGAAATAATAATAGAGTGTGATTATTCAGAGACAAACATCTCTTTTTTTTCGCTACTTTTTTAATCGACTGCTGCATTATTATTTTTTTTTCTCTTTCTCTTCAATATTTATATTTTGATAAAAGACACGAATATTGGTAAAAGCAGCACATGCTTATTTTCTTTTTTTTTAAAAAAAAAAAGGATACAAAAATTCTAATCGAATTTTTTGAATTAAAATTTTTGTTTTTATCATTCAAAAAAAAAATTTATTTTATTTTTAATTATTCTGTAAATCATTTTAATTTAATTTTTTCAATAATTATTAGAAACAAATAAATGCATTAAAAAATTGTAAACGAACAAATATATAAATGTGATTTTCAAAAGTGCACTAAAGAAATTGTTTTTGAAAAATAATTACTATAAAAGCTATTTTTTTAAAAAATACTCAATTATTTCCGATCATTCTAAATATTCAAATTTTTGATAAAAATTACAATAATTGTAAAATAATTACGTGCATCATACAAAAAAAATGGTCTCAAGCATTATTTGCAGTTTGATTTTCAAATCACTTTATTTTTCTAAATTTCCAATATTCTTGCTTCTATCATTTAATTTTAACATCGACGTTATTAATTCTAGATTTTTGAAAAATCAGTTTTTACAGAAAAAAGTACAATTTTCCAGTAGTAATATATGTGAAAATTTTCCTTCACAAAAAATGGCTAAAAACTAAAAAGCTTATTAATGAAAATAAATTTTTTTTTCCAAATAAGACCAAAAAAAAAAAAAAAATACATCCTCAAAATCTTGATCTAATTCTACAAATATCGTACATTTTTTTTTCATGAAAAATAAATTACATAAAATTTTTCTCATACAAAAATAAAAAGAAATCATTGAATTATATGCAATAATAAATATTTTTCAATCAATAAAAAAATCTTGTACTTTTTATCCATCAATTTTTGAGAGTAAAAAATTATTTCTTTTAATAATTAAAATCCGAAATATTAAAAAAATTAAATATAAATTAATAATATATTTGTTGCAATTATGTAACTTTTGTCAAATAATAACATAATTAATCAATAATTTTCAAAAATGTTAATATTTATCATATTTCTTTTTTTTCACCAATAAATTGTACAGAAAATTCAAACATTGAAAGCGTTTAAAACATTTTAGTCAACTATAAAAGTTTAGAAATTACACGCAAATAAAAACATTAAAATTAAAAAATAGTCATTAAAAAAAAAAGAAAATTAAAAAATTAATATATCAGCAAAATAAAAAAGTACTGATGCAATTAAAAAGTTTTAAAGCGATTATTAAAAAAAAAAGAAGATCGAAATTAAAAATAAATAATATTGTTTTATTACAAACTTAAAAATAATTATAATTATTCTTTAGCGAATTATTAATTTGTAATTAGAAAATAATTTAATTTTTTAATAATCATAATAATAATTATATTATTATTATTATTATTATTATTATTATGATTTTTAAATTAAAAATTTAACATTTACAAATATTAAATTTTGTAACATCATGTGCGAAAAAAAATACTAAACCGAAACAAAAAATAAAGACGTAGAATCATTTTCTAATTAATGGACAAATTGCTTTTAAAAATAATCGTGACACACATAATAAGAGGCGTGTCACAATTATAGTGAGAGAATAAAAGCGTGAACTTAAAAGGACAAGATTCATTTTATTGAGATCAATCTCAGTATCAAGTTTGATGAACGAAGAATATAATAATTATAATAAATTAACAATTGCTTTCGATATAAGATATAGCGAGGCATGTTAAATGTGTGTTATTTTTTCTATACACATATATGTATACAGAAAGGTTTTATTTTTAAATGTACAGCGCCGTTTTTTTTTTTTTTTTTTTAGTTTAACATTTAAAAAAAAAAGAAATGATGTAAGTCTATCACAATCACACTCTAAGCTCCGACATGCGGGATAAAGATGTATTTTTGGAAATATTGGATAATATGATCTGCATTCTTCGAGCCACAATTCAATAATAATAATTATAGCAATTTTTAACTGAATTATTATTTTTCAAAGCATAAAACATGCCTATAAAATAACTAATTTTTTTTTTCAAATATTCTCAACTATTACAAAAATAAAAACAAAAGCTTTAGCATAAGCGGTGATTATTTAAATTTTATATTTAGCGGCAAATTAAAAAAATATATTTTTCAGAGTAAAAAGTAATAATAAAAAACAACTGTTAATAAATAGCTAAAATTAAAATAATAAATTGATAGTAAAAAAGCTAAAAATGAAATAAAAAATCAAATAGAAACAAACAGATTTACTGAAAGCATTGAAAAAAAAAACAATAAAAGAAATTGTCTGTTCAATTATTGGAATAAAAAAATATGTTTTTGTAATTAAAAATTGTTTTCATTGACGGCCGAAGAAATACTAAAGGTAAAATGAAAATTGGAAATTCTTTTTTTTTCTAGGACGGAATGGGCGCTTCTACATAATAAGCAGGTGTATAAAAATCTAAACTATGTTAAAAATAAAAAAACAACTAAAAAACGAGACGATTTTTTCTAAATCTAAAAAAGCTATACCTGCATATTATTTGTTTTAGAAAATAATAATTATGACATTTACAAATTAAACGATAACTAAAATATAAAAATCTTATACAACTACAAATAATGAACATTCCAATGATAAACGTTAAATCACGTAAATATAAAATAAAAAGCTGCGACAATTTTACAAAAAAAAAATTATACATCACTGATGAATTTTTAGTTAAAATCGAAAAAACATTCAATGAACGACCATTTTATTTACATATTTATTTATAGAAAAAACTTTTTCATTTGAAAATATTAAACTAGATTTAAAAAATTGAAATTTAAAAGTAAAAATTTCTAAAAAGAACAAAAAAAAAAAACAATTCGAAAAAAATTCTTTTTAAAAAATTCACCTCGATAATTACTTACAAAAATTGTTAAATAATTCTTTCTTTGAATTTTTTAAAAGAAGTTCTCTCAACTTTTTTTTTAAATTTAAAAAAAAAACCCTAAAAGAAAAGATAGAGAAAATTTTCCACTAGTTTTTATTTACTAAAATCTAGAAATCGAAATATATAGTTTTTTTTATCATAATATAAAAATATGATTTTATAAACATATAAAAATTCACGAAACTAAAAATCCATCAGTATAAATTTACTTCGCAATTTATTCTAACTAGTGTTTAAAGTATATATGTATTTTTTTTCTTTAAATGAAAAAAAATTAAAACATACCATGTGAAGTATCTTTAGTCAATTTAACTCTCCCCTGATCTAAAACTTCATTAAAAGCAGGCCAACCACATCCGCTGTCATATTTTGTTTCGGAAGAAAATAATTCTTGATCACACACCACACAAGTGTAGGTACCCTTGTCATAGACTTTATTGTAACATCCGGTGAACGGTCTATAATAAAAAAATATTATTATAAATTTTAATTTAAAGAAAAGAAATTTAAAAAAAAGCTAAAAAAATTTTTGCTATGCAAAATCTTTTCTTTTTTTTTAAATAACTTGGCCCTGATCCACACAAGTGAGGATGGAGATGCACTTGAATTAGTTATTTTTAGTTGCGATGTCACCGAAAACCTTTTCGAGGTTTACCAACAAATGTTCTGAAAATACCAAAAAAAAAAAAAAAAAAAAAAACAAAAGAAAACAAATTTCCAAGCAAAACAAAAAATCTAATATTAATAAAAAATTTTCTTCTTTTAACCGCAATGCGCTAAAGAATAAAATGAAAATCTTCCTTTTTAGAATAAATTATCATAAAATTGAAAAATGCTTCAAGAATAATTTTCTTATTGGCCCAAGTCCAACGATAAGAAAATATTTTGTAACATAATGTCTCTTAGAAAACTATTAATAGAATTATACTATTTTGTAATTTCTTGAAAATCAAATGTAGTAAAAATTATTTTCAAAATAGGTAAATTTTAAATATTCACGAAAATTACTTAATATATTTATCTTATTTAATGTTAGTTTATAATTTCAATTTTAATATAAAAATATAATCTGTAAGATTTTATTTCTCATTACAATTGTTATTTATTTTGAAATTATTGTTATAATATTGAAATATATATTTATAAAAAAAAAACGATAAAATACAAAATGTACTAAAAATAAAACGAAATAAAAATCTAACCTCAATTTCCATAATTAAAATTACGATTTTTATTAAAATTTCAAAAAAAAAATATACCTTTCTGTGCCTTTTTCTTGTGTCACGTGCCATTGTAATGGTGTCAATCGTTTTCTTAATTCTTCTTTATCGATTTCAGTCGTCATTTTCCTTAGTGTTTCTATATATATATATAGAATGTAATTGAAAATTAATGTAAAAAATAATAATAACCTATATTCTAATTGGAATATTTATAAAGAAGCATTAAATTGATAAAATATTCAATAAGCAAAATCTTATAATACTGCAAGTTTACAGCTGGACTGTTTAGCACGAACTGATCTAATTTTCGAATACGATCCACCTACAACCTAATATTTCAAGGACAATTATTGATACGTGATGTAATGACACAAAGAATTTATTTTCTTACTTTTTTTGTTGTTGAAATAATGCAAATTCTATGATTCGATGTTTTAATAATAATTAACGAAATATGAGAATCAATTTTTCTAAAATATTAAAAAAAATTTATATTCCTCTCATCCTCTATCGGTAAAGTCACTGGAAAACCAGAAATCGCTGAAATAATTTGCCATTCATTACAACGGTTATTTTTATTAAGTTTGTTATGCTTTTTTGCGATTTTTTTTCCAATCAATTAATATTTTATAAAATTTATATTTTAACATTTTTAATCATGAAACAATTCGAGAACGAGGAATAACAAAAAAAAAAAAAACATTTTCATGAATTGTTACTTTGAAATTTAATTTAAACAAAATATTTTTTATTCTTAATACAAATAAAATAAACAATTGATAAACATCAACTTTTGTCAATTTAATAAATTTGTTAAATACCCTTTCCTTCAAAATGTCGATTGTTGAAATATTGACAAGTTTTTGTTTACATTCTATTTATTGAATTATTATGTAAGATTCACTTACCTTTTTGACAAATCACACCCGCTGGAATTCGAATTAATAGATTTGAAGTATTTGAGATTCGATATTTAAGCACATTTCTCGAAAAAATAGGAAAAATAGAGACCATTCCCCTTTTTTTTTGACGTTTCAACGATTGACACCCTAACCTCGAAACAAGACACTTCACTTTTCTTATGTGTTGTTCATACTGCTAGGACAAATTGCAATTATGCAAGCAAATAATCCTATCCTATTGGTCGAAAATAGCGCGCGTTTATTTGAAATAATAAAATTTCGAAAACAAAAATTTCTTTCTTTCTTTTTTTCTTTCTTTTGCTTTAATGGCCTCTGGTCCCAAAACAAAAATTTCAAAATCAGGGGTGTAGTAAACCAATAAGCGGCACGCTTTAATTTCGCCTAATTGGTTTAAACAGCGCGGGTATATTTAAATTCTTTTAATTTTCGATACTAATTAAAAAAAAAATTTTAAATAGTTTTTCATTAAATAAATTGTTTTTCACCGAATTATTATTATTACTATCAATTATTAATAATTATTAATAATATTAATAATAATAATAATACTAACAATAATAATTTATTTTTTATAATATTATATAATTATTATATAAATAATTCAGTAAAATAATGTTAATACAAATATTAATTGTTAACATTAAGATTTAAATCTAATTTTGTAGAAAAAAATTCTCTAAATATTTGGCAAATTTTGCAATTTCTACAATCATAACCTCAATAATAGGAAATTTTCTATTTAATATATATATGGGTAAATGCAAATTTTCTATGCGCCCATATATGACGTCCTGAATATAATTCAGATATGAAAATATGAATGTTTAAAATATAAATAGAAAGACCTTGTAAAAAAAAAATAATCAACCTTTATGCGCGTTGACAAGAACAACATCGCAGAGAACCGATATTTTGAGCGTTGTGGCCCTTTTAAGTTTAAAAAGTATTTTCATTTCACGATGATGACCACCTTCGATATTCATTTTCACTTTATGACGTCAATCTTGATTTAAACATCCTCCACATTAAAGTGAAAACATATACGTATATAAACACGCGCATAAAATTAATATACATAACCCTTTCCCTCAAAACGCGCGGTAACACGTCACGTGGCCCTGACATCGCAGACAAAAAACACCTTCCAAAAATTTTTTATGTTAAATTTAACATAAACTGTTAAATTTCAGACAATTATTTTTTTCATTTACATTTAACCCGATTCTTGTCATTGGTTAAGAGACAGATTTACGGTTTTTTTTTTGTTATTATTATAAAGTTTTGTATTTTTTTTTTCTTTGTCACGGCCATTCAGCGACCTGGAAATATCAAAATGGCGTATACGGAGTATCGTCATCATGTCATTTCTCCCTCCAGAAAAGTCTGCTCACATTCACCGAATGTCCGAATGTGACTGACAATAGCCGCTGGTTGCTTTAGTCTTTAGACTGGAGTCGAGAGAAAAAATCGTTTGCATTAATTATTAGGAACAAAAAAAAAAAAAAAAATGAAAACTACTTTGTATATTGAAATAGTGTAGAACATATTCGAAAATATATAATGTATCTTTCCTTTTATTCACAAAAAAGAAACGAAATTGTTGTATTTTTATAATATTTTTTATAACAAGGAAACAAAATAATCGCGACATATAGTGCGTTTCCTTCAATGCCACGGGAAGTCTTAAAAAAAACTTGAAATCTTCTGTAAACAAATCTATTTTTACAAGACAAAAACGTTAGTGTGCCTTACATTTTTTTTTTTTTATTTATTGAAAAATGGATATTTATTTCACTGGGAAAAAATTGACAACTATTTTTTTAAAATAAAAAATGGTAAGTTTCTTTTGTTTTGAATTTTATTGTTTGTAAAATATTTTACGATTTTTATAATAAAAACATGAAGGTATCGATTAATAATTGCAACTAAAAATTTTGCTAATAGAATAAAATATGTTTTCCCTTTTTTTTGTAACATAACCTCAATTTTTCAATATATAATATATTTCGGAGCTTTTAGAAATTCTCAGCATTCCTTTTAATCTTGTAAGCTCTAAATTTGAATACGAATATCTTTGGTGGATTCTGATTTTTAGAGATTTTTATATTTAGATTTTTTTAAGCTTTCTATTTTGTTTTTCTATGAATAAATCTAGAACTATTTTTTTAAAGTTGCTTTTAATTTAGAATTTTTTAACCGCACTTTAAAAAAAAAAAATATTTTAAATAGAGATTCTTTTTGAGGTATTTTTGGTAATAATAAAATTAATCAATTTTCGGTTTAACAAATATTAATTAATTCATATTAAAATTGGTTTTTAAATATTTTTTGTGAATATTAAATAATTATTAGATTATTAATAAAATATATCAGAAAAATAAAAAGTTAAATGTTATAATAGGCAAAAAAAAATTTATTATTTGTAAAAATATTTAAATATATTTTTATTATTTTTTTATTGATATATTATTTTTTGAATAACAAAAAATTGAATTTGTTTTAAAAAATAAAAATAAATATCTAGGTCACTCTAGTGATAATTAAAGTCGTTAAAATCTCGTTTATTTTGTTGAACTTTAATTTGTTATGAAAAGATTTTTGTGTTAAACTTGCATTTCAGAATATATATATAAAGAAAACATAACTCCGCTTTGTATTCTTCAACCTTGAATTCAAACTAACAGAGGATCAAGTATCTAACGAAACAATCACTTGTTAATTGGAGTACTATAAAAAAAATTAATTCCACGCTAGGAAAGAATTTTTTATTTTTAGTTTTATTATTATTATAAAATTGCTTTTATTTCATATATACACAATGTATTGAAAAAAGAAGACTCAATTAAAAATCAACAAAAGTAAATAATAAAAATAATAATAAAAAATTAAAAAAAAATTAAAATAAAAAAGCTATTTAAAATTAATTGCAAAAATTAAATAGTACATAAAATAAATTAAATATTACTTAATATTAAATAATTGATTGCATTATTTTAATTAAGACTGAATAATGAAAAATTTTATTAGTTATATTTTTTAAAATAAAAATCGCAACTCTACATTTATTAATAGCTTTATAAATATATTATCTATGGCATCATTTCCGAAATATTTCTCACTCTATTAGTTATGTCTGATGTCATTTTAAATTTTACGATAGCTTTTATTCTTTGATGAAACGCTTTCTTATCTTTGGCATTATAAATATAATTCTTTGTCAAATTTTTCCAATTTGTCGTCTTTTAAAATTCGCATTAGTAAAAATTTTTTAATTTACAACTGCTATTTGTAATTTTCAAGCAATTTATATTTGAAAATCTATTTTTACTATTAAACAAAATTAACATTAAAAAAAAACCGTATTCGAAAAGAGCAATAAATTATTTTTGAAAATTAGGGCAATAAAATTTCTATTTTATTGATCCATAAAATTTTTTTATTTCTATAAGTTAATGTGATTCACCTTCTAAATTATCTGCTTAAATTTAATATTAAATTAAATTTTATAATTTAATTAATTATTTAAATAAGTAGCAAAATTATAGTTTTATTCAAATTTATAAAATAATAATAATAAAAATAATAATAATAATTAAATTTAATCGAAAATATAAATATCTCTTTGTCTCTTAAACGCTGAGACAATAATGGTATTTAAAAGTTGCAATTTTTATAATCTTTTCCTTATCGCATGTATCTAATAATCCATATTAAGCACGCATTGCGTGCATTTTTCAAGCCCGTGTTGCTTACAGCAAAATACAAGAATTTAACACCATGACTAATCGTATAATTCATCACACACCGAATAAAAAAAAGAAATTGCAATTAAATCTGCACACATAAATTTTATTTTCAAAAGAAACAGAAACTAACAAACTTAACAATTTTTTTTTCCAGATTCCTAGTTGAGAAAAAAATCGCAAATGACGAAAATCAAGTAAAAATTTAGATAATCCATTTCAATGGAAAAGTGGAAAAGTAAAGGAAAAACAATTCAAAAAACAGATAGTCTTCTTCCACCAACACTTCGACAGCAACAACAACAACAACAAGACGTCGATTCTTCAACTATTGAAAAAAGAAAAGGAAAACGATGGACAATTGGTGGTTTTTTGAAAAGATTATCCCACCGTGATGGTGGTGATGCATCATCAAGTGGCGATGCATCAAGTAATCATAATACACCAGTTATTAGACGAAAAAAATCCAAAAATATATTAAAAAATAAATCTTCACGTCGTGCCATTTGTTCATCATTACAAACAAAAAAAGATTTTGATTTTCAATATAAAAGTGGTAAATCATTGGAAATAAATCCATTTATATTTCCAATTGTCGAATCATTAACAGTACCACAAGAATTTCTTTATTCACGTAGTAGTGATGGTTCACTAGATGGTTCAACAAAAAAAGTTCGTAAAGATAAAATAAAAGCAAGAGTCGAAGCTAAAAGAGATAAACTTTGCACAAATAGCAGTACCGATGATAGTTCAAATGAATCAAAACAACAAAATAATGGTTATAAATCAGATGTTTGTTTAAGACGACGAAGAAATGCAAGAGCTGAACGTCTTATGAAAAGTTTATGTCGTGAGGAGAATGTAAAAAAAAATGAACAATCAACATCAATAATTGATTATCAATTGAAAATTCAAGAAAATAAAAATCCCCTCGTTAAACAAACATTTCAATATTTTTCTGATTTTGATAGAAAAAATAATTATGAAAGAGAAAAAAATTCACGTCGTCGACAAACACAACAAATTTTTCCAGTCATTTCTAATAGCTGTGATGTAAACAATAAGAAATCAAAATCTCAAGAGAATTTATATTTTCAATTAAATTTTCCCAATGAAATTCAACAATCTCATGCGTCTTCCCTTGATAGTCATTATAAAAGTTCAAAAATTCAAAATCCTCCAAATAATTATAGAGAAAGTCCAATAAATTATAGAGAAAATTCAATAAATTCTAGAGAAAAGCCAATAAATTATAGAGAAAGTCCAATAAATTATAAAGAAAGTTCTTATTTAAATTATAGAGGAAATTCTAGAGAAAATCCAATGAATAAAGAAAATTCACTAAATTTTCAAGAATATTCCAATAATGATTATAGAGAAAATAATCAATACGACAATATGGGAATTTATTCAAGAATACGTTCACCATCACAAAAATCCGATAGTTCATATCGATCGGATTTAAGAACAAGATCATCTGCTTCCGAGAGTTTTCGAAAAATATTACCAGAAAATAATTATTATTCACCACGAGAATTTAATTCAGTGAATTGTCAATCAAATTTAGAAAATTTTACAAATATTTCGCAAAAACAAAATAAATATCAAATTAATGAAAATAGGGAAAAATTATCATCACCAAGAGAAAATAATTCTGATAGTAAAAGAAGTTCAAAAAATTTGGAAGAAGCACTCTGTGAATTGGAGGCAATTTACAATAGTTTACAATTGGGTGACGAGGATCTTTTAGAAAGAGCTGAGAAACGAGATATGGAAGAATACAGTAATAAAAAAATGGAAAATCATTATTTAGAGAAAAAAACATCGAAATTCGAACCAAATATTGTCAAAGATGACATGGCATTTAGAAGATTAAAATCATCGAATCGTCCCACATCCGATGGTCACGTGATGTTGTCAAATATAAGTTATCTTATAACATCGCCAATTGCATCGCGACGAAATATTCATTACATGGAATCAAAACAAAAACAACGCAACAAAGAGCCAGATATTAAATTTGACGATGTTGTTTTTCGAAATTTACATCATGCAAATAATTCATTAAAAGTCATTGAACCACAACCACCTTTTGGCATTCCTCTTGGACCAATAACCGGATCAACGGAAAGTGATTATCTTCATACAAAACCAACGAAAATTATAGCAAATTCCCGCTGTGAACCCGATATTGTAATGGATGATCTTGCTTTTAGAAATTTACGTAAAGACAAAAAAGATGTCGATAAGAAACCATCGAATTTTGTCACACGTAAAAAACGTGCCGTTCGCTCTCTATCGGCGAATCTCTATAGTCTCATCAATAAATCAGATAATGAGGAAATTGAATGGAATTTTGATAATGTAAATCTCGACATTAATGGCAATCAATCGGAAGAGGTGCAACAAATCAAGTCAAGAGGAATTTCACCACTTTGGAATGAGGAAAATTTAAATTCTCCAACAGAGAAAACAGAAAATAAAATTAATGATTTGAAAAAAATCGAAATTCAAAAGGTAAAATTAAATGATGATTCAGTTATTGATGAAAAACATGAAAAAAATTTCAAAACACCTAAACAAATTGAAAAAAATTCAATTCTAGAAAAAATTGACAATCAAAATAAAAATCAAGGTACAGTAAAAAAATCCTATCCGGAAATCAAATTCAGTGAAAAAAATTGTGAAAAAAGTGAAATTGACAATCAATCTTGTGATAAAATTCAAAATACTCTGAAACAAATGGAAACAATTATCGTCGAAAAAATGGAAAATCCTTTAGAAATTCAAGTAAAAAATTCCCAAAATCAGACAATTGAGGAAAAATCAAGAAAAGATCTGGGACCATTTACAGAGCATGAAATTTCAATATATCGACAACTTTGTCAGGAACTTGAGAATTTGGTCGATTCAACAAAATTAAATGATGTGCAATTGGAAAATTCCAATGAAATCCCAATAGTTTCAAAAAGAGAGACAAAAAATTTAGTTGATAATTTAACGAGCGATGAAATTGATGAAATTGGCAATGAAATAACGTGTTTACGTGAAAAATTGACAAATTTTGTAAATACCAAAGAAATTAATAACGATAATCAAATTATTAAGAATTCATCGATAAGTGAGAGGAGTGAAGAATCAAAAAATAAACAAGTCAATAATGATGATGATGATAATAAAATTGGTGAATCTAATTTATTGAAAGATGAAATGCCAGAATGTTCGAGAAATGTTTTTAATTTATCAAGGAATGCAACGTCGTCGAGCGAAGGTGAGAAACAGTGTAAAGAGGCTACTACTACTACTACTACTATTAGTAATGTGTGTAACGCTGAATTATTGTTACTAACTGTAAAATATGTTTGTTATGTTACTAATCAGATGAAAGCTCATTTCTTTTTATTGCTCGCATTTTTCTTTGTGCTATTAATCGCGATTACTACGATGTAAGCATGTGCAAAAATCTCAAAAAATTCGATTCAATCATTTCGTATGTGTGTCTGTGTGTTTCAATAGTGCAACATTTTTCGAATTTTCGAATGATTTTGAGTATTTGAATAATAATTTTCAGGTTTTCAACAATTTCAAATATTCGAATATTTATCAATTCTTATATATTTTTAAGTTCTCGATTATGAGTATATTTTTTGAATTCTCGAATAATTTCAAGTTTTTGAATATTTTTGAATTTTTGAATAATTTCAATTTTTCAAAATCACTGCGAGTACAATGATTTTTCAATGATTATTATGAGTAATCAGAATTTTAGAATTCTATAAAATAAATTCGAGATCTTGAATGTTTTTGAATTCTTGAATTGTTTCAAGTTTTTGAATACTTTCAAGTTCTTAAATGATTCGAGTAATTACAAATTTTCGAATAGTTTCAAATTTATTGAATTTTTCTTTGAGATCTGAATTGAATTATTTCAAGTTTTTGAATAGTTTCAAATTTTGAAAACAAAATTATTTTTGATTTTTATTCGTGAGTACACGAATATTTTTTTATTTTTAATATTTATTGAGTTTTTTAATGATTCGTAAATTCCAAATTTTTCGAATTTTTGAATAATTTCAGGTTCTTGAAACTTTCAAGTCCTTAATTGATTCGAGTAATTAAAAAATTTCGAATTTTTGAATAGTTTTTTTGAATTTTTTTAGATCTGAATTGAATAATTTCAAATTGTCGAATGAGTATAAGTTTCTGAATTATCGAATAATTAAAAGTTCTTGAATTTTTTTGGAATTCTTTAATATTTTTTAAGTTTTCAAATGATTCTTAATTTATTTACTCAATACTTTCAGGTTCTTAAATGATTCTAGTGATTAAAAAATTTCTAATTTTCAATTAGTTTCAATATCTTGAAATTTTTTTGAGATCTAAATTGAATAATTTCAAGTTCTTGAATGTTTTTGAGTTTTCGAAAAGTTTTAAGTTCTTGAATAAATTCAAGTTCTCGAGTTGTTGCATATTTTTGAATGTTTTCGAATTATTTTTAAATTCTCAAATAATTTTGCGTATAGAAATAATTTATTTCAATTTTCGAATAGTTTCAATTTCTTGAATATTTTTGAATGCACGAATAATTTTTAATTTTGGAATAGTTTGATGTTTTTGAATGATTCAGTACTCAAATTTTTCGAATTTCTTGAATGTTTTGAATTTGGAATTAAATAATTTTGAATTTTCGGATAATTATCAGTACCTAAAATTTTTGAATTCTCGAATATTTTTTTTTTCTTAAATAATAATTTCAAATTTTTGAATGTTTCTGAATTCACAAATAGTTTCAAGTTCCTCAATAATTCTGAGTGATTAAATAATTTAAATTTCTTGAATAGTTACAAGTTTTTGAATATTTTCGAATACTCAAATGGTTTTCAATTCTCAAATGATTTTGAGTTCCAAAAAAAATTTATTTAAGTTCTCGAATAGTTTTTTTTACTTATTTTTTTTAATATTTTTAAACTCTCAAATGGTTTAAAATTCTCAAACGATTTCGAATACACGAATAATTTTGGATTCCTAAATAATTTCTAGTACTTGAACTTTTTGGATTCGTCAATCAAGTTGATAATTTCAAAAAATTAAATTCTTTTCAAATTTTAATTTTGTACTTGAATTATTCCTGATTTTAGAATTGATTTAAAAACTACAGTAAATTTTTTAAACTCAAAAAATTAAATTCTTAAAATTTTCATATTCTTGAATTCACTCGAGAACTTAAAATTGTTCACAATTTTTTTTTTTTTTTTAGCTGAGAGAAAATTTAAGATTGACTCAAATTTTTTTTTTTTGAGCTTTTTGCACATCTCTACTGCGATGCCATGAAATCAGACTGTGTGTGATGTTTTACATATGTTATTTGATTGGAAATGTGCTGGCTTGCTACGAAACAAAAAAAAAAAAAAAAAAAAGAAAGAAAGAAAGAAAAGAAGAAAAATAGTTTATAGAATATTATTTTTCATAAATGTTCTTCATAATGAAGAATCCATTAAAGTGAAATTAATATTATATATGTATATACTAATGTCACAGGTGCGGACACTACTCTTACATGACGAGAAGCGTTGTTCTGAACGAGTATATTGTAAAACACTGTGTACATCGTCGAGTGATGATGATGAGTCATACGTCAGGTTAATTATTATTTAAAAAAAAAAAAAATTGTAAAACTCGAATGTACAATGGACTGTTAAAAAGAAACTGACTTGTTGTTATTAATTTTAATAAAGTTTAATCGTTAAAAATTTTCATATTGTATATATTTAATCATTAAATCTCATTTTCTAACATCAATAAATAAAAGATTTATGGAATTCCTGACGAAATTTTTGTATATTGATGCTCAATAATTTTTAATAAATAGGAACTGTTTCAAATCATTTTGAAATTTTTTTCCAAGCCAATTGGTTTTTATTCGAATCTTAATTTTAATCACTAAAATATTCTTTCCCAATCAATCCATGTCGTTCCGAAGCTAAATTTTAATATACTTTTGAATTCTGGTTTGTTATTCCGAATAACAGGATTTAAAAGAATTAAAATGCAACATCGGAATAAAATGAATTGATTTGAAAAGAATATTTTTTGAAGTTACATTATAAAATTTACACTGGAAAAAAAT